>NC_085844.1:32085440-32719725 GCF_035594765.1 Anolis carolinensis | reverse complement strand
CTTTATCATAGCCTTCGTCTGAAAAATGAGAGAGTAGAATTTGTGCTAGGTCACCCATTGGGCTTCCATAGCCATGCGATGCTTCAGACTGGTCTCCAGAGTCATAGCGCGACACTCACGTCACTACACCATGCTGGTTGTCTTATGACTGGCACCTGAATCCCAACTAGAGTAGACCCATTCAGTATTGAATAGTAGCAGAACACAGGTAAATCAAATGCATTCATTGGACCTATTGTAGTCAAGACTCATTTGAAACGTGGAACTCGAAGAGAGTTCTGTGGATACCCTGGACGGCCAAAAGGAGAAATCAATGGGTCACAGAGCAAATCAGGTATGAGTTTTCCCTGGAATCAAAAATAACTAAACTGAGACTGTTGTACCTTGGATGTATCATTACAAGATACAAGAAAGGACAATAATGCTTGGCAAGTTGGCAAGCAGTAGGAAAAGAAGGTCATCATATTGCAGATATATGGACTTGGGGGCCTTCCACACAGCCAGAATATTGAGGTAGAAAAATCCATAATATCTGCTTTGAATTGGGTTATCTGAGTCCTCATTGCCATATATTCCAGTTCAAAGCAGATTATGTGGGATTTTCTTCAGCTGTGTGGAAGGAGTCTCAGTCAAGGCAGCCAGTACCTTGAGTTTGCAAGACTAGAGTGGGACTATTGATGAAAGTTGAGTTGGATTTCTCTAACTCAGGATTGTCAGTGTGATGATAGTTAATAATGAAGTCAGAAATTTAGTAAATCCTAGTCAGCAAAGGAAGAGAGATGAAAATCCAACCATAGGGGTTTGGTGTTGTTTTTTTTAAAATTAAAATGGTATTCATCATGTTAGTTTACAGACTAAAAACCAAACTAATGCAATTGCTGCATTAACTTGTCGTATTTCTTCTGCAATTTAGAATGTATTGCTGAACAATATTTTACTGCATTTTAATTTGGCTCACTTGGCTTTGCTCTTTTGATTGTTTTTGCATAACTGCATTTATTCAATTCCATTAAGGTAAAAACATACCCCCCCCCCCCCCGCCCAAATATTCATTTATGGACACTTCCCACATTCTAATGTGAGATTTCATTCTTATCCAAATGTCAAACTCTTTTAGAGATCTTTATATCAAAGGTCACCTTTCTGTGAAAATAAGCCATTAGACTCCGGTTGCCATTCTGAAATACATCAATAAAGCACCTCTTTGCTTCCCCATTTTGTCAATAGCTTACTTCTCTGCCAGGTCATTTCTCTGTCAGTGTGTTAAAACATAAATATTTCCAATTTTTCTGATTTTAGTAATGCGTGTACTATTCTAGCTAGTTACTAGGATGTGAACAGAAACAATGAAACAAGGCTATTGTGGTCCTGTTCTGTTTTCCCCTCCTGCCCTTTTCTGCCCAACTTTGTCTTACTCTTAATAGCAGCTGAGATGCTAGCAATCTCTTCAATTACTTTAAAGCCCATTTTCAGTGGAATGCTAATGACATTGGAGAACTCCCATGTGGATTGCTGCTTTCATGATTGGCATTATCTTTCCATGTGTGCATCTTATTATTCTTTCTGTAAGCAGAAAATCCCAATGCTTTTATGCCAAATGCCTGCTGAATTTCCAGAGACTTACATTGATATTCTTCCTGAGCATAAAGAATAGATCATTCTTCCATTGTTCCATAATCTGATTGACATAACCAAGCTGAAAAGATTACTTTTTTTAACCACAGTAACAATTCCAATTTCTTTAGTCAATTTAAAAAAAATTCCACTGAATAGTATCACATGAGCTGGTTGCCAGGATGAAATTATGACTCTGTTCAAATAATGGAATGAAACTGAGAGTCTGTTTAGAGCAATGGGTGGTGTTTAAATGATCTGATTACATTATATTTTCATAAACAGGTGTTTACCAATTCTGCAATGCTTTCATGTATTTTAACGGACAGCTTGCAAGATAAATATTCAAGCACAAATAATTTCATTTATACTGAGTAGCACATTCATACTGAGTGCCACAGGTGGTCTTTATAATAACAGTCTGAACTTCTAGATAAATCTTTTATTTATTTATAGCACCATAGTTTTTTTATCCATGTGTCTTTTATGCTATACCCAAGATCTTACACTGTGGTTATTTAATATAAATCGCCACATATAGAGTTACTCATTGATTGCATTATGTGATTCTTGGGTTGAATAAGAATGTTTTTCAGTTAAATGCTCTATATTTATTTATTTATTATTTATTACATGCATTTATACCCCGCCCCTCTCCCCGAGGGGACTCAGAGCGGCTTACATTCTGCCACGAGGGCCAGCAACAAATATACTATAAAACAAAACAATTAAATAATGTCAACCAGATGCACAACCAAAATGCACAACTGAAGATGTATTACTGTTAATTTCTATTTGGGCAGGTGGTTGTCTGTTACCAAATAATGTGCATTTTACATATGTAAGCTGGTCCATGAGGTCACGAACAGTCGGAAGCGATTGAATGAATATGCAACAACAAAAACCAGTCATATAGGCTTAACATGTAACCATCGCTTAAATACCCCAAAGGGGCCTGATAATGTAATCTTCATGAGGAAGAGCCAGTCTCATTCTGCCGACTCATGCTGTTGCCATAGATAAAATGAAGGTATAAATGAAAATAATCATGTGGTGGTTACTCATGACTTAAAAATGCTTTTCAGAGTTGGGAACAGAACCTACACACTTTGATTTTGAGTTGCCTTCTTTCAAAATTGAGCTATCCTATTTAAACAAGAAAAGGATTTTCCTTTATTTATATCCTTATCTGTGATGGTGACCTTTTTCTCTAGCACACACTCTTTGCAAATCTTCATTTAGCTGTAATGAAGAGCTACACATATGAACTTTGAACTATTCTCAAGAGTCTGGTTTAATCATTAAACAGAGAAAAAGCAATTTCGCCTCTTAACATCACATCGCATTGCTGCACTTTGTTAAGTTTTGCATTTATGTCCTATACAGTCTCCAAAGGAGTAGGAAATACTCTACTACTGGTCATAGTTTATCTTCAGACCAGCTCCATGATATAGGGTAATTCAAAGCTCAGGAGTCTGAAGCATCAAGGGCAGCACCATGGGCTATATGGGAAGGAAGGAAGGAGGGAGAAAGACTCCTACTAGTAGACTACAGTTAGTAGTACAGCCAGCTCTCCTCTTTTGTAGATTTCACATTCATATTTTAGGAAGCAGTACCATCCTATTACCCCCCCCCCCAACACACACACACACACACACACCCCTTCACCAATGGAGTTATGCTCAGTTTCTCCATTTTTGCAGGGGAGTTCTTCTCCTAACCCCCATGAAAGTGAAAAAGATATTACTTGTATTGTTATCTCCCATTACATTGGCAACTATATGAATGAGAAACCTCCAAGATCCCCAGTTATAAGCAGCTTTGCTCAGGCTTTGCAAATTCTGGGCTTCCTTGATTGAATCAATCCAATCCAGCAGTGGTTCTCAACCTTCCTAATGCCATTACCCTGGAAGGGTTTGGTGGGCATTGACTTTGAGTTTTGGAGTTGTAGTTCACCTATATCCAGAGATTCAAAAAATGATGGATCTGGATCAAACTTTGCACGAATACACAATATGCCCAAATGTGAACACTGATGGACTTTGGGGAAAATAGACCTTGACATCTGGGAGTTGTAGTGTTTTTGGATGTTCTTTGGTGACCCCTCTGATACTGCCTCGTAACCCCTCCAGGGTTCCTGACACCCAGGCTGAGAAGTGCTATCCTACAGCCTCCTACTTTACCTAGCCTTATTATCTTTTTTCCAATTCATGATGAATTTAATCCCCATTTTGATAAGGTAACTCCCATTTTCCAAATCGGTTTTAAAAAAATGTATTTGATAGGAAACCAAAGTCTCCTTGTGAAAACAATGTGAACAAAAAAAACCAATAACCACTCTAATTGAAATGTTACAAATCATCCTAATGAGTTTGGATACATGAGAATTAAAACGTTCTCATTAAAATTTTAAAAATGGTTTTGTTGGCAAGACTTCCATTTCAGCTTTATGCTATTCCTGAGACAATCTCCCTGGCCAATCAAGAACTGTTTCGTCTGAAGGTCAACACTGAGTGTTTCAGAAAATACAAAGAACACCATTTCTATTCATCTTCTGGAACCAAACAATTGCTTCCTTTCAACTCAGAGCAAGAAAGATTTGTTTTAGTGATTCTTCCTGAACCTTCCTGTGGCATTCATCTTATGAAAGGATGCCATTTGTAGCTAAAGTGGAGCACTTCACTTTCGGCTACATCTGTAATTACTCTGTTGATACTGAAGCAGCTTTCATCTCAATAATAAAATGGATAATCCCAAAAACACAACACAGTTTTTTACCACCTGTAGTCTTAACGATTTCTGTCAGACCCACCTTCAAGCTTGCTTCTTTTAATTATTAGAAACTGATGGTTAGACTCAATATAATTATGGCCAGATAGACAGCATAGTGTGCAGACATTTCAGTTCCTGGTCAGTAGCCATGACAACACCAAGTAATAGGTTTACAAAAACAAAAAATAGCCATGCAATGAGCAAAACAAAAAAGGGTATTTTTTTTACCCTGGGTGGAGAGCACAACTTCTATTCTTTAGAGGAAGCATGAAATTCTAACAGGCCATGTAGCATTATTATATTATCCTATAACACATGAAGTTCTCTGCACTGGGAAATGTGAGACTGGCTGCATCCATACTGCAGAGTTATAGCATTTTGATCGCACATTAGCTTCTATGGCTCAGTGCTATGGAATCTTGGAATTTGTAGTTTTGTAAGTAAGTAAAACTTTATTTCTATCCTTGCCTATCTCCCCCTGGGACTCAGGGGTATAAAATGCAACAGTAGACTAAATAAATTCAAAATAAATAAACAAAAAAGAGCATTTGACAATTAAGCAGATGACATGGAAACAATAATAATAAATTACACAATGTTAATAAAACAAAGTTAAAAGCCTTATCTAAATTCCATTCCTTATTTCATAGTGCCAGATCTTTTGTGGGATATTTACATTTCTCTGTCAAGGATGTCTGGTGTCACAGCAGACTACAAATTCCAGGATTCCATAAGATGGTGCCATACCAGTTCTAATGATGTCAAACTACTATACTTATCCATTGTGGGTGATCTATCAGTAGTGGATATGAAGAGACTGACTGTATTTGGCATACTAAAAGTAAGGGACTGGCATTCTGAATGGCAAGGCAGAAGCCGAACAGTTCCACACAACATTTAAAGAAAGAGAGAATGAGAACAGGTGAAGGAGGGAGGGAGCAAGCAGGGGACAGGCCTGTCACAAGGCAGTAGACCAGCAATGTCACATGATGGTCCTGTTTCAATCCCAGTTTGCAATAAAGTCCACAGGGAAAATGGCTACAGATTACAATAATGCGGGAATAGAGCAGATATGGTAAAACAAACAAACAGAAAATCTCCAAACATGCAGACTATTATTTACTGAGCCCAGGAATGCAAGAGTTGCTAACTTTAACATGCCAACCATTTTCTTTCTTGGTCATTTTTGTAGCTCTCTCTTCGTTTTCATGGCATATGCATCTGGATCTATTTTAGCTGAACATCATTGCTGGAAACTGTTCTGAATGCCAAGGCCCAATTTTGGAACATTTAATAATTGCTTATATTACCCATTGCCCTTTTCTACCACCCCTTTAAGCAGACCTTGCTGTCATGTCTAGATATGTCTGAACCTTGCTGCTACCTTTTTTAAAAAAAATCTGAATCACATCATGTTACTGTGAACAGTGCACTTAAAATGTCAAGGACAGAACGCCACAAGATTCAAAGTAACAGAGTTTATTAGATTACAGAACTCAAAAATGCCCGTAAAAACACAAGGGCCAGGCAGTTTTTGCCTTTAAGCGCAAAAAGGGACAAAAGTAAATGTTCAAAAGATAAACCGGATTAAACCGGAGTTTAATCCGGGTAAAAACAAACTGCTTGCTTCAGCCTAGGTATTAACAGAACGAAAGCCAAGGAACAAAAGATACAAAGAATGCAACTAATTGGCAGCAGATTCCTCTCTGCTGCCAGCACTGTGCTTAGAGTAACTTGCGTCGCTCCCACACACACACAGTAGACAGGATCTCCAACACGAGCAATTCAGCCAAGGATTGTAGAAGTAGAGTAGACCAGTTCCGTTCCGTAGATCAAAGCCAGAAGCAGACGTTTGTAGTTTTTCCAAGTCCAAGAAGGGGGGGAAGACAAGCCGTGGTCAGTTCAGTCCGGGTTCTCAAAGCAGGAGATGGCGTCCGTCAGAAAGACGACGGAAGGTCAAGCTAATAAGAGTAAACACAGGTTTGCACAAACAAATGCCCACACAATCCCTCCCGCCGTCTGACCTTGGATTCCAATCAACTTACGTCTCAGCACAGGAAAGCACACAAGTCTTCAGGGAAGCGTCCCACACACACACGGATCCCAAGCGTTTGCCCAGATTACCTTGCCCGACGCAATTTGCAATTGCTCCCAAGCCCCATTTTATGCCAGTTACAAATCTTCATCACTGTCAGCTGTCCTCCTTAACCCGGGCGTTTCCTCATCACTTTCCTCGTCAGAGCTGGAACACCTCTGACTACGCCCAACAGCATCTCCAGCTGTGGATCCCGTCCCATCCCTCCAGCTAAGCCATGGGTCTAATCCTGAAGGTCCCCATTCATCTTCTGCCCCATCATGGCCAGTGGCCCCCAATTCCTCCCTTACCCGAGTCCAATCCATCTCATCCTCCTCTGAGCTAACCAGCCCCTCCTCCATTCTCTCCGTAAACCCTTCGAAAGATTCTTCGTCAGATGGTGCTGCAAATATGTCTCGCAGTCTTTTTCTCTCTCGCTCCTCGAGAGTATCTGACTCCCGAGGAGTCTTACGCCCACGTCTGTCAGTAACAGAGCCATGAGGCTCAATCATAACACTATCCCCTCTCACAAAGGCCTCCTCCCCCGATGGCGGAGAAGTGGCAGTGATACCCTCCGCTATAGCACCACGACGACTAGAGGTATCAAGTTTCAACAGCGAACGATGAAAGACTGGATGGACCTTTAAACTAGACGGTAAACGCAAACGAAACGCAACGGAAGAAATCTTTTTAACGATAGGAAAGGGACCCAAATACCGAGGCGCAAACTTTCCCCCAGCCTGTTTAATATGTTTGGAAGATAACCACACCAAATCCCCTTCTTCCAACTCCTCCCCTGCCTGCCTGTGGCGGTCAGCCTGAGTCTTCTGCGTTGCCTTAGCTTCCAACAGTAAGCGACGGGCAACATCATGCAATGCAGCCATTTCCGTAGAGCGGTACACAGGGTCCGAAGAGACCACATTGGTCGACGGCGCCACACCTCCCCGTGGGTGAAAACCATAAGTTAGCTCAAACGGCGTATGCTGACTAGATGTGTGCACCGCATTGTTGTAAGCAAATTCCGCCACCGGTAGCCACTTCACCCAAGCCGTGGGTTGATCTAAACAAAAACAACGCAGATATTGCTCTAAAAGCCCATTAACCCGTTCCGACTGTCCATCCGTTTGCGGATGAAAGGCTGAAGAAACGTTTAACTTAGTCCCCAAGCACTCATGGAAATGTTTCCAAAAGCGTGACACAAATTGCGGAGCCCTATCTGAAATAATCACCTCGGGTGCTCCGTGCAAACGATAGATGTGCTTAGTAAATAGTAAGGCCAACGTAGGGGCCGCCGGAATGGTTGAACAAGGAATAAAATGAGCCAGTTTACTAAATAAATCCACCACCACCCAAATACAAGTATAACCCCCAGACTTAGGCAAATCTGAAATGAAATCCATGGAAATGATTTGCCATGGCCTGTCCGGAACAGGTAAAGACGACAACAACCCTCTAGGGCGCCCAACAGGCGTCTTACTCTGCTGGCAAACGGCGCAGCTGTCACAAAAGCGCAGAATGTCTTGCCGCATCTTTGGCCACCAATAGCTCCTGGTAATGAGCTGCACGGTCTTGAATCTGCCAAAGTGCCCAGCCATGGGTTCGTCATGGTGGGCTCTAATCACCTCCAACCTGAGGGCCCCCACTGGTACGTAGACCTGCCCCCTGCGTACCAATACTCCGTCTTGATCTTGTAGATGCGGCAGTATGGTACGGTTACCTGCTGAGAGCAGCATCAGTTGCTCCTGTGTCCACACATCATCCCTCTGAGCCTCAAGGATCTGGTCATGTAACCCGAGCTCATTATCTACAACACACAGAGAGGCAGTAGGCAAGATGGTCTGACATACAACCTGCTCATTGGTCTTAAACTCCGGCTTGCGGGATAAAGCATCGGCCCGCAAGTTTGCCTTCCCCTCTACGAACTGCACCTTGAAGTTAAACCTGGAGAAAAACAAAGCCCATCGGATTTGACGCTGGTTTAACTTCTTTGCTGTTTGCAAGTGCTCTAAATTCTTGTGATCAGATCTGACCACGATCTGGTGCCGTGCCCCTTCAAGCCAGTGCCGCCACACCTCAAACGCCACCTTAATCGCCAACAACTCCTTCTCCCATATGGTATAGTTCTGCTCGAAGGGTGTTAGTTGTCGCGAGTAAAATCCACAGGGACGCAAGGTCCCTGAGGAGTCCTTCTGAGACAATACAGCCCCCAACGCGTAGCTAGAAGCGTCCGCTTCTACCACGAACGGTTTGTCAACATCAGGATGGGTTAGTATGTTGTCCGATTGAAAACTAGACTTAAGTTGTAGAAACGCCTCGTGAGCTTCCCGCCCCCACACAAATGGCTGTTTCTTGCGCAGAAGCTGCGTCAAAGGTACCGTGAGCTTTGCAAAATTCGGAATAAACTCCCGGTAGTAATTAGCAAAACCTAAGAACCTTTGTACATCCTTCTTAGTTTTCAGCTCCTGCCATGAGTTGACGGCGTCAACCTTATGTGGGTCCATTTTAAGTTCCCTACCTGACACTACATGACCTAGGAACTCCACTTCAGGCACATGAAAGACGCATTTGGAAGCCTTGGCGAAAAGCCCATTAGCCCGCAGTCGGTGCAGAACCTGCTTGACATGTTGACGATGTTCTTTCTCGTCCTTAGAAAAAATCAAGATATCATCCAAATAAATCACTAAAAATTGGTCAATTAGGTCCCTGAACACATCGTTCATGAACCTCTGGAAGACCGCAGGAGCATTACAAAGCCCAAAAGGCATGACTCGGAACTCGTGGCATCCGAAACACGTGTTAAATGCCGTCTTCCATTCATCCCCTTCCCGTATACGGATTAAGTTATAGGCCCCCCGCAGGTCAAGCTTGGTAAAGACCTTAGCCCCTTGCACCCTTGATAACAGTTCCGAGATTAAAGGGAGCGGGTACCTATCCCGAATGGTGTATTTGTTTAGGATCCGATAGTCGCAGACCAGCCTAAGTTCCCCAGTCTTTTTGGCTACAAAGAATACTGGTGCCGCAGTTGGAGAACTAGATGGGCGAATAAACCCCTTGGCTAAATTTTCATCTAAAAACTCCCGCAAAGCTTGCCTTTCCGGTACAGTCAAGGCATACAACCTCCCTGCTGGCAGTTTCGCACCTTCTGCCAACTTGATGGCGCAATCATATGGCCTGTGCGGTGGTAATTTGTCCGCTTCTCTTTTACAAAATACATCAGAGAACTCCCCATACTCAGCAGGCACTCCCTCCATATCAGCATGAGTAACGTTTAGAGTGCAACAATCCTGCCTCTTTAAGATCACTTTACGTGTTGCCCAATCCACTTGTGGGTTTACTACAGCTAGCCAATCCATCCCCAGGATCACATCATATCGAGGCAAGCTCGTAATATCCCACACAAACGTTCCCGTTACTCCCTGCACCTCCCACGTTACTGCTGAGGTTTCCTGGTTAACCACCCCAGTCTCCAGCAGTCTCCCATCTGCTCCCTCCACCCACACGTCGCATGCCTTGCGCACTCTAGGAATGCCATGCTTCTTAGCAAACTCAATATCTACATAGGAGACCGTAGCTCCTGAGTCCAGCAGTGCCAGAGTAGAAACAAGTTCCCTTTCCCCAACAGATAATGTAATGGGTACGAAAACATGCTTCCTCCCCTCAGTTGACTGCTTGAGGAGCCCTAGTGCGTTGGACTCACGTCGCACTAGGGCTGGCCTTTTCCCGAAAACTGGGAAGGTTTCACATTACAATTTTTGGCAAAATGCCCAGCATTCCCACAGTACAAACACAAGCCTAGCTGCCTCCTACGGCTCTTTTCCTCTGTAGACAGTTTTTTAAAGACCCCAAGCTCCATGGGCTCTTCCCCCATCACCACAGGTGCCCTGGTTACATGCATGGGTGGCGCACACATTGCTTTTGAGTGTTTACGAGCCTCGAACCTTGCGTCTAAACGCAGCACCTTAGCTACTAAGGCGTCCCAGCTTTCAGCCGGCTCCAAGCGTGCTAATTCATCCTGGAGCATATCACTTAACCCGGCAGTAAATAAAAGCATGAATGCATTTTCCCCCCAATCCAGCTGGTGGCGATACAGGTTAAACTTATTTAAGTAATCCAAAACAGTCCCCTTTCCCTGTTTCAACCGATACAGGGCCCACCCAGCGTTCTCCGTGCGGAGAGGATCCCCAAAAGTATCAGTTAACAATTTTTTGAAATTATTCAAATTGTCCTTGACTGGGTCATTTCCCAAAATTAAATTAGTGGCCCATTGTCCTGCGGAACCGGTCAACAAACTCAAAATAAAAGCCACCTTACTAGTGTCAGTAGGAAAAGCATGAGCACTGAGCTGAGAAAAATAAAGCTCCACTTGTGCCAAAAAGGTTGGCAACTTGCACCTGGTTCCGTCAAAGCGTTCAGGAGTCAAAACATGTCCTTTCACAGCAAAAGCTGTTTGGCTTACGGTAAAGGCCGTTTGCAATTGGTCTACTTTGGCTCTTAACTCATCCATCGTCTTCCTGACGGGTTTATTGCTGCAATAAACTTTTTATGGCGTCGGGCAATCTGTCAAGGACAGAACGCCACAAGATTCAAAGTAACAGAGTTTATTAGATTACAGAACTCAAAAATGCCCGTAAAAACACAAGGGCCAGGCAGTTTTTGCCTTTAAGCGCAAAAAGGGACAAAAGTAAATGTTCAAAAGATAAACCGGATTAAACCGGAGTTTAATCCGGGTAAAAACAAACTGCTTGCTTCAGCCTAGGTATTAACAGAACGAAAGCCAAGGAACAAAAGATACAAAGAATGCAACTAATTGGCAGCAGATTCCTCTCTGCTGCCAGCACTGTGCTTAGAGTAACTTGCGTCGCTCCCACACACACACAGTAGACAGGATCTCCAACACGAGCAATTCAGCCAAGGATTGTAGAAGTAGAGTAGACCAGTTCCGTTCCGTAGATCAAAGCCAGAAGCAGACGTTTGTAGTTTTTCCAAGTCCAAGAAGGGGGGGAAGACAAGCCGTGGTCAGTTCAGTCCGGGTTCTCAAAGCAGGAGATGGCGTCCGTCAGAAAGACGACGGAAGGTCAAGCTAATAAGAGTAAACACAGGTTTGCACAAACAAATGCCCACACAATCCCTCCCGCCGTCTGACCTTGGATTCCAATCAACTTACGTCTCAGCACAGGAAAGCACACAAGTCTTCAGGGAAGCGTCCCACACACACACGGATCCCAAGCGTTTGCCCAGATTACCTTGCCCGACGCAATTTGCAATTGCTCCCAAGCCCCATTTTATGCCAGTTACAAATCTTCATCACTGTCAGCTGTCCTCCTTAACCCGGGCGTTTCCTCATCACTTTCCTCGTCAGAGCTGGAACACCTCTGACTACGCCCAACAGCATCTCCAGCTGTGGATCCCGTCCCATCCCTCCAGCTAAGCCATGGGTCTAATCCTGAAGGTCCCCATTCATCTTCTGCCCCATCATGGCCAGTGGCCCCCAATTCCTCCCTTACCCGAGTCCAATCCATCTCATCCTCCTCTGAGCTAACCAGCCCCTCCTCCATTCTCTCCGTAAACCCTTCGAAAGATTCTTCGTCAGATGGTGCTGCAAATATGTCTCGCAGTCTTTTTCTCTCTCGCTCCTCGAGAGTATCTGACTCCCGAGGAGTCTTACGCCCACGTCTGTCAGTAACAGAGCCATGAGGCTCAATCATAACATAAAAAGACTCATATTGTTCAGGGCAATCTTTTTTGGAAGTCCAGCATTATGCCAGTTTGCAAAGTTTCTGGCTTCCTTCTTGTGGCTTCCTTCACTTGCCCTTTGATTCCTTTCTACATTTTCTAAAGGCAATTTGTTCAAGGAGAGAAAATGACTCAGGTTATTTCCTTAGCTCTTCCTCAGCTGGAAACTTTGTAAAATTAGAGACTTTGTGTCAGCTGTTTCTTTGCTTTCTCTGTAAAGTATCAGAGCAGATTTTGGATAGGCTGCTATGCCCATTCAGCTACCTCTCTCTTTGGTCTCCTGATTATTTCTCTGTCAGGAAGAATTTTATTTTGGAGCCAGTTTTCAACCAAAATCATCCAGTAAGTATTTAAGTGTGATTAAGGTGAGCTGGAAGCTTTTCTGTAGAGATACACTCATAAGGCATGAGAGATTCTCTTTGGAGCAAAAATGGTGCCTCTTCCAGTAACAATGAATGGGATGTCAGTCTCCAACAATGTATTATTTACATTTGCATCTCATCTTTTTAGAGGAAAGCAAGCTAAAATTCTTCCCTTTCTTCAGTAAAAGAGTGTGTGTGAGAGAGAGAGCTGCAGACTCCTAGAGAAATCCTCCTCTTTGATCAAATCCATTGATCACATCAAGAAACATGTAGCTTCCAATCTGTGTGCCTGACCACTTTGGTTAGCCATTAAAGAACTGTTAGGATGTCAAGATGAACAAATGAAATAACAAAAAACTCTTGAAAGATCAAACAACTGCCCAAGCCAACCTCTGGCATCAGCCCTTTATCCCCACTAGTAGCCTCTATTAATCGACTTGGACCCTACAGGACCACTTATCACTTGAGATGAGCTAAGAAGTTTCATCCATTACATTATATGAAGCAGAAAGGACAGTAGGAACCAACAGCAAGAGGGATGAGGCATGGGAGTTTCTCAGTCTGAACCACCATTCCTTTTTCCAACAGGAAATGAAAATAATCTCAGCTGATAGAGAACTGGGCCAGCTATGGTGCAGCTGGTTAGTAGCCAGCTGCAATAAATCACTATGACCAAGAGGTCATGAGTTCAAAGCCAGCCTGTGTCAGAGTGAGCACCCGACCATTAAAAAATAGCCCTGCTTGTTGTTGACCTAAGCTAAGCAACCCGAAAAATAGTTGAATCTATCAAGTAAGAAATTTAGCTTATGCGGGGAGGCTAATTTAACTAATTTACAACACCATAAAAATCATCCAGCAGCGTTTAGAATGAGAAAGTATCCATCAAGGACTCAGTGTCACAGTGGATGATGAAGCAGCTGCTCCCCCTGTGGCCAGAATTGAGCATACTCTCAGTAAGCTGGAAATCGGAGAATGTTAAATTACCTCTGTGTCTCTGTTTCTGTCTCTATGTTCATATGGCATTGAATGTTTGCCATGTATGTGTACACTGTGATCCTCCCTGAGTCCCCTTTGGGGTGAGAAGGGCGGAATATAAATTCTGTAAATAAACAAACAAACAAACTTAAGGTAGAAGTACCAGCACTAGTAGCCAGCCACTATGGGTTTTGTTCTGTTTCTCTGCATTTTTTCCCATCCTTGTGTCATAGTGTTATACTTATATATAATTTTTAAAGTGTCTAAACATTGGGTTGTTATGAGTTTTCTGGGCTATATGGCCATGTTCCACATCTATGGCAGGTATCCTAGAGGCTCACAACCTCTTGGGATGCCTGTCATAGATGTGGGCAAAACGACAGGAGAAAATGCTTCTGGAACATGGCCATACAGCCCGGAAAACTCACAACAACCTAGTGATTCTGGTCATGAAAGCCTTCAACACCACATATCTAAACATTATCTAAAATTACAGGATCTGAAGAGTTCTATTTATTATACAGCAGCACTGCTTTTTCTATATTATATATACTTTTGCTGCAATTCAATGTATTTCTTCTGCTTTTATGTTTTTTATTTGGTTTGGGATGTGTAATAATAAACTTGAAAATAAAACACTGACAGTTCAACATACACTTAACAGAGCCAGATGTGCTGTTGGAAATTCCCTTCATAGTCCTGGCAATGTTGTCAGGGACATCACCTGTTAGGAAAACTAGAGGCAATGTGTTTCCATGGGAACTTTTTGTTAGATGGCCTTCCTTGAGTCTTCTGAATAGGGAAAAAAACACTGTTTTATGCCCTTGGGGAAGATTGAGGCAACCCCTGTGTCTACATATTAAAATAGAAATTAAATTCTACTGACTACTGTTGCCACTTTTGTCTGTCAGGTTCCACAAACAAACAAAAGGGCCCATTGAATTCTCAGGAGCCCCATTTTATGTATCTCGGGTCTTATTGCTTTGAACTTGTCCTTTTCAAACCCAGTGTCATAACCCAAACAACAGCCTGGTTCAAGTTCTGTTTTTTAATCAGGGAAAACTTCAATATCCCAAAGTCAAGAGATCCCTTGCTCTGTTCTTGACCATGAAAATCCAACGTTGGGTAAGGCACACTCTCTTATTCTTATGCTCAGAAGACAAAAGCAACCCCCTCGGGGGAAAAAAAAAACTATTGTTCAGAAAACTCTGTGGTAAATACACCTTAGGGGTTCCAGAAGTCAGAAATGACTTGAAGGTACACAACAACAACATTTGATTATAATACAACACAGTATCATAACGATTACAGATACTACTGAATCTTGGCTAAGGAAACATTCTTCCTAGTCATGTACTGTCTCCAAGTAACTATTTTCTAGTGCCAACAATGAAAACTTGCCCTAATTCAGGAAAATAGTGCACCTCGCCAAAAAGATAAAAATGCAAAATACCATGGGACTCTAACTGATGCTTTTGAAAATCCTCTGGAAACGTTATTTTGCTTGAGTCATGAAATGCCCTTAAAATAATTTGTCTCTACTGTTTGTTCATAGGACATAATAGCTTCCTGTGAACCCCAGGCTGGAGGTGATCATTTCTTCTATCAAGTCCTTATCATACTGTTCTCTTTTAAGGAATGTATTATCACTTTTTACCAGAGGTCATTTTTTAAAATTTAAACTCCAGAGACATTAACTTCTCAAATTAATACCAGTTAAATAGTATCCATTGTGTGCTTTTATTCCTAATCCCTGAGATATTTAGAATGGTATAATAACTAGATATTTAAATTTGTTTTTTTTAAACTTAGAAATACTCTTGCTTTCTGCTTCATTCATCCATTCCCTATATGAAATGTCATTATGGCTACTGAAGTGTCATTTCTGAATCCATCAAATGCTTTGTGAGCGGTTTCTAAGGAGACTTTTCTCTTTTCAGATTGTGTGCTAAGAACTGCAAAGCTTCTCTTCACTTGCATAAAACCTAGAAGCCATTTTATAGAGATCTAAGATACCATGACCTACTTTGAGCTCTTTTATCACCAGCCCCTTACTTACCCAATGCTTCATTGCAACAATTTTCTTCAGCTGATTTTTTAAAATTATGGAAGTCTAAAATGAAAGTGTAGAGCTTGTTAACAAACAAAAATATGTTGAAATCTAGTTGAACAAGGAGTGGGATAATAGTATACAAAGGGATTTTGTAGTACCTTAGAGACTGACATTACATCTATACTGACCATTTAATGTGCACTGACCATTTAATGCAGCTACAAACTGACTCTAAATTTGGTGGCCACATGGCGCATGCTACAGCATGGATTAAAAGGTATACAGTGCATTAAAGAAAGCAGTAGTACAATCCCATTGTATGGCATGGACTTAAACAAAAGCTACCATGAAAAAGACAGAAACGTTTGAAATGTAGAGGTATTACAAAATCTTAAGACTTCTGTGGACTAAATGGGCAACCAATTGAGAAGTATTAAAGAAAATGTACAAAGACCAAGAAAATATAAAACCAATAAAATGCAAAACATTTTCTGGAATATTTTGCTTATATTATAAGAAGTGAATGATCCAGGTTGCTAAACAAATGATTAAAAATAAAGTGAATGGGAAAAAATATGTGCACAGAAGAATCATTCATATGCAGTTTTACTAGAGCTTTCTTAAAATACTTAAGTGTTTACCCAGCCATCAAGCACAATGCAGAATGTAGGCAAGTCAAGATTGTTGGACTCTGCCCCAGTCAGCCTAGCCAGAGGTAAGGAATGATGGAAACCACACTTAAAACAAAACAAATGTATCTATATTCTCTCACCTTCCCAAATCCAACTTTTAACTTCTATTATCCCATTCTATCTCAACACAGCTACTGCCTCACTAGTAGTGGGGAGTGTGGAAGAGTGTGAGGTGATAAGAACAGAGCTTGGTATTCCCCCATGAAAACCTTCATCCAAGAAGGCATAGCGGTATTGAGGCTGCATCTGAATGATGTGGCTTGGAAACTGAGAGGGGACAGATCCTTTCCTTCAGCATGATAGAGTTTTTTGTACCTTGCCCTTCTTGACATTAAGGATTAAAGTTACAGAAGCCACATTCTGAATCCAACTTGGCAACTCTACTGGGGTGTGATGGTGATTGGAAATGCTTTGCTTTATTCTGTTTGGGGGATACCCTTGAGGGTTTTGTTTGGTTGGATTTTGGATGCTAGCTTCTAAAAATACTCCAGCTAGCATTTCTAGTTAAAGAACTCTGGAAGCTACCATTCAGAAAAATAACTTTCCCAAGTATTGAAGTGTGATATCTAAATAGCCTCACTTCCAGTCATACTGGACTAACCACAGGAGATGAAAGAACCTGAAGAACATTTAGTGAAGAGCTTGATGAGAAAGTAAATGTGTGTGAGGGTACGCAGTCCTTCAGTGAGAGCCAACATGGTGTAGTGATTTAGATATTGCACTATGACTCTGGAGATCATGGTTAAATCCCCATTTCGTCATGATAGCACATTGGGCAGGTCACACATTCTTAGCCTCAAACCCTGCCATGATAGGATCTCCTTAGAGTCACCATAAGTTGGAAACTATTTGAAGGCACATAGCAATAATAGTTCTTTAGTAGCCTAACTTGACCTCTTCCATTCAGTTAGCATTTAAATGCCGGACTGCCATGATCTCATTAGGGCTTACTATTTTCATACTTCCTATAGTGAAAGCCAATTAATTTCATTTTCATTTCTGGTTAGTTATCTTTTTGTGCTTCTTATTTTTCCAGAAATATTTGTTTCAGGGGGGAGTGTCCACAAGGAAAATGCCACATCTGCGAGAAACAGCTTATGTGCATTCAGACAGAAGGTGAACGATTAATTGATGCGAAGGTCAGAGATTAAGGATTTACCAGCAGGAAGACAATTAAATAATATTTACTTTGCCTGGAATGCTAGAAAATCTAAGGAGGATTTGTGATAGTGCCAAAATGATGAATGCTTCAGTTTATCCTGTACAAATGGAAATGTCTATGGCATTGTACATCAAGACATGCCTTTCCAAGCACTCTATCAAAGCTTTGAATTAATGTGTCATTCATAACTTACAGTCTCTTGCCTGTTTCAATCAGACAGAAGATCCTATAGCTTTGCAGGTGTTATATTATTGTCCATAGCTTGCTGGATTATCTTATTCTAATTTAAGTTCTTTTCAAAGGCCACGGTTATAATGTAGGATACTTTCACTGCCATGGTTTCATCCTGTGGAACCCTAGAATTTGCAGTTTAGGGAGGGATATTTCACATTCTCTGCTGGGCAATTCTGGACTCCTCATGGAACTCCAAATCCTACAAATCCGTAGGCTGAAATCAGAATAAAACAGAATCATAGTGCTAGAGCTGTGTGTGAGTGAACTGGGCCCTTAAGATAAACTTCCGGATAGTCTGCTTTCTTTGGTTCTCTTTTCTGGAGATGCTACCAAGCACTGAATGGAGTGAAGGGAGAGGAATAAGTGCTGACATTTACATTTAGTTAAAGATTTCTCTTTCAATGTGTTGTTGAAGGCTTTAGTGACCAGATTCCTGGACTGTATGGACATGTTTCTGAAGCATTCTCTCCTGACGTTTCACCCACATCTATGGAAGGCATCCTCAGAGGTTACTGTATACCATGCAACTGTGAGCAAGCTAGGGATCACCAAACACAGCACCCAAACACGAATCAAGGAACATGAAAGGCACTGAAGACTAACTCAACCAGAGAAGTCAGCCATAGCAGAGCACCTGATGAACAAACCTGGACACAGCATATTTTTGAGAACACAGACATGCTGGACCTCTCTAACAACCACCACGTCAGACTACACAGAGAAGCCACTGAAATCCACAAGCATGTGGACAATTTCAACAGAAAGGAGGAAACCACGAAAATGAACAAAATCTGGCTACCAGTATTTAAAAAATTCTAAAATCAGGACATTAAATAAATAACAACACTCTGAAAACAGAGGAATTCCAGTCATGAATCAATCAGGGGCAGCTATCACCTCCAAACAAAGGATTCCCCCAAGCAGCAATGAAGCTTTCAAGGCCATTAATGCTAATCAAGGAGCTTAATTACAACATGCACACTGGCCTCCAACAGACAAGGGTTTTTCTCCCATCCTGGATCTTCCACAGATATATAAGCCTCCCTTGCTTAATTTTCCAAAATACCTCACAACCTTTTAGGATGCCTGCCATAGATGTGGGCAAAACGTCAGGAGAGAATGCTTCTGGAACATGGCCATACAGCCCAAAAATGCCCAACAACCCAATTTCTCTTTCACATACATTGCATGTAGGTTTGATGCTATCACCAGAAATGGGTGCCTTCTCTGTTTTTACGCTCATATTTAGAAAGGAGAAGATCATTTTGCTGCAGAGATTAGCATTTTCATATCAAGAATTTCCTTGCCTAGAAATTATGTTATTTTACTGTAAGAAAAAGAGCCAAAGGAAACAATCTGCCACAGTTTCTAACAAACTTTATTCATTAATTATGATATTAATAATGAGCCAGCATGATTTAGTGGTCTATTGAACTAGGATACTAGGAATCCAGGGTTTGAATCCCTACTTGGTCATAGAAACAATAAGTAATTTGGGGCAAGTCATGTCCTCTTCGCTTCAGAGGGAGGCAGCGACAACTACTTCACTGAGAAGGTTCAGCCAAGAAAATCCTGCGATAGAATTGTCTTAAGTCACTCTAAGAAAAATGACTTGAAGGCACACTATGACAATTAACTAGAGTGTGCACCCAACCCATAAGAAGAGACGGAGAAAGTGTTAAAGTCTCAGGACCTTTAAACAGTTGCACATCCTTCAACATTTCACAGGTCAAACCAGGGACACATGTAGCTAAGCAAAGAACGAAACACATAATGGAGAGAGTTATACACAAGAGAATAGCTTTGCTATTTAGTATGAAAAACTTATTAAACAAATGAAAACAATATGTTAAATGTAGAATTTTCTCTCATGGCTTCAAGAAAAGAAAACCTGTTGTTCGAAGCCAATATCCACATTTACACTGGGAATGAATATTTATGCTTCGAGTTATGATGGATTGCCAAAGTTATTCTGTCTAATCACACAGCCAAGTTTCAACAGCACTGTCAGTATTATTTTGCATACGTTCCATCTTTTTGGATGCTGCTTTCAACCATTGTCAAATCACACCTTCAGCCACCCAGCCCTCTTTCTCATGGTTTTTATTTTGTATCCAAGCTACCCAGTTTACTAGCTCTGTTTTGATGATGATGCCCTGCCTGCTTCAGGCCTGAAATAGCAGTCTCTCTTCCATGACTTTTAGCCAATCTTTTCAATGCTGCTAATAGGTATCTTTATATTTTCCCCATTTCATCTGAATTCATTATTTAGCAATGGGATTGGCTATAGGATCATTGTCATATGTGTACACAGTAAATAAAATTTGGAGTCTTCAGTGGAGTGCAAGGCATTATTAAAAAGGCATCTTAAGTCCAGGAGAAAGATTTATGCTTAGCTATTTAGGTAAAGCTGCAAAACCTATTGACTGAAAAATAGATTAGAACCTCAGATGCCCTTTCTCAAACTCCTAGAAATTCAAACATACACACATAGGGAGAGAAAGAGAGATGCCTATATAAAGAAGAAAGGGGTGGGACGTTGTTCAGAAAGTTTGAAACATAGTAAAAACAATAGTAATACAGTGAACCTTCATGATCTACTGGGGTTTGGCTTCAGGACCCCACATTGATACCATCATCTGTGGATGATCAAGTCCATATGCAATGGTATAGTAAAATAGCATCTCTTATATAAAATGGCAAATGCAAGGTTTGGTTTTTGGATATTTTTTTTGTGGGGAAGGAAGATATTTTCAAGGTGTGGATGGTTGGATCCATGGGTGCAGAATCCATGGATATGGAGGGCTGACTGCATTCTGATCTGAAATAAGATTATGAAATTGGTGCTTGATTACATTTGTGTCCTCTCCACAATTAGTGGCATTGAAACTAAAAATATGTCTAATATGTCTTGTCTACATTATAGCCAATACGCTTTTAAATTCTGGATGGAGGAAGCAACTATAGTTAAAATGATATTTAAACTCTACATGACTTGGGATTTTGAAACCTGAAGGAGGGCCTCTTCCTATACAGTGGGCACTCCACCTTTATGAAGATTAGGGGCACAGAACCACCACAATTTGGAAAAACTTCAAATTTTAAATCCCATTCTTTTTTACCTAAGAAAATACCTCTCTGGATCCTCCAATGTGGAGGATGATCAACCTCTGGTAAAACATACAACCACCAGTATAACCTGAAATTAAACTGCCACAGTGCCCCTCAGTGCGATTCTAATCTGTTCATTTCGATTGGTTTGAAACTGTATTAAAAGGAAATTGCAGTTTAACTTTTTCAAGGCTGCTGAGGATTCCTAATCAAAGAAAACTGGTTTCCTTCTCAGAAGTGCTGTTTTTCTGATTAGGAAATAATGTCAAATGACTGGGAGTCTACAAATCCAAGAATATTACCATGGCAGTTGAAGCGAAATCATAGCAGTATAACTGGTGGTGTGAAAGAGGCCTAAGGTATGAAATTTAAAAATTCATATTCAATCAATTATACCCAATTTAAACAGTTGAGAAGTCTAAGCATCCCAAAGGTCCTCACAAAAAGAGTGTTGTTCTGATTGACTGCTCCACAAGTAATAGTGGCTTTCTTCTGTCAAGATAGGTGACCCTGGCATAAACTCAGTAGTGCACCTTCTTCTGGACATTTTTTTGTTCTGCTGCGCCTTCAGTTCACAACAGATATCCTCATCATTTAACATTTTGAAATGTAAATGGAATGCTTTATTACTCCGCTTTATCTAGGGTCATCATATTCAACCAATTATACACATATTGATATCAACTGTGAAAGGGGCAAGAAGACTGACCTGAAGTTGGAAGTCATGGAATTAGTGTGGCCAGAACCACATAAGAAGAGCAGAAAGCAACTTAAATTTGGATGGGTGAGGTTCTACTTAATTTCTGTTTTATATTTGATGAGTTGACTTATCGCTTTGCAAATGTGTGCCCCAAAACGCAAAATATTTTTATAAAGCAAGATAATCTGCTCACTAACCTGTACTTCTATTAAAGAGTGCCTCACTAATCCAAACCTCACCACACAATTCAAAACAAATTGGTGAATGTATTTGAATAAAACATCCATGTGAGCAGGTCTAATGATATGGATTTTTCCTGTCTAACATTAATCATCCAGTTGGAAGGAAGAATAGCCAGATATCCCATTTCAGGTCACAAGTGACACTGCATGCCAGACACATGCCAGAAAATTATATTATACCCATTCTGTGACTGCACTACAATTGTTCTGGCAGCAGATCCATTACATTTAATGTTTAGCTATAACATGAACATTACTATTTTACAAAGACCAGCTGCATCATTATGGTAACAAAGTAAATAACACAAGATATTCCCTTCTTTAATGGTCATGAAAAGCAGTTGAGTGAATTATACTTTGTGGCCAGGAAAGTCAACGAATTCAAGGTGCTGTTCACCAGTCATTACAAAAGAAAGCATAGCTACCATCATGGAGTTTCTTCCTCTATTGTATAAGGAAACTTCATGAAACTTCATTAGAGTGCAAATGTACTCATTCTTCTTTGGATCCTGGGAGTCAGCTTCATCATACTAAAAACATGTTGCTAAATTGGCAGAATTCCTCATTGGCAATCATTAGGTTTGACTTGATGCAATACAAAATCTCTTTGCCATATTTCATTCATGATATCTCATCCTTGGATGTAGGCTGTTACTTGTTGCAGCAGCTACTAAGCAAAGGGGCAGCGGAAGTTCTCCAAAACAGTTGAGAAGTCTAAACATCTCACAAGATCCTCACAATAAGACTATTTGTGTGGTGTTGTGCTTATCGACTGCTCCACAAGTAATGGTGGCTTTCTCCTGTCAAGATAGCTGACCCTGACATAAACTCAGAAGTGCACTTTCTTCCGGACATTTCCTCTTCTGTTGTGCCTTCAGTTCCCCACAGACGTCCTCGTCATTTAGCATTTTGAAATGCAAAGGGAATGCTTTATTATTCTGCCTTATCTAGGGTCCAACAGACATCAGAATGCCAAAAGAGTGCCTACACTGAATTAGCTGAAAGTGCAGTTTGTAAAGAAAGGGCATCTTCCAGTAAACCCACCACAGAAAGAAACTTCTTCATGACTGTTTGAGATAAGGCCCTGGTCTTCCAGCAGCAGCTTGTTATCAGAAAAAGTAAGAATGATTTATGCATATGTATGATTGGGCATATTAGGAAACAGTAAACTGCAAAACAAAGCTAAGTTGTTGGGTGTGGGATGTTTTCCTTGACTAACTGCACAATTTATCTGGAAGCAAGTCCCACCGAAGACCATGGTACAGTATTTCTCTCAAGTAAGTCTGTATCTGTTCCTCACCTCTTTGAATAAGCTCCATTGAAAACACTGGGCTTTTCTTCCAAGTAAACATGCCTTCAGGTGAATTGCACATTATTTCACATTAAGATCTCTGTGATACCATTTCTAGCTGACTAACTGGGGAAGAAAGGAAAAAGCATGCCTGGAATGTAGCAGTCCTGTGAGTTGGAGTTTGGCAGTAAAAGGGTATGAACACATGACACAAGATAAGTGCCAACTCTGTCCTTTTCGGAAATTTGTCAGGAAGTGATAGAGTCAACTGAGTTCTCTGAGTGAATCCCAGAAAGCATGAGAAGGGAAGGAACTTATTACTTTGCACCAAATAACTACCTTGAAATGGAAAACCTCAGTCCGGCAAACTGATCTGCAATAGGCAGATGTGTCATATCTAGTACAGACTGAAGGATTGCACCAAAACCCTATGGCTTCAGTCTTAAAGAATTTGGAATGGACATCTCTCATTTCATGGCATAGATCTAGGAAGGGTTATAATGGTGGTTCTCTATGGGTACTGGAGTTATCGAAGTATGTTAGGATTCATTGGCGGTTTCAACTACAAAACCTTTCTTCAACAGGGGCAACAGGAGTTTTGGAGATAGGAAAAAACCACAGCCACCAAAAACATGATGTGTCTTATAGTGGCTTTTGCAACCACCTAGCAGATTCATGGTTAATTGTAAAGTCAGGAGTGACTAAGCAGTAGTATGTTCTGAGTAAATCACACAATAATGAATGGACCTGAAAGCAATTAAGAATCGGCTGCACTGGTGATTGATTAAGGGGAATATAAATTAAGCAAGCAACCACAGCATGTGGGCTTCTTAAGGATTATGGAGTATTTGGTGCTTCCCAATGATAGAGCCTGTGTGTTTCTCTGTAGTGGAGTGTTTTGGGCTTCCCTTGTAGAAGAGTGTTTGTCGTGTTTGATTTGATTCTGTGAACTTGTGGATCAAATGTTGCTTTAAGTCTGAAGACACAGTAAAGATTATGCTGTAAGTAGTAGGAGGAGGAAGAGAGTCTGTGTATATATTGTACAATTGGTATATATTTTGGTTTATGGAATTATAAAAAACCTTCCTAGTTGAAATGAAGACAATCTCTGTTGTTTGTTTAATACACTCCAGAGTTACAGTATTCACTTGTGCTGAGTAGATTGAAGTTGATAAAATATTTTAAAGGCTATAAAATTATCCAACATTTTTAGGTGAATGCATGTTTTACAAATAAAACATATTTCCATAAGATACATATTAAAATACACAAAACAGAGATTAAACATAAGATGCAGTTTAAAAATACAAGCTTGTACCATTATGGTGTTGATGAATCAAATTAGGATTGGAAAGATTCAGGTTCACTCAGGAAGCCTGCTGAATAATCGTGAGTTTGCACTATCCCACAGAACTGACACAGAGAAATCATAGGAGGACAAATTATGAATGTTGCCTATATAAACTGCTTACAAGAAAAATGGGGCATTTTATAGATATTGGCTAACTCTCCTTTGGGAATTAGAATTCCCGGAATTCGACCCGGCTATAGGGATTGGGGGATTCTGGGAGTTACAGGCAGAGCTCCTGAGTCCTGGGGGCCATAATACTTAATGTGTCCAGTTCCACATCCCTTCTGTCATGGTGATTTACTCGTGAGGGAAGAGAATAGCAGGAGGCACCAAGAAAGCAACTGTTTCAAGTTCCAATTCTTTCTAATTATACATCTTTCCAATTATGAAAAGTAGCTATAACATGCATACTAGTCTCCCACAACAGTAATTTCTTGTGTTTCTCTCTGTGCACACACACAGTAATACAGGGACTGATTGATTGGTGTTAATCCTATGGTTGGAATCAAGTAGCTGCCCATAGTGTTATTGGGCTCCAACACCCAGCATTCTTCACCTTTAGCTGTGTTGGATATCAACAAGCTATAACATTCCAGAAAAGGGTGAACAAGATGGTAAAAGATCTGGAAACTAGTATATATCACTGCATGGCAGGGGCTGAACTAGATAGATAAACCTTGTGGTTTGTTCCAACCCTAAGAGCTAATAATTATATGACTGCTGGAAAGTCACATGAATCCCCTTCCTGTTTTGGATGGTAAACAAATCACTGCTCTTGGATGTGATCAGCAAAGCGGGAATGCAATTGTACAGCACAGAAAGTAGGAAAGCTTTGGCTCAGATGTCTTCTCTCCATTCATCATTAGCCAGGCTAGCAAGGCTGATAGGAACAGTAATTTAACAACATTTGAAAGGTGGCAGGTTCCTCAGCCTTGCTAAAAATGTCAGTCAGCAATAGCTTGCAAATTAGCAGCTGCTATAAATATGGAAGGATGCAAGTTTCAAAAGTTTCACAAGCATGCCATCCTCTGGTATCAGTGAGTATGGCATACTATGTGCACCTTTGATATTCATGCATTAAAAAAAGATTGCTCTTTTAACCAAATTACAAAAAGGTGTTCTTGATAGCAGCTGAAATTACTCAATTTAAAAGAAAAAACACATTCAATAATTCAGAACATGGTGGTAAATTTAGGGAAAAATGATTGCCCATCATGTGAGCTCAGCTAAAATGAATTTTCAAGAGAGTTCTGCTTTATTTCAGTTTTGAAACCAAGTCACAAGCACTGTCCCAGCAATGATCAACAGCTTGCTTTTTATTGAGTTTCATGTCCATTTGAGGATAATTAGATTTAACATTTGCAGAAGACAATGGTAAATTAGGGGATGAAAAACACAATCTATCATCATTGCTTAGTTAAAATAAAATAAGGGCATACTTTACAGAGTTCCAGTTTATTCCAGTTTCAATGCCCAGTCAGAACTTTGGGGTCATCTTCCATAATTTTGATGAATACCTTGCTTTTTCTAAAGTTCTGTGTCAACTCAGGCTTTGATTTCAGAGATATGAAGGTAATTGTGCTAAAATCAATTTGATTATGAACATTTCTTATGGACATGTCCATGAGGTGTCATTATTATTTGCCAACTCAAAGCAGGATATACAAGTCAATGCCTAAATTTAATCCACAAATCTGTAAAAATCTGTTGCTCAAACTCTGATTCAAATAAATAGATTCAAATTGCAAGAAAAGAAATTTTGTTTCTTTTATTTAAATTTCTCTTTGGTCTCTCATTTGTAACTTCTAGTATTCTTAGGGCAAATGCTAGAGGAATTATTAGCCTAAAGCATTGTCAAGTTTACTGTTTTATTTGTTCAGATTGATTGAAACTGTTCAGATTCTGTCATGTCTCCTCTTCTATTCAGTAAAACTAAGCAGTGTAGGAGAAGAACATCAAATCTTATGAAACTTATTTTAAGAGAGAGCCATCACATTTTCTATAGAATAAGGGAGCCCCCGATAGCACAGCAGATGAAAGCACTGATCTGTTAGCCCCAGCTTCTGCCAACCTAGCAGTTTGAATACTGAGTAGATCAATAGGTACTGCTCCGGCAAGAGGGTAACAGCGTTCCATGAGTGATGCCGGGCACATGACCTAGGAGGCATCTACGGACAATGCTGGTGCTTCAGCTTAGAAATTAGATGAGCACCAACCCCCAGAGTTGGACACAACTAGACTTAATGTCAGGGGAAAACCTTTACCTTTTACTATAGAATAAGAAGAGATGGAAGGAAGTTTTTTTTTTTAGTATATGCTGGCGAGGAAGGTATTAAAAACTGTATACTTCCTTAAGTGGTACATTTCAGATCCTGGCATACCAAAGCCTAAGCATTCATGCATGTAGGTAAACCTTCATTTTAGAGAATTTACTCTCAAGTAAGTAGTCAATAGTTCAGCAGTTTGGTATTGTATCTGATTGAGACAAGACCAAACTAGACCTATTGTATTCTGATTTGAACTCTAAATCCAAATTAATATTTAAGAATCTTGGGCACTATCTACACTACAATATAATGCAGTTTGAAAGTACATTGAAATGCATTATATGAGTCTACCATATAACACAGTTTCAAGCTGCATTATATGGCAGTGTAGATGGTACCCAAAACTCCCAAATTTTGATCTGGTAGTCTTGGGCACATTTCCAAACTGCATTATATGACAGTGTAAATAGAGTCTGAATTGCCAGTACTTCCCAATTGACTTTCACTGGAAAACCAACAATAGGTAAAAAAAAATCTATTTTAAAAAATTATACCCCTAGATGAAATTAGGAGACATCCAAGCATGGGCAAACTTCATCCCTCCAGGTGCTTTGTACCAACTCCAACAATTCCTATCAGCTGGTAGGCTGTTAGGAATTGTGGGAGTTGAAGTCCAAAACACCTGGAGGGATGAAGTTTGCCCATGCCTGTAGTAGACCCTAGAGAAGAAATGCATTGAGTCCATTTTCAGACAAGTAACTCCCAAAAATTTAGACTTAGGCAAACCTATACAATATGCTGATTTTTGAAAAGGCATTTTGCTCTTGCTTTTAAAAGCTGCTGTTGAGTGCTTCATTTCACAATGTTTGTGCCCTGTCTCTGTCCCCTAGAGCATTAGTCAGCTAATGTTGTTAAAATTCAGCTAAAATAGATGATAATGATAATAATGACAGTACACTTGAGAAAAAAAGCCTTTGGCTTTATTCTCACATTATTCTTCCAACAAACCACTTGGTGAGACTATATGGCACAGCATAAGGGAGTAGGAGGGTGACAAGAGGATGCTCTGGTTGTTATTACCAGCAGTCATACTGATGAGCTCCTCCTGACAACTCCTGTTATGGCATTTGGGGATAATGTGCTATCACCAGACACTTCTTTCTCATGCCCAAAACTCCCACTATGCCAACTCTTCCTCACCTGCCTGCCTAAACTTTGAGGCACAGATGAAGAGCTACTGTTGTCATCACCACCCTCTTCCTAGTCCCATGGTTTGTGCCTCTGATGCCCAGCTGCTCTGGTGTTTCTTCTGCCTCTGCCCAAAGCTTTTAACGGTATGGCAGGGGATCTTGTAATGTTATTCACTGCTCATTTGCCAAAGTAGACAGAAATCCTGCAATGTGCTCTCATCTTAAAATGGCCTCAGATGGTGTTCTATGGTGACTAGGACCCCTTCTACACTGCCATATAACATCCACATTATCTGCTTTGAACTGGATTATATCACAGTGTAGATTAAGATGATCCAAAATCCGATAATGTGGATTTTCTGCATTGATAACCTGGATTACCTAGCAGTCTAGAACAGATTTAGTATGCATCTACACTCCAGTTTGATCCCACTTCAACTGCCATGGGTCAATGCTATGGAATTATGAGAGTTTGATGAGGCACCAACATTTTTTGCAGAGAAGCCAAAAGACCTTGTAAAATTAAAACTTTCAGGTTTCCATAACATTGAGCCATAGCAATTAAAGTGATGTCAAACTGCATTAATTCTACAGAGCAGATGCATTTTAGACAGCCTGCTTGCTGGTTAACACCAAAGCAAACATAGCTAGGGACAACTGGAACTGGTTGAGGGAGATAGTAAATTTTGCTAAGGTTTTTGGACAAATAGAATTAAGTTATATGTTTTAAAGCTTGTACAATGTGTTTTTATTTAGTATTGTTAATCGTTTTAAATGTGTTGTTGATTTTTACTGAATTTTATTTTAGGCATTGAATTTTGCCAATTGTTGTAAGCCGCCTTGAGTCCCCTTGGGTGAGAAAGGCAGGGTAAAAATGTTGTAAATAAATAAAATAAATAAATAGTCAGATTAAGAAGAAAGCCTGGATTCAAACTTTTAAGAAGTCGTTCATTCAAAATTCTGGACCTGAATGGACAAATCAAACTGTTTTTGTTGGTCTCCCATTCAAGAAGTGTTGAGGGTTTGCTTGTTTACTCTCAAATGCTTTCTGTCACAAAATAATATTGTAAATTCTAATCAAAACAATACGAATCACTCCAACTCTCATTGGATTGTTTGCTTGTTTATTTTTATGACTATTATACATACAATAGAACCTCGCTTATCAAACCTTCACTCATCTGACACTCAGTATTATCTGATGCCCCTAAACACCCCCCCCCCCCCAATAAAAACACACACAAATCCACTGAGATAATTGAATGCACTATGACACAAATCTTGAGTGCAGTGGGTCCACTGGGTGCATGTGTCTGGCCTGTGTTGTCCGCGTACCGCCCCTACCGATGGATGCCAGTCTCCTGGGTCTGCTGCCGGGACCCAGTCTGATGAGTGAGCGAGTGAGGGAGAGTGAGGGAGGGAGCCAGGGCCCAGAGGAGGCAGGAAGGGGAGGCCCCAGAAGAAAGGGGAGCACTGATCTCTGCTCTCTGTCTCTCAAGCAACAACACGCAGCAACTCCCCCGCCCCCTCCAAAGCATCAAGTGCCCACCAGGAGTGCTAAATTTGTAAATACAATAAATTACTACATAACGTTATCATGTATTGAACTGATTTTCTGTCGATTTGTTGTAAAACATGTTTTGGTGCTTAATTTGTAAAATCATAATGTAATTTGACATTTAATAGGCTTTTCCTTGATCCCTCTCTATTATCCAACATTTTTGCTTATCCAATGTTCTGCCAGCCCATTCATGTTGAATAAGCGAGACTCTACTGCACTACATTTGCTTTTAAAGGTAAAGGTTTTCCCCTGACGTTAAGTCCAGTCATGTCTGACTCTGGGGGTTGGTGCTCATCTCCATTTCTAAGCCGAAGAGCCGGCGTTGTCCGTAGACACCTTCAAGGTCATGCGGCCAGCATGACTTCATGGAGCGCCGTTACCTTCCCGCTGGAGCCGTATCTATTGATCTACTCACATTGGCATGTTTTTGAACTGCTAGGTTTGCAGAAGCTGGAGCTAACAGCTGCCGCTCATGCTGCTCCCGGGGTTTGAACCTGGGACCTTTTGGTCTGCAAGTTCAGCAGCTCAGTGCTTTAACACACTTCACCACCATGGCTCACATTTCCTTTTAGGTGCTGGGAAACTGCACTTCCCTCAGTAGAGAAAATATTCATTAGAGAAAAAGGTTGGGCATATATAAACGTTGGGCATTATTCTATAATCATGTACTGTGGCACCTAGAAAGCTAACAGGCACCATATTCTGGAAGTAGAGAGTGATTCTTCAAAGTTAACCAAATCCCAAGATTTTGAGTTGGGGTTTGGTTAATGGAAGTGTTGCCTCAGGAATGAGAATGCTGCCTCTCACTTTACAATTTTCCACATAGCTTCTAGAATAGATCCTGAGATTTTCAGCCAAACCTAGTCAGTTCCTGAGATAAATGGTTACTACTTTGAATGGGGATATAACTCCCATTAACCGTAATGGGAGTTATAGTGCAAAATATTAATTTTCCTATCTCTAGCAAGAATATGTAATGAGACAAGCACTTGGCATTGACTTTCTACCCTGCCTTAGAAATGAAATGTTACTTTTGATTGGTGAGTACATACAATATGTCTACTACTAAAACCATATGGATGGATTGTTGGGGAAGATAGTTGTGATCTCTCAAGATGAGTAATCAATTGGCAAGGCAGAAGCAGAACAACAATCTGTCTCATGCCAACAGAGGATCTATTAGGAAAAAGAGCAGGCTCAGGTCTTCTCGTAACGCAGCAAAAAGGAGTGAAAATAAAATGGCCATAGGCTTGTAGAAATGCAAAGAGATTAAAAGAAATAAACAGGTAGTCAGAAAACATGTGAACTAGGATTTAGTGAGCATGGGTATGCAAAAATTGCTAACAAGTAGAATATATGGACAAAAAAGTTATGTGTGTACCTGCTTTCTCCACATGACTCTCTCCCCCGGGCTGTGGTGGAGGCTCCTTCTTTGGAGGCTTTTAAGCAGAGGCTGGATGGCCATCTGTTGGGGGTGCTTTGAATGTGATTTCCTGCTTCTTAGCGGGGGGATGGACTGGATGGCCCATGAGGTCTCTTCCAACTCTACTATTCTATGATTCTAAGGTGCTAAACACAACTCTTATTTCATTCCCTCCATCATTATATGCACAGAGTTTCTAAGCCAGGGAGATTTTGTGACTCAGCCCTTTGACTTTTTCACAATATGTTGACATTTTCATTTCCTTTGCCAGTACATTTAATGTTACTAATAATGTGGTTATATCTCAGAGAGTAGAGTAATTATCTCTGAGGTTGCAGCTTCAGTCCAGTGAAAAGATTTCCTGACAATCATCTCTTTCTACAAGATGATTTTAACAGCTCACTGCAGTGAGACATTACAGCTAAAGCAAAGGCATTTCCATTTCAACATTTAATAAATGCTCTAATTTTATTGTGATCAGAAACAAGATTGGTTGTTTGCTCTAAATATGATGCTGTCAGATGTAATTGATTTTCCTATTTTTCTCCATATCAGTAGCAATGGGTTTTACATCTATTTTGTTCTGAATTTGAAAACCCTTTAATCCATCTAGTTGAATGCTAAATTTGGAGTTACATTTCATGAACTGTATGAGTCACAGCTGATTATAAACAATAATTAATATTCCATAATCAGGGATGTGCTTTGGTACTTTTTGACAGCATGGCTTAAAGTTTGCTTGCAAACACATCTTAATACCCCTTTAACCAATGTCATGAAAGCATAACCATTGAATTTGTTTTTATTTCTCAGTACTTTGCAGTAGCATATATAAAGCTTCTTCATACGCACTTCTTCAGAGTACATGTGTGAAGAGCTAACAATTCTGATTAAGGAATAAAGACACTGGCTAAAAAACAAATTTACTCTAAGAACTCCATTAAAGATAGGAAGGCTCTCTTAAAGCTGCTAAGATAACATAGATCTAAACTAGCTTCATTTTTAATAGAATTGAGCAAATAAGGGATAAAGAAAAGAAGAGATGGAAAGATTCTCTAAGAGAATCAATTTACAGAGTTAGGAAAGTTAGGAGTTGAAAAGAGTTTAGCTACTTCAAGCTACTTCACCCTATCAGAGCTTCTATCTCTGAAAGAATGCTGACTCCTTTCCCAACATCCTAGTTTGAAGCCCTCCTGAACAAATTTGTAAGACTTCATGAAATCGTATACCATGTTGTAAGAAATCAAATCCTTTCTGGCGGCATATCTGGGGAGCCAGCTGTTCACCTCCATTATTCTCCTCTCTCTTCCTTGGCCAACTGGAAGAGAGATGAAATGACTACTTGTGCATCAATGTCCTTCAGTCTCCAATGCAGAGCCTCATATCCCTAAGATTTCCTGAAGGATATGCCTTGCAGTATCACTGGTTTCTGTATAGACCAAAAGGGAGGAGTACAGATCAATGGGCCTGACAAGTCTTGTCAGCCTCTGTATTGCATCATGGATTTTTGTCCCATGTAGACACCACACCTCCGGAGACATCTGGTCAGGACCATCAACCATTTCTTCTATTCTCCTTAGCTTCCTGTGTGAATTGGTAGAGGCCATTCATGTGCTGGATCTTCCAATGTCATCTGCAAGTCTTCTGAAGACTGAGACTGTTGTTCTTTGCAGTTTATCACAAGGAACTCACTGGATGCTACTTTTTTTTTTTACTACATTGCAACAGTTCTTGCATTTTCCAGTGATCAGACTGAGTAATTCTTAAGAGTTATAAACCAAAACTATTACTTTTCCCATTTTTTCTTTAGAGTAGGTCTGGAAGCCCATTGTTAATGAGATTACCAGCCATATTGTTAAGGTATTTTAGTCCACAACATTTCATTTCATAGTCCAGTTCTTAAGTAGCCACATCATCAGCATCACTTCTTTATGTCTTATTCCAAAGAAGGGAGAAATTGAGCTGTGTCTAAAAGGCAGGTTGTAAAATGAATAATTTGAGAGGAGAAGCCAGTCATTCAGGTTCTTAGTTTTCTTTTGTTGGTACTGTTCCATTATCCAGGCAGAGGCCACAAGAGGGCACTAGACAGAGAAGGATAGTCCATTTTATAGGGGTGGAGGGTGGGTTGAAGGAGTAAAATCATTTCCCCCCGTTTTCCTATTATTCTCCCCACCCATGTCCCCCTTGTGGAAACAACCCTCATTTATGACATGGGGAGTGGGGAGGGGGAATAATCAGCAAAAACGGAAGGGGGGTGTCCTTCTTCAACTCCCACCCTGTAAAATGGACTATCCTTCTCTAGCCTTGTGGCCTCTGCCCAGATAATGAAACAGTACTGTTTTGTTATAACTTCAGGAAGAAGTGGGGATTGTTTATAAATTTTTGTACTAAAATGTAGATTTGGATTTATCCCATAATTCCTTTTTTGAACAATTTGTAATTGAAAGGTATCTTCTGCTCAGTGTCACTCTAGAGTATGTAAATAGTATGCATAAGAAGATACTTTAATTTAAAAGTAATCAAATTTATTAGCTTGTCTACTTGACAATGATGGCAATAATAATATCCTGTTTGAACTATTGTATGCAGCAAATGGTGCATATCCTCTTTTCAGATAACAACTGGATGGCAGCACTCTGAAATTTCACATTTGGCTAAAAGATTCTATCTTTTCCCCCCTTGGATTTGCAGGTTTCACACTTAAGGCATCCTAATGGACACATTTGTGCTGTGTACTCTTTATTGCTCTTCTGTTATATTAATGTAAAACAATCCATGGCACTAAGACATGTCAATATCCTGAAGCTACTGATTCCATCTGAATGTAGAAGTTAAGCCAGGTCAGGCCTGGTAAGTACTTGAATGGGGGGACACCCAAGAAACATCAAGTGCTGTTGCCTATATTTTAGAACAGTGGTTCTTAACCTGGGGTCCCCAGATGTTTTTGGCCTTCAACTCCTAACAGCTCGTAAACTGGCTGGGATTTCTGGGAGTTGTAGCTGTTTTAGAAGAAGAAAATGGCAAACCATGTCCAAGAATTCTTTCTTTAAGAAAACCCAATTAAATGTATGGGTTTGCCATAAATCAACCAGTCATATGAGATGAGAAGTGTGTGTGGAATTGTCAAACTTATGCGTCAAAATAATAGCTGGAATCCTATTGGCAGACTTCGCTACAGTAAAACCAATCCATCAATTGTGTATCAACACATAAGGTAATATAACTGATCCCATGAATTCTAGTCAGGATTAAAATTGGATTTTAGCAGTTTAGGGTATTCTACACCTTGGTATTTTGGGAAGGAGGTCATTTCCTGCCCTGCCTTGGGCAACAAAATTGACCCCAGATGACCCTGCCAACAGAGGTTTACCTCTGGGTGGAGGAGATGGTCCTCCTTCACAACATTTGCATCAAAGGAATAGGTATGTCTCCAATGTAGGAAAATGAAGGATCGAGCCTAGGATATGATGCAGGGAATTGTCATTTCTTGGTAGCTAAAGACATGCCATCTGAAAAGAACACCTTGTACAAACCTAGCATGTATGAATCTACTGAACTGGGGGCAATATACTCCCACATTGACAAATTCTGGCTGTTTTGACATTCTGTTAAACTATTACCCCCAAACTCTGGCTATTAGGTGCTTTCACGTCTCCAACTGATGGCTATAATGGAGAGAGGGCAAAGGTGGGGTGGCAATTTATTTTCCAGAGAAGATGACCTATTGCATTCTTCCAAGACATAGTGGATTTCTAGTGGACTTCCAAGGCTGAACAGGGATTCACGCCTAGTCTCCAGGAACCCTCTTTGCACTCAAACCACTACCCCAAATAGGCTCAACTTGGCATTTTCCCAGTGTGTTAAACTAGAAGTCCCATCATAATAAGCCCTATGGTAAACTGGAGGTGGTGAGAGGTGTAATACAATGCAATTGGCAACTATCTATTTGGGGCACCTACACACATTGTCTGAAGGTGCACCTACACTAGAATTAATGCAGTTTGATGCGACTTTAACTGACATGGCTTAATGCTATGGAATTCAGGGATTTGTAGTTTGGCGAGGCACCAGCACTTTTTTGATAGTAAAGGTAAAGGTTTCCCCTGACGTTAAGTCCAGTCATGTCTGACTCTGGGAGTTGGTGCTCATCTCCATTTCTAAGCCAAAGAGCTGCCGTTGTCCGTAGACACCTCCAAGGTCATGTGGCTGGCATGACTTGCATGTAATGCCGTTATCTTCCCGCCGGAGCAGTACCTATTGATCTACTCACATTGGCATGTTTTCAAACTGCTAGGCTGGCAGAAGCTGGAGCTAACAGCGGGCACTCACTCCACTCCCGGGATTTGAACCTGTGACCTTTCGGTCTGCAACTTCAGCAGCTCAGTGCTTTAACACACTTCGCCACCGGGGCTCCCTACTTTTTTGATAGAACAGGCTAAAGACCTTGTAAAGTTACAGTTTTCATGATTCCATAGCTTTGAGCCATGGCAGTTAAAGTGATATCAAACTACATTAATTCTACAGTGCAGATGCACCTTTAAGTGACCATGATACTAAATTTTCTCCATCCCGCAAGAAGTGCAGACCCCAAGACAATGCCTGTTTCCTTCCAGGCTGTCACTTCCAGCAACAAACAAGAGTATTATTCTTGGAGAAGACAGTTAGCCATCCTTGATATTACTTTGCTTAAGACTGTTTCTACACAATTTTTTAGCCTTGACATCAATTTTGCTCTTTGGCCCCCAGAATAGAAAACAAGCTTTGAATTATGCTTACCCACACATTTGCTTTCAGATTCAGAGATTGTGATAAATCTAATTGATTGCTCTTTTCCCTGGAAATGGCAACTGAGCTTTCTGATCAAGGAATGATGTTTCAGGCACAATAGATAGAAAAACTGTTGCAGGCAGACTGCTTTCAATCCCAATGTATTGCTTATTTTAAAAGATTTCTTCCCTTGCTTTTAAGGTTAACATTTGGAAAACAAACTTGAGGATTACTCCCACAGGGAATAGTGAAGGAAAACCAAATCCAGGCATGCATTTATTCAGAAAGGAAGAAAAAAGAGAACACGGTGCAAATAATTCATATGGCAATATTTTTCACACCTCTGGCTCTTGAAACACAGAACTGGGCCATCCCATGGAATTTATGCTTAGATAACTCAAAAACAAACAAACAAAGTATTTCTTTACAGACACAATAAAAGTATGGAAGGCATTGCTGGGAGAGGGGAGTCACAGCTGTCAGCTTAGACAGTTTTGATTAGAAAGGCGAAAGGAATGAATTCAAAATAAGTCCATCAATGCTTAGCGCTATCCAAATGGAAATTCAATGTCTAGGTTACAGATTGAAAAAAATTATAATTTGGGGAGATTACAGTGTCTTCATAGAAAACGACACAGTAACTATTTATTAAGATCTCGCAACAAAAGCGTGTTGGTTACATTTGTATATTGCTTTCTTGGTTGAATAACAATGTTTTGTTACAGCTTTCCTTCATACAAATCTTTATATGCAGAAAGATTCACTTGTTTATTATGCAGGAGCAGACTCTCAACTGTTTTCAACTTATTATACTATTTCTTCAAATACCTTTTGTTAACATATTCCCTGACCTATATTCACTGACAACTAACCATCCTGACCTAGCAGTTAGCTTTCTCCGTCCTAACTGACTTTAGAATGTTCAGGTTTTCTTCCAACTGCCATTTCTTGGCTCTCTCCCCTTTCAAATTCTAGCACCCGTTCATTTACATATGACCAATCAGGTTGCCTCTATGTAAATTAGCTCCTCCCCTGGTGCTACTTTCTAAGAATCACAAAATGGCTGTTCGCACACCAGCCCTGAAAGGTAGGTCATGTTTAAACATTAACAATCATATCTAAAATTTACACTATAAGTAAGCATTTTGCTACACAACCTTATAGTCCCCTCTCAGAAACATTGATATGGCTGCTGTTGGGAGAGGCAGAATACTTTAAAGTCCTCCAATATCAAGGTAGTTCTCATATAAAAGGGAAAACAGACGTATGTGTGAAACTGATGGAAGAGCAGCCAGCCAAGAAGATGATAATCAGTAGACTAGAAAATAGAGCTGGGAGGAATGATAGTTCTGGTGGGTTACTTCTACCCAGTGTTTTAGGCTTTATGAAAGTGGGATGTAAATATACTATTACTATTACTACTACTGGCAGTAATTAAATATACCCCCTCTCCATTCTCCATCATCAAAATGATGAAAGATTGGTGGCTTATTGTCCCAGAATGCAATATTCAATACACATACAGTAGAGTCTCACTTATCCAACACTCCCTTATCCAACGTTCTGGATTATCCAATGCATTTTTGTAGTCAATGTTTTCAATACATCGTGATATTTTGGTGCTAAATTCGTAAATACAGTAATTACTACATAGCATTACTGTGTATTGAACTACTTTTTCTGTCAAATTTGTTGTATAACATGATGTTTTGGTGCTTAATTTGTAAAATCATAACCTAATTTAATGTTTAATAGGCTTTTCCTTAATCTCTCCTTATTATCCAACATATTCGCTTATCCAACGTTCTGCCGGCCCGTTTACGTTGGATAAGCGAGACTCTACTGTACCACCTTTTCCCCAGCATGGGAACAACTCAACCCCAAAGGGAGTCAATTAAAATATCTAAGAAAAAAATTATTAAATCAAAACATTTAAAAGGTATGCAGCAATTAAAAGATAAATAAAAAATACATCCCATTGAGGGGGACGTGGGTTTAAAAAGAGAATTTTCAAAGATACTTCTAATGATTATAAGTCCCATATGTTTTGATTGACCTAAGTTGCAAAAGGCCTATGTTTGAGAGAAAATGCTGATGTTTGGGAAGAGTTGTTCCAAAGAAAAGAAGTTACTTTTCAATAATAACAACACACCAGGACCGAACTGGTTAGATCTCAGTCCCCAAGATTCCCAGCGGGTTTCGAACCTATGCTTGCAACAAGAGGAAGATAAGCACATACTGAGATCAGGGTCAATAACATGAAAAGCACCATTGGCTAAAGAGTCACATGTTGTTACAACATAGAAAACCAATAGAACTGCATGATGGTTAAGATAATAATAATAATAATAATAATAATAATAATAATAATAATAATAATAATTTTATTCTTATACCCCGCCCCATCTCCCCGAAGGGACTCGGGGCGGCTTACATGGGGCCAAGCCCGGACAGAACAATATAAAAACAAAACAATAAAACAAATCAATCAGACAAGAAAAGCAAGTCATTAAGATGCTTGTGATGTAGCCAACATTAGATGAATGGGGTAAATGATCTTTGTAAGCCAATAAGGATATGCTTGCTACTTTCTGTAGAAGTAATAAAAACCCTTGCAACCATTTTCCAGGTTGCGACAAATCCTTTTATTGCATAGATGTATATAGCCAACAATGGGGAGAAGCTAGGTAGTGGACACTTCCCCCATGGGATGGGCTAAAGGGGAAACTGGGTAATGTGGGCATGGGGTGAGGGTTTCCCACACCCCACACTGAATTCATGGATGTGTGGCAAATCCCATAGGTAATGTGGTGGGGTCGTATATCATTTAGTATTCATCGGTCTTTCATCCAAGTACTAACCAGGGCTGATCCTGTTTAGCTTCCAAAATAAGATGAGGTTTAGTGAAACACCTACAAGTATGTAATTGGCTATTGAGAACACCTTTCTAATTCCCTCAATGTCCAGTCTCCATCTTGAGTAGGATTCACAGACCTGAAGACCTGGCATTTCCTCTCAAAGTGTGGGGAAGGCTTCTCAGAGTGAACAGGGCTAGATTATCAGGATTCCAGTTGCTGGAAGGGCGCAGTGCAGAACATAAAAGGTGTGTCTTCCTCTTGTGGGTGATGACTATTTCAATAGGTGAAGCTGGATGAGGCATGGCTGCCGGATCCTTTCCACAGATCTCGTCAAGGGCAGCAGGAAACACTCTTGACATACATTCATTGAGTAATTTCCCTGCTGCCTCCCAGACCATTGTGAAGGGATAATGGAAATGGGGAGAAGAGGTCTGGGTGTTTTGGGGCAGCAACACAAAAGATTATTACCAAGAAGGATGCGCTTGCCAGGTTCAGTGAAGCTGCATCCAAGATTTCATATATTGCATGTATTTAATAATTTGGGGATCTGATTTCTTGATATCACTGCTGTCTCCTGTACAATTTATGTATTATTTATTTCACTTCTATGCAACTTCTGCTACTCATGTGACATAGAGTGAGCCCTGGCTTGGGAACTGTTCCACGTCTTCAGGCACTTTAATTTTGAGACTGAGCATATTGAAAAAAATATGGTATGTATGTGTGTATACACATAGCCTTTACTGATGCAAACTGCTTCAGATTCTCAGGGAGACCTACCTGGCTGTTTTCTTCCTTTCAAAGTTTCTCAATTGCAGCCAACAGCAGAACTCAATGAGAAGGAGTAGTCAGCACAGAGAAACACTGAGCTACCTCAACATGTATTGGATATCCAAAATGCTTGGGACCAGAACTGTTTTGAATTTTACATTTTGCATATATGTACATAAGATATCTTGGAGCTGGGACCCAAGCCTCAATACAAAATTCATTTATGTTTTGAATACACCTTGTACACAAAGCTTAGGTAAGTTCATATAATGTTTTTAATAATGTCGTGCATGAAAGATATAATTATCTCAGCAATCCATGTGCACAATTTCAGTTTTTGGAGTATTTCAAAACTTTGGATAACACATACTGAATCTGTACTAGAGGACTGTTATTTTGTAGATTTTTCTGTCTTATTGTTAACATTCCCAGTTTAATTCTCCCATTCATAACACCACCCAAAATGGTCAGGCTAGACTGCAATTTATTTCCTCATTCTGAGATGAGGAGGGAAGTGCTATAAAAGTCTTTCTTCTGTTCTGCTTAGGCACTTGATTTATTTCTCTTTTATTTCTTGATTTCAGTTCTCTCTTCCTCGTCCTTTTTCTATCTACTTCTTCAAGTCCTGGCTGAACATGTTCTGAACTCTTCTTCCCCTGGAGCATTGCCAGTGAAAAACAGAACAGGGTTGCTATATCTTTTAAGTGAGAATTGCAGTGAGTATGGCTACCTGAAGGAGAACTAAAGGTTTACTCATTTTTGCCCACAAAAACATGCTGAACAACTTTACAAGCCTGCACAGTTTCGCTGGGTGTTGCCAAGCGGTTTTTCTTTTTCCTATCTTTCTTTAGATAGCCTCTTTGTTTTTTTATGAGGCTTAACTCTGAGGTCATTGGGAAATGAATTGTTGCATATCTTTCCAATAGCTGAATCTCATTTGGCAGAAAGATGTGATGATAACCTTGTGCTCTCTCTCAAATAGACTACTCCCCTTAAGTGTCCATTTTCCTGCCCTCAAACATTTTACTGATGAAAACCAGGACACATGTGCTCAAGCAACATCAGTGTAGTCAAGATGGCAAACATTAGTATGAGGAAGAATACAAAAACTAGGAAAAGGCTGAAGTAGTTTGCTTTGTTTCAACCTACAAGAAAAGATCCTGTCTCCGCCATTGCTTCTCACCCGTCTGAGTTAAATTAGTGCAAGCCGTTTTTGGACTTTGAAGTGTTTTCAGCAATTGAAATAACCTAAGGACAAAGGAGGTTATGTAGGAAGAGGAGATTAAAACTGAAACATTCTAAAAGCAAATGAAAAGGTAGGATGATTGAAGCTTAATCAGGAATCTCTCTGCCAAATTAGAAATCGGAAGGTATGGTAATCCAGTTTTGTGCCAGCTTGGAGAATGTTGGGATGGGCAGTAGAGAACATCAGTTTTTGTCTGTAATGGGTTTTTTTTTTTTACTTTAGAAAATCTCAAGGTTTCTGCAATTATGCATATAATGCAGCAGTTTTAAAACATTTTTGTGAGCTATCTTGTATTTTGCATTACTTTTCACATTTCCAAGTGCTGGTGGTGACCTATAAAGCCCTGTATCATTGCTTTTTACACTATGGGTCCCAAACCCAAATGGCATTCCCTTACCTCAATGTTGGGTCACTGAAAATTTGCCAACCATAAAAGATTTCTGAACACTTCCCCCCCCCTTTTTTTCCTATCCCTCCTTTTTTTCCTATCCCCCCTTTTTGTTCCTATTACTCCTCCCCTCGGACTATCCTTCCCCAAACTTTCCTGTAGGGCCACCATTGTAACTTAAAAGCTTTAATAAAAATATTACAAAAAAAATGAATTTCTGAACACCACACATTTATACAAATCTGTTAGCAACGACGTTGTGTTAACAGTGGACCCTGCAAAAAAAGAGGATAAAAAGACTTCAGCTGTCCTGTAAAAAAAGGAAAATCAGCCTGTTTAACAAGTCTTGCAAATGCAGATTGAGTGTCAGTAAATGTTTGATTTTTATATCTATTTTATAAACCTATATACCTGGAAAGGGGTTGTAAATATATAAAGGTTAGGAAACTGTTTCTGAATGGCTTGGGCCCAGCCTATTTAAAACGCCATGTGATTATTCTTTGCCTAACAAAACCCCATGTGGTCACTATCTCCTTTTACGATCCCAATATTTTGTTACCTGCCTTTCCTAACAGAGCTCAAAGATCATCTGGAGAGACCCTTCTTTATCCCACCACCTTCTTCGCCTTGTTTTGTGGGTTCAAGGAAGACGGCCTTCTTGATGGCTCCTCCCATTCTTTTTTTAAAAAAATAATTTTTATTATACTTTTGTACATATCTATATATATAAAAGAGTAATGGAATTCGAGCGCCGAGCAAAACAACAAAATTAAACACCCCCCAACATAGAAATTTAACCACACAATGCAACATCCACGCCTTAAGGTTGAAACAATGACAAATCACATCATGCACCTTCACAGGGACAGAAAATCAGACAACCCACAACCCACCATCTTCGCTTGCTCAAAGAAGCCCTCCTCGCGCTTCCCTTTGACTACGGACGCTGTGCCATCTGCGCATGTGCAAAAACGGCCAATTCCTGCTTCCCGCCAGTCCGCCCAATTCACTCACCCAAACCCCTTTGACTACGAACACTGACATCTCTGACCACCGCTGCCCTCTCCCCACAGGCACATTTCCTCACGGAGGAAAGCCAGCCGACTCAAGCCTCAAAAAAAAAAAAGGCTCCTCCAGAATCTCCTCTTTCCACCTCCTTTCTCTCTCCCCCCCCCCCCCCAAACCTCAAAGGGAAAAAAATCTCTTCAGAACAGGTATGGACTCCCAGGGAAAGAGGATCAGGGAGGGAAGGGCTCAGCCAGCCAGATCGCCCTTCTCTGACCACCGCTGCCCTCTCCCCCCAGGCACATTTCCTCATGGAAGAAACCCAGCCAACTCAAGCCTCAAAGAAAAAAAAAAGGCTCCTCCAGAAACTCCTCTTTCCACCTCCCCCCCCCCCCCCAAACCTCAAAGGAAAATAAAATCTCTTCAGAACACAACAAGGTATGGGGAACCCAGGGAAAGACGATCTGGGAGGGAAAGGAGGGAAGGGCTCAGCCAGCCAGATCGCCCTTCTCTGACCACCGCTGCCCTCTTCCCCCAGGCACATTTCCTCACGGAGGAAACCCAGCAAACAGCCAACTCAAGCCTTAAAGGGAAAAAAAGGCTCCTCCAAAAACTCCTCTTTCCACCTCCTTTCACATGGCCTGCCAGCCTCAATAATAATAATAATAATAATAATAATAATAATAATAATAAGAAGAAGAAGAAGAAGAAGAAGAAGAACATCATACAATCCTAAGGTTAGCACATACCACTAAGGATCATCCAGTTCAATTTCCTTATATCATGCAGAAGGACACAATCCAACCACTCCTGACAGATGGCCATCCAATATCTGCACAATAATAATACACATCGAATCATACCATCAGACAGTTAGGAGACACCCCTAAAGGCTATCCAGTCCAACCCAATTCTGCCATGCAGGACACAATCCAAGCACTCCCAACAGATGGCCACCCAGCCTCTCAATACTAATACTACTACTAATAATAATAACAACAACATCATACAATCCTAAGATTTGGACTGACCTCTAAGGATCATCCACATCAACTTCCTTCTACCATGCAGGAGGACACAATCCAATCACTCCTGACAGATGGCCATCCAGCCTCTACATAATAATGATGATGATGATGATGATGATTATGATGATAATAATAGAAGCATAGAATCCAAGAGTTTGGAGAGACCCCTAAGGGCCATCCAGTCCAACCCTTTCTACTATGCAGCAGGACACAATCCAAGCATTCACAACACATGGACAACGTATAAATACTATACAATACTACACAGGATCCTCACCACTTTCACAGTATACAAACAACCAAATGCATACTAAACATACAGACAACCATACAACAGACATTCAGTACCACCACTACCTCAACAATTTCTCACCAACACCACCAGACAACGCCACAGCAATGCGTGGCCGGGCACAGCTAGTATATGTATATACAGATAAGATAAAATAATATAAAAAAACAAAAAAAAGCAAAAACAAAGAACACACCATGGGAGGGGGGAGGAGGGGGGAGTAAAGTGGGGGGCAGGGAAAAAAGAAGAGAAAAAAAGAAAGAGAGAGAGAAACAATAGGGAAGATGGGGAAGGGGGGGGGGTTGACTTCCACTTCACTCGGCAGGTAGGTCTGTCTTTTTCATTTTGAAAATTCTTCATCTGTTCCTCTTTACTTGCTTCTTTTCCCATTGCTATTTTATTGTCTTCTTCACGGGATCTGTGATTAGGTTTGGACTCAATCTTAGGGCGTGTTCTGGAATTTCTTCTTCTGCTTCTTCTTCTTTTTTTTGTATATAAAAAATTAATTTATTTTCTTTATTTAATTATTGTTATTTATATAGTCCTTCCTTTATTCTTTATTTTCCGATCCTATTTTGTAGCCATGTTAGTTCCTAAGTACTTTTCTATTGCTTGCCAGTTTGTTTCTTTCCTTGGTCTGCCCTGATTCTTTGCTATTAAATAGTTTAGCCTATCCATATTTTTTATTTCCGCCACTTTAGTTAACCATTCCTCTGTCTTAGGTATTACTTTCTGTCTCCAATATCTGGCGTATGACATTCTGGCCGAAGTGGTTAGATATGTCATTAGTTTTTCCTCATTTATGTCCTGGGATTCTTTAAGAATTCCTAACAAGTAGAGTTCCAGAGTCTTTTCACTTTTATATTCAACATATTTTGTATAATTTCATGTATTTTATTCCAATATTCTTTCGCTTTTTTACATTCCCACCAAATATGATGGAAGGTTCCCTCTTTTTCACCGCATTTCCAACATTTGTAGTTTTTAGTTTTATTAATCATTCCTAATTTTTTGGGGGTGATATACCACCTGTAAAACATCTTCATCCAGTTCTCTTTTAACTGGTAAGAATATGTGTGTTTTAACTTCCTTCCCCAGCATGCTTCCCACTCTTCCATTTGGATGGGCCTTCCTATATCTGTGGCCCATTTAACCATATTATTCTTTACCTTTTCTATCTCTGTATTCCATTCTAGTAATATTTTGTAAATTCTTGAGATTAGGTGGCCTGTTGAGAACAGGCTCCTCCCATTCTTTGCACTTCCCTCTCCAGAGAAGCCAGCATGGCTCTCCTATTTTTCTATGGGCAGCTGAAACATTTTTCTTAGCAAGATGGATATTTAATGACATGCTGTGCTATTTTATGGATTATATAATTTTACATTGTTTTAATGTTTAATGCTGTTTGATACATTAATTATTTTAAAATAATTTTTAAATTTTATCAGTTTTGTAGTTTTTAATCAGTATTGTTTTTCAAAAATATTGACTGCCTTGAGTCCCATTATTTGGGGAAAGATAAGATATAAATACATTACTACTACTAATACTATTACTAATATTATTCTTTTACACACTGAGGGCAAGAAATATACACCTATTTCACATCTAATACAGCTTGCACTCTTTTCATGTGGCATGTATATTATGCAAGATGTTTTCCCTGGCCAGGCTGAAAGTAGTTGCACTTCAGTTTAGATCTTGTTAGTTCTCCTCATTATGGGATTCCTGAACAACAGCCAAAACTACTGCAGGTTTCAGATTGTCAGCAGCTGCAGACAATGGTTCCCAAGACCTTCTAGGATTCATACATCTGATTTGTAGCCTCCTTCCTTCAGCTGCCTTCCCTCCTTCAGTTCTCTGCATGAGTCAGCTATTAAGAAACACCTGGAATCTGAGAAATATACTTTCTGAGCTCAAACCACCAAGCGGCGAGACAAATAGGACACTGTTGCATCATTAATGGGAACAAATATGAAGCTGCTTCTTCTATTTTTTGAAAAGCAGAATGCTTAGTAGCACAAAATTTCACAACAGTTATGTCTTGTTGCTTCTGCTCTATTTCTTCCAAGATTACAACTAGCACTGCATTGTACCCTGCATCTTCATTAGAATGTCTTGATTAGTGACCCTCTTGTTCATTTCACCACCTTTTGAATAAGGAAATTATCTGCAAAGTATATCAAGAATAAAATTACATTTCATTTAATGATAGCACATTCTTTAGTTTCTAATTTACCTTTTAAGCTACTCCATTAAACTTCAAGATAAAAAGATATGTACAACTTGGGTCTGTCAACTTAATGTTACCAAAATAACCCAAGTTCTTGGCAAAGAAAGGGGCCTTGAATCTTAGGTTCAGAGTTGAATACCATGTTGTATTGAAGAAGTTTATTAAAGAAAACATACAAGGTTATCTTTTGTACACAGTTGCTGTATTTGAAGCTGTTTACATTACAGGATATCAAGATGTTTCCCTTCTTTTTTAAAAAATATGTTGGAAAGTTAATGAGCAGGAATTTTCTTTTGGCATAAAGGAAAATTAACAAAGGCTATACTCCTACACGTATAAACCCAAGAGTAAATCTCACTGTATTCAAGGGAGTTCTGCTTCATTGTTTGCAGAGATATAAGCAATTTAGAAATCTCTGTAGTTCAGAAATATTGCCTTAGAAGAAAGGGAAGTCAAAAGTAAAGTAGCAACAGGTTAAAAGTCCCAAGTCAAAAGCAAGTTGGCTGAAAGTATTGTGACTGAACCCCTTACGAACAGTACTTGAAGGTAAACAATGTGTGTCCTCATCACAAAAACACATAAAATAGATAAGACTTCATCTGTTCACTCAAAGGTTTTTCTGATGCTCACAATATATGTGGAATAAACCAGGTTTTGAGGGTAATAGTCATACGCATCAAGCAATGGGACCTCTTTGATTAAGCTAGCAGAACAGATCCTATTTGTTCTATTGCTTGAGCTTAGCCTGCAACCTTCCTTTAATCTTCCCTGCCCAATTATATCATGCATACCTACAGCTTAGCTGATGGCTCAGACATTCTATCCTCCAGGCTAGCTGTCACTCCAGACAAAAATGGTTAGGAATATCCTCTTAAATTGTTATTATTGGTGACCGTTACCTGATTGCAGTTTGTTTTCTATTTTATTTCCATGAAATTATTGAAATGTTGCAGATGAAAAAAGTATCTCTCTCTCTCTCTCTCTCTCTCTCTCTCTCTCTCTCTCTCTCTCTCTCTCTCTCTCTCTCTCTCTATATATATATATATATATATATATATATATATATATATATATAATTTAAACCTATATGCCGCCACTCCCCTAGGAGTGTGTGTATGTGTATATATATCTCAGCTAGCTGAAACTGAGTTGAGGAGGGGTTCAAAAATATCCCAATCCAATCCAAACAGTTTTATAAACAGAAGCCAGCAGCTCAAAATATCCTCTGTGTCTAGAATATTTTAAAGACACTCATTCTGGGAGGTATTAAAAATAGAGCAAAAAAGCAAAGGGGACACCATATAGTGATTTTCCCCACATATCTTCAATGCACATATAAAAGCTAAAACATCAAGAAGCAGCATCTGATAAAAGCTTTCCAACACATATGAGGGTTGAATGAAAAGTAATGCCTCCACCTTCGGAACTCCTCAACAGATGGCAGTACTGGTATGCGGCAGGTACTGGCTTATTCAGTAGACTCTCCTCTACAGTTCCATTTGGCAGGAAGCCTTAGCATTGAATGGTTGGGTTGTTAAAGTGAGAAGTCTGGAACCCTGAGCAGATAGTCGGTCAATGTGACTTAAGCAACGCGCAGTCATTGAATTCTTGACAGCAGAAGGTGTCACCCCAAAGAAGGTTCATCAGAGAATGCAAGCTGTTTATTGTGTTGATGTGAGTACTGTGCATCGTTGGGCGAGTAAGTTTAAAGATGTTGAGGTGGGAACATCTGACTTGTGTAACAGAGTTGGACGTCTTGTGACAGCAACCAGAGTTTCACAAGAAAACGGTTGACAGATTGATTCAAGACGATTGTCGTATTACTCAGAGAGAAATTTCAAGTATAATCGGTATTTCACAAGAACGTGTGGATCACATTATTGCTTTGCGTGGCTTTCAGAAGATCTGCGCACGATGGGTACTGTGAGACGCTGGTTGCAGAAGCACGGCTTCTTCTGTGACAGCTTCAGAAAACTTGTTCATCGTTGGCAGAAATGTACCCAACTATCTGGTGATTATGTGGAAAAGTGAATAATGGTAGTTAAAAAGCACATTCTAAGGATTATTTCTGCCTTTGATTTATTAAAATATTCCCATCCAAACCCAAGTAGCAAAGGTGGAGGCAACCCTTCAACCCTCGTAGAATCTCATAGAGCTGGAAGAGACCACAAGAGCTATCTGTTCCAATCCCTTGCCATGCAGGAAAACACAATCAAAGCATTGACAAGCTGGAAAGCGTCCAGAGGAGGGCAACTAAAATGATCAAAGGTCTGGAGAACAAGCCCTTTGAGGCTTAAAGAACTGGGCATGTTTAGCCTGCAGAAGAGAAGGCTGAGAGGAGACATGATAGCCATGTACAAATATGTGAGGGGAAGTCATAGGGAGCAAGCTTGTTTTCTGCTGCCCTGCAGACTAGGACACGGAACAATGGCTTCAAACTACAGGAAAGGAGATTCCACCTGAACATCAGGAAGAACTTCCTCACAGTGAGAGCTGTCCTGCAGTGGAACTATCTTCCCCGGACTGTGGTGGAGGCTCCTTCTTTGGAGGCTTTTAAGCAGAGGCTGGATGGCCATATGTCGGGGGTGCTTTAAATGCGATTTCCTGCTTCTTAGCGGGGGGTTGGACTGGATGGCCCAAGAGGTCTCTTCCAACTCTACTATTCTATGATTCTATGATTCATTGCCAACAGATGGCCATCCAGCCTCTGCTTAAAAACCTCCAGGGAAGGAGACCCCTGCCACAGTCCAAGGCAATGTATTTCACAGTTAAGCAGCTCAGCTATCAGAAAGTTCTGCATAGTATTTAGGTCAAATCTTTTTCTTGTAGTTTCAATATAGTGTTTCCTGTCCTAGTCTGTAGAAGCAGAAAACCCACTCCATCTTCAGTATAACATCCTTTCAGACAAATATTTAAACACAGCTACCTTGTCTTAACCTCCTCTCCAAACATACCCAGCTCTCCAATACACTCCTTGCAAAGGATGGTTTCCAACCCTTTGTCCATTTTGGATGCCTTTCTCTGGGCACAGTCCAGCTTGCAAATGTCTTTCTTGTATCATGCGAATATCCATGCAGGAAATGCAGCAATTCTTAAAACATTGAGGAACATTAAAAAAAATCAGTTCTATTTTCACTATCCATAGTTTATACACATGGATAGCTATTACTTTTACCAAATTTGCTTAAGAGCCAAGAACTGCATGGTCATTTTGACAATCCTGTTATAGACAACCAGATCAGTATTCGATAACTGGACAGATAGTCTACAGCAGTGGTTCTCAATCTGGGGTCCCCAGATGTTTTTGGCCTGCAACTCCCAGAAATCCCAGCCAGTTTACCAGCTGTTAGAATTTCTGCGAGTTGTAGGCCAAAAACATCTGGGGGCCCCAGGATGAAAACCACTGGTCTACAGGGAAAATTTAAATCAAGTTCACAAGTGTGGCCCGGTCTGTCTCCTGCAGAATAATCCCAGCCTAAATCTTCAAAATTTCTAGGTTGACCTGATAAATATTTTTCCGAAGAATCTACAAAGAACTGCTTTCTGCCAGTTGGTGTATCCAGTGCTGAATCTGGAAGAATAATGTGTTGACTCAAGATAAGACCATTTCCTATGCATCTATGTATATCTTCTAATTTGAAAGTCCTATTTTAGAAAGAAAAAAACAAGCTAAGGAAGATATTATTACTAACAGAATTTCTATATACAGTAGAGTTCCGGTTAACCGACTTCCGGTTATCCAACTTACCATATTATCCAACGTGCCAGGCCCTTTGAAGGCACCCCATGCATATTGCTAGGCAGCAACACACACGGGGCTCCCCTAAAACAAGTGCTCGCTGTCGGGACAAGCCCCGTCCCTCCGGCGAGCACTCGCCACTTAGGATGAGCCCCGTGCGCATTGCTAGGCAGCAATGCACACAGGGCGCTTCCCTAAACCAGCTTGCTGGGAGGGATAATGGGGCCGTTCTATTATCCATCAGTTCCGGTTATTCGACATTCGGCCCACCCATTTATGTCGAATAACCAGAACTCTACTGTATATCCTTGATACTTTAACAGCTTCATTTACAGTCAGAGAAGATATGCTAAGCAAGAATGAAGCCATTGTTTATTACTGTTAATTGCAATCTCACTTGGCACATTATCATTATCATAGCACATCTATTTTCTGACAGCAAAAATATGTCTAGTATATTTCATACACACTCGTGTGTTCTCTTAAACAGACATAATGAATTTATTATATAAAACAGGCAAGATACAGTGAAGCTTTATGAATATTTTCCATTAACTAGTAAACAGGTTATTATGCAAAACGTAGAAATATCAAGAACATTGATTGTTTTGTCCAGAAATGAAGCTGAGTGAAATTATTCTTGTTACAAAACATAACAGAATAAAAGTGCTTGAAATATAGCTTTGTAAAGTGAAGTGTTCTCCACAAAAATAAAAAGGGAGCCCAACAAAACACATCACAAAACCCAGATACTGATAAAGCCTTGGTTGGGATAATATCCAAAATACTTATGGGAATTATATATACAGCACCTGGTTCTTTTTTTTTAAAACTGGTTAATAAAGGGATCAGAAATTCTGTTAGCATCCTTAGTAACAAAATTGTTTTAATGTTTCCAAGCAACACAAGCATAGGAGAATAATCCCGCCCCATAAGTTTTTATGCAGTTTTGATAGCCATAACAGTGGGACATTTCTATAGTTCTATTGGTCTCTCCCTTGGTTCAGTTATGCTAAGACTAAAGCTGCAATATTTTTGTCATGAAAGTAGCATTGATACACCAGTTTCATGTGTGTTTGTGAGTGCAAATGTCATTTCTGGGAATAAAAATAATTTCCTATTTTAAATGTGATTAAAGGTCATTTAAGTCAGAAGTTACCTGGTAGCACGTAACAGCTATAGTGGATTATTAATAGGAAATGGTATTTTTGTTCAGTATGTCTACTGCATGATAGCAATTAAGTAGGCAGATACGGTCAAAAATTCAGACTCCCTCACTGTGATACAAATATATTATCATTTATCTCCAGCTCTTACAGGTACTTACGTATATATTGAAGTATTGATTTGAGACAAATGTAAGCCTTGTCAAAGTAAAGCAAGCACTCACCACTTCTTTTATTGACACTAAAATATACTTAAGTGCCTGTAAATACTGAAGATAAATGCAAAATGAGAGTAAGCCACAATCTTGAGAGGGATGCAATACTAAGATGTCTTCAAAGTCTTAACAGCACTGATTATCGGTGTCTTCCCCTCACCCCCAACTTGGAAACTTCTAATTTGTAAATAATGATAATAGACTGATGTAAAACAACGATTTGTAATTTATAAATAATTTATAATTTGTAAATAATGATGATAATAGACTGGTGTAAAACCAGGTAAATATTTGGGGGCCGCGGTGGCGCAGTGAGTGAAACCGCTGAGATGCGGAACTTGCCGACCAAAATGTCAGCAGTTCAAATCCGCAGAGCGGTGTGAGCTCCCATCGTTGGCCACCAGCTTCTGCCAACCTAGCAGTTTGAAAACACTGAAATGGGGGTAGATCAATAGGCACCGTTCAGGCGGGAAGGTAGCGGCATTCCATGCAGTCATGCCGGCCATATGACGGACAATGCTGGCTTTTCGGCTTAGAAATGGAGATAAGCCCCACCGCCCAGAGTCGGACTAGACTTGACTTAATATCAAGTGGAAACCTTTACCTAGACAAGCACAGGGTTATGTTAGGGCAGCAGTCTTCTGTTGGAGCATACATTTTTGTTTTGTTTTAAGTGCAGTTATCCTGATAACACTTCCTTCATAAAAAAAACTCCTGATGTCTGTGAAGATGTTGTGTAAATTATTGTGATTTTGGAGAGGGGCAGAGTTATTCTAAGCCGAAGAGCTGGCATTGTCCGTAGACATCTCCCTGGTCATGTGGCCGGCCTGACTGCATGGAGTGCTGTTACCTTCCTATCGAAGCGGTACCTACTGATTTACTCATATTTGCATGTCTACACAGATTAAAAAATAATCATACTCACCTCATAGGACTGCAATCCTGACACATAATGTTCTTGATAATTTGGCTTGTGATGTGGTTGTTTAGATTTTAACCAAGTGGCAAAACAACTTGGCTCCCCCCCCCCCCCCCGTTTTACAAAAAAACCTAGACTTTTGACATATGGCGGAGAAGTTAGTGGTGGGTGGAAGTGACCTAATATAATGGAAATGATTGGAAATATAGACTGCCCCTAATTATAAATTGAGTTTGGCAGGGGAAAATGTGTGGTCGGTTATGGCGATCTCACTGGTGATGTGTGTGGCATTAACAGAGTCACTAACTGAGAAAATGTGATGTTGAACATAATTATTTTCATTAGTGTTGACAAGGCCCCTGAAAGAACTTTCCACAAACTAAGAAAAAGTTGAGTGGAAATAAACCTGGAAGGCTAGACACAATAGACTTCTGTGCCTGGCCTAGAGTGCGATTACAGCCATTTCCTTTTATATTTGACAGTTTACAAATTAGGGGTGAGGGGAGGGGGTTCCATTAGATATCCATTCTATTCTGAAGCAACTTTCAAGGACGATGGGGAGCAATAATTTGCACAAAATCATAGAGCCAGAAGTATACTTTATTGTTCAAAACAAAGTAAAATTGCAGACAAAATAATATTAAATTCAATACAGTTCTGGTGCTGGTTCCAACCGCTATGAACCTTTATGGGGGGAATGCACAACTCAGGTATACAAATATGCATCTGTAAAGAATGGTGCTGAAACACACAAGCACAGTTAGGCTTATTCCAGTCCATTTAAACCCACAAATAACCTGGTAATTGTTCTGCACAGAGTCCTATTATGTAATATGAAATGAATTCTCTTAATAAATGTTTACAGATTCCTGAGCCTTAAAAATATTTCTGCCCTTGGCTTGTTTTTTTCTTAAAGATGGAAAACCTGTCTTTCCCTTAATTTTTGCAAATGCTTAACAAACTTGCAAAGAAGAAAAGGTCACATGCAATCTTCACAGCATTTCATTGGTACAAGTCTTAATGTACCATGCAAAACTTATACATGACGAGCATTATTAGAGGAACGTGTGTCAGGGAGGAATTCCGTTGGGTTTTAAAGCTTTTATCAAAAGAAAAACCAAAGAGGTCTTCCCTATAAAATAAAGGCCACATGAACTTATTAGTACCGTCATATTTTCAGAAATGTAGTTCCTTTTTCTGTCATTCTTACAGTGTACTGAACAAAGTGAAGCCGGTCTACACCCTTCAAAACTCTTTCTGTATCTAACTAGAACTAGGATTGAAAACGGAAGAGCCCTTTGTTACTCACAAGATGGTAATGCCAGGCTGGGGACTTGCATTTGACTTGCAAGTTCTCCTTTAGATCACTATTTGCCACAATCTATTAAGTACCCAGTAGTTTCCCTTTTGCTTTGCATATTACACAGTGTAACTTAAAAGGTTATATAAGAGCACTTCAGTCCCACAATGTAGGATTTAAAGGTATGTGAAATATAATGAATGGCTCCACAATGTTTCAGTGGTTTACAAAAATACATTCAACCAAAAATTTATATACTGTTTTGTCCTTCCCGCTTCTACCCCCAAATTAAAAAACAAGGGCAAACAATTCTAATGGTTCCCAAAATAGCAAAAATCCCCCCACCCCTTTTAAAGAGGTCCTCTTTTCCAAGTGCCAGGAGGAAACTTTGTAACCTGTCACAGACAGGAAACTGACTGCTTATACAGGGAGAGATCCTTCCTCCACAGGAAGTGCTTATTAATTTGCCTTCCCAGCCTTAAGAGGTGGGAAACTCTCTGTGCTGGATATTCCCAATATTAATGGGAGAACATACTACTTTTCTGGAAACATACTGAAAGCTAAGCACATTTAAAAATACTGCACGGGAATGATCATACTTTACACTTGCTCATTCTTTTTAAAGATCTATTGTATATTATTAGACAGCCTTATAAATAATACTAAGCAGGAAAAATATTTGCTTCAAGGGTATTTTTATCCAGCTGTAGAAGCAAACAAAAGAAAATCTAAAGTGCAAACTACAGGCCATGACAAGTATAATAATGACAAAAGGTGCAGCCAGACGTGGATCTGCATTTGAAGTTACTTAGCCACTTACTGATCCTTACAAAATGTCACCCATTTTGCAATTTAAAAACTGCAAGCATGATTGGTACCATAGCATATCCTCCAGTTGTTTGGGATTTAAGTCCTGCTGAGATGTCCAGAAAAAAAAATGTTCAGGCAATAGGTTAGGCTTCAAGATTCGTAAAACCTTAAAATAATACTTCAGAAGAGGAAGTCATACAATGTTGATTCCTCCTCCAGAAAATGCAAACGTTCTTTTGTTGCAAAATGTTGAATTACTATTACTTGGATGACTGCTTTTAACAAGCGATGTCTTCATCTCCATTTCACACGCAACTATGGCTGCATTCAGTTCCACTTGAGCCCGGTGGACAACATAGAACATGAGGCCTATGCTTATTAGAATCTGTGAACAAAACAGATGGTATAGTGCTCACTTAACATTTTCAGGAATATGAGGAAGATATTTAATGTTCAGTAAAAATAATAAAGTTTATTAAAGACTGAATAACTCGAGATCAGGGATGTCAAACTCATTTTCATTGAGGACCATATCAGACTTATGATTGCCTTTAAACCTATGACACCTATGCTCTAGGTTTTGCATCTCCTGATAAAATAATATTAAACTGTACCCAGTTAAAAATGAGTTGATGTTCCTAATGCCATAATCAAATTTCTCCCATGCAATATAAAAAAGAAAAGAAGATCTAGTGACACCTTTACTACATGACTTCCTAGCTGCACAGCAGAAGCAGTTTTTTCCCATTCTTGTTATGCTACTGTGATTACAATTCTGTGTTTCACATCTTCCCCTTGACATTGGTAGAATAGTGATTGGAGCTTTTCAACGTGCCCCTGGGAGATACCTCCTACTAGTTTCCAAACCCTTTCCCATATTTGGTTTCAGATCGAAGGGTGATGCATGTGCCACTATCATACTGAAAGTGCACACTTGAAGCAATACTTCAGTTCCCTTACCCCTATTTAAATGGCCAGACTCCTTTTTATAGTTAACTAGCTGTGCCTGGCCACGCGTTGCTGTGGCGAAGTATGGTGGTATGGGAAATAAAGTATTGAGGAATTCGTGGTAGTTAAGGTAAAGGGTAAACGTTTTCCCCTGACATTAAGTCCAGTCATGTCTGACTCTGGGGGTTGGTGCTCATGTCCATTTCTAAGCCGAAGAGCCAGCGTTGTCCGTAGACTCCTCCAAGTTCATGTGGGATGACTACATGGAGCGGTGTTACCTTCCTGCCGGAGCAGTACCTATTGATGCACTCACATTTGCATATTTTTGAACTTCTGGGTTGGCAGAAGCTGGGGCTAACAGTGAGGCTCACTCTGGTCCCCCAATTCAAACCTGCAGCCTTTCGGTCCAGAAGTTCAGCAGGTCAGTGCTTTAACATGCTGCACCATCAGGGGATATTATTTCCTAAAGGTTGTGAATATACAATATTTCTGATTGGGGTTTTTTTTTGTCTGTTGGAGGCAAGTATGAATGCTGCAATTAGGGGAAATGATTAGGATGTAATGGCCTTGCAGCTTTAAAGCCTGGCTGTTTCCTCCCTGAGTGAATTTTTTGTTGGGAGGTGTTAGCTGGCCCTGATTGTTTCCAATTTCCAATTTCCCTGCTTTCAAAGTGTTGCTCTTTATTTACTGTCCTGGTTTTAGAGATTATATTGTTCTGCATTATTCTATCCCAGTAATTATTTCATATTAAAGTAGAATCTCACTTATCCAACATTTGCTTATACAATGTTCTGGATTATCCAACGCAGTCTGCATTTTTGTAATCAATGTTTTTGTAGTCAGTGTTTTAAATTCATTGTGATATTTTAGTGGTAAATTTGTAAATACAGTACAGTAGAGTCTCACTTATCCAACATAAACAAACGGGCAGGCAGAATGTTGGATAAGCGAATACGTTGGATAATAAGGAGGCATTAAGGAAAAGCCTATTAAACATCAAATTAGGTTATGATTTTACAAATTAAGCACCAAAACATCATGTTAGACAACAAATTTGGCAGAAAAAGTAATTCAATATGCAGTAATGCTATGTAGTAATTACTGTATTTATGAATTTAGCACCAAAATATCACGATATATTGAAAACATTTCCTACAAAAATGCGTTGGATAATCCAGAACGTTAGATAAGCGAGTGTTGGATAAGTGAGACTCTACTGTAATTACTACATAGCATTACTGCGCATGGAACTACTTTTTCTGTCAAATTTGTTGTATAATATGATGTTTTGGTGCTTAATTTGTATAACGATTACCTAATTTGATATTTAATCGGCTTTTCCTGAATCCCTTCTTATTATCCAACATATTCACTTATCCTGCCGGCCTGTTTATGTTGGATAAGTGAGACTCTACTGTATATTGACAATCTTATATTATCTGCTTAGAACTGGATTATATGAGGCCCCTTCTTCACAGCTGTATAAAATGCACACTGAAGTGGATTATATAGTAGTCTGGAGTCAAGTTAATCCACTGCAAAGCAGATAATATAATATTATAAATGGGTTATATGTGGAAGGGCCTTGAGTCTACACTGCCATATAATCCAGTGCAAATTAGATAAATTAGATTTAGGCCTGAGGCCTAAATCTGCCTGTCCCCTGCGCTGAGTTGGTTGCTAGGAGTCCTCTAACTGGCAGCAATTGGATATAAACAATTATTCCTTTCCCTCTAATTAGGACTTTATTTTTCTTTTCTTTTTGTTGTATCAACCTAGAGGTGTGGATAATGGGTTGTGTTATCAAATTTCGAGGTTGGGGGGCCTATAGTTTTGTTGGTCGCCGTGATGCCATCACTCATCTATATATATAAAAGAGTGATGGCATCACGGCGATGGACAAAACAACAAATCTACAGCTCCCCCAAACTCTAAAATTGGCAACGCAATCCATCATCCCCGCCTCCAGTAAGATACAACATAATCAAACAAAAAACACAATCACAACACCAAAAAAACACAACAGGCAATCTGCGCACGCGCAGAAACACAGTCCTCCCAACTCTTTCCGCGCGCGCGCACACACACAGAACCGTTCCCCTCCCTCCCTCTCTTGCACCTCCTCCACCGCCGAAGCCAGGGACTCTGCACGAGAAGGCACATCTCCGCCTCACGAGGCTGAGCTCCCCATCCTCGAATCGGGAGTTCTACTCCAAAACACCCGGAGGGCCTAAGCCGACCCTTCCCTGCCCTCACCTCTCGCCTGGAAAACAAAAAGGTCCCTCCCTCGGGACCTTCCTGGTTTTTGGCGCCAACACTGTGATGAACCATGGGCCTTGTAGTCCTGCTCAGGACATTGTAATCCCTGATGAAGATGAAAACTTGGGTTTTTTACCTTCCCAGTCTGAACTGGATTCCTCTCAGCCAGATCCTTCCCAGGCAGATCTGGAAACCTTGCACCTGCAAGAAAGTTGTGCCCCAGAAGTATGTCAAACAACCCCAGAGCCTACTTCTCCCGTGTTCTTGCGCCGGGAGTTTTGTAAACAACAGAGAAGTTTGGATTCAGCTTCGCGCAGGAGTGCGAGGATAGCAGCTAAGAATGTTGCCAATTAACATTGGTTCTCGTGAGAATCTTTAAGGAGTTTAACATCTGGTCTCAGAGTTTAGCTTTCGTTTCTGATTCCCAGAGAACCGCTTTGGTGAGAAAGTTGGACTCTATATAGGTGTTTTGCCCGCGTAGCAACTTCGCGGAGTCAATTCGTCAGCCTACGGAGCGAGTTGTGTCTGGACAGCGCGCTCCGATTCAAGCCTCGCTTCAGCTCAAGCCTTGCCTTGCTATCCAGCCTTCGCCTTGCTTCCCAGCCTTTGTTTACCGACGGACTTTGCCTTGTTTCCCAGGACTAATCCTTGCCTTGTTTCACGGATTTTACCAAGTTATTCCACGGACCTTGTTCTTGTTCTTAGTTACCTTGTTCCACGTTCAAGCCTTGTTTCAAGTATCAAGTTATTTCCTAGCCACGCTCAAGTTTTATGGACTAAGGACCTTGTCATCTCCCCTCACTTTGCCTGGCAAAGTGAGTGTTTCGGTTATTGGATTACAACTTTGGACCTTAATATTTCTTATTGGACATTGCTTTTTTGGACTAATTCTGACCTTTCCTGAAGGGTCTAATTCTGGACTATTTTCTATACTTGTTTTTATTAACTTTATATATTCCTTCAATAAAGATATTAGTTAGATTCTGGCCTCTGTGTATGGTTATTGGTGCCTCTGCCGCCTGGGTCGTGACAGTTTGACTCCGCCGCCCATAAGCACCAACTAACCGAGGCCAGGATGTCTACCGGAGCCGCGCCGGCTGGACAGCCGCTCAGCTACACCATCAGCAAGGACGAAGTGGACCGCATCCGTGACAGACTCAACGCGCAGGATGGAGAAATAAAAGGGTTGAGGGAGCGCGGAGTTCGCCTCCCGGCCATGGCGTTGCCTACCAAGTTTTCTGGAGAAGCTGCTAAGGTTCATGTTTTCCGCCGCCAATGTCAAGCTTATCTAGAGGCCCGTGATGCCGAGTTTCCCCAAGAAGACATCAAGGTGGCGTGGGTCTACAGTCTTCTAGACGGACCAGCGGCTAGCTGGGCGACGGCCCTGTTTGATCAAGCCTCCCCCCACCTAAGTTCAGCACAACGCTTCTTGGATCACCTTAAGGAGACCTGGGGAATCGAGGACAATTTGGAGGCAGCCGGTCACAAACTCCGGCGCCTCCTTCAAGGAGACAGACCCATGTCTCAGTACATAGCCGAGTTCCGCGTGCTGGCCCACAACACCGGCTGGAACGATGTAGCCCTCAGAGGACAATTTCGGGAGGGTCTCAACATTGAAATGCTGGAAGAAATCTCCAAGGTGGATCCTCCCCAGACCCTCGAGGCACTCATTGATCAATGTTTACGGGCTGAAGTCATGATTGCCAACAGGAAACAATGGGTTCGAGGCCAGGGCGGTAGAGCCGGGGCAAAACCCCCCGCTCCCGCCAGTGTTCAGCCACGTCCGGTGTGGAGACCCCCGCCGCCAACCCCATACCCCAGAGGAGGCGAGGAGGTGCCGATGCAGTTGGGCAATGTGCGTCCCAGACTAGATGCCGCCGAGAAGGCCCGTCGTCAACGCTTGAACCTCTGCTGGTACTGCGGGAACGGGGGCCACTTCGCCAGAGAGTGCCCAGCCAAAGGGAAGCCTGCCGCCCGTCTTGCGGCGGCGTCCTCCACGGAGTCGAAGGCGTCTGAGCCGACTGGCACACAGCCGGCGGGGGAAGCCAACGACCGGGTGTAGAGAGGCTCGCCAACCCGGTCAAAAAATCCATCCAAGAGCCGCCAACCGGGGTCCTGTTCCTTCTCGTGGTCACATTATGGTCAGCAAAAAGGGGACCCGTCATGATCCACGCCATGATAGACTCTGGAGCTACCAACAATTTCATCGATAGAGAGTATGCCGACTCTCTGGGATTACAATATCATGATTTCAAGAATGCCCGTGTGGTGCAAGCCATAGACGGCCGTCCCCTCAAGACGGGCCCCGTAAGCCAGTGGTCGGAACCCACCAGGATGTGGATAAGGGAACATATGGAAGAGATTTCCTTCTTTGTTACCGAGGTTCCCCATTTCCCTGTGATTTTGGGAATTCCATGGCTGACACTCCACGACCCTAACATCTCCTGGTCCAACAGAGAACTGCAGTTTGCTTCACCGTACTGCCAAAACCATTGCCTCGTAGCCAAGGTATGCCATGCCACAGACTCCGAGCCCATCATCACCTTGCCAAAGAAGTACTCCGAGTATTGGGATGTATTCAATGAGAAAGAAGCCGAAAAATTACCCCCACATAGACCTTATGACTGTGCCATTGACTTGGTGGAGGGGGCCCCGATCCCGCGAGGGCATCTCTACTCCCTGACTGAACCAGAGCAAGAAGCTCTCAGGGAATTCTTAGAGACAAACCTTCGCAAGGGGTTCATCAGACCCTCTCAATCCCCAGCCGCCTCCCCAGTGATGTTTGTGAAGAAGAAGTCAGGGGAATTACGCTTGGTGGTGGACTACAGAGCATTGAACAATATCACCAAGCGGAACAGCTATCCCCTGCCCTTAATCTCGGATCTACTGGACCGACTTCGAGGAGCCAAGGTCTACACCAAGCTGGATCTTCGGGGGGCTTATAATCTAGTTCGCATCAGAGAAGGGGACGAGTGGAAGACCGCCTTCCAGACTAAATTCGGATTATTCGAGTCCCGAGTTATGAATTTCGGTTTATGCGGAGCTCCCGCAACGTTCCAGCATTTTGTCAACGATATTTTTCAGGACTATCTAGACAGATTCTTGATAATCTACCTGGACGATTTTTTGGTGTTTTCCAGATCACAATCAGAACATGAGAACCACGTCAAAATGGTGTTGCAACGACTGCGGGATCATGGACTTTATGCCAAGCTAGAAAAATGCGCTTTTGATCTACAAGAGGTAGATTTCCTTGGCTACCGCATCTCGCCTCTAGGGCTTTCCATGGATCCAGCCAAAGTTTCAGCAGTATTGGAATGGCGGGCGCCAACTAACAAGAAAGAGGTGCAGCGTTTCTTGGGGTTCGCGAACTACTACCGCAAGTTCATTCCAGATTTTGCCCGCTGGTCCGACCCCATCACTAGCTGCATCCGTGGAAAGCAGCCTTTCCGCTGGACTGATCAAGCAGAGAAAGGGTTCCAGCAACTGAAGAAACTATTCACCTCCCAGCCAATTCTACAGCACCCAAATCCTGGAACCCCTTTTGTGGTGCAAGCGGACGCCTCTGATGTGGCAATTGGGGCTGTACTCTTACAACCGGTGGGAGATCACCTCCACCCCTGTGCCTTTTATTCTCGTCAACTAACCACACCAGAGAGGAATTACACCATTTGGGAAAAAGAACTACTGGCCATAAAGGCAGCCTTTGAAACTTGGAGACATTGGCTAGAAGGGGCCAAATTCCCCATTGAAGTCCACACTGATCATCGTAATCTAGAACATCTAAGAACTGCCCGCAAACTAAATCAGAGGCAGCAACGTTGGGCTTTATTCTTTGAACGTTTCAACTTCCAGATCCATTATGTGACCCCAGCTCAAACCAAGCAAGCAGACGCCCTGTCGCGTAAACCGGAATACGCTGCAGGACGCAAGGAGACCTTTGAATCCCAACTGCTACAACCTGAGAACTTTGCCACGCTCACAGTGGGGAACACCAAATCCAGTCCCATTGGTTCAACTTCCCCTACTCCAGGACCCATCTGTGCTCAAGAAATCAGGGCTAGTCAGCAAGCAGATGCCTGGGCGCAGGACCAACTTCGCCAAGGTCTGCATTTTCCCTTTTCGCTTAAAGATGGGCTGCTCTGCTATAGAAATCATGTTTATATCCCACCCGGACCGGGCAGGGAAAAAGCGCTTCGTCTGTGTCATGACTGCAAACCAGCAGGACACTTCGGACTATTTAAAACCATGCATTTGATCCTAAGAGATTTTTGGTGGCCCAAGATCCGCAAGGATGTGGAAAAATATGTCAACACCTGCCCAGTATGCCAGCGCTCCAAGATACGAAGGGAGAAGCCCTCAGGGCTTTTGCACCCCCTTCCTACCCCATCTCGCCCATGGGAAATAATTTCCGCGGATTTCATCACTGACCTACCACCTTCCTGTGGATTCACCACGATCTTAGTGGTGGTGGACCTATTCACCAAGTTAGCCCATTTCATTCCCTGCGAAGGCCTCCCCACGGCCAAAGAAACTGCGGATCTATTTCTTCAGCATGTTTTCAGACTACATGGATTGCCCAAGAGTTTAGTCACAGACCGTGGATCTCAATTCACCTCTCGTTTTTGGAAGGCACTACAAAAACTACTGGGCATAGACTCTCGCTTATCTTCAGCTCATCATCCCCAAACAGATGGGCAAACGGAGCGCACCAATGCCACTTTGGAGCAGTATCTTCGCTGTTATGTAAACTACCAACAGGACAATTGGGCTTCTCTGTTACCACTGTCTGAGTTTGCCTACAATAATGGAGTTCAAGCTTCTACAAAAGAAACGCCGTTCTTTGCAAACTACGGTTTCCATCCACGTTTCTTTCCCCCTGTCATTGAAACTTCAGAAGTTCCCGCAGCAGAGGATTGGCTGCAGGAACTCACAGCGGTGCAACAACTTTTGCTCCAGCAACTGGACCAAGCCAAGGAGGACTATAAACGCCACGCTGACAAACACCGCCAGCCGGGCCCCGAAATCAAGGTAGGAGATCGGGTTTTTCTGTCCACTCGCTTTCTGCCCTCCCACCGCCCATGCCGGAAGTTAGATGCCCGCTTCATTGGCCCCTATCCAGTGGTGGCGCAATTAAACCCCGTGACTTTCAAACTCCAACTTCCGCGTTCAATGCGCATTCACCCAGTGTTTCACCGTTCCCTGCTCCTTCCGGCGGATGGTGTGCGTCCTGATACAGACCAACCGGCCCCCCCTCCTGTTTTGATGAATGGGGAGGAGGAGTTCGAGGTTGAGGACATTTTGGATTCTCGCTTTCATCGCCGCCGCCTACAATATCTCATTGACTGGGTGGGTTTTGGGCCTGAGGAACGCTCTTGGGAAGACGCCTCCACAGTCCATGCTCCTGATCTAACCCGTCGCTTCCATCTGACCTATCCCACCAAACCGCGACCTCGCGCCTCGGGGAGAGGACCCCAGTTTGGGAGGGGCCCTGAGGAGGGGGATAGTGTGATGAACCATGGGCCTTGTAGTCCTGCTCAGGACATTGTAATCCCTGATGAAGATGAAAACTTGGGTTTTTTACCTTCCCAGTCTGAACTGGATTCCTCTCAGCCAGATCCTTCCCAGGCAGATCTGGAAACCTTGCACCTGCAAGAAAGTTGTGCCCCAGAAGTATGTCAAACAACCCCAGAGCCTACTTCTCCCGTGTTCTTGCGCCGGGAGTTTTGTAAACAACAGAGAAGTTTGGATTCAGCTTCGCGCAGGAGTGCGAGGATAGCAGCTAAGAATGTTGCCAATTAACATTGGTTCTCGTGAGAATCTTTAAGGAGTTTAACATCTGGTCTCAGAGTTTAGCTTTCGTTTCTGATTCCCAGAGAACCGCTTTGGTGAGAAAGTTGGACTCTATATAGGTGTTTTGCCCGCGTAGCAACTTCGCGGAGTCAATTCGTCAGCCTACGGAGCGAGTTGTGTCTGGACAGCGCGCTCCGATTCAAGCCTCGCTTCAGCTCAAGCCTTGCCTTGCTATCCAGCCTTCGCCTTGCTTCCCAGCCTTTGTTTACCGACGGACTTTGCCTTGTTTCCCAGGACTAATCCTTGCCTTGTTTCACGGATTTTACCAAGTTATTCCACGGACCTTGTTCTTGTTCTTAGTTACCTTGTTCCACGTTCAAGCCTTGTTTCAAGTATCAAGTTATTTCCTAGCCACGCTCAAGTTTTATGGACTAAGGACCTTGTCATCTCCCCTCACTTTGCCTGGCAAAGTGAGTGTTTCGGTTATTGGATTACAACTTTGGACCTTAATATTTCTTATTGGACATTGCTTTTTTGGACTAATTCTGACCTTTCCTGAAGGGTCTAATTCTGGACTATTTTCTATACTTGTTTTTATTAACTTTATATATTCCTTCAATAAAGATATTAGTTAGATTCTGGCCTCTGTGTATGGTTATTGGTGCCTCTGCCGCCTGGGTCGTGACAAACACTGTCATTGCCGCGCCAGGCACTTCTGGGAAAGGGAGTCCTGCCTCTCTCCCTCTGTGTGGAGGGGCAGCCTTTCCCACCCCTTTCTCTTCCTCTCGGGCCTGCAGCGGCGGACGAGCACCACGTTGCCCGCCTTCCTGGCCCGGTTCCCCTCCTCCTCCTCGCCGCTGCTCAGGCCTCCTCCTGTCCTCCGCGGGAAGAACATGGAGGCCGGCATCGGGAAGCGCGGAGGCGGGGAGGAAGGAAGCCGCGACGCCCCAGGCCTGCGCCTCCACTGGAGCCCGCTCTTGCCTGGCCTACAACCCACCACCACACCGGCGCCACCTCCGGTAGGAGGGGAAGGGCCGGGATGGAGGGGCAAAGGGGAAGGGCAGACCTCACCCCGCCACGCCTCCCGCCTGGCCCCTGAGCACGTACAGAGCGCCTTCTCCTCTTCTCTTATTTACCCTTTTCCAGGGCCCGGGGGATGGCGCAAACGCCTTCCTTGCAAAATTATAAATATACAGTAGAATCTCACTTATCCAACATAAACATCCCAGCACAACATTGCATAACTGAATATGTTGGATAATAACAACGGATTCAGGAAATCCCAATTAAACATCAAATTAGGGAATCATTATACAAATTAACCACCAAAACATCATGTTATACAACAAATTTGACAGAAAAAGTATCACAATTTAAAACACTGAATACACAAAAATTGACTACTAAAACGCAGACTACATTGGATAATCCAGAACATTGCATTACCAAATGTTGGATAACTGAGATTCTACTGTAAGATGAAATAATTACTGTGGTGCAGTAATACACAACAATATAATCTCTACAATCACAACACTAAATAAACAACACCACTCTGAAAACGGGAATTCCAGACAGGAAACAATCAGGGCCAGCTAACACCTCCCAACAAAGTATTCCCATCGCCAAAGTCTGGCAAATCCTCTGTTTTCTGAGGGTCACAGACAGTAGAAGCACATAAAATATCACACACAACACCACTCTGAAAACAAGGAAATTCCAGAGAGGAAACAATCACGGCCAGCTAACACCTCCCAACAAAAAATGCACTCAGGGAGGAAACAGCCAGGCTTTAAAGCTACAAGGTCATTACATGCTAATCATTTTTCCTACTTGCAGCATTCATACTTCCCTCCAACAGACAAAAACAATCAAAAATATTGTATATTCACAACCTTTCGAAAATAATACCCCTGATGGTGCAGCGTGTTAAAGCGCTGAGCTGCTAAACTTCTGGACCGAAAGGTTGCAGGTTTGAATTCGAGGAACAGACAGAGCCCCCACTGTTAGCCCCAACTTCTCCCAACCCTAAAGTTCAAAAACATTCAAATGAGAGTAGATGAATAGGTACCACTCCAGCGGAAAGGTTACGGTACTCCATGCAGTCATACCACATGACCTTGGAGGAGTCTACGGACAACGCCAGCTCTTCAAGCTTACAAATAGAGATAACCACTAACCCCCAAAGTCGGACACGACTGGACTTAATGTCAGGGGAAAACGTTTACTCTTTACCTTAACTACCACCAATTCCTCAATACTTTATTTCCCATACCACCAGACTTCGCCACAGCAACGCGTGGCCGGGCACAGCTAGTTTATATATATAGATAGATGCCAAGAAAGTACATTTCTGCCAGGGCATCCTCCCCACTCTTTGGAACAGAACACATAAAATTTAGGTGCATGTGTGGTTTCCACTTGGGTTTTTCCATACTGCCAAGGTAAACAAAAAGGGCTTTTTCAGTGGCTACTTCCAGGCTTTGGCAACTAGCCTCCATTCCATAGGAAGGCTAGCAAGTGAAAACTGAAACTGTTTTAGAGATCATTTACAATGGACTTTTAATGGTCTGGTGTTTTACTGATTTTTATCTTCTACTTTTTAATATTTTTTAAAAAATGTTTTATTTCTATAGATTATTTCAATTGTACTGGTAGAGTATCCCTTATCCAAAACATTTGGGACCAGAAGTGTTTTGGATTTTTTTTTCCAGATGTTGGAAGACCTGTAATTACATATACTGTATGGATATAATGAGGTATCTTGGAGATGGGACCCAAGTTTGAAAACGAAATTCATTTCACATAAAACTCATACATATAGCCTGAAGGTAATATTAAGCAATATTTTTAATAATTTGGATCATGAAACAAAGTTTTTGGACATTGAACTATCAGAAAACAAAGGTGTGACTACCTCACCTACTCGGTTGTACAATTTTGGTTTTTAGAATTGCAAAAAATGTGGGATGGTCAACCTCTATTTAAAACTGGGTTCTTAATGAACTCTTTATAAGGATTTTAATCTGTCTTTGTTTTAAATTAAAAGAAACAGTGGTGCATGAATAAAAAGATAATTATGGTAATGGTAGTTTCTTCATATTTAATAGTATAAATTAATTACTTCTTACAAAAGGGAAAGTGTTTTGAGATATATAGCCAATCCTTCATTCACTGGGTTTAGGGGCACGAGACCATAAATGTGAAAAACCACAAATAAAGAATGCTATTTTATGCCTGGAAGAACACTTTTCTAGGAATTGTTGGATCATCCAGCATTTTTATTATTGTATTTTATATTAATTTTTTTCTCTCTTGTAAAAAGAGATCCATGACTCTATTACCTTCTCTCTCTAGATGCGGACCATAGAACCACCTAGAGATACCTAGAGGCGTTCCTAAAGAAGTGTTCTGCAGGAAGTTGACTATAGAGTCATATTGGAGGACCTAGAGATTTCTAGAGGAAACATGTAAAGCCGATTATCTATGGATAATCAAATCTGCAAAAGTCAAATCCAAAAAAAGACCAGCTGTAATACCATTACTTTCTAGTACAAACATACAAAGATCTCAGAGCTTTGCTAAAGCAGAAAATTCCTTTATTGTCCGGCCTACTGAAAAGCTCACTCTGCTTCAGCTTAAAAACTTTTCAAGAATGCTTCCATCCATAAGAAATAGCCTTGAAATCTCCTTTGCCAGTTGTGAACTAAATTCTGCTATTGGAAAAGTACTATGAATGTACGTATTAGGTGTGACTGCAAACAATTTCCCTCTCCCTCTACAATTCTTGTCTTCCTTAAAAACTGCTCTATAGTTTTGAGGAATACTTCTACCCACAGTAAATGGGTACTTCTTCAACTTGTGGCATTCCATTCACTGTTGGATAATTTCCATTAGACCTGCACATGGTGAACTACCGATGGTAGTTGCAGAGCAGTAACAATCCATTCATGGGTTACCCAGTACTGTTCTACTGGAGTGAAACCTTTCTGTTGATCAGTCTTTTTAGATTCAAGACAATGTACTGAACAATATATTGAGCAAACAGTTGGATTTTAATTAAACACAGTAATATGCTACAAATCCATCAAAACAAATTACTCAATGAGGGCTGGACAAAAAACAAACAAACAAACCAAAAAGAAAACCATACCTGTAAACTAAATATGAAGTACCCACTAACACTTTGTTCTTCAATAACATCCTCCATAGTGCGCAAAGTGGTGCCCAAGTAGGAGTTTAAGAGCTGCGTTGGAAGTAATCCAATGGAAGAAGCCATCAGGTAATTTGGTAGTGAGAGATCCGTGATCTAAATAAAAATAATGCATTAAAGGTAATCAGTAAAAATGAAATTATATTGATAAATTTCTTGTCCTAAACAAATCTCAAAGAGAACAAGAGCATAACATGAATGTACAGAAGTCTCAAATATTTCAGAAGTTTTGCCCAAATCAGTGAATGGGACTTTAAAAGCAACCATTGGGTCCCAACAGAATATCTATCGGCACAATGCATCTGCACCATTATTTCATGAACTTTGCTCTTTCAAGAGAAACAGGTTTATGGAACTGGAATCCCTGAAGACTCTTTCTGAGACTTGCCTAATTATGATATGTTTCTATTCTAAAGTGCACTTCTTGTATATGGCTTGGACTACATCTAAACTAAATTCAGCTGACACACATAAAGTTTGCTGCTCCGCAATTATTTTACAAGTAAGTTTATTTATGCAGAAATACACTATTCTTTGGTATTTTGAATGTTAAAGTCAAGCCATTGTACTTTCACCTGTTTTTATTGTCACTGGAATGAAGCAAACCAAATTAAATAGTCACTCTGGCTTAAATTATTTCAAGATCCAATTCATAAATAAAGTACATTTACGTTAGATTTTTCAATATGTGACATTCAGAGAGCTCAGAGTAGATAGCAAAATACTGTCAATACACATTACAGTAAAATAAAATCTGCAAAGGTCTAACTTTTACAGCAGGGGACCGCAAACATTTTAAGCAGAGGGCCAGTTCATGGTCCCTCAGACTGCTGGGGGAACAGACCAGTTTGAAAAAAAAAACATGAACAAATTCCTATGCACACTGCACATATCTTATCTGTCATGCAAAAACATAAAAGAACAATACCATATTTAAAATGAAGAACAATTTTAACCAACATAAACTTTCCAGTATTTCAATGGGAAGTGTGGGCCTGCTTTTGGCTGATGAGATAGTAAAGTTAATTAGGAGTGTTGTTGTGTGCCTTCAGGTCGTGTCAGACTTAAGTCTAAAGTTTAGGGCAGGGGCCAGAAAAATGACCATGGAGGGCCTCACCTGGCCCACGGGCCTTCGTTTGGGGACCCCTGCTTTGCAGAATGTAACTGCAGTGGAACTTTGGGGATAGTAGTCCCTTAACATTTACATTTTTAAAACTGCATTCAAATACAGTAAATGCATCTTTTTGAGTCTTTTATTTCAGTAGATCCTAAGAGAACAAAAACAATGTTTCCATTCAAACATCTGCCATTTAAACTTTATTTTGAAACTTGAAATCTTTTATGCTATCTATGAAACCAGGGAAATCTCTTGGGAAGCTATTTTTGCATATTTTAATTGGTTTAAATATTTTAAAATGGTTTATGAATATTAAAATACACACAGAGAAAGTTAAATGAGTTCTACAAGCATCTGGGGTTAGTTTACACTATACACCAAAATGTCCACTGTGCCAAGCAAGGAAGGAGCAGCTGAAACAGGAATGATTAAGGGTATTTGCCAAAGGCAACAGGAGATGCAATTCTAAGGGATTCAGACAGGCAATAATGACAGTAGGCACTTAATTGAATATGATTTCAATATGAATGAGACCCAGGATCATTCAGCTTCCCCTCAGTGTCAAAACTGCCAACTGTAAACAGCCTGAAATAAACAGAGCTCATATTTCAAAGCAACCAGCCAAAATGTATGTGAAGTGCTTTTTGCATTTTGAATAGCATTTTGTCTTCCTGGAAAATAACTTTTCATCTAATACATTTAGGACAACAGAACAGTTAGAACTTCCCTCCCTCCAAATTGGTAATTGCTGTTTGGCAATCTCACACAATTCGAAATCACATACCCTCTAATCAATTTTCTTCTATAGTATCTTCCATAATACCACACAGGCCTCTTGTCCCAATTCTTATCAAGACAATATATATACTTTCACAATGAAGGATAACAATTGTGTAGGATTCAGGAAAGTAACTTGTGAGACACCACGTGTCTTGTTTGTAAGTTGACTTCATGTTTAAGTCGAGGGTAGGTTTTGAAGCCAAAATTATGGATTTTGATATAACCATGGATGTTGAGGATGATTTTGCAGAGGGGGAACCAAAGCCACCTCAGGGGGCCATCCACCCCTGGCTGCTGTGGTCATCTCCCCTGACCCCTGATATGAAAAAAAATGGCAGAAACAGTAGCATAGCAAAGAGAGTAGAAAGGGTGGGTACTTATTTTAGGTCCTCCTGGGGTGGACTAGCCTCTTGCCTCTTGCGACCAGTCCAAAGTTGTAAATTGCTCCGAATTCTCAAGCAGAATTTGGAACAACACACAACTCTGGTTAATGAAGGCCAAGGCCATGTTAAGGTAGTCTTGCTCTATGTTACCTTGGATCAGCTCCATGTATAGTTTGGCTGCCATGGAGCTGATTCAGGGACCCTTCATATTCAGTGGTCAGTGCTACATCTATACTGCAAAATTAATGCCATTGAATACCACTTATAACTGCCATGGCGGAATGTCATGGAATTCTGGGATTTGTAGTTTGATGAGGTACTAGCACTCTTTGGAAGACAAAGATAAAGGCATTTACAACTCCCAGGAATCCATAGCATTGAGCAATGGCAATTAAAGTGGTGTCAAAATGCATTAATTCTACAGTGTAGATGAAACTTTAGTATACTAAAGGTTATGCTACTAACTTCGTTCTCTTAGTCTCTCTAAGGTTTCCTCTATCTTCTCCCTAGGAATCTGGAGAGATGTGCTTGGAGAAACATTCCATTGGGCAACTGTCAACTGGATGTTTCACAAAGCTGGGCTTTATGAGTAGAAGGAAGGCCATTGCTAGAAAAAACTCATAGCAACTTGTGATTATGCTTGACTGCATTTTGCTAATGAGATTACTATAGGTTTCTTTCTTGCCTTGTAATATTTATTCCGGAGCCATTTTTGAATTAAAGCTAAAAAAAAAAAAGACCATTATCTGTACAGATAGTATCTTACTGTTAGCTTGGGAACATTACTAGCTGAATACTTTAACATCTAGAAGTGTTCATGTAATCCTCATGATTGCTTCCAAGTATGATCAAATTTAATGAATGCCTTACTCAATATATCTAGTTTCTGATTTAATATTTAAAAGGCAGAAAAATGAGTGGCTGTATCCTTTTTTAGATCTACTTAGTAAAGTAGTTCTCCGGTGTGTAAACTTTCACATGTCCCAGATTTCAGTATAATTACCAAAGTTATTTAGGTAATGCCTTTTGGACCTGCAGCCCTAATATGCTTAATCACATGCTTGCCATAGAATGTTACAGAAAACTTCCATTCAGGTTAAATGCATCATATCTTTGTCATCCCCGTTTAAAATCGCTGTGGATTGCTAAAACCCCTTCAGTTGTATAAAAACTTAACTAGTATGACTCTGAGAAATCACTTATTCATCTATATATCACATATCAATAGTTCAGTTAGCCACCTTTAACTGGAATGTGTTTGGTTACTAATGTGACAAATTAATTTGAAGAAATAATGACAAGAGATTTTCTAGTTTTGAGTTGTTGTCCTTCACTTGATAAATTATATTAAAGTCCTTTAAATCATTGTGTCAAAATCCTTCAAACAGTAGTTTTAACATGCATTTTGAAGCTTCCCAAAGAGAAAGACACTGAATTAGAATTTTGGAAACAGTCTATTTGTGTGTTCAGTTGGCTGGGTTAGGAGCATATTTGAGAAATAGTCAAAGCATTCTCATTACCATTACAGAGGTATAGAAAATAAGGCCACCTGCAATCTAGTCATTAAGCCTGCATTGCTAGGTTCTTTTCAGAGCCAAACAGTGGTGGTAGCAAACTGTGATGTTACAGGACAGTGGTATGATTAGTGTTTATTTTACTTTAATGAGCAAAACTTTATCTTCAGTAACTCCTTGTAACTTATTAAAAATGATTCTAGTTTCAGATACTGAAAGCTTGTCATTATATTTACATATAATATAATTATATAATATATATTTACATATAAGCCAAAAGAACTAAGCATCATCTATAGAATAGAGTTGGGAAAGCAGATATAGACCACTATTTATAGTCATAGGTTGTTATTTACAGTTATGGATATTCCCCCCCCTCCCTCCGGTGCTATCCCCACTTCCTTTAGACTCCCTCCGGACGATCCTGTGGGTTGAGTTGGGCCTTAATGGTACTGGTATATGATCTTCAGCCTAGATTTTAAATTCTGTCAATGATTCAATTTTATAATGGTTTTTATTAATGTTGAAGTTTTTAGCCTAGATTTTAAATTTTGTCAATGATTCAATTTTATAATGGTTTATATTGATATTGAAGTTTTTAGCCCAGATTTTAAATTTTGTCAATGATTTAGTTTTATAGGAGTTTTATTAACTTAGAAGTATATAACCTCTCAGATTTCATATGGATGTACGGGACTGGGTGCCCTTGATATGAACTGGTCATTGACCGTAATAAAAGTTTACTTACTTACTTACTTACATATAAGCTATTATTTGTTCCACAAATCTAGTTTGCTTTTGAAAAATTGTATGTTGTCCTCATCACATCAAAGAGTTTCATGGTACCTGATCCAAGATACTAATGTATAAGTACAGAATGATTTTATTTTTTAAAAAAATCAACCCAAAAAAACTGGGTTATCCAGAGATCAATATGAGCACTGTACCTCAATGCTTTATCAAAAAAGGAAACAATCTCTTCTCTGAATAGAGTGGCAAAAAGTGAGAGGTGAATCAATCTCAGAAGAACATAGGGGTCATACTGTGCTGTAAATCTCTTCTGAAAGGATGAGTCATTTCTCCAGTCACTCATACCAGTAAGTATATACAAATGTTTCTTGGGTATTTGTAGTTTGTATGTGCAAAAAAATTATCTTGTACCTCAAAGATTTAAAAAAAAAACCCCCACACTTTCCAAATCTGCCTTATCTGACTTGGCACATGTGTTTTTAGCCATATCACAATGTCACATCCTAGCTTTGTCAGAAAGGTGTTAGCCAATGGAAGAGTCAAAGACTATATTTCCCACTGGAGATTTGTCTTGCTTTCCAGTGAAATATTTATAACTAGGAATAGTAGTTTCCAAAAATGCTTAAAATTAACTGCTTCTCGTGGCAAAGCTTAAAAATACCATGTAAAGAGGGTTGAAAAACACCAATGGGGTAATTTTTTAAATTTTAATTTGGGAGTTTTGAACATTTCTATTATGTGTCTTAAACAGATAACAGCATTACATACAATGGAATTTAGTGGAAATTGATATAACCCAATTCTCTATAGGTCTATTCAGAGTGATGTTCAATTGATTTCAGTGATGCTTATTTGCTGAGAGGGCCTTGTAGTATCAAACAGGTATGACACTGAGCCTTGTAGTGTCAAACTGGTATTTTTTGTCCATTATCATACATTATCATCCTTGGGGGATGGGGTGTCAAAAGAAGCAAGGAGAAATGTATAACTTTTGGGACTAAGCATTATAATAAAATACAGCAGTTCATTTCCTGCTGCATCCTGAATTGTCATTACAGATGTTAGTCTACAAAAAACACTATATCCTTTCTCTTACCAGAAACATCCACTGATGGTCCCCATGATTTTCCTGCTATCCAATCTATTGTCCTCTGCAATTAATGCAGTTTTCAAGTACAGTATTGAATATTTATAACTCTACAAACCAACCCAAATTGCCTTTGATCACATGGCTAAACACTGTTCTATCCAATAAGTACCACCATATTCTGCAGTGTTCTTGGTATGTGCTAGTATCCTTCTATATGTTTATTCAGAAGCAAATCTACTGTTTTATGGAGATTTATTACCAAACGTGTGTGCCTATAACTACAGCCTTGGGCTGAAAAGTACACATCCTTGAGAACAAGACCAACCAAATACAGTGAGATTTGTTTCTGAATAAATAGGCAGAGGGTTATATTGCTAGGCTTCATGAGTAAATCTCACTTGCATTTCCTTCTTCTGTACAGAGAAAGAACAACAAAAATCAATTAGTTTCATAATTGCACATTCCCCCTCCAGCAGATATAGTTCAACATTGCACTTGCAGCCTGCATTAAAAAAACCATAATATATGTGTAACTAATGTAAAGGCTTCATTTAGTTGCAAACAGAAATGTAAAATTTAGAAATGTATTTTTCGGAGAGCTCTTACTATGAGGAAAGGCTTCCTAATTTTTAGGTGGAGTCTCTTATCCTGTAGTTTAAATCCATTGGTGCATATCCTGGCTTTCAATATGACATCCTTTTTGATATTAAAACATGGCTATCATATCATAGCACAGTTTCCAGACCTTTTAGCATTTTGATTGCCCCCCTCTGGACACATTCCAACTTATCAATGTGCTTCCTGCATTGTGGTATCTTTAACTAAATGAAGTATTTCAAGTGAAGCCTGACAAAAAGCAGAATAGAAGAACTATTCCTTTCCTTATCTTGACAAAATATGTCTATTGATGCAGTTTTTGGCCCACCTCTTTATTAAGGTTATTTTGAATTCTGATCCTGTTCTCTGAAGTACCCTCTCTAATTTTGTGTCATTTGAAAAATAGATAAGCATACCCCCTATTCAATCACTCAAGTTATTCATAAATATGTTGGAAAGCACTGGGCTCAGGATAAACCCGTGATGACTCACTAGTCATTTCTCTCCATGACATCGTGTCAAAAGGACTGCATAAAATAAGTTTAAAACTAATAAAATAAAGGAATCACAAACAGCTAAATAGTTTTAGACCAAAAACGGGCAACAGCGATTGCATTGTCTGTAGCTTTAAACAGTTCTTCCTCTGTGCATGAGGAAGGGCATCATGGGCAAGCATACAGATGCAGAGTTGTTTGTTCTGCTCCACAGTCGCAGAAGATGAAGAATTCTTCTAGGTAGTGTCATTTTGCCAGATTGTCTTTTGATCTGCCAACTCCACTTCTAAGTCTGTTCAGGGACTGTTCAGTTGCTAATTCTTGGTTTGCCCCTTGAGGAAGACCCTCATGGGGGCCATCCAATTGGAATTGCCTGATTTTGCTGCCCACAGAGATATTCTTGCTCTTGCTGGAGGAACATTTAGAGGAGTGCTGGTTCTCATGAAGCTTTTCCTTGATTTAAGTCTACTGGGAGGAGGCTGGTAATCATATAGTGGGTGGCTTTCCAGGATGAAGAGAAGCCATTAGTGAGTACCCCTTAGGTTCAAATGGTCAATCAATTACAAACCCACCTAACAGCAGCATCGTCTAGCCCACATTATACTACCTTATTTGCAAGAATGCAGGGGGGAGGTGTCGAAGGCCGTACTAAAATTGTCATAAGCTAGATCAGTGTTTCCCAATCTTTGATCTTCCAGGTGTTTTGGACTTCAGCTCCTAGAATCCCTGATTATTGGCCAAGGCAGCTAAGGTTTCCAAGAACTGAAGCTATAAACTGAAGCTACAGTTTGGAAATGACTGTTATATCCACAATATTCCCTTTACCTCCCAAATGTCGAATTCTATTTTTAAAAAAGTAGGTAAAGGTAAAGGTTTTCCCCTGACATTAAGTCTAGTTGTGTCCGACTCTGAGGGTTGGTGTTCATCTCCATTTCTAAGCCGAAGAGCCAGTGTTATCCATAGATGGCTCCATGGTAATGTAGCCGGCATGACTGCATGGAGCACCGTTACCTTCCTGCCATAGCGGTACCTACTGATGTACTCACATTTGCATGTTTTCAAACTGCTAGGTAGGCAGAAGCTGGGGCTAATAGTGGGAGTTCACGCCACTCCCCAGATTCAAACCGCTGACCTTTCAGTCAGCAAGTTCAGCAGATCAGTGGTTTAACCCACTGTGCCACTAGGAGCTCCCAAAAAATAGTAATGACTCTTTTTTTTTTGAGAAACCTATGTTCACTTATTATTAAAAGTGAATGTTTTAGTATGTGTGTTTTATGGATTTTAAAAAATGATTATGTGTTTTAGAGATGTACCCAACTCGGGCCCTGAGGAGAGGTGGGTAAGAAATAAAATTATTATTACTATTATTCCTGCCTAAGTATTGCACTCTGTCTCTCGAACTTTTTGAAAATGGAGACATTTGGTGTGAGCCTACCATTATCATTGTACTTTAATACAATTCACTCCAATGCCTGTCGATAGAAATGTGGACATAATGTTAAAAGTGTACATACATTTTCTCTTCCACTGAGATTTCACTCTGTGAAATAAATCTACAGCAGAACTCAACATGCAATCCAGCACACTGCATTGCAGAATACTTTAGAAACAAATAAAAGTCTAAGTGCTTAAATATGTCTGCCTCACACAACCTAGTTTATAGCTGCAATTCTGAAGTCCGTGAACTTTACGTCCAAGTAAACAAGTTAAAGATTGCGTGACACAAACATCCAAATCTTCCTCCACAACCAAAACCTCCCAACTACATTTATTTCAGCAAACTGCTATTAACCAATTCTGAAAGAAACTATTTTCCTGTAACTTATTCCATGTATTTTCCATAGACATTACATCCTTAGATGCAGCTTCAAATAGTTTCAAAGGCATATTTCCAAAAGAAAAAATGAAGGGGAATTGAAACAAGGTAGGTCACAGAAATATATTAATAATTAATATGTTAAAAGTAACATCATCACATTGATACTCATAAAATGCAAAGGATTGAACTTCAGAGGTCTACTGAAATATTAAATCCAAACATTTATATTCCCAAACAAAGCTCTTCGGACTGTTTGTCCATAATTTTGTTTTAGATGTTATTTTATATATTCCAAGATGCTCAACCTTTAGCATCTTGGAAAGTGTTGATATTACTGGAATTCATTATATTTTGGGAGTAACCATATAGTATTTTCTTATTTGCATGTGTACATGGTTGCAAAAGTTAACTTCCAAATTATTTTTAAAAGTATAGTCAGCTCTTCATATTCACAGATTCTGGATCCAAATTCAACAATTCACAGAATGAAAATATGGAAAAAATCCAAAAAAATAAATATTGATGTTTCCATTTTATATAAGTAACATCATTTTACCACACTTTTATTATATAATGGGACTTGATCATGCATAGATTCTGGTATCCAAGGGAGTCCTCTCTATGATTCTACTTTTTGTGATTTCTTAAAAATGCCAACTATCCAAAAATTAAATGTTGCAATTGTACTAAGCAAACTGTATGATTTAAATCATAATTCACTGGTACTCTCCAGGCAGCCTCTTAGTCCTCGGGAAGCCACTTATCAACAAATAGTTCCAAACAGCTGGAAGAACATTACATATCAAGGCCAGGATCCTGCTGAGAACAGAGATAATACAATGCTCTGCTGGTACAAATGAGAAAATCTGTGCAGAGAATTGAATGCGGGGTCAAGATGAATGTGTGTATGTTGTGGACTGCTGTACCACAGAGGGGAACATTTGTCCAAGGTGATCTTTGGAAGCTCGTTACATGTATCACGAGAATGCATAACCTCTAACCCAATCATAAAGCCCTATGAGGACCCTGTCCTAAGGTCCATAAATATGTTGACAGATTCCTTGAGGATATTAATATGATTTCCTTTTTATATGTGCATTCAGGCAAGTTTAAAATTCTACCAGGTTTACAGAAACTATCTACAGAGAGGTTGCTGTAGGAAGACAATCTAAGGGTGGATCTAAACTGTAAAATTAATGTACGTAGTTTGATACATTTTAACTGTCATGGCTCAATGCTATGGAAATCTGGCATGTGTAGATTGGTGAGGCACCAGTACTTTTGAAGTGATAATTAAAGTCCTTGAAAAACTACAATTCCCATCATTCCATAGCATCGTGCCACAGCAGTAAAAAAAAAAAAGTGGCATCAAATTGTATGAATTCTACACCACAGAATTAAGATAAATGCAAACTGAAACCAAACCTATGTAACTTCAGCAACACTTACTGTTAATACCCAACTAAGGAATGCAGGATGCAATGCTAAGTTTTTTATTACAAGTTGAGCATCTCTTATCTTAAGGGACCAGAAGTGTTTTGGATTTTGGACTTTCTTCTGAATTTTAAATATCTGTATCTTCATATACACAGAAACATCTTGGAGATGGGATCCATTTCTAAAAACCAAATTCATTTACGTTTCATGTATACCTTATTTACTAGCCTGAAGGCAATTTTGTGCACAGTATTTTAAATAATTTTGTGCATGAAATAAGGCTTGTGTACACTGAACCACCAGAAAGCAAGTTTGTCACTTATCTAATATGGACAAAGTGATTTTTGGAGTATTTTAAATTTTGGAATTCTGGATAAGGGATGCTCATCTTATATTAAGCAAATACTCCTAAACTTAATGCCCTTTCAAACTTAATGGTGAGTTCTCAAGGTACATCTTCTTGGGTTTTGACACCTGCCTCTTCAGCCACCTTGAGTCCCCTCTGGGATGAAGAAAGGTGGGATAGAAATGAAGTAAATAAATAAGTAAATAAATTCTTTGTTCTTTCTCCATATGGGGGTGTTGTTTGTAGCTTTTTCATAGACATGCACTAAAGCACTTACAAATGTTTGTTTTTTGTTTTTTTTTAAAGGGTCATGTTTTGCCAAAATAAGCCCATCGTTTAAAGGGCAAATTTTCTCCTCTTCGGTTTTTTTTTAAATTATAATGCTCAAGTGCATCCATGAAATGGCACTTTTGCACCAGAACTCTGGAAGAAGAAAAAAACAAAACAAAAAACACAGAGAAGAAAATTTGCCCTTCAGACTATTGCACCATTTCAGCAAACACCTCAGTTTTCTTTAAAATAAACGTTGAAAGATCCCAAGTGAAGACCCAATAAACTACTACAAACATTCTCTGCAAAAAAAATGGAACAAGTGGAAACAAAGACAGCAACAAGCATCTTCTTGACACATTTGCTCCATCTGTCCTTAGGAGCTTTTAAGATGAGATGCCCAGTTTTCATGTCAATAAGTTAACCAACTTGATATGCATATGATTGCACTGTACCAAAAATGAATTCATGTTTTAAAACATCTGCAAAGTCCCTGTCATTTTCTCTTTATTACTTGTGGTTATAGTTTCAGAAGAAATTCTAAGAAGCTGTATTTTTCCCCTCAAAAATATTTGGGACAATAAGGAAGTTAAACTTGATTTCTGAATGTTCTTTTAAGATTAACCATAAAACAAAAATTAGATGAGATGCAACTATGTGTGCCTCCAAAAAGTTAAAATCCTGCAAAAACACAATTTGTTTAATAACAACAATAATAATTTTTATTTCTTACTCGCCTCTCCTTGAGGGTCAAGGCAGAGCACAACACAGTGAAAAACTATCATTACATTATGTAAAATACATATTAAAATGTATTTCTATGAAATGCTTATATTAAAAAACACAGAACAAAAATTAAAATACAGTTTGTCATCGAAGGCTTTCATGGCCGGGATCACAGGGTTGTTGTATGTCTTTCGGGCTGTGTGGCCATGTTCCAGAAACATTCTCTCCTGACGTTTCGCCCACATCTATGGCAGGCATCCTCAGAGGTTGTGAGGTATGGTTTACAGTTTACATGCATGCACAGTTTACATGCATGAACAGGTTCTTACTTAGTTTCTACACTCAGAATTTTAATACTGAAAAGACAGGCAGAGTTAAATGCACTTCTGTGACCTGAAAGTAAAATGGTCTGATAATTCTACAGTTACAAGTAACTAATAGTTAACACTTCCTTTCAATAAGACAAAGAAATCAGGGAATTTAACCCCCAGTTTCCCTGAACTTTCATTTCTTTCTCAATAGGAAAAATAAATTTAGGATAATCTGATGAAATAAGAACTTCTTTAAAGTTTCCTGTAAAGAATTCAAAATTATATGGAATTCCAAAAAGCACCTTTTAGAAAAGCTGTAGGGAACTGTGAGAAGAAATAGCCTCTTAGGTTTGTTGCACTCAGTGTGTAAATGTAGTCCAACAGATTATCTGTAGAGAATATAAAGCCTTGGTTGTATACAGATGTAGAAAGACAGACGGGTGGGGGGGGGGGGGTTTGATTACTTAACTCTTTCCCTGCTCATTTACCTATTTTAACAACAGTGTCCTATGTATTTTTTCTGTAGAAATTCAGTAATTTCCATTCAGTAAATAGTAAATACATTGAGGACTGCAAACTGAAGTATTTCACCCAATGGCTATGGGTTTAAAAGGAGCACTTCACAATGGGGGAAAATTCACTGAGACAAAAATCTGGGGCAGTGGAAAACCTAAATATCTCCATTTCACCTGTGCCCCCATTTCAAAGAACTTGTTCTAATTTAAATGATGGGCAACCATCATATACATTTTACATAACATCTGGTCATGATTTATCTTTTTTAAAAATCAGTTTTCATGTAACCACCTATTTCAATAACACATTTCCATGACAAACTTTAAAATCACTCTGTATGGGAGAAAAAATCCTATTCTAAACCAGCCCCTACACACACTATGATTTTCAATTATTTATATTGACTCAGCCTATAATTTAATTGCAGCAACTCACTTGGCCGGAATACAGGAATCAATTACGAATTGGCTCACATTTGCTTTCTGTACCGCCCTGGCACCACTGACAGGCAAACAGTGGCATCACTAGAAGGTGCAAAGTATAACAAATGTCACCATCAAACTGGATGGCACCAAAATTACCATTTTTGTCACTCTTCTCTGGACACATTCCAGCTTGTCAATATCCCTCTTGAATTACAGTGCCCAGAACTGGCCATAGTATTCCAGGCAAGGCCTGAGCAAAACAGACAAGAGTAGAACTATTACTTCCTTCAATACAGACACAATACTCATATTGTCTCCTATTGTCCCCAAAATTATAGGTACAGTAGAGTCTCACTTATCCAAGCTAAATGGGCCGGCAGAAGCTTGGATAAGCGAATATCTTGGATAATAAGGAGGGATTAAGGAAAAGCCTATTAAACATCAAATTAGGTTATGATTTTACAAATTAAGCACCAAAACATCATGTTATACAACAAATTTGACAGAAAGGTAGTTCAATACGCAGTAATGTTATGTTGTAATTACTGTATTTATGAATTTAGCACCAAAATATCACGATATATTGAAAACATTGACTACAAAAATGGCTTGGATTATCCAGAAACTTGGATAAGCGAGGCTTGGATAAGTGAGACTCTACTGTACTTGTATTCCAAAATCTGAAGAACTCCAAATTCCATCTTCAAAAACTGGAGGGGGGGGGGGAGACAGATGACCCAATTACTGCCCAGTCAGTCTGACCTCAATAATGAGAAAGATTCTAGAGCAGATCATTAAACAGTCAATCTGAAAGCACTTAGAAAAGAATGCCATGATCACTCAAAGTCATCATGATTTCTAAAAAAAAACAGGTCATGCCAGACAAACCTTATCTAGTTTTTTAAAATAAGAATGACAAACTAAGCATCTTGCAATTATGGAGTTGGAATAGCCCCAGTCCAATCTTCCTGTTGGGACTTCTTTGATTGTGTGTCCCTGCATGGCAAAATGGGGTAGACTGGACGGCCCTTGTGATTTCTACCAACTGTATTTTATGATTCTAACACACAATCAAAGTTACTTCACCAGATAACACCAACCCTAGTGATGCCATTGCAAGTGAAGCACCTAGGACCCAAATGGCATCCTTCCTAACCCCCACCCCCTCAAATTAGGAATCCTCGTGAGTAAATGCTGTTCACAGAGAAGAGTGTTTTGGAGCCTGAAGAAAATTGGGGTGAGCCTGGTCAGAGACACCACCTTGAGCCTGCTGCCTCTTTCCACCATGCAAATGACGGCACTGGGTTTCTCGCAGGCCGAATGGGCCACATTTATGTATACAGAATCACAGAACTGGAAGAGACCCCAAGGGCCATCCAGTCCAACCCCATTCTGTTATGCAGGAACACACAATCAAAGCACCTCCTACAGATGGCCATCCAGCCTCTGCTTAAAGAACTTCAGAGAAGAGTATACCATACCCGAGGCAGTATATATTCCACTGTTGAACAGTTCTTACTGTCGGAATGTTCCTCCTAATGTTCAGTTGGAATCCCTTTTCCTGCATCGCTCCATGCTGTAGTCTGCGAAGCAGCAGAAAACAATTCTGCCCCTTTGCAATATGGGAGATATCCTTTTGTTCATCCCTCTCTCCCCCAAAATGGGAACTTTTACAAGTGTCATTCACAAAGAACACGAGACCCAAAAGATATCCTTCTGAACATACCCCAGAAATGAGAATGCAATACAGTTTAGGTTTTTTAAAAAACTCTACAGTTTAGATGTATCCCTAAGTCTCTACAGCTTCCAAAAACAATCCACCTCTTCAGTAAGGGATCCCAAAGGCTTATTCATGGCACCCCCCTCTCAAATGGGCATCTTTGCAAAGTGCCACTCACAGAGAAAACACGACCCAAAACACACCCTTCTGGACATATCCCAGAAGTGAAAATTGAATAAAACATAAGTATAAAAGTCTGTGGTGTAGACGCACTCCTAATCTTTAGAGCAGCAGAAAACAATCCTGGCCCCTGCTTAATATGAAACCCTTCTGGTAATACCCTAGAAATGAAACCTTCAGTAAAACTAAAATTGAAAATGAACTCTGCCGTGTAGAGATGCACCCCTAGCTTTTACAGTAGCTGCAAACAACCCTGTACCCTGTGTTGCTGAAGGCTTTCATGGTCAGAATCACAGGGTTGTGAGTTTTCCGGGCTGTATGGCCATGTTCCAGAAGCATTATCTCCTGACATTACGCCTACATCTATGGCAGGCATCCTCAGGGGTTGTGAGGTATTTTGGAAAAACTAAGCAAAGAAGGTTTATATATCTGTGGAATGTCCAGGGTGGGAGAAAGAACTCGTCTGCTGGAGGCCAGTGTGAATGCTCTAATTTATCACCTTCTCTGTGTAGTCTGACATGATAATTGGTTAGCAGAGCATTTGATGAACTAACCTGGACACAGTATATTATTTGAGAACACAGAAATGCTGGAACCCTCTAACAACTAACATGTCAGACTACACAGAGAAGCCATTGAAATCCACAAGGATGTGGACAATTTCAACAGAAAGGAGGAAACCATGAAAATGAACAAAATCTGGCTACTAGTATTAAAAAAAACTCTAAAATCAGAACAGTAAATAAAGAACAACACTCTGAAAACAGAAGAATTCCAGACATAAATCAATCAGGGGCAGTTAACACCTCTGAAGAAAGGATTCCCCCGGGCAGGAAAAAGCCAGGACATGAAGCTGGCAAGGCCATTAAAGCCAATCAAGGTGATTAATTACAACATTCACACTGGCCTCCAGCAGACAAGAGTTCTTTCTCCCACCCTGAACCTTCCACAGATATAAAACTTCCTTGTTTTTCCAATATACCTCACAACCACTGAGGAAGCCTGCCATAGATGTGGGCGAAACGTCAGTGGAGAATGCTTCTGGAACATGGCCATACAACCCTGTACCCTCCCCAATATGGGACCCAAAAGCATCTTACCTGTCCCCAAGTGGGCATCTTTATAAAGTGCCAGACATAGAGGAGACAGGATGCAAAAGGCATCCTTTTGGACATACCCCAGAAATGAAAATTCAATAAAACCCAAGTAAACAAATAAACATCCAAGTCTCTACTCCAGGCAGGGGCAAACTTAGGCCCTCCAGGTGTTTTGGACTACAACTCCCACCATTCCTCACAGCCTCAGGCCCCTTTCTTTTCCCCCTCAGCCGCTTAAGAAAGGGATCTGAGGCTGTGAGGAATGGTGGGAGTTGCAGTCCAAAACACCTGGAGGGAGGGCTGAAGCTTGCCCATGCCTAGTGTAGAGCATCAGATGACAATCCTCAACGTAAGCATCTTCCAGGACGGCCACTCACGGAGAAGACGGCGTTCTGGAGGCCGAAGGGGATGGGGGTGAGCCTGGCCAGGGCGACCACCTTGAGCCCGCTGCCGCCCTCCACGACGCGGATGACGGCGCTGAGCCGCTCGCTGCCCTGGATGCGGGCCAGCACCCACCGGGCCAGGAGCTTCTTGCAGGCCAGGTGCGCCACCGAGGTGCCCACCAGCACGCCCAGCGCCATCAGGCCCATGCCCAGCACGAAGCCGTAGAGATAGCCGGCGGCCACGTTGAGCAGGATGTAGCCCCAGCCGCAGGGGAAGGAGACCACCACGAAGCCGGCGGTGAAGAGCAGCGCGCCGGCCAAGCTGTCCAGCCCCTCGGCCCACAGCATCAGGCCGCGGAGGTAGCGCCGCACCAGGGCCAGCGAGCCGAAGCACAGCGCCGCCACGAAGCAGGCGCCCAGGCAGCCCTTGAAGCAGCAGCAGCAACAGCAGCAGCAGCGCGGGCCCGTCCTGCCCTCCAAAGGGTACGACGCCGAGGAGCCCGCCTCAGCGAGGTGGAGGGGGTGGCACGGAAGGGGCGCCTCGGCCTCCTTCCCTCCCAGCCAACGGCTCCAGGGCGCGAAGGCGTGCTTGGCGGCGGAGGCGGCCCGCGAGAGGAGCGGCAGCGCCGAGCTCCACATCGGGAGCGTCTTAAGGCAGAAGAGCAGGAGGAGGCGGCGGCGGAGGCTGCTCGCTCATCGCCTCACGCGAAGAAAGGAGAGCTCCGGGAGGCGCGGCCTGGCCAACTAAGAGAGGCCGGGGCTTCTTCGGGGCTCCATCCCTGGCTCCAGGCCCCACTGCTTTGCTTTGGGGGATGGATGCGGAGGACTGAGGGAGGATGTGGCAAAGGCCGGCAGCCCCGCGAAGGGGCGGGGCCTCCTGGGAAAAGGGGAGGAGCCTCGGCAGGGAGGGGGAGGAGCGCCGCTGGGGCTGGGCGGAGCGGGGGAGGCGTTCCTCCCCCTCCCCCTCCCTCCCAACCCGCGCACGCGCAGAACATTCCCTTCAAAAATTAAAAACTCGCCAACCGCCAAGGCGCGCGCTCCCAACCCCCTCCCCTCCCCTTTCTAGGCGTCACCTGCTTTCCCCTCCTTTCCACTGTCTTTTCAGCATCCTTTCTCCACATGTAATACAACTACACACACACACACACACCACTGTAGCGGATTGATGATGACAAATGGAAGCACTTACGTGTACCCAGGATCCGGAGCCACCCGGAGAACAATACCACGCCACTCAGGTTTGCAGAGCAAAAATACAGGAACTTTACTGATTCCAAGAGATCAAAAAACAGTAGTACAGTAGAGTCTCACTTATCCAAGTCTCGCTTATCCAAACCTCTGGATTATCCAAGCCATTTTTGTAGTCAATGTTTTCAATATATCGTGATATTTTGGTGCTAAATTACAACATAACATTACTATGTATTGAACTCCTTTTTCTGTCAAATTTGTTGTATAACATGACGTTTTGGTGCTTAATTTGTAAAATCATAACCTAATTTGATGTTTAATAGGATTTTCCTTAATCCCTCCTTATTATCCAAGATATTCACTTATCCAAGCTTCTGCCGGCCCGTTTAGTTTGGATAAGTGAGACTCTACTGTATTTACAATGGTCCCTCTGATCGCTTACAGAAGTCCACAGTCATAAATAGTCCTTTCTCAGTCCACAAATCTGCTTCAGAGAAGAATACAGTCCTGGTTCTTCTCTCTTTTCTCAGCAGCAAACAGGCCTCAAAATAGCAAGGCCTCTCTGTGTACCTCAGAGAGCACCCTTGGGGTATTTTGAATGTTATTTCCTGCTTCTTGGCAGGGGATTGGACTAGATGGCCCATGAGATCTCTTCCAACTCTTATTATTCTATGATTATGATCTGCTCTCATCACCAGCAGTACTCAATCAGCAACTGAAAACTTGCCCAAACAGGTTCTGCAGCAGCAGAACAGAAACAGTATCGAATCAATCCCCAGGTCTTTGCAGGCTCAGCCAATCAGCTTCATGCACTTCATTTTCCAGTTAACACACACAACACAGTGCCTTTGCAAACCATGACAACCACCACTGTGCTGAATTTATGCAACACTAGACTACCAGATGCCATTTTTTCCAAAGCCCTGTATCCAAAGTGATTTGAGATATTTTGAAGACTTGGATCAGTGCATCATTATAGTCTAGTCCTAGACATCAATTGTGTTATTACCTATAACTTGTTTTTCAATATACAGTAGAGTTTTGCTTATTCAACATAAACGGGCCGGCAGAACCTTGGATAAGCAAAAGTATTGGATAACAAGGAAGGATTAAGGAAAAGCCTATTAAACATCCAATCATGTTATGATTTTACAAATTAAGCAACTAAACATGTTTTACAACAAATTGACAGAAAAAAGCAGTTCAATATAGGGTAACGTTATGTAGTAATCCATCAAAAATGCAAACGTGTGCTTTTCACCTTAAGAACAGACAAGCATCTTGAGTTCTGAGGATTGTCGGGGAAGGAATCCTACTGGAGCATTGCAGCACACCCAAATACTTGGGAAATTCCCTGGACCATGCCCTGACTTACAAGAAGCACTGCTTGCAAGAAGGCGCTAGAAATAACATTGTACGGGAGCTGACTGGTACAACCTGGGGATCACAACCAGACATAGTGAAGACATCTGCCCTTGTACTTTGCTACTCTGCTGCTGAATATGCATGCCCAGTGTGGAATACATCTCACCACGTTAAAACAGTGGATGCTGCTCTTAATGAGACATGCCGCATCATCACAGGATGTATACACCCCACACCACGAGAAATTTTACTGTTTAGCCCGGCACTGTACCACCTGACATCCGCCAGGAAGTAGCAGCCAGCATTGACAAGGCATTGACATCTCTGGCCCATCCCCTGTTCGAGTACCAGCCAGCACGTCAGTGCCTTAAATCAAGAAATAGCTTTCTAAGATCTACAGAGATACTCGCAAGAACTCCTCAGCAAGCGAGAGTCCAAAAGTGGCAGGCTAAAACCCGGAACCTCAATCAGTGGCTAACACCAGATGAGAGACTCCCTCCTGGGCACACAGAAGATTGGGTGACTTGGAAGGCACTGAACAGACTGAGCTCTGGCACCATGAGATGCAGAGCCAACCTTAAGAAATGGGTCTACAAAGTGGAGCCCACGACATGCGAGTGTGGAGAAGAGCAAACCACAGACCAACTATTACAATGCCATCTGAGCCCTGCCACATGCACTATGGAGGACCTTCTTTCAGCAACACCAGAGGCACTCCCAAGTGGCCAGCTAATGGTCAAAGGATAATGCCAAGTTGTTGTTGTTTTAAAACTTTGTTTGTTTTCAAATACATTACAACTTGTACCCTCTGTTTGCTTCTGACACAATAAATAAATACTGTATTTACGAATTTAGCACCAAAACATTGCAATGTATTGAAAACATTGACTACAAAAACATTGACGACTAAAAGGCAGACTGCATTGGATAATACAGAATGTTGGATAAGCTAGTCTCTACTGTATATATTTTTGTATTTTGTACCATTTTTGGAAACAAGCTCCACAGATTGGAAATCCATTTTATAATTTCAAATACCCTGATAACCATGCAAGTTTTCACCAAAAAATCATCCCTGCTTCATTATATACACCTCATGCATATATCCTGGTGGTGATTTTTTTATACACCGGGTTTTTAGTCATTTTGTGACAGGAAGCCATTGTGGGAAGTAAAGGTTTCCCTATATCAGGCACCTCTGGATAATTTTGGGTTTTGGGGTGTTTATGAATCCTGGATAAGTGACTAGCAGAAGTAGTAGTAGCAATGATGATTATTAATGTGTTGTCAAAGGCTCTCATGGCCGGAATAACTGGTTTGCTGTGAGTTTTCCAGGCTGTATGGCCAGGTTCCAGAAGCATTATCTGCCTGAGGCATGTGTGAATGTTGCAAATGACCAGCATGATTAGGCAGGAAGGCCATTAAATGCTAATCAAGGTGGCCAATTGCAACATTCACACTTGCCTCAAGCAGACAAGAGTTCTTTCTCCCACCCTGGACATCATTCCACAGATATATAAACCCCACTTGCCTCATTCCCAACAGACCTCACAACCTCTATGACGCTTGCCATAGATGTGGGCACAACGTCAGGGGAGAATGCTTCTGGAAGATGGCCATACAGCCCCGAAAACTCACAGCAACCCGGTGATTATTAACTTTGTTGTTGTTATGGTTATTATTATTATTATTATTATTATTATTATTTCTCTTCACACAGAGAGAACTACCATCCAGAATCCCACCACTGAAGCGTACTTCTTTTCCTCATATTAATAATTAGATTTGAGTTTCCACTGATTTTGGTATTAATGGGGGAATCCTGAATACCAAGGGGCCACTCCACCTTAGCAATGGACACAATTCTTATAGCGATAGCTTCAAAATCAAGGGAACCGTAGGGATCTCACAGTCATTAAGAATTCGTTATTGAGGACGGATATGACCCAGTGGTGAGATTTAGGCCCCTTCCACATAACTGTATAAAATCCACATGATCTGCTTTGAACTGGATTATATAGCACTGTGGAGCCAGATAATCCAGTTCAAAGCAGTTAAAGTGGATTATCTGCCTTGATATTCTGGATTATATCTCTGTGTGGAAAGGCCCTCAGGCAGTCTAAAGGTTTTTCCACTAGGTGTCCCAGCAGTCAGGTGTCGCACCTCAGGTTAGCTTCACCTTGCTATATACACCAGACTGCACACAGGTTGAAGACTTTTATAGTGTATTAGAAAATAGAAGATAAAAAGTTCTTTAAAAGCAAAAGTAAAGTTCCAAAAGATCATTACAAAATAAAGCCTTAGAGAATAATCCAAGAAATCACAAGGAATAAACAAAGTCCCATTAGAGTATGACAAAGTCCCAAAAACATGAACCCCAAAAGCTGCAAGGTAATCCAGGAAACGAGAGCTTGCTTCTTGTTTAAACGAACGTTGCTTTGACAAAGGTTTGTCTCCAACACACTGCTTTAATACCCTTTGCAAGGCATGAAAGCATTTCTTTGGTCTCTGACCTCCTTATTTGTTCTCACACTCCTTCAGGGGAAAAAAAACCACTCCTTCGAACCCTGAATTCCAAACGGTCAGCTTGATCTAAAGATTCTGTTTCATCGAGGTCGTCCTGCTCGTTAGCATCGGCCTGCTTGCTATGAGACTAAGAACTGTCCTCCTTTTCCGAGTCAATTTGCACCTGGCTAGTTTCAGTATCATCAACATCATTCCCTGCTGTGGGAAAAACTCTCTGTTCCTCATCTTCTACAACAGGGACATTCTGAACCTGATTTTGAACCTGAATCCCATAGTCACTCTGAGGTTCCAGCTGGGTCACATTAGGCCCCATCCACACAGCTTTATAAAATCCCACATTATCTGCTTTGAACTGGAATATATGGCAGTGTGGACTCAGATAACCCAGTTCAAAGCAAATATTGTGGTATTTTCTTTCTTGATATTCTGAGGATTATTGAGAGCCAAGTAATACTGAGGAATACTGAGAGCCAAAATCCAAAAATCTCTGGAGAGCTGCATGTGTCTCACCCTTGGAATGACCTGTGTAACTTTTCCTCTTTGTTATTGAGCAAACCGATTTTTTTCCCCAACTTCAGAAGCTGCTATTTTAAACTTCAAAGGCCCTGTTCACAGACTGTGGCATCTGGCCTCACTGTTGCTTGTTTCCCTCACCCTCCTCCCATGCATGCTTCCAGGTCCATAAGCCTGCCAACTTAAAAGAATACATGAAGCATCTGAAGAAGTCGATTCCAGTCTCACCACAAAACCTGCTATGCATAAACCTTAATCTTTTAAGGTTGCACTTTTGGAGCAACAGAGTAGCACAGCCACAGCTCTGCATGTTACACCTGAAGATCCTGTTTGCTGGGTGAAGCAAAGGCCATGGAGGGAAGGTTTCCTAGGAGATCATATATGGAGGAATTTCATTTCCTTTTATCTTTGTTTTTATTTTAATGTAAGATCATCTTGGTAGGTCCTATTTGTCCTATATGCTTTGGTCCTAGGACAGGATAGCAATCTGCCTTTCCCACCCATGGAAGCTCCAATTTATTTTTAACCTTGGAAAAAAGAAAGTATAGTCTTTGGGAGGAAATTTGCTTTCACTACCATACTGTATAATGATACTGTGTAATGTTCACTGTAATTATTTATCATGTCAGAAGCAAACTGAGGGTACATTTATAATTTATTTAAAAACACAAAGTGTCGTTGAAGGCTTTCATGGCTAGAATTACTGGGTTGCTGTGAGTTTTCCAGGCTGTATGGCCATGTTCCAGAGGCATTCTCTCCTGACGTTTCACCCACATCTATGGCAGGCATCCTCACAATCTCTGAGGATGCCTGCCATAGATGTGGGTGAAGCATCAGGAGAGAATGCCTCTGGAACATGTCCATACAGCCTGGAAAACTCACAGCAACCCAAAGTTAAAAAACTTGGCATTATACTAAATATCCTTTGACCAGAAGCTGGGCACTTGGAGTGCCTCTGGTGTCACTTTGAGAAGGTCTCCACTGTGAATATGGCATGGCTCAGGCTGCATTGTAGTATGTGGTCTGTGGTTTGCACTTATCCACATTTGCATGTCGTGGACTCCACTTTGTAGCCCATTTCTGAAGATTGGCTCTGCACCTCGTGGTGCCAGAGCACAGTTTGTTCAGCGCCTTAAAGTCATCCAGTGTTCTGGGTCCCCGGGGGGGGGGGGGGGAGTCTCTCATCTGGTATCAGCCATGCGTTGAGATTCCAGGTTTTTGCCTGCCCCTTTTGGACTCTTGCTTGCTGAGGAGTTCCTGCGAGTATCTCTGTAGATCTTAGAAAGTTATTTCTTGATTTAAGGGATTGATGTGCTGGCTGATATCCAAACAGAGGATGGGCTGGAGATGTCACTGCCTTAGTCCTTTCATTATTGGCTGCTACTTCGCAACAGATGTCAGGTGATGCAATACCGACTAAATGGTATAATTTCTCCAGTGGTGTGGAGCATAGACATCCTTTCTCCTGTCCAGGGGGACATGAGAGAAGCCTCCCCATAGGATTGTGACACATCTGGGTATCCCCTTAGCAACGTCTTTGTAGAAGGCTGATTCTCTCACACCAGAAGTGACTTGCAGCATGCAACCAAACAAACAAACTGCCCTTTTCACTGTAATTGGAGGGCCTAAAGATTCCTAGGGCCCTTCCACACAGCCATATAACCCAGAATATCAAGGCAGATAATCCACAATATATGTTTTGAACTGGATTATCTGAGTCCACACTGCCATATAATCCAGTTCAATGCGGATTTTATACAGTTGTGTGGAAAGGGCCCTAGAGAGGTATTCTCTCTACCAATTTCTAATCAGTGGTTTTCAACCTTTGTCCCTCCAGCTGCTTTTGAACTTCAGCTCCCCCAAGATGGCGGCATAGTAACAGCCTCCATGATCAGCTCCACTGGCGAGGAATTTAAAACTATCACATATTTTATTGCGGGCCCCCCGTCGCTCCCATCGCTTGAGGGGTGAGATTACTGACTGATTACTTACTCTTGGGGTCCTGGATGGTACGTGAGGGCCGCAGGTGCTGCCGACAGCAGCCTCAGAGGATCGGGAGGGAGAAGAGGAGAAGAAGTCCGGCCACCATTTTATCCGCTCGGCCCGAGGGAGCCTCCAAGAGCCGAGAGCCACCCAAGTCTAGATTACCGGCGGTGGTGTACACTAGGCGAGCCAGGTGACTGCTTCCAGCTTCTGTTTGGGAAACTGAGGCCGCGCCGAGCAGGGTGGCCTCTCTCGGTCTCCTGTTCAATCGTGGAGGCCGCGCTGAACCGGGCGGCCGCCAGCGGATGTCTCTGACGATCCACGAGACCTTCTCCTACTCCCGCCTCTGTCTTTGGGTGGCCGCGCCGGACCGGGCGACCACCTTTAGCTCCTTCCTCAGCTTCTCTCCGACAGCGGAGGCCGCGCCGAACCGGGCGGCCTTCTACTCCCGCCTCTGTCTTTGGGTGGCCGCGCCGAACCGGGCGACCACCCTTGGCTCCTTCCTCAACTTCTCCTTCGACGGTGGAGGCCGCGCCGAACCGGGCGGCCTTCTACCCCCGCCTCTGTCTTTGGGTGGCCGCGCCGGACTGGGCGACCACCCTTAGCTCCTTCCTCAGCTTCTCTCCGACGGCGGAGGCCACGCCGAACCGGGCGGCCTTCAACTCCCGCCTCTGTCTTTGGGTGGCCGCACCGAACCGGGCGACCACCCTTAGCTCCGTCCTCAGCTTTTCCTCGACGGTGGAGGCCGCACCGAACCGGGCGGCCTCTCTCGACTCCCTGCCGGCCCTCCTGCAACCCCTGGTAGGCCCTCACAAAAAGAACTAGGCCGCGCCGGACCGGGTGGCCTCCTCCCCCCCCCCTGTCTCCAACCTCCTCACTGGGCCTTTAAAGTTATCCCAAGCCCCTGGAAGCTGCGCCGATCCGGGCAGCCTCCTTGAGCCTTACCATCGGCTTGGGTAAAGAGAAGACATCTGGGCCTACGGTGGATTGCGTCATCCTGGGTGGCCTTCTGAATTGTTCTCGCCGGCCTGAGTTCCTCCTGCTTCTGCCTCTGCCTTTACTGTACTGCCTCCCAGCCTCCTTCCTCATAGTGAGAATTAGGCCTTGAAAGCCACGCCGGACCGGGCGGTCCTCCCAAGCCTCTCCATCGGTTCTCAAAGAGAAGACAGCTGGGCCTCTTCATCGGCTCTATTGAACAGGGTGGACTTTATGAAGCGGCGTTGCCAGGATCCTCAGTGCTGAAGCCGCCATCTATTCTACTCCATTTTATTTTATTTTTTTATTTTTTCCCCTCCCCCTTTGAATGTGTATGTGTGTGTATTTAGATAGGAGTGAGAAAATTTTAACTTGATTCAGGAAGACAGATTTGATTGTTGATAGGAAGTGGGTTTGTGTATTTGGTACTCAGACATAGGAAGTGATCACATAGGATTCGTGAGTTCCCTGAGGTTAATTGTCTGGTATATTGATGGTATTAGAATGTGAATGATGGTGTGTGCATGTTGGCTGATATACATCTGAGTGGAAAGAGTCAGTAGAAACACTGTGTTAATTTTGAAAGATTAGAGTGGTTACTATAGGAAGGTTTTTGAGAAAGTATTAGGAATGAGTTGGCAGGAATCTCCGAGGAAAAATGAACTTCTTCACCTATGTGATTTGTTGGGGAAATCGTTCAGTACTGTTTTGTATCAACTGGAGACACTGAACAAGAAAATTGATCATCTTTTCAAGGGAATTTCCCTGATTGCGAAAAACCCTTCTCCTATAGACACTATAACAACTGTACCAATCAGTTTTACTAACATTAATGAGGAACTAAACGCTCTGGAAGACCATGGAAGAATAAAGCTAGAGGAGCAGAAAGTAGTTAATAGGTCAGATTTGGAAGTGGCCAGGGATGGGGATGGGTTATTATCTGGGAAAGAGGGTCAGGGGAGGGTTGCCTGGAAGGAAATTAATAGAGTCTCCCAAAGGACAAACAACACGCTGTCCCCAGAACTGTTTGGACAATCTCGAGATACTTCCTGCAATCTGTTGCGAACCAACAAGGTTGCAGTGGAAGTCTCAGACTCTATACTAAATAGAGGCAGATGGACATCAAAGCGAGCTGTCCAGATTTCTCTCTCACAAATTCTTTCTTTGAGCCGGTCGGAAGTGAAGATCAAGACCACTGACTGGCTTCGCAGAGACTATCAATCCTGGAACCGCTCCTTATGTCTTCTCATTGGGCTGGAGGATAGAATGTTACTGGAAGAACTGTTTTTGTACGGTCCTAAACTCCAACAATGGGGTATCATTCTTAAGAGGGTATTAGTAGACCCATTGATTCGCCCTCTAGACATCGGGCTGTTTCGCGAAATACAAGAGTCCCCAACTTCAAGCCATGTCTGTTCTATCCCCCAGCCCTGTCATCAGTCATTAGCTGTGCCTAGTCCCCCTCCCACATTAGATGATGTTATCATATTATATGACTCCTCTTCTCTCATACCAGTGGAGACAAGCCTCTCTTTTAAACAATCAAGTACACTTGGAGGCCTTTCATCCCAGGATAGCTGACTATCCCCTTCAAATGGCAATCTCAATCAGCCAATCCCTCAGGAGGAAGAGGGTTCCCACGGGTGGGGCCCCATTGAGGTGGTGTGGGGGAGAAGGAAGAACGGTCACCAACGACCCAGGGAGAAGCGCAACAGAGTTATTGCGACCCTGGAGAGGAATAGGTGTGGTAGTCTTCAGGACAGACCCCCCAACCTTAAGGTCCTGCTCCTGAATGCCAGATCCGTCAATGGTAAGACAGCTATCATCCAGGATTTGATCCTGGATGAGGGGGCGGATCTGGCATGTATTACCGAGACATGGTTGGATGAGCTGGGTGGGGTGAATCTCACCCAGCTGTGTCCACCGGGTTTCGGGGTTCATCAGCAGGCCAGAGTTGAGGGGCGGGGAGGAGGAGTTGCGGTGCTCTTCCGGTAGTCCATCGCCCTGATCAGATGCACCGTTCCGCAATCTACAAGGTTTGAATGTGTCCTGTTGAAGGTGGGAGCCCGGACAGCTTGGGGATTCTGTTGGTGTACCGTCCACCCCGCGACCGAGCAGTCTCCCTGTCTGAGCTAGCAGAAGTGGTCTCTAATGCGGCCTTGGTCTCCCAACAACTCATAGTTTTGGGAGACTTTAACATTCATGCCGAGACCACATTAACAGGTGCAGCTCAGGATTTCATGGTTGCCATGATGGCCATGGGGCTGACTCAAGTTATATCTAGGCCCACACATCAGGCGGGACACACGTTGGACCTTGTCTTCATTGTGGACGGTGGGACAGTCAGAGTGGAAGAACAAAACATCCTTCCATTGTCATGGTCTGACCATCATCTGATCTGTTTAAGTTTCGCCGTGTCTTCTAACCTCCGCAGGGGTGGTGGACCCACTAAGATGGTCCGCCCCAGGAGGCTGATGGATCCAGATGGACTCCTGAGGTCTCTTGGGGATCTTCCTGTTCTGGAGACTGGTGATCCTGTTGATGTCCTGGCTGATCGCTATAATAGTGAGCTAGCAAGGGCACTGGACACGATCGCTCCCGAACGTCCCCTCTCGCTGCGTAGAGTCACGTCAACTCCTTGGTTCACTGAGGAGCTGGCCGTGATGAAGCGTGCGAGGAGGGGACTAGAGTGCATCTGGAGGAAATCTCAGGATGTGTCCGACCAAGCACGGGCTAAAGCCGCTATTAAGGCTTACTCCGTGGCTCTGCGAGCAGCCAGGAAAGCTTTCACGACTGCCCGCATAGCGTCTGCGGCCAATAGGCCATCGGAATTGTTCCGAGTTGTTGGGGAGCTCCTGCAGCCCCCTGAGACCCAGGAGCTTCCCGATGACTTGGCAACCCGGTGCAGGGAGTTTGCGCACCATTTCGCAGGCAAAGTTGCTCAGATACGTTGTGAGTTGGACTCCAGCTTGACTGTGGTTTCAGCGGAGGTAACCGAGGCACCTGTCGGTTCGATCTTATGGGATTCTTTCCGGCTTGTTCTTCCTGATGACGTGGAGGGGATTCTTGGGTCTGTGAGGGCGACCACTTGCGCTCTGGATCCTTGTCCCTCTTGGCTGGTTAAACTGGCCAAAGATGGGTTATTGGAGTGGTTTGTGGCTATAATAAATGCCTCCTTGGGTCAAGGGTCATTTCCATCCTGTTTTAAGCAAGCGGTGGTAAAACCGCTACTAAAAAAGTTCTCGTTAGACCCATCGGTTTGTGACAATTACAGTCAATCTCCAACCTCCCATTTCTGGGCAAGGTTCTGGAGCGGGTGGTTGCCACGCAGCTCCAGGGATTTCTCGATGACACCGATTTTCTGGACTGCTCGCAGTCTGGCTTCAGGCCTGGGCACAGTACCGAGACGGCTTTGGTCGCCTTGGTGGATGACCTCCGCAGGGAGCTGGACAGGGGGAGTGTGACCCTGCTGGTTCTCTTGGACATCTCAGCGGCTTTCGATACCATCAACCATGGTATCCTTCTGGGGAGGCTCTCCGGGATGGGGCTCGGTGGCACGGTTTTGCAGTGGCTCCAGTCCTTCCTGGAGGGCCGCTCCCAGATGGTGAAGCTGGGGGACACCTGCTCTGACCCCTGGCCATTGACCTGTGAGGTTCCGCAGGGGTCTATCTTATCCCCCATGCTATTTAACATCTACATGAAACCGCTGGGAGAGGTCATCCGGAGTTTTGGAGGGCGTTGCCATCTCTACGCAGATGACACGCAAATCCACTACTCGTTTCCATCTGACTCCAAGGAAGCCCCTCGGGTGCTGAACCAGTGCCTGGCCGCTGTGGCGGACTGGATGAGGAGGAACAAGCTGAGGATCAATCCCGACAAGACAGAGGCCCTCCTGGTCAGTCGTGCGTCGGATCGGGGTATTGGGTGGCAACCTGTGCTGGACAGGGTTGCACTCCCCCTGAAATCACAGGTCTGCAGTTTGGGGGTCCTCCTGGATTCAGCGTTGACGCTTGAAGCACAGGTGTCGGCGGTGGCCGGGAGGGCCTTTGCACAACTCAAACTTGTGCGCCAACTGTGACCATACCTCGTGAAGTCTGATTTGACCACGGTGGTCCATGCCTTAGTTACCTCTAGACTGGACTACTGTAATGCGCTCTACGTGGGGCTTCCCTTGAAGACAGCCCGGAAATTACAATTGGTCCAACGCTCGGCTGCCAGATTAATAACGGGGGCAAGTTACAGGGAGAGATCCACTCCCCTGTTTAAGGAGCTCCACTGGCTGCCGTTCATCTTCCGGTCCCAATTCAAGGTGCAGACCATCATCTATAAAGCCCTAAACGGTTTGGGACCCACCTACCTCCGTGACCGTATCTCCTTCCATAAACCTGCCCAATCTTTACGATCATCCGGGGAGGCCCTTTTATCACCACTGTCGTTATCCCAGGCCCGCCTTGTGAGTACAAGGGAGAGGGCCTTTTCTGCTGTGGCCCCCCGATTGTGGAACTCACTACCTACTGAAATTAGGCAAACTCCCACGCTGTTAGCTTTTAGGAAAGACTTGAAAACATGGCTTTTCCGCTGTGCCTTCGGTGAGTAATTTTTGTTATATATTTCTGTGTTACTCCCACCCCGAACATCTATCCTCTAGATTACCCCACTTCCATATGTCCCTGCCCGCAGTGGAATACCCCTCTGTCCCTCTCACTCCAGGTTTTATCTTTGTGTTCACGCGGCCTGCCCTTGTTTTATTGTTTTTTGATTTCTTGATGTAATGCCTATTATCATTTATTGTATTTTTTAATGGTGCTATGATATGTTGTTTTTATATCTTATTATATTGTATTGCTCTGGGCATGGCCCCATGTTAGCCGCCCCGAGTCCCCGTTGGGGAGATGGTGGCGGGGTATAAATAAAGTTTTATTATTATTATTATTATTATTATTATTATTATTATTATTATTATTATTATTATTCCTAACAGCTGTTAAACTGGCTGGGATTTCTGGGAGCTGAATTCCAAAACACTTAGCGAAGCAAAGGTTGAGAACCACAGCAAATCTACATCTTCCAGCATGACCAGACAAACTTGACCATAGAGAAGGCATGGGCAAACTTTGGCCCTCCAGGTGTTTTGGACTTCAACTCCCACAATTCCCAACAGCTAGTGGGCTGTTTGGAATTGTGGGACTTGAAGTCCAAAACACCTGGAGGGCCTAAATTTGCCCATGCCTGCCATAGAGTGACACTGAAGGACAAAGAGAGTTCTATAGAGAATACTTTAATAAAACTCGTGAATAATCAAATCTGCAAAAGTCATAAATGTGGAGGGACTGTATTATTATGCATTAGTAAGTTATTTGGAAATGGAACTGAACTGCCATTGATAGATATGCTGACAAGATATTAGATTGTTGTTATTAAAAGATTTGAATGTATCGCACTTATCTTAGAATAAGAAGCTAATCACAGTGACTAAGCTAGTCTCCCTGCCTCATCTTATACAATGACTGAACTAGTCTCCCTGCCTCATCTTGTAGAAGGATAGCATGTTGAATTGGATTTTAACTTTTTACCATCAGGTTTTCAGGTCTCGCTTGTGTTAATTTTGTTTGAAAGCCACATGGGGTCACATGACCAGAGAAAGGTGAAATACAGAAAAATACATCTTTTCTGAAAGAAAACTTCACTGCTGGAGAACTCTATCTGCATTGTGCTATAGTCAATTCTATTTTCCAATTCTATTATAGCAGGAGAGGGAGACTCAGATTGCCTGCAGAAGATTGTGCCAACAGTATGGCTCTCAATAACAATAAATCTGCACAAAATGCAACCTACACAATACTGCACGCACACACAGTGAATCAAATGGAAAACTGATTTATAAAGATAATAGAAGGGTACAATTGGAGTGGTACTGTTTCATGAATGTAAGTCCTACTGAATTCAGCAAAGATCCGGCTATAAGCAGTCAGGTTACGCAACCTGATGGAAGCTCAATTGAATGTCACTCCAAGTGACTAGAAAGATGTAGGAGATCAAAAACCAGCAGAGAACCGGTTGTAGTGTTAGAATAGAGGTGTTAGAAGCAAAGACCAGAAAGAGGTTGGATAACAAAGTGATCAGGCAGGACTAGCGGCAGTTTCAGAATCAAAGGAAGACAAGACCCAAGGCAGAAAGAGATGAACAGGTCCCCTTCCACACAGCTGAATAAAATCCTACAATATCTGCTTTGAACTAGAACATATGGAAGTGTGGACTTAGATAACCCAGTTCAAAACAGATATTGTGGGATTTTTTGTCTTGATATTCTGGGTTATATGGCTGTGTGGAGGGGCCCAAGAAGACCTGAAACAAATGAGAGAGAAAAGCAAAAGGGTTAAAATCTACCCCATCAATAAGGAAGCCCATAATGAGTTTAAGCAACATTTCTGTGCCACAAGTTGCTCAGACTTGCTTGGTGGGTTGGAACTGCAACATAGAGAAGCATCCTCAAAGCCCAGCACTCAGAGTATCAGATTTAATAACAACAACAACTTTATTTTTATATCCCACCTCCATCTCCCAGAGGGACTCGGGGGTGGCTTACATGGGGAACATACCCAATCCAACAACAATTAAAACCAACCATAGATTAAAACATAACTCAATAAAATCAATAACATTACAAAAGACAATAACATAACATGAAACATCATCATCAACCAACAATCTATCCCATAATGAACCCTGACATACGGGGGGAAGGGACTAGTGCAATCTCTATATATAAAAGAGTGATGGAATCCTGGCGACCGACAAAACTGCAGGCCCCGCAACCTGGAAATCTGACAACACAACCCATCATCCACGCCTCTAGGTTGATACAACAAAAAGAAAAGAAAAATAAAGTCCTAATTAGAGGGAAAGGAATAATTGTTTTTATCCAATTGCTGCCATTTAGAAGGCTAAGCTCTGCCCACTTGGTCTCCTAGCAACCTACTCAGCCCAGGGGACAGGCAGAATTAGGCCTCTTCCACACTGCCTATAAAATACAGATTATCAGATTTTATTATATGGCAGTGTAGATTCAAAGCCCTTCCACAGAGCTATATAACCCATTTATAATCTTATATTATCTACTTTGAACTGGATTATATTGACTCCACACTTCAGTGTGCATTTTATCCAGCTGGGTAGAAGGGACATCATATAATCCAGTTCTTAGCAGATAATATAAGATTATAAATATACAGTAGCGTCTCAATTATCCAACATAAACAGGCTGGCAGAACGCTGGATAAGTGAATATGTTGGATAATAAGAAGGGATTCGGGAAAAGCCGATTAAACATCAAATTAGGTAATCATTATACAAATTAAGCATCAAAACATCATGTTATACAACAAATTTGACAAAAAAGTAGTTCCATGTGCAGTAATGCTATGTAGTAATTACTGTATTTACAAATTTACCACCAAAATATCACAATGAATTTAAAACACTGACTACAAAAACATTGACTACTAAAAGGCAGACTGCGTTGGATAATCCAGAACATTGGATAAGTGAATGTTGAATAAGTGAGATTCTACTGTAATATGAAATAATTACTGTGATAGAATAATACAGAACAATATAATCTCTAAAACCAGGACAGTAAATAAAGAGTAACACTCTGAAAGTAGGAAAATTGGAAATTCCACAAAGGAAACAATCAGGGCCAGCTAACACCTCCCAAGGAAGGATTCTTCCAGAAAGGAAGCTGACAATGGAGTGAAGCAGTGTGTATTACCAAAGTCATTATTATTATTATTGTTGTTGTTGTTGTTGTTGTTGTTATTGTGTTGCTGTGAACCGTGAAAATGAATACAATCTGCCTCCAAGTATTCAAAAACACTAAAATCAGAATATATAAAAATTACTGTTTTATTACTGTGTAATATTACTGAAAGCAGGGAAATTGGAAATTGGAAACAATCAGGGCCAGCTAACACCTCCCAACAAAAAAAATTCACTCAGGGAGGAAACAGCCAGACTTTAAAGCTGCAAGGCCATTACATGCTAATCATTTTCCCTAATTACAGCATTCATTCAGGTTTAAATTGGGGGAGCGGACAGAGCCCCCACTGTTAGCCCCAACTTCTGCCAACCCTAAAGTTCAAAAACATGCAAATGAGAGTAGATGAATAGGTACTCCTTTGGCGGGAAGGTAACGGTGCTCCATGCAGTCATCCCACATGACCTTGGAGGAGTCTACGGACAACGCCACCTCTTCGGCTTAGAAATTGAGATGACTACCAACCCCCGAAGTCAGACACGACTCAACTTAATGTCAGAGGAAAACCTTCACCCTTTGCCTTAACTACCACCAATTCCTCAGTACTTTATTTCCCATACCACCATACTTCGCCACAGCAACGCGTGGCCAGGCACAGCTAGTATACTTCTAAAATAGGACTGGAGGATAATAATAAATTAGAATAATAAATTAGAACTGAAGGAGCAATGTCATTTAACGCTAAACCTATAGGACAAAGGACAAGGATAAAGTGCGAGGACTGATGGTAGTTATAGTTGGGGCCGAATTTCCTATAACTGCTTAATCGAAAGCACAATGGAACAACCATGTTTTTAGATCTTTGCGGAACGTGGATAAGGTGGATGCCAATCTAAACTCCATGGGGAGAGACTTTCAGAGCCGGGGGGGCCACCACAGAGAAGGCCCTCTCCCTCGTCCCCACCAAGCATGCTTGAGCCGGTGGTAGAAGCGAAAGAAGGGCCTCTCCTGCATATCTTAGAGCCCGTATGGGTTCATAGGGGAAGATGCACTTGCGAAGATAGGCAGGTCCTAAACTGTTTAGGGCTTTGTAGGTAATAACCTGCACCTTGAATTGGACACGGAAACTTATCGGCAGCCAGTGGAGCTCTTTAAACGGGAGGGGGGGTTGTCCCTGTACCTCACTCCATTCAGTTTGGTATACTTAAAGCTGAATGTTCAAATCCACATAAAGAGAGCCAATGTGGTGTTGTGGTTTGAGCAATAGACAATGACTCTGGAGAGCAGGATTTGAGTCATGGAAACTACTGGATGACCTTGCATAAAGCACAGTCTCCAAGCCTCAGGGAAAGACAAAGGCAAACTACCTCTGAAATACATCTTGCTACGAAAATTCAGTGGTCATAAATTTAAGTCATAAACTACTTGAAGGCACACAGCAGCAAAAAGGAACTGGGGCTTGCCTGCCGGGCCCAGCCAACATCTTCCATTCACAGCCACTGAAGTGAATTTTTTAATAACTGTACTGCTTTCTGCTCCTGGAGGTGCACAAAGGTTGTGTGCAGTTTACTGCCCCAGAAATAAACATTCAGCTAATTCTGATTGGGTTTTCATTATTTTTCTTGTATTTTTGCATTGATTGATTCCTTGTGGGTAATGGAGATGGAAAACGTGTCCCTCCAAACCCACCAAAATTGCTCACCCATGTGATGTGGTAAGATGTGGTGTCTGGTTTATTAGCGCCTTCAAAGCTCTCAAGAGTTTTGTGAATTATGATATCTGAAGAGAACCCCGGCACCATGTGCTGAGTTCATCTGGCCTGCAGCGTACATTTATTTCATCTTATTGATAAATGCAGTTTTCCAAGAGATTCATCTGAATTTCAGACTTAACATTCACAAGCCCATAATTGTTTAACAGACTCTTCTTGTAAAGGATTTCATTTAGAAATAATCTCAGAGTAGTTTTTGAAAAGAGCATTCAAAAGCAGATATAACAATGCAGATATAAAATGCAGCTGTGTACACCAACCCACCATATAAAATCATAACAAGGCAATTCAAGCAAATTCAGAGCCAAATGTCAGGTTTACAGCAACATAAGATCAAAGAGTGAAGAAGCAGTTTCATTTTCATTAACTAAAATCCTATGAATAAATCCTTAATTATATATAAGGTTATACAACAGACTGTAAAGTAATAACAATTAAAGCAGTTGGAAGGAGATCTGTAAAAGAGATAAAGTACAAAGGGTATGTATAAAGCAGAAACATAAATATTGCATGTGGCTTTGCATTTTAACTTTTTGCCATCAGGTTTTCAGGTTTTCAACAGAAGACATGGAAATCATTATTTTAAAGATGGAACCAGAAAAATGTTACAGTAGAGTCTCCCATATCCAACATAACCGGGCCAGCAGAACATTGGATAAGCGAATATGTTGGATAATGAGGGATTAAGGAAAAATGTATTAAACATCAAATTACATTATGATTTTACAAATTAAGCACCAAAACATCATGTTTTACAACAAATTGACAGAAAAAGCAGTTCAATACATGGTAACGTTATGTAGTAATTACTGTATTTACGAATTTAGCACCAAAACATTGCAATGTATTGAAAACATTGGCTACTAACAATTTGACTATAAATAAAGATAGAATTGCATAAAATAAACTTACAGTAACAACATTGTCGGAAATTAAATGTGTAAGTTCAGTCCTTGCTGCCTAGAGAAACAGCTGTGGATCTGGGTGGGAGGCAGACTGCATTGGATAATCCAGAACGTTGGATAAGCAAATGTTGGATAAGTGAGACTCTACTGTATTAGTGCAAGACCACACTTCAGTAGCAAACATGCTAGTCATATTTTGAATCCCAGAGGCTCAAAACTGCTAACAAATTTGTATCCCAGACCTTCCAGGCCCACTTTTCAAAACTCTTGTCAGATATGTCTATTTGGCTTTTCAAAGCAGACTTTGTACTGTTTAGATTTTCCCCATTCACAAACATTATTTCAACACATGTTTTTCGTAACGTGGTATTGTAATGTTAATTTTCTTACATTTTATAACATTTTTGAATCCCCTCTCCAATGTTATATCTTATGTTTTACAGACGTCAGTTTTTAATTCTATTTGTTTTTATTTTTGTGAGAGTTGAGTTGAGTTCCAGCTTTAGGGAAAAGGTGGAAGATGATGGGGTAGGAGATCCGAGTAAAATGAAATTTCATTTCAGAGCTTAAAATGATAAAGACCACTTTGTCCTTCACATCTCCTTCCCTTTTCTAACCCATTATTGTTTTTTCTGCGAGTTGCATATCTACACCGAGAATTGAATGCTTACATCACTGCGTTGTCCATGTTTTGTGTACTTCCATCATTTCCAGTCATAATCTCCAGCCCAGCTGTTCTCTTATTAATTCTGTGTTCTTTCCTTAGCAGCTGTTGCTGTTGCCATCACTTTACTGTCAACAGAGGAGCATGGGAACAATCTTTTCTCTGGGACCAAGAAAGAGGCCATTGCATTCCAGAAGCTGTGAAGCTGCTTAATACCCTACTGGAAAATCAGCATTTGATGTCAGCTGATGTTAGAACACTTTGGACTTTATCCTTCTGGATTAAAAATAGACACATTTCCCTCAAGTCTTCAAGATTCTTTTTACCAAGGTGCTATAATTCGGATGTACATTTAACAGAGCAGTTGCATGATGAAATTCATTTGAAGCTAGTTTTTTTCTTCTGTGTTTCCCAAAGCAGAACTTCAGCTGAATATTAAGAAAACAAAAATAATGAGCACAGATTATTAACATAACTTTAAATCACTGATGAAAACATAGAAATAGTTAAGAGGTTTTCTATACTTTGGCTCAGTCAATAACAAAAATGGAAACTGCATTTAAAAACCCCCCAGAAAAGTAGGATCTGGAAAAGCATTAAAGCTGTATTCTCAAGTATAAAAAGATATCATTAAGTCCAAGTCCAATCCAAGCTGACAGGAAGAAAATTAACTCATCTGAATGTGATGATGGAGTTCTACAGATATTATCGACTGCCAAAAAGAAAAATGAAGTTCCTACAGCAAATCGAGCCTAATGTTTCCCTAGAGGCCATAATGACTATCTGAAGCTAAGCAGATTTTCTCATAATGAGTCCAAAGAAGGTTGTAGGAAAAGAAGAAGTGCACACTACAAATGGTTTGATTCAGTGATGGAAGTCATGGCTCTGAGATACAAAACTACAAGGCAATTGCTTGATAACAAAGGCTCTTGGAGGTCTCACATTCATACGGTTGTGTAAGTCAAAGTTGATTTAATGGCAAATAATAGCAACACAACACAGGCCCCAACAATTGGTTAATTCCAAGCACAGGAAAAAAGGGTGGGATTCATGTGGACAGCAGACTCACCCTGAAGAGTCCACATGGAAAAAAGAATGAATCAGGCCCATCTCACACTTCCATCTGGAGAGCTGGCTGTCACCAAGTACCCTTGCTAATGACATGGCCAAAGAGAAGAGGGGAAACCAGTGAACCTTTTACAAGCTTTTTATGTCTTCTGTATCCCAACTATTAAAGTGGTAAGAACTCTGAAGTGGAAGGGTCTCACCCAAACTTTTTCTTTGAATGAAGTGACTAAAGTTTAAGTTGTTTATATACCCATCTTAGCTTTAGTATTTAATAGAGTGTTTCCCAAACTTTGGTCTACCAATGTATTTTGGACTTCAGATTCCAGAATCTCTGATCATTAGCCAAAACAAGTGCAGCACCTGGGAGCCGATGTCCCAAACACCTGGAGAACTAAAGTCTGGAAATCACTGAGCAGAAGCTAAAATGACAGACTTAAATCTGTGATTGTAAGCTGTAATCCTTACAGACTTTTCTGTGAGAATTTCGTCCATGTGAGTAAATATATATAGATGTGCACTGTAAAAGACAACTGATAATCAGATGAAAAACTAGAACACCTACTATAGAACTGTAAACAAACTTTATAAAGTAACTCTGGTTTTTTTTAATCTTTAAAGCCCTAAGTAGCTTGGTTCCAGGCTATCTGACCAATCGCATCTTCTTTTACAACCAGCTCGGGCACTGCGATCAGCAGACTAGGCCCTGCTCTCAGTCCCACCCTCAACTCAAATATGGGTGGTGGGAACGAGAGAGAGGGCCTCTCCGTGATTGCTCCCCACCTCTGGAACTCCCTCCCTAAAGAAATAAAGATGACCCCCTCCCTCCTCTCCTTCAAAAAACATCGGAAGACTTGTTTTTGCTTACTAGCATATGGAGAGGGGGAGGATTAGATAAAGAGAGACCACTACTGGACCTCTGGTTGAGAACTGTTATTGTATTTGTGCTCTGTTAGTCCATGTTAGTCCATTTTTCATCACTGGCCACACAATAACATATGTAACTTTGTGAACTTTAAGTGGCTCCTATAAATCAGTGTGGATGTTTTATGTTCAGGTTTTATGACATTATATAATTTTGATTGATTATGCCTTATTTAATTTGTTTTCATATATGGGGTTATTCTGGATTATTATGTCAGTACTTTTTGTTTTACTGGGGCATTGAATGTTTGCCTTTTTGTATGTTGGGATCTTCCCTGAGTCCCCCTGGGAAGATAGGGTGGAATATAAATAACATTATTATTATTATTATTATTATTATTATTATTATTATTATTATTATTATTACACTTATGGAATGCAATCAGATTCTATCTTGACATTTTAGTCATGTATGTGTGTATTTTAGCTTACCACATTCAGTATTCTTATGGGAAGACTATTGAGAGGAAGAAAAAATCTTCCAGAAGATACTTTTGCTATATATTAGTTTATTTTGCATACAGCATGTTTGAGTCCTTCAAGAGCAGCTTGTTGTTGGCCAATTAGGTACTAATTTCAAAGCTGGGTTATTTTTATAGGTCATTCTGATCAGTTCAGTGTGTGTTAAAAATGGGCCTGTCAACAAACTGTCAACAAACTGCACATGCCCTCGTTCCATTTTGATCAGATAATAATATTAAAAATGTTTACCAGAGATGGTGAACCACTGAACATTGAGTGCTGGTTTCTCATCAAACTACAAATACCAGGATTCCATAGCATTGAACCATGGCAGTTAAAGCGGGGTCAAACTGCATTCATTCTACAGTGTGAATTTACCCTGAATCTTTTCTATGGTCTTTATTACCTTTAAGGAGCAAAAAATAGTGCTTTTTCCAAGTGTTTAACTCAGAGGAATGGGTGGATTAGCAAAAGAAGCTTAATTCAGAGTAAGGAGGATGTGGGAAAGAACTATATGTTGCAAAACCAAATGCCACATTGCAGTTCAATTAATTGGAAAAGCTCTTTTGAGCATCTGCATAGCAAGGAAATGAAGGAATTAATTGGTTTTCTTTCGAGTGGTGCCGAATTAGAGAAGAGGATGAAAAGGTATTACTGAAATTACACATCAGATTAATATATGTCTCTACAAAGGATGTGTGTGGAGTTTTTTTCCAAGAGGAGTCAGGTTTTCAAGCAAGACGATTAGAAAGAAACAAAGGGATGTTCATTTACATATAGAAAGTATACTTTTAAACTGGGGAGACAAAGCCAATTTAACAAATCTTTGCAGAAGACCAGTGGTACTTGAGGGAAGATTTAGGGTACTTGTGCCGTCGCGCCTGGGGCTGTACTCTTAGTGAAAGAGGCATGGGCATCTTTCCCCAGGGGATTGCTTCTTGCCCTCCTTTAGGGAAACTGGAACTCCCAAGGACCAAAACACTGTAGTTAACTCAAAAACTGGGTTTATTCTTCACAAAGGGGGTAAAAGAAAACATACATTACAGTCTTTGGTTGTTTAAGTCCATGAAGCTTGTCCAGATCCCTCTTTCTCTGGCTGTGAATGCCGGAGCAAACTCAGCCTCAGTCCAATGACCTATATCTGAAGACAAGAGTCTTCCTCTGTTGCCAAAGGACTGATGTGAAGGCGCTTGAGACTCCTCAACGTTGTTCAGGTTGGCCCTGAACATGAAGTGTGAGTCCCAAGGGTAAGAACCTCAGAATTGGTGCTGAGAGGTAACTTTTGAAGGGCTTTCAGAGCCAAGCCTCTCTTTCACGTCCATCCGATAGAGTGGAATGAAAAGGAGGAAACACAGTCCTACTCCAGGAAGAGGTGGAGCCAAACAGTTTTGCTGAGTGAGCAATGTAACAGGTACAAACAACATTGATTGACAGATATAAATAACCAATCCAACTACATTTACAGGGTAAGGGCAAAATCAGGCATGATACAGCAATTCAAATCTTGAAACTTATAGTTTGACATATAAATGGCGCCACTCGCGCCGTCACAATACTTCTAGAAAGCACATGTCGGTCTCAAGTTCAATCCTTGAAATTTCTCCTTTTAAGAAACAGGAAGCTGGTGTTGTGAAAGACCTCTGGGGAAAATCCTGAAGCACAGCCAGTGCTCAGCTTAGACAAATTGGGGTTAGATGGACAAAAAGGTCTAACTTGATATAAGACAGCTTCCAATGCATGGTTCTTTTAGGTCACAAATGGGAATCATGCCAACCTTAGGATTTTTTTGGTCAGCCAATCATACCAGAACAGTATTGTGACCACTGTAGATGTATCTACACTGTAGAATTAATACAGTTTGATACAATTTTAACCACCATGGGGAAATGCTATGGAATCTTGGGGTTTGTAAGAGAAGGCATAATCAATTGCTCAAACTACTACACCATGCTGGCTCTTAGTCCCAACTAGAGCAGACCAATTCAATCAGTTCCTGAATAGAAAGTACATCCTGTTGATTTAAAAAGTGCATCCTAGTTGGGACAAGAGATTGGATTTTGGCTTCCCTCAAGATGTTAGACATCTTGCTAGATGTTCCTAGGCAGCCAGTCCCAGCAGTATAGCCAACAGTGAGTAGTCCAATAACATATTGAAGGGAAAAGTTGGAGCTCATTGCAAAGGGTTTCTGATTCCATGTGAACTGATGCATACACGCACGCACACACACACTTACATACACTATATATGCATAATACCTCTCATCTTTCTCATATGCATGATGGGATCTGAGATGGCAGTTATTGACCAAGACAAGGACCCCAGATGTTTTGGGGATAACTGGATACCATGATAAAATGTTAAACCAGTGTTTTGCCTCTAGTTTGAAAAGCAAGTTGCATGTTGGGCATAATTTGGAAAGGAATATAATAAAGCTTCCATTATCCTGCTGCTGTTAATCTAAGGTGTAACTAATACACCCACAGAAAAGCTCTTCTTCTAAGCTGTTTATGTTGTTAAAGATTAAAATTTAAGCAGATAAAAGACTGGGTGGTTTCGTGATGTAAATGACATTTCAATCAGTTTTGTGTTTTAATTGTGTGTGTGTGTGTGTGTGTGTGTGTGTGTGTGTGTATGTATGAAGCTGGAAATGACAACCAAAAGAAGGGGGAGGGATTTTTAGCCTTGAAACATGCTAAATGAAAACCTAAAAGGGCTGTATAAAATTATCCTTAGTGCAGAGGAAGTAGACAAAGAAGCATTTTCTCCTTATTCATAATACTAGAAATGGGGATGACACAGTGGGAGATTCAGGACTAAGAAAGGAAGTTTGCATTTGCTTGCATAAAAAAAGCTTTAAGGGGGTTGGAAAAATTCATACAATTTGTATAGCAGTTATGATGAATATATATTCCCTCTATCACCAAAGGAGGTATGGCATGTTCTGATGTAGCAATTGCTGGAACATGACAGAATGGATGCTGTTTTCCTCTTATTCCGCTTAAAGGTTTTCCACAGGCAACCCGTTGGCCATTACATGAACTGGACTAGATAAGCCTTTGGTATGATTCATGATGGCTCTGGGGAGAGTGTTAATGTTTCATAAATAAGCAATCAGAGATCGGCCAACTGAATTTTAAAATGCAACTTGTAGTTTATCAGTGTAATTGTATATTGAATACATTTTCTCAGGGTCAAAATGGCAAGCTATTATTATATAAGAAAATAATGACAGATTGCAGACCTTCTAGCCATGCAGATTCCAGAAGAGATATCATATAGTGCAGTCAATGGCTCTGAATCTGGAGACCAGGGGTGTGTCTACACTGTAGAATTAATGCAGCTTGACATTTCTTTTGTCTGTCATGGCTCAATTCTATGGAATCATGGGAGATGTAGCTTTACAAGGTCTTTAGCAGTCTCTGCTAAAGAACAATGGTGTTTCATGAAACTACAACTCCCACGATTCCACAACATTGGGCCATGGCAGCAAACGTGGTTTCAGACTGAATTACTTCTACAGTGTAGAAGTACTCCTAATTTTGAATTCTAGTTCCACCATGGAAATCTACCGATTGACTTTGGGCAAGTCATACTTTTTCAGCTTCAGAGGAAGGGAGAGGCAACCCCCCCCCCCCCCCCCCGAACAAAACCCTGTAAAATGTTTGCCTTAGAGTAGGTTAGGTCAGAAACAACTGGAAGACAAATAACAAACCATGTGAATCCATTAAGATAATTTTCTGGCATCTCAAAAATCTATACAACGTCTGCATACTTATTGTATCAAAAAGCTCTCCTATCTTTAAAGTGCAGTGAGACTCACAGACTAAATTTGTTCCTTCAGGACAATTGTAACAATTCTCTCTTGGAACCAGAAGAGGGCATCTTAGATACAGAAGTTTTATTATCACTTCTTGAGATTATTAATTTTGAAATCTTACCAAACTATTATACACAAGTATGTCTGGATAGATGTCAGAGCAGAATAGAAACTGAATACAAGCCATGCCCTCTGCTGAACAAAAAATTAAAAATCCCCCAAATAGCAAAAAAAAAAAAAAGTGATTTCAGTTGCTGAATTGATTAATTGATTAAATTTGTACAAACTTGCATTTGTTTAAACCCAAAAGATTGGATGGGGGGATTTTTAAACAAACAGAAGTATGCTCCATTGATTTCAAAAGAGCTTACTTCAAAACCTGCAGAATTGTCTTGCAATGAAATCATCTTCAAAATTTTCAGAATGGTATCTTACCTTTGGTAAGTTTTTCCAGTTTGTCCAAGAAGAAAGGCAATGCTCAACAAAAATAACTGAAAGGAAGTCATGGTATCTCCGCTTATCTTTTTCCATCAAAGAAAGAAAAAGGGACTTACTGGAGTGTTCACCATGCAGAGGAAATCTGGATGTAAATGAAGGGCAACTCCTATGATCACAAGACTGGTGAAACGCTCCTACTGGTCTTTTACAGTATGAAAAAAATTCTGAAATGCTTGGGAGCCCAATGCAGAAGGCTAATAAGAGGGACTTCCTGGAGTCCATCACTGAGACCCAGAAGATATGTACATAACATGATTCTTACTTTGATAGGAACACAATAGATGTTTTGCTGAAGGCAATTTAAATGCAGGCCTTAAAACAAATAAGCAATTTTTTCTGGAGGGAAGGGCAGAGGCAGAGGAAAGAACAGTGGGACATTTGGGAGACCTATAATTAATATTTATTTCTTTTAAAAAATAAAAAGCAAGAAGGGGAAACAGAGAAAAAATATTTATTCCTTCTTACAAGCATATTCTCTCTTATTCCTAACTTTCTGTACCATTTTTTCTACACAACCCAAGGCAAGAAAAAGGATATGGTCCTTCAGGGTGTCCCAGGTTGTTTTTTGATGTGGCTATTATACAGTGCATTTTTCAGTCATTTTAGAAGCATACAAACCGGCAACCATTAAGAAATGATTTGGTTGTCTTATTACAGATGGAGATTGTTTAAATTTGCTCAGCTGAAAGGGAGTCTTTCAAAGAGCTCTGGTAAGTATACATAGCACTTTAGTTATGAAACAGTCAATTTCATGTTCAGTTTAATGGTAGTGCTCTTTTTTCCATCTGGAAGAACAAAATCATTACATGCTAGCTTCTTGCTTCTTGTTTCAAATAGGCTGTACAGTCTGAAGATTTTGGCATAGTATTCCTTTTTTCCCTCCCTAAATTGGAACTTAATGACCTGACAAGCTGTAGGGGGGAAAAGTAGGCAAATGAGATTATCCCACTTAAATGCACACACAAAACAGTAGCCATGAGTGATTTCCATGGCAGTGTCTTGTTAAATTTTGTACAAGGATTCACCATGAGTCCCATATGCGCATGTCTCTGGACAGAGATCTATGGGAGTGGGATTTGTGCTACCACTGAGATCAGTACACTGTATGATGATGTGAATAAGGGTATTTTCAGCTGTGGTATCCCAACTGTGGCACGCAATCTCTTTGGAGAGCTGATTAATGCCAGAGCTGATTTCCTTTAAGAGCAAAGTAAAAATGTGGCTATTTATCAAAGCCTTTGGGCTCCACTGATATCCTTAAAAATGCTTAAGCAGGTATTTTTAAACAATTTTAAACATTTATATCTGTTTTCATTTTAAAATATGTTTAATATATTTTAGTCTATTTAAATTATTGCTATCATTTTAGATTGCTTTTATATTGATTTATTGTGTGTGCCTCCTAGAGATTTTTTTGATATAGAACAGGATAGAAATCTCCTCCTCCTCCTCCTCCTCCTCCTCCTCCTCCTCTTCCTCCTCCTCTTTGGCTTGTAATTTGAATTTAAAAGAGTTGTTCAAGGTGCTGAACACTATCCGCTAAATCAATCCAGCACTTAAAGAGCTAGTTCAATGCTCAGGCTAAAAACAAGAGTGGATGCACCACCCACTGATATGGATGCCACCACTTGCCACTGAAACACAAACACATGCACTTGTGAAAACATAATCCTGTATTACTTCTTGAGGCTGACTGTGCAGTGGTATAAAAGGTATGGAAGGGAACTTTCAACTCTCTCTCTTCTACCTCTTCCCCCAGAAGCCCATCATAATTCACCCTTTAGAGTCAGATGATTCAGACAGAAAGGAGGAGACAGATTGCCATGAATCTGAAATCATAATGATGGCCTTTCTAAGTTTGAAGAGCTAAGGGAGGTCTTATACCACAGCAAGAGGCTAAGACTTATTACCATCATTCATCAAGCAATAAAGAGACAAAGAGCAATTGTTTTGTTCCCAGAGTTGATTAAATAGGGAATGCTGACCTAATTTAGACAACCTGGTGTTTAAATACCTGTCCATAAATATCCTAATCACTCCCTGGCAGCTTTGGTATTTTCAACCCTGCTTCTTGATAACTAGCAGCACTTTTCCAGTGTTGTGTTTTCCTAACTTTGGACTGGCTAGAGTTTATGACTCTGGTTTCCGTCTTGCTAGGTTTGTTTATCTGGAGTCTTTGTGGATAACAAGTTGGACATGATCACACCATGTGATGCTGCAGCTAAAAAAGCCAATGGGATTTTGGGCTGCATCAGAAGGAGTATAGTGTCTAGATCGAGGGAAGACATGGTACCTCTCTATTCTGCTTTGATCATACGTCACCTGGAATACTGTGTCCAATTCTGAGCACAACAATTTAAAAGAGATATTGACAAACTGGAAGGTGTCCAGAGGAGGGCAACTAAAATGAGGAGCAGCTCAAAGAGCTGGGTATTTTTAGCCTGAAAAAGAGAAGGTTGGGAGGAGACATGATAGCCATGTATAAATATGTGAAAAGTTGTCATAAGGAGGTGGAGCAGACTTGTTTTCTGCTGCCCTGGAGACTAGGACTTAGAGCAATGATTTCAAATTACAGGAAAGGAGATTCCAATTGAACATTAGGAAGAATTTTCTGACTGTAAGAGCTGTTCAGCAGTGGAACTCACTGCCTCAAAGTGTGGTGGAATCTCTTTTGGGGGCTTTTAAACAGAGAATGGCCATCTGTCAGGGGTACTTTGATTGTGCTTTTCCTGCATGGCAGAGGGTTGGCCCTAGATAGCCCATGTGGTCTCTTCCAACTATATGACTTTGATTCTGTGACTACTAACTTGCTTAACAGCTTCCGAATCAGCCAGTTATGGCTTCTCCCACAATCCTGCTGAAGACTCTGTGATTGACCTGGACTGAATTAACTTCCCAACCACGCTTACACTTGAGCCAGCTGGTCCCTGCATGACTTGGCTGATTGGAACATAGGACAGAGCTCACTGAACCTCCTAACAAGCCTTTCTGAAGTGAAAAGGATGGAGTGGGTTTTGGTTTGTTGCAGAGAGAAGGCAGAATCACCTTTCTGCTTTCTTAAGTAGAGTGGAAAATACTTATCAACACATTCTCCCTTTAAAATCCCCTTTTTTCTTTCAGTCCTAACTTGGACACTGAATAGTAGATGTCTATCTGGAGGGAATAACAAAACAATAGCAAAGGTCTTTTGCTAATTTGCAGGGACTACTTCCCACACTAAAATGCAGCATAATGACTGACTTTCCAAAAGTAATGGAAAGAAAAAGAATTCCTAGATTAAGACACAGATCCCTCTTTTAAGAAATCATTACCCTTTTTCCAGTTCAACTGGTGGGGGGTGGGGTGGAGGGAGAGTAATATCAATAGACACAAGTGGGAGATAAAGGTGGAACCAGCAATGTTAAGAATAGTAAGAGAACAACATTCTGTATGTATTTTGAAATGGTGACTGACTTTGATATTATTATACCTGTGTTTACAATAAAAACATTAATTTAAAAAATTGTTTAATTTGTGTAGGAGCACCCTGGTGGCACAGCAGAGTAAACTGCTGAGCTGCTAAACTTGCTGACTGAAAGGTAGATGGTTCGAATCCGGGGAGCGGAGTGAGCTCCCACTGTTAGCCCCAGCTTCTGCCAAACTAGCACTTTGAAAACATGGAAATGTGAATAAATCAATAGATACCGCTTCAGTGGAAAGGTAATGGCGCTCCATGCAGTCATGCCGGCCACATGACCTTGGAGGCGTCTACGGACAATGCCGGCTCTTCAGCATAGAAAATTGAGATGAGCACCACCACCCCAGAGTCAGACTCGACTAGACTCAATGTCAAGGAGAAGCCTTTATCTTTACTATGTGTAGACCATTTTGTCTTTTTTTAAAAAAACTATTTCAAATTGAAAAAAATAGTTTTATTGTATGACATCCCAAGATCCTCCAATATTAGGCAGACTATAATATTTTACTTCATAAATAAATATGCTTATTTGGCTGTTTCTTATACTGCCACAGAACATAATTTCTTGGGGGATCATCAGAGGCTTGGCAATGCTTTCAAAGTCTTGAAAGCCAAGACAACTTGGCTTCATTTACATTTCACATGTAACAATTCAAGACTATCTGCAAGTAAGCAAAATAAGCTTTTGAAATCTGCATTACAGAAAAAAACAAGTCCTGCAATTATCTGTTTAGTCTCATCATTAACGCGGAAGCCAGAGAAAGCTATATACCAAAAGAGAGAAGGAGGAGGAGGAGGAGACATGGAAAGTAAGAAATATGAATGTTATGTTCATCTAGTCCTGGTGGCCAGATAGATATTTGAAAGCAGATAGCAAAACATTTCACAGCATGGAGACAAGCATCACCGCTTCCTAATGTCTGCACAGCAAGTGGCTGCCATAGTTTCAAGCCACAGTAGCCAATTAAAAGCTGGCAAATGGAATGGCCAGGCAATGCCACCACAGAGAGGACATAATGTTCAAAAAAGACACAGCTGCCTGTACACAAAAAAGTCAGCCAGATCTGAAATTAAGCCTGATGGCAGTTGTGTTACACTGATCCCACCGCTGATAGGATGTCAGTGATCAACAACAGTAATAACAACAATAGCAGCAAGTTGTATGATTCCACCTGGGATGTAAACAGGTTTAAACTCATTCTGAAAAATCTAGTAAGCAATTCATTTTTCCCCCTGAACATCATAATAGGCAATCACTCATGGCTGAATATGATTGTCTTTTAAGTGTAGGGTCTTGGCAATGGGTCTGCAAATGATTGTAGAGACCTATTCTGGATCTGCATGGTCTTTTACAGTGAGGATATACATTTCCAGATAGAAGCCAGTCGTGAAAAGGGCTTTCTTGATGTGCCTTCATCTTGGCATATTTCTCCCTTTCACCCTCCATTTATGCCTTTTCAAAATCCACAGCACTGTTGGTAACAGCTGACCTCCAGTTAGATCACTCAAGGGCTAGAACTTCCCAGTTATCAGAGTTTATGCCACATTTTTAAGGTTAGTTTTCAGCTCATCTTTAAATCTCTTTTGCTGTCCACTGACATTCAATTTTCCATTCTTAAGCTGAGAATAAAGTAACTGTTCTGGGAGACAGTGATCAGGCATTTGGACAACATGGCCAGTCCAGAAAACTTGGTGGAGGAGAATCATCGTTTCAGTGCTGGTGGTCTTTTCTTCTTCCAGATCACTGATGTTTGTCTGCCTGTTCTTCCCAAGATTTTTGCAAGATTTTCCAGAGACAAAACTGAGGAAATCTTTCCAGAAGATGAAAGTGACATTTGTAGACTATCCATATTTCACAGGCATACAACACAGTTGGAAGGACAATAGCTTTATAAACAAGCATCGTATCCTTACAGATACCAAGATGAACACCTGAACAACGAGTCAATTAATTTCTGGCAACAGCTATGTATCAGTTTGCCCAAGCTGACTTCTGCTCACCCAGTGGACCTCTCCCCTTTTCCCCTATCTCTACCAGCCCTATGGAGGGTCTCCATACACATGGAGTATAGAGGCAACAAAATCCCTCCTCTGACTATGGGTTACTGGTAGGAAAAGAGGGCAACAATTCTGTTCTACATTTTGCTGAGTATAGCTACAGCAGGAGCATTTTTAGAGGAAATCTCACCAGTAAGCTCTCTTGTTCTGTCTCTGACAGTAACGCATTTTAATATGAATTTTATTTACAGCCATGAAATCTACTTTGACATGGCAACATCATAAATGAGAAACCTCCAAGTCATCCTACCATCAACAGCCTTGCTCGGGCCATGCAGAACAAGGGCCTCCTTTGTCGATTCAATCCACAATGTCTTCCTCTTTTCCTTCTGCCTTCTACTTTACCATACATTGGCTTATGTTCATTAGACCACAGGAAAAGGTGAGACCAGGGAGACAAGAAAGAATGTTGCAGGGCAAGGTGGAAGAAAAGCACAACCTGTATCTTGCAATATTGTCAAATTACATGAGATTTGATTGGATCCTGTGCATCCCCCCCCCCCTGCCAATTAAAATGGGTACAAGAAAATGGACAGCATCAGTATCAATGTTTTGATATATGCTCTTTTTCTCATTGAAAGAACACACACACACACACTGCTTTCCCAGTAGAAGAAAAAGCAGGTAATATGATATTTATATTTCTTTCCATCCACACTATGGTGCCAAGAGATTTCCCCTATTTCTCTAGTGGCTATGCTAGCTGAGAGATTTAGACCACATAAGTAATGATTCCAAGCTTTAAATAGTAGCTCGGAGAAGGTGATTTCAAGAGGGCAATAAACCTGACTCAGAACCTGACCCAATTTTCCAGCACCTGCAGCTCTGAATAAACTGTAACAGATCTTCCACGAGGCCTTGTTCAGATTCCAGACATGGAGAAATAGACACAGGTAAAGTAATTCTGGAGGGTGGCTATCCAACTACTGTTTAAAGGCCTCCAAGGATCTTGTGAAAGCAGCACTGCAGCTCCCATCATATCATGGTGAGAAATTATGATATTGCAGTTCCTTTTATTCCCTCTTATTCCGTTTTAGGGCTATGTAAAACAGTGGTTATTAGGACATCCTTTTAAATGATTTTAGGTGTTTGTAAATTATGGGTATTTCATATGAAAGTGAATGTATTTGTTTATTTTCATTGTATTATCAGATTTTAACTGTGTCTGATTTTTAACTTTGCTATAAGCAGCCTTGTGTCCCTTGTTGGAAAAAAGACATGTTATAAATTAAAAACAAACAACAGCACCTCGGGAGCACAATTTGTCCATCTTTGCTTAACAGGAACCCTCTGCAGTGTTGTTGTTGTTATGTGCCTCCTGTCTGAGTCTGATTGATTCTAGGCAACCATTGCCACCTGAGAGAGTGTGACTTGCCCATGATCACCCAGTGGATTTCCATGGCTAAGGGAAGATTCAAATCCTAATCCCTTAGAGTCCAAGACAAACATTAAAACTGCTACTCCTTCTGTAGTACATACATCATGACCATCATATCCACTGGGGATAGTAATATAGGTTTCATATACACATTATCGAATCATAAAGTTGGAAGGGACCCCAAGGGACATCCAGTCCAATCCCATTTTGCCCTGCAGGAGCACACAATCAAAGCACTCCCAATAGATGGCCATCCAGGCTCCATTTTAAAAGCTCCAGAGAAGGAGACTCCAACACACTCCCAGACAACATATTCCACTGTCAAACAGCTCTTACCATGAGAAAGTCCTTCCTAATGTTTAGGTGTAATCTCTTTCCCCGTAATTTAAATTAATTGCTCTGTATCCTAGTCTCTAGAGCCACAGAAAACCAACTTTCCCCCTCCTCAATATGACATCCTTTCAAAGATTTAAACATGGCTACAATGTCCCCTCTTATTGGAAATAACTGCACCCAGCCTCTCGGCACATATCCTTTTGGAAATAAATGGCAATCATAACCTTATTAAAAAGGAAAAATTATGTCATATCCGTTTGGCAAATGTGAATCTCTATGAACATGTGACTACCTTTTAAAAACCACTAGTCAAAAACAGCACAATCTTGTTAAAAATCAGCCCTTAGAACAAGTGATATTCATAAGCACACAGGTAACTCAGCTGTTAAACTGAAAAACCATGTCTCTGAACTGCCAAGGACATGCCACTACAAAAATATATTTGGCTAGCAGAGGATGGTTGTTTCTTTGAAGTTGAAGTTGAAGTTGCAGTTTCAGTTGCCCAAAAGATATACACTCCCTTGAAACCTCTTAGTTTAAAATATGCACTCAGATTTTTTTTTAAAAAAAACAAAGTCTTCTTTGAAAAGTAACGTATTTTGTTTAGTCACAAACATCTTGTATTAATTCACCATACAGGCACATTTCTCATTAAAGTTCAGTTATAAATAGGATGTAGTTCTCTCTGTGTGTTGAGTACACAGGGTATCATTCTTAATCAATAATCCATAGTCTTTAGTTATAGTTGTACTCACTGAAGTCCATAAGTCATACTTCTCTACTGAGATCCAAACAGCAACACACATCCACTTCCATTGAGGTGTAAAGTGGACTGAATACAAAATGGAGTCCTGAGTCTGAACATGCTCAGTACAATCACATGTCTATAACCCCTTCCACACCAAAGAGGTACAGGCAAACTGGCAAATCAACATACACATAGAATACAGGTTAGCACAGATATATATATAAATATGTGTGTGTGTGTGTGTGTGTGTGTGTGTGAAGGTTGAGAGGGGTTGGAAATAGCAACTTCCCAAGCCTTTCACTATTTATTTGTTGAGAAAGATAGACAGATAGATAGATAGATAGATAGATAGATAGATAGATAGATAGATATCTCAACAAATAAATAGTGAAAGGCTTGGGAGGTTGCTATTTCCAACCCCTCTCAACCTTCATTTCTCCAGGCTATACAGAAGACTCCTCTTAGGGCTTGGCTTCCAAACTTTTGATCGTTTTGTGTCTTTCCTTCTTTGTAGGCATTCCAGCTTGTCAATACATTTCTTAAAATATGGTGCCCAAGGTCCCAGATTCAAATCTTGGGAGCGGAGTGAGTGCCTGCTATTAGCTCCAGCTTCTGCCAACCTAGCAGTTCGAAAACATGCCAATGTGAGTAGATCAATAGGTACTGCTCCAGCGGGAAGGTAACGGCGTTCCATGCAGTCATGCTGGCCACATGACTTTGGAGGTGTCTATGGACAATGCCGGCTCTTCAGCTTAGAAATGGAAATGAGCACCAACCCCCAGAGTTGGACATGACTGGACTCAACGTCAGGGGAAACCTTTACCTTTACCTTAGGCATTCCAGCTTGTCAATACATTTTTTAAATTATGGTGCCCTAATCTAAATAGGAGCCCCGGTGGCAGAGTGTGTAAAAGCACTGAGCTGGAGATCGAAAGGTCCCAGGTTCAAGCCCCGGGAGCGGAGTGAGAGCCCGCTGTTAGCTCTAGCTCCTGCCAACCTAGCAGTTCAAAAACATGCCAATGTGAGTAGATCAATAGGTACCGCTCTGGCGGGAAGGTAACAGCGTTCCATGCAGTCATGCTGGCCACATGACCTTGGAGGTGTCTATGGACAACGCCGGCTCTTCGGCTTAGAAATGGAGATGAGCACCAACCCCCAGAGTCGGACATGACTGAACTTAACGTCAGGGGAAAACCTTTACCTTTACTTTTACCTTAGACATTCCAGCTTGTCAATACATTTTTTAAATTATGGTGCCCTAATCTAAATAGCCTGAATGTAATTTTTTTACAATATGATCAACAATTTAGAAAAACAAAGTCTGCACACCTTCAGAAAGCAAAGACCTTCAGGGACAATTTTGGATTCAGGAGTATTTTGGATTCTGGATAAGCGACGCTCTACCTGAAACAACCTGCTGCCTGTGTTAACTTTTTTGAGAAAAAAAAAATCAGTTCTAGGTTCCCTGACGAGTGCACATTTCATATTCCAGAGACACGTTGGAATAGTGCCTGTAGGGGCTGGTGACAAAGTGGATGTTGGGGGGCGAAGGCGAGAGAGAGGCGCGCCTGACGCAGGGAAAGGCGCCGAGGAGCGAAGGGAGCTGCCTGGGAGGGGAAAGTCTTTCCTCCAAAACCAGGGAAGCGCGGACAGCCCTGGGCGGCTCCCATCCCGGTTGAAGCGCAGCCGCAGCCTCCGAAGAAGCCGGCATGGATGCAGGGAGTGGGGGAGAAGCCCCCTCGCCTTCCTCCTCCTCCTCGAGCAACCCCGAGGCCCCCCGCTCCGCCTTGACCATGACCAAAGGGCTCTCCATCTTCCAGGATGTAAGCGCAACGGGGTTCATGGGACGCCCGCACCTTCCTCGCCTGCCTGTGCTCCTTCTCCTTCCCTTGAGCAGCATTTGTTTTGTCTGTGTGCATGTGTGTTTCTCTCTCCCTTGAAAGTGCTAATAATGGACTATTTACAGCCACCCCATGAATCTCATAAGGCTTATTCAAAAGGTGATGTGCTGAGCACAGTGGCACGTGTGGTTCATGGTGGTGATGATATTTTGTGTAATGCTCGTTTCTCCTTCTCTGAAGGTTTTTAAGCAGAGGCTGGATGGCCACCTGTCAGGAGAGCTTTGATGGTGTCTTCCTGCGTGGCATGAAGTCGGACTGGATGGTCCTTGTGGTCTCTTCAAGCTCTGATTCTATGATTTAGTAGGCAAGTTGATGAGGAGAATGGGTGTTGTAGTCTCCAGCTGGGCCGTAGCCAGAAAAAAAATCGGTTTTTTTAAAAAATTTCGGGAGGGGGGTTTGAACCCCTGGCACCCCCCACCCCCGCTACAAACCTGTCAATATCTGTTTGAGATAGTGCCTGCAGGGACTCTTAATGTTTTGCGTCTCATAGATTTAGCATGGGGATTTAGTTAACCAGTTAAAATTCATGAGTAAACCAGGTTTTTTTTTATAACCTGAAAAATTTCGGGGGGGGGGGAATTGAACCCCTAAAAAACCCCGCTCGCTGCAGGCCTGGTCTCCAGTACCAGGACATTATCTGCTATAGGGGGTTTGGACTGGATGGCCCTTATAGTCTTTTCCAACTCTACAATTCTGTATCTACAGTAGAGTCTCACTTATCCAACGTTCTGGATTATTCAACACATTTTGTAGTCAATGATTTCAAAACATCGTGATATTTTGGTGCTAAATTCGTAAATACAGTAATTACTACATAGCATTACTGCACATTGAACTACTTTTTCTGTCAAATTTGTTGTATAACATGATGTTTTGGTGCTTCATTTGTAAAATCATAACCTAATTTGAAGTTTAATAGGCGTTTCCTTAATCCCTCCTTATTATCCAACATATTCACTTATCCAACATTCTGCCAGCCCGTTTATGTTGAATAAGTGAGACTCTACTGTATTTTTAAAAATTAAAATGTCTTGGCTCAGTGTTTGTTTAAGTTGTTCATTCTAGAACCCTTTAAAACATCCCATTCTCCCAGCCCAATGTGTACTGCTAATTTGTTGTCAAAGGCTTTCATGGCTGGAATCACTGGGTTGCTGTGAATTGACCATGCTGTATTAGCATGTTCCAGAAGCAGTCTCTCCTGACATTTCACCCACATCTGTAGCAGGCATCCTCAGAGGTTGTGAGGTCTGTTGGAAACTAGGCCACTGAGGTTTATATATCTGTGGAATAATGTCCAGGGTGGGAGAAAGAACTCTTGTCTGTTTGAGGCAAGTGTGAATGTTTCAATTGGCCACCTTGATTAGCATTGAATAGCCTTCCAGCTTCAAAGCCTGGCTGATTCCTGCCTGAGGGAATCCTGTGCTGGGAGGTGTTAGCTGGCCCTGATTGTTTCATGTCTGGAATTCCTCTGTTTTCACTGTCCTGATTTTAGAGGGTTTTTAAATACTGGTGGCCAGATTTTGTTCATTTTCATGGTTTCCTCCTTTCTGTTGAAATTGCCCACATGCTTGTGGATTGCAATGGCTTCTCTGTGTAGTCTGACATAGTGGTTGTTAGAGTGGTCCAGAATTTTTGTTTTGTCAAATAATAGGCTGTGTCCAGGCTGGTCCATAAAGTGCTCTGCTATGGCTGACTTCTCTGGTTGAGTTAGTCTGAAAATGCCTTTCGTGTTCCTTGATTTGTCTTTGGACCACTAAACCCAGCACCCAAACACAAATCAAGGAACATGAAAGGCACTACAGACTAGCTCAACCAGAGAAGGCAAGTCAGCCATAGCAGAGCACTTGATGAACCATATTATTTGAAACACAGAAATGCTGGACCACTCTAACAACCACCATGTTTACACAGAGAAGCCATCAAAATCCACAAGCATGTTAGTAACTAAAGATCAACACTCTGAAAACAGGGGAATTCCAGATAAAACAATCAGGGCCAGCTAACACCTCTCAATAAAGGATTCCCCCACACAGGAATCAGCCAGGCTTTGAAGCTGCAAGGCTTTTCAATGCTAATCAAGGTGATTAATTGCAACATTCACACTTGCCTCAAACAGTCAAGAGTTCTTTCTCCCTCCTGAACTTCCCACAGATATATTGGAAACTAGGCAAGTGAGGTTTATATACCTCACAGCTTCTGAGAATGCCTGCCATAGATATGGGCAAAACTTCAAGAGAGAATGCTTCTGTCATATGGCCATACAGCCCAGAAAACTCACAGCAACCCCATTCTATATTTCTTATTAAAAATTAAAATGTCTTGGCTCAGTGTTTGTTTAAGTTGCTCATTCTAGAACTCCTTAAAACAACCATTCCCTCAGCCCAATGTGTATTTCTGATTATTTTCTTTTCCTTTGTTCCTTTTTTTTCCTGTTTGCTGCACTGATTGTGTGTGTACATAAATGCTGTAAATGTCCAATGTACTATTACACAATTTAATGAAATGTTCAAGAAAAAAGATAAAGGGAAAAGCACACAGGAGCATGGCAAGCTTAAGGAATTCATCATATCAAATTATTCTTTTAACATTTGGATCCTAAAGTATGGATTGTGGAATTGGGGAAGGGGGGAGGATCACAAGTTAAGCCATCTGTCAGGAGAACTTGATTGTGTGTTTCTCTATTTAGCTACATTATTGTAATTATTCAATGACCAAGAAGAGAACACAAAAAAGAGAGATGGTGTTTAGGATATCTTTTGTAGATTTGTTCTTCCATTCAACAGTTGCCTGCAATATAAACTGTGCGTATTGGTTTAGGATTAATCTACAAGGAACATGTGGAAAGCATTCTAAGTATTCATTCAGCTTGTAAGGTTCTGTATATTTAAGGATATTGCATGAAAAGGGTTGGGACAGGCAATTTGCCCTTCTCAACTATGCCCTGCACCTGATTCTTTACCCCTCAAACTTGGTTGAACAATATTGTCATATTTTTTTTGAGAGCACAATGAGCTTTTGTTATCCACTGGAGTTTGGTTCGAGGACTCACCATGGATACCAAAATCCATGAATACACAAGTCCCATAGTAAACAGTGGTGTAATAAAATGGTGTCCCTTATATAAAATGGCAACATCAATTTTTGGTTTTTGACATTTTGTTTTTGAATATCTTCAAACTGTAAATAGTTGAATCCATAGATACAGCATTGTGGAAAGGGAGGGCTGCCTGTGTTATGTTTTTAAAGTAACAAAGTAGGAATATTTCCATTCATTTATATATTTGGGTTTTGTTTGATATATAGTGAGCTTTTCAAAGCTAAATAAATACATTCACTTGGTTTTGTAACATTCATTTATTATTTTGTTTTCATGGTAGCCAGTTTGTTTCCTTGTTTCACTTGGAGACTTTTGTTACCTTAATGCTGTGCATTCTGTATTTTCATTATTGTGTCAATGTAAATACAAGTAGGCAAAATGAAAATTCCCTGCCTGCCATTATAGAAATGGATCTTGTCGCACATTAGAGAAAAATTGAGAGCACAAAGTTAGCAGAATAAGCTTTTGCAGTCTACATTTGCATCTCACAGTAGAACTGATGCAGTTTGAGACCACTTTAACTGCTATAGCTGAATGCTATGGAAGTATAGGATTTGAGTTTTACCTTTCCTACCAAAGTGCTAATGCCTCACCAAACTACAGCTCCCAGGCCTCCATAACATCGAACCATGGCAGTTAAAGATGTGACAAACTGCATTAATTCTACAGTGTAGATGCTCCCCTAGACTAACACAGCTATGTCTTTGAATCCTGCAAATATGAAGGTACTCTTTTTTCAAAGAGTTCCAAGGTCCCTATCCTAAACATACCACATAGAGGTAACTCTGAGGTGAGCCACCAAACTGCACAAGATACAAATCTTGTACTTATTCCGGCTTTCCACCCTGATGGGGCTCTCAGTTTTGGGAAGGGTGATCTACAGAGATTATTGGCATTTGATTAAGGATGAGTCACCTCTCTATCAGTTCTGTACTAAATGATAACATGCATCCGATTTTGAATGAGTGTTTGCTTTTAAAACTGAACCGTTTCAGACTTTTTAACATCTTTTGGTTGTTTTGATTTTGGCAGCCAATAAATTGCAATAGCCAGAGTGGCATAGTGGTTTGAGTATTTAACTAGGACTTTGGAAGGAGACCTTGGGTAAGTCCCACTCTCTCAGCCTAAGAGGAAAATCCCCTCTGAGGAACCACAGGATAGGTTCTCCGTAGGATCACCATAGGCTGGAAACAATTACAAAACAACAAATGTAAAACCACATAAACTGTCAGTTGTCAGCTTCTTGTTCAACAGTAAATACCACTGTGTGTCTGTTGTTACATTAATTAGTAAAGTTAGATTGTAACAGACCACGGAACAACAGACTGGTTCAAGATTGGGAAAGGAGCTCTATACTTTTGCCTTACCTATTCAACTTGTACACAGAACATATCATGCGAATCCAAGGCTGGAGTTAAAATTGCTGGAGGAAACATTAACAACCTTAGATATGCAGATGATACCACTCTGATGGCTGAAAGTCAGGAGGAACTGAGAAGCCTTATCACCAAGGTGGAAGAAGAAAGTGCAAAAGCCGGTCTGCAGCTAAACATCAAGAAAACCAAGATTATGGCAACCAGACCGATTGATAAATGGCAAATAGAGGGAGAAAACATGGAGGCAGTGACAGACTTTATATTTCTAGGCACGAAGATCACTGCAGATGCAGACTGTAGCCAGGAAATCAGAAGACACTTACTTCTTGGGAGAAGATCAATGGCCAAGCTCGATAAAATAGTGAAGAGCAGAGACATCACACTGGCAATGAAAGCAATGGTATTCCCCATAGTAACCTATGATTACGAGAGCTGGATCATAAGGAAGGCTGAGCGAAGGAAGATAGATGCTTTTGAACTTTGGCGCTGGAGAAAAATCCTGAGAGTGCCTTGGACCGTAAGAAGATCCAACCAGTCCATCTTCCAGGAAATAATGCCTGGCTGCTCAATGGAAGGAAGGATATTAGAGGCAAAGTTGAAGTATTTTGGCCACATCATGAGAAGACAGGAAAGCTTGGAAAAGATCATGATGTTGGGGAAAATGGATGGAAAAAGGAAGAGGGGCCAACCAAGGGCAAGATGGATGGATGGTATCATTGAAGTAATTGGTTTGACCTTGAAGGAACTGGGGGCGGTGACGGCCAACAGGAAGCTCTGGCGTGGACTGGTCCATGAGGCCACAAAGAGTTGGAAACAACTGAATGAATAAACAACAAATATGTTAAAATTAAATCTTGGAAATGCTATATAAATATTTGGTGGACATCCCATGAAAACCAATCAGCATTCAGTTGAGATTTTGTTTGAAGAGTTTTTTTGTGTCTGTTAATTCATTTCAACTTTTAGCAAAACATACAAAGACCCACTATGATTTAGAGGTTGTTTATGGGCACCACAACATTTCCAAATGATGTGATACAGCAATCCTTAGGGTTCTTTGCATTCATGTAAGGAATCTAATATGTGACTTTATATATCTCAGGATGAAATATCAGCTTTCTACTGTGACAGCAAAAGGATGCAGGAATGATAGCACAATCAGTAGTTGGATGCCACAACTCAATTTAAGAGATTGATACATCAGTCAGGTTAGATGCACTTTAGATTTAGCCATAAAATAGTGTTACTTCTAAAGTTCATCTTCCTCAGAAATATTACCTGTACTGAAAAGGAGGCAACCTAATGCTCCTCAGAAAATTTGGACTACAAATCTCATAATACCTGTCTATTGGCCATACTGACCAAGATTTACGGAATCCGTAGTACAAAACAATGTGTTGTCCTCTCAGTGGACTCAATCTATCCTAGCTGCAAAGAACTAACTGCAAACCTTGTTTATTTTTATTTTTTCAGATACTGAGAAGAGCAGACAAAAATGGTAAGTCCTACTATTTGTCTGTGTTTTGGAAGAATCACATCAATAAATCGTAAGATGTACAGTGGAACATAGTTCTGTTTCTTGTGCCTTCGGCTTTTTATGGCTTCACAAATCATTATAATATGTGACTGATGAATCTGTTCCAGAATCAACTTTCTACAGTACTGATTGTAAATGGTGTCCCCAGTGGAATTAATTTATCTGTGGGGTGTTGGTAGCTAAATATGTTAATAATATGGAATAGATTTTGAGTGTTTGTTTTTTTGTTTTTTTTGGTGTAAAACTCCTAGAATTCTCCAGCAAGCAAAACATATAAAGAAATAATAATACTTTTTTCTCTAATTCACCCTATGATCCTTTTCTGGCACAACAGGATTATCCAGTGTTCATGCCCTCCAAAGGATTCTATACATTGTAGTCCAAATAAGTAACTTTTCTAAACTCAGGAAGAACATAAGTTTAAGAATGAATGTACCGTTTCAATCCAAAGCATATTATACAGATATAAAGCTCCCACAAAGATAATATTTCCCTGTATAATCCTACCTGAACTTTAAATCTTTTGGGGGCAGATCCTTCATCTGTCCAACCATTACACATATAGTCAGGGAGGGAACAATGGAGAATATTCTCTGTGCTGCTCCAAAGTGTGGACATCCAGATCAAGTTAGCCCCAAATGTGAACTGTTTTCTCTGAGTATGGCAAAAGGGCGTTAATGGTATATGATGTTCACCTTATGTTTTACATGTACAGTTGGCTCTCCACATCTGCGGATTTAAATTTTGGAGATTTGATTAATATGTTCTGTTCAGGAATCTCTAGAGCCTCCAGGGAGACTGTATAGTCAACTTCTGCTGAATATTGATCATAGGGTCAGGATCTAGAGATTCCTGTCAGGGTATTGTGAATTGTGTGAAATGTTAAAATCAATCTAGGCTTTTAGAAATGCCTTCTGTGTGAGTTTTCGGCAAGGCATTTCAGTAACTATGGAGTTAATAAGAACCTGCTTTGATTGACGTATCACAGGACCAATGGGACTTCCTTCTTGGTCTGTGGAATGCAGGGGAGTGTCTTCTGTTAGTGTGTGTGTTCGGCGTTGAGCATTAGCTGGAGATGGACTATGAATGCTATGCTCTGAAGCCGAGAAATGCAAACTGTAAATAGATTTGTAAATAAAGTTTAACAACAGTTGATTTTCAACTGACCCCTTCGCCTGCTGGAGTGTTTCTTGACCAGTGCTGATTCTCCGCATGGGAATAAAGTCTGGAGAAGGAGGTGAGACTGGGATGATGAATTTTGGAATCCACTCTGCACCCCATCATTCCCCTGACAATTCCTAGGGAGAACACGTCTCTGGAAATCTCTGTAAAGAACACTTCTCTAGGTCTTCAAGCACAATTCTATGATTTATTTATTTGTTTACAGTATTTATATTCTGCCCTTATCACCCCGAAGGGGACTCAGGGCGGATTATAATGCACATATACATGGCAAATGTTCAGTGGCATTAGACATACGACATATAGACACACACACAGGCAATTTATCATTTTTCAGCTTCTGGCTTTCATGAGGGTATGCTTGATTCCGGCCACAGGGGGAGCTGCTGCTTCACGGTCCACTAGTGACAACGAGTCCTTGATGGTATTATTTCCTCAGTCCTTCCACAGGCTGCTGGCAATTTTATGGTATTGTAAATTGGTTAAATAATGTTGACAGAATAGGATGAGGTTATGCAGTTGGACCCAGTTCCTTCATGTGAGACAAGGATCCTCATGATGCCAAGAGATTCATCTATGGTACCATCTTGTTTACCAAAACAAATGGAAATAAATAAATGGTGATATTATAGCACCAGGCAGTTTACAGAAATACATAACAATCTATTATATTTGTGTTTTATTCTATTCATTACAGACAGGAAAAGAGATATAAATATCTCAGATGGAGTCTGATACTGTCAAGATACAAAAATGATTTCCATATAATGGTTGTGAAATATGGGGTGTTGTAATTCAAAACAGAATCAGTGTGATGTAGTTGTTTCAGTATTGGGCTAGCCGTGGTAATCCACTGGGTGAGCCCTAGAGGAAGACAATGTCAAAGCTCCTCTGAATAAATCTTGCCAAGAGAACCTTATAATAAGTATGCGACAGGTTAGATTTGACTTCTAAATTACACCAGACCAGGAATATGTTTTGTTTTTTTGCCTTCAAGTCAACTCCAACTTACGGCAACCCTATCCCCAAGCAAAAATCTTCTCTTTCCAGAAGCCACAGAAAAGTAGAATTATTAAGTGCAGACAGAAATTTAGTAGAGAGAAGGAGCACCTGTGCTGTACTTACATTTCTTTCTAATAACACTCCTGAAGGCAAAGCATTGAAAATGCAGTAATTAAGGACTGATGAAAGGCACAGCAGGGATGGTGGCAAATACATGAGGTCAATATAATTTGTTTTATTCAAGGGAAAATGACTATGTTCCAAGAAAAGGGGGAAACAACTGAAGGAATGAAAAGATTGCTTCCTCTGGACAAATTAATCTAAGAACCTTTTTAATTCAGGCAAGGATGCATAAGCTCTGGAAGGAATTGCCCACTCCTGGGACCTGCTGCAGGCTACCCCACTCCTCAGAAACAAAGCTAGATGTATTATCTGAATGTTGTGTTACAAAAGCATAGATATGCTTGGAGGCATCCAGGGGTGGCCTTTCTAATTTTTCAGTCAATTTGGTGATGGAGTGGAACCAAGATTGCTCTTGAGCTGCCAAAAGTAGAAGAGAGCCTATGATCTTACTCTTACTTCAATGAGTGTTTCTGTGTGGCATTGGAGTAAGGAGTAGGGTTCCCACATTTCAACAAGGGACTCACCTCTCTTCTCCAGTTCTCAGAGCAAAGGGGGGGAAAAATCTCAGAGTGACAGCATTGCATTGAAAGATGTGCGTCCATGTTTGCTCATTTGTTTATTTATTGTTTTACTTGAATGGAAAATGATGTACAACTCTGCTCAATGACATCATTGTGGGTTAACTCATGTAATAATACCAGGACCTGCTTCCTAACACATCACAATGATAGCTCTCGATAACAACAACAGACTCATTCCTAGTTGTCTAGATCTCTGGGCCCTTCCACACAGTCATATAATCCAGAATATCAAGGCAGATAATCCACAATATCTGTTTTGAAGTGAGTTATCTGAGTCCACACATCTGAGTCCAGTTCAATGTGGATTTTATACAGCTGTGTGGAAGGGACCTCAGGGTCTGGGGTACTCCTGATATAGGCAACTCTTATGAGAAATGTGTGGCTCTCCAGAAGTAGGATGGAATGTGTTGTCCAAGAACTCAAGAACTCTTCACAGTGAACTGATAGGAACAATCACATTGCCATAGCAGACTTTTGTACCCATCAAACACATCTCTGCTTCTCAACCCTGTGATGAATTTTTTTTCTAATATTGTAGCAATTTTAATGTGACTTCAGATGCTCGATTTAAGTGCTGGAATTCAAAATGTGTCAAAATATATGAGGATGATAGGGAAAAGGCCACATTCCGCTAAGGAGTTAACTGTTGTGTTATTCACCATGGGAAAGCATCAGGAGAAAATACCTGGGAAAATACCAGGGGGAAAAAGGAATAAGCACAGTAATGACAATTGCCATCAAACCAGTCTGGATGAATCATATTTTGGCATCTAAACTTCTAGTGTATTGGTAAGTGATGATTAAATTGATTCAAGAAAATGATAAGAGCATTCTAATTCAGGAGTTTTGTTTCTTTGGTTATTTACTTGATTGAGAAATTGGATTTTTGTGTTCATTTAGTTTTAAACCATGACTAATGGTGTAATTGAATGTATTTCCCATTGTATGCAACAGTGTTTACTTTTGATTAGGCCTGCATGGAATTATACAGTCTTCAAAGATGGAACCATATATAACTTCAACTACCACCTATGATTGACTAAGTAATTGAGTTATTATTTTGCATTCATGAACAACCAACTGTAAAGAAGATGTATTAAAGCAGCTTCAAGTTCTGGGTTATTCTACTACAGAAAATTGGTCTCAGTTCAAATATCAAGACTTCCAGCTGGAATATCTGAATCAACATGGGCTAGCAGGATACTAGCTGGGCTTTTAGTTTGGAACTAAGAATGCCTCAGCTTAATTTCACAGTTTTCATGCAATGGAGGCAGATGCTGAAAATTGGAAGGGGGAATATTTAGGAATAAATGAGCCAGAATTTTGGGTTGTGGTTGATGAAGCAGCAAAACAAGTGTACAAGTATTTTTCCTTTATACTTCCAAATAGTGAAATCCTAAATAATAAAAAAACATGGAATCATGACACAATGGATACTAATACCAAACACTGAGGTCCCAGACCATTGGCCATCTTTGGTGAAGTGAATATTGTGTTTCTATGAGGATTTTCTTCTCTTGATATATTGCTTGAATCTGGCAGAATTCTCATGACAGACGATCAGTGATTTGTAGTTTGCATTCATCTTCTAATTTCCCTTCTTCAGTGGCTTCCCCTGTGAGTACTTAGGGCTACATTATCATTTTTCAGTTTTCCTTCTGCTCTGCAGCTTTTGTACCATTCAGTTTCTTTCTATACCATTTTGTACGCCCCAGACTCTTCATAAAGCCTTGCCTCCTGTGCCTTTATACCACTTGCTGTTTTGCCTCTAACAATGTGCTTGGCAGCTTCACCAACTCTGCCTGCTCCTAAGATGAATAGCTAGAGAACTGATTTTGGATTTTTATTACCTTTTCTGAATTGGCATTCTTAATTTTCTGTGAGAAATTGTTCCTAGTGCACCATTCTAGAGATAGACGGCACCAACTAGCCGTTTGCAACCTCAAATATGGATCAGGTGCCATAATGCACTTGAAGTGCTTACAGCTCAGGAACAAGGAGTAGAAACGGTTTCTCTGAGACCCCAACTGCTGACCTGAAAGAATGCTCTTTTATAAAGAGTTGTCATTATTGCTGCTCTGTGGTGCCAATCATCCATCACATGAACATGCTCGTACACACATATACACTGCTATTAAGATTGTCAGAGTGGAAAGTGGAGATGGCGCTTACGTTTTGAATGGTTATGTAGACAAAACTCCATATAATGCAGTGGTCTGGGGAGTGGCGATGACTCTGGAGACCAGGGTTTGATTCCTCATTCAGTCATGAAAATCTGCTGGGTGATGCTGGGCAAATTATACACTTCCAGAAGACCCCATGATGGATTAGCCTTAGTCACCATATGTTGGAAATTATATGAAGGCACACAACAACAATGGAAATGGGAATTTCAACAGGTTTTGATTTGTGACCTTGTTGTGTGACAAGCAACATTGGTTAAAATGCCCATACTCACACAATAATTAAAAATACAGGAGCTGTCCACAGTTCTAGTCCGGCAGCCTAACTGCTGTATTAAAAAGGTGAGAGAAGGCATAGAGGCAATTCTAAAGACATTCATGTGTACAGAGAGAAAGCAGAATTCCTTCTTTCTCTGGTTTTAAATTCCGATGTATTCAACAGTGTTTGTACTGCTAAATAAGAATGGAAACCACCTTTTTGTCACACTAAAAATCTCATATTTAGTAGATACATGACATGTACATGCCCCCCTCCAAGCTGGGAAAAACTGCTGTCACAGTGCAGATAAGTGAAATAATTTTTTTGTTTCATTTCTGCTATTTTGGGAAGGTAAAAAAAATGAAAAAGTAAAAAATTATCTTTTTGTACTTCAAAAAAGTAAGTATTCTAAGCTCTTAGATGAAAGTGATCCCATGCAAACTTCATTGGAAGCCAGGTGATTGCTACGTGTTCCTTCTTTGGGAAACAACCTTTTTCATTACAACATGTTTTTAAAACATTAAGGGAAAAAATGACTATATTTCTCAATATATCATGACTAGGTTACTGAAATTTTGGATCTTTGTCACATTCATCTAAGTGAACCTATTTGTCTTAATGGTACTTAATGACAATATGGCTAGGATCTGAGTGTTACATAGCAGCCTGCAGAGAAAACTCAAGTACTTTACTGAGTACAGTTTGTGCATAAGTTGTCAAAGATAAATGCCATTTTCGTCGAAAAGAAAACATGCATTTTACAGTTTTGTTTATTCTCCAACGGGGAGCAAGGTGGAGGAAGTTTTGTTGAACATAGGTTTCTATGGCTACTTAAGAAATGCTAAGCAACACATTAGAGACAGTATGTAAGATCAAGAAAGTGGGTGAAATAATTTCTTGAAACCTACGTTGCCAAGGCAAACAATACTGTATTTGGTTAACTTTCATCTGGATGAAGAAAATGTCATTTCAGGGAAGGTTTTTGTTTTATGAATCATCCCTCTGAATATGAACCCACTAGAAGAGGTGAACTTTGAGAGGAATCAAAGAACAAAAATGAGGATCTTCTGCTCTCTAAATTACTGGGAGAAATTGGATAAAGCCCTCTAAGGATGCTTTATCATTTTCTAATACCAGAGCTTTGTGCTTGATCATACATTTTGGGGAGCTGAAAGTGTGTTTTTCTTGTAGTTACAGGAAGCCTTTGGTAGTTTGAGATGTGATTCAGTATTTCAAAAGGAATCTGCTTGTTTCATCTTCAGGTGTTTTGTGGGCAGTTTTCTCACTCTTCCTTTAAAGAATCTCACTTCTGTTTGAGGTTGTGTGATGGGTGGTGAACTTGTTTATTTCTATGTTCGTTTTGTAATTCTTCAAATTCTTTTGAGAACCAGTGGATTATTAAATGAAAATAAAACACAAAGTCGGTCTTATTACCAACCCAATTTAGTAAAGACTTACAGTTTATCATTTCTTGTAAGTACACACACTTGTAAGCCACAATATCTTGCCACAATAAATTTCACAGTGTGGACTTTGTGTTAAGATGGTGCTTTTTGATCTCAGGAAATGCACTTAGGTTTGATAAATACATCTCAGAAAAAATTCTCAGACAGTGATAAATACAGCAAAAGTAAAAAGACTAATACATTTTAAAAACTGAAAAATCCACCAAATAGAAACAGGCAGGAAAATAGTTGCTATTTGGTTCATCGTGACTTGAAGAGTATTTCCATCACAAAGGTTTACATGACAAAATTTAGTCCTATTGGTTTGGTGCTTAGAAATAGACAGAGAGTCAATGTAACTATAACATTGTTGGATACATTCCCAACAGGTTAGCGGGTTAGTGTATTTTGAACCTGCTGTATATTGCATTATTTCTCCACAGTTGCCAACCTCTGTTGTAAGGCCTGCAAGTTTTGGTGGAACATCTTTTTGTTACCAGAGAGTCTGGAAAATGTTCTCAGTTCTTCAACTAATGAATCTAAACAGAAGCTGGGAATTCCAGCTCCCAAGTTAATAAATAATGTTGCAAGCCATTATAAACAGCCTGAATCGCAGGACAGTTTCTGCAAAAATCACAATGACTCATTTTCTTAATGGGCTGAGTAGCTCTTAATTCAAAATGCTTGGGATCAGAAGTGTTTTAAATTTTGGAATACCCATGCTATAATGAGATACGGTATTGAAAATGGGATGCAACTTTAAACACAAAATTTATGTACATGTCATATTTATATCTATATCTCTTATACACATAACCTAAAGGTAATTTTCTATAATATTTCTAATCATTTTGTGCATGAAATACAGTTTGTGTACACTGAAACATCAAAAAGCAAAGGTGTTGCTATCTAAGCCACCTATGTGGATAATTTTGGATTTGGGAGTGTTCAAAATGTATTGATAATGTGAATAAATTCTGTAATCTATAAGCAGTGACATTTGTTCCTGAAATCTGTAATGATGCACTAATGTCCCAGAGGGAAGGTGAATGTTTTGTTTCTGTAGGTCTTCTTACATAGGAAATTCATACTAAGGTTTCAAGTGTATTTTTTTAAAAAGTTCCATTGAATATTCACAAAATTGTGGAAAATGTGAACTAGGCAAATTTGTTGCATAGAGAATATATTTTTCTAAGTCATTGTATATTCAATGAAAACATTTATCAAGAGTAATATATTGCTGCTACTGAAGGTGCATCTACACTGTAGAATTGGTGCCATTTGACACCACTTTAACTGCATGGCTCAATGCTGTGGAATCATAAGAATTGTAGTTTTACAAGGTTTTTAGCCTTCTCTGCCAAAGAGTGCTGGTGTCTCACCAAACTGCATTTCACAGGCTTCCATAACATTCAGCCATAGCAGTTAAATGGTGTCAAACTGCATTAATTCCAGAGTGTAGATGTACCCTAAAAGAGTTTTGATTGTATTTTACATTTTAGGTTTTTCTGAACTGCTCCCAAATTTGATCTTGCAATTAAATATGAGACAAATTTAAGAATTTTTCTGAAAAACTAAAACAATCCAAGAAGACCAAAGTATGCAAAAGACTAGTACATTGTACACCTGAAAGCACAATGACATTTTCTGAGAAGTAGACAGCTTATAACTAATTTTTCTTTTGATTCCTTAATTTCAGATGATGGAAAACTGTCCTTTGATGAATTCAAAGCCTACTTTGCTGATGGGATCCTTCACAGGGAGGAGCTGCATGAGTTATTTCACACTATCGATGCACACAATACAGAGTGAGTAGGATTTATTGGGGAAGTCTTTGAAGGCATATGGTTTCCTTGGAAAGGCCATGTGGTTTTGCTCTATGGATCTCTCTGGAAAAACACTGCTTCCTAACAATATATGAATTAATGTATGGCTGGGAATCGGTGCCTCTGATGTGGTTTTGAGTGAAGATCTCACTGGAAAATTTGAGCTAATAAATTTATTGCCCATGAGTAGCTTCCAAATTTTGACTTTCTCATAAATGTATGTCCCACTAGGAAAGTCCTATTCTTCACCCTTTTCCCAGCTATCAGCTCATTTTCCTTGGTCTAGGAAATGGTTCTCATATTTTGGTCTGCCAGGTGTTTTCAATTCATCTCCTAGAAGCCCTAGCCAACAGGACCAATGGTTAAGGACTCTGGGAGATGAAGAGGATGGAGACAAATGCTCTAAATTTCCATGCATGTGTCCATATCTCTTTTTGAAGCTATTTTTTCTCATGCCCTTTTTGAGATTGTTGCTGGAGAGTATATTTTATATTACAACCCAGATATGAGCAGCAGAACAGTTAGTTTTCAGCTCTGAGAAGAACAGAAACAGACATGGCATTTTACAAAAACATTATTTAAAAACATATTATTTTAAAAAAGCATTTCCATGATGGAACTGGGCTGTAGCCATCACTACTTGAACAGCTCTCCAATGCAATACAAATCTTATAAGGTCCACTTAGTCTTAGAATACAGCCGTTGTTTTGCATGAGATCTTGTGCATATCCCTCACTATTCCTTCCTCCGGCAGACCAACACTTTTCAATTTAAACAGGTCGTTAGCTCTTAAAATGGTTGGAGTATTGTAATGATTTTTTTAAATGTGCATTTAATTTCTTTAAATTAATGTTTTATTTAAGAGGATTGTACTTAATGTTTTTAATTGCTATATTCCTGGCTGTTTTAGGTGTATTAGTTTTATGTTTGGTGAAACCTGCTCTGGGTCCTATGTGGAGAAAAGCAGGATTAGAAGAAGAGCACTGACATTCAGAATTCAGTGGCCAACCAAGTGCCTGTGGGAATCAAAGAGGAAATACATTCCAAATAAAATAGAGCCATGATGAGGAAAGTTATCTGCTTAGACACAGAAAATGTTGGAAGCTTTTAGAAATGTCAAATAAGCCTAGCCACATACAAAGTGTTCTGACCTATATACTATAACATTTTGACCCATTCTGCAGCTGAAACATTAATGAGAGATATACAGAACAAGTGTGACATCCATGTAAACAGTGCTGAGTTTGCATGATTGACATAGCCTTTTATTACAAAACTAGTGGCATCAGTTCAGTAAGAATATTTTATAAGCTTAGTGTATGTCTGAAGTCTATCAGTATGTGTGTCAAATTCTGCTCAGACATTGTTCCTTTAAATTGCTGTTTCAGTTTACTAATAGATTCCATTCATAGCCTTCAATTTGCCTTTGTGGAATCCTTAAAACAGGGTCTGTCCATAATAGTCCTTCCCTTCCCTGTGCCACTATGATCGACTCCAATCATATTCATGAAAACTGCAGATCTGTATATTTATTTGGGAATAAGCCTCACAGAATTCAGTGGAACCCATAGTATCGGGTTGTACAGACGATGTGTAAAGAAAGTGTCACTAGTAATAGGAAATAATATTTTGGGATACAACTTGAATTCCTACTGTTTCTTCCTTCGACAAGCAGAAATCCAATAGGGCTTCTGATACAGTGATGCAGCCACTGTGAAAGTCATGCCTATTGCATTTTTTCCACTTGAAATGTCTCCATTTCATGCGTCTGTGAAAAGCCCTCAAGTGCTGATGGAGGGTGGGGTGGAGGGAGATATTAACTCAAGCCGAGGCTAAAGTGCAGAGAAAAGGGCTGCCAAACACACATTGAAAGAAGCAACTGCCTATTTAATGTTTAGCACCACTTCAGTATTCAGAGTTAATTTTGGATTCAGGTGAAATGTCAAGCAGAATAACGCATTGGCAAGTACTGATTTTAATAGTTAAAACAAGACTATGCAAATTAGAAAAAAAATTGTGTTACACATCTTTCGACATTTTGCCAATGCAGAGTTAAGCATTCTGCTTTCAGATGAGTTGGCATCACAATTAGAGATAAGGGCTCAGGTGGCACCAACAGGCTCTGCATCCCTCCTTTACTAAGCTGCACCAATTACATTTATTAATACCAGCTGTGGTGTTCAACCTCCTCACCTCAGAGCTATCCTCCATGAAAGAGGTGGATGCTGTTTCCCCCACATGATAACACAACAAGGTTATATAGCCAAGGAGACAACTCACAGAATTAGGTCTTGCAGCATATGGTGACTAAGTTTACACTTCTGCTGCCTTGCCTTGGTGTTTTACATACATTTTTCACGTACTCAGTACATGGCACAGGTGATAATGCCAGAGGTGCTGTTTTATTTTTTAGGTTGACTGTCAATATTGTTGGTCTCTCTTCCTGCCCCTCAAGAAAAGTATTTTAATGGTAGTAATGTCAATTTAATTCTGAATTTGTGCTTCTGCCAAAAGAGTTCTCTCCCTGTTCCCTTATAAGATGTGGCTCCTTACAGATGCGAAGGTACTTGATAACTAAGTCTTGCATCTGCAGAGAAATTGCTTTTAAAATGGCATCCTTGGGGGGAATGTGTCAAAAAAAGAAGATTGTTCACCAAAATAAGGAGCAGCCAAGAGGTTGTAAAGAGAATATTCAGTGTTCTTGGGCCCTTGGGAACATCATTGTGTGACAACTAACTGAAAGATGACAACTGACAGTGAGTCCTGCTTTTCTTCATTTTTCCAACTTTCTAAAAAGTTATGGTGCAAAGTTCTTCATCTCATTTAGATGCTGGAATTGTACCAATCTGCTCTGTGCTGGGTTGGGGCTACATGAACCTAATATAACCTGGCAATCTCCTGGCTAAGAAATCCCATCATTACCAACATTAATAGTCTAGCTCTCCAACTTGGTGGCCAAAAGTGATGATCCTAAATTTGCAAAGCCATGTTGCTTTATCGCCCTTTTTATAGTTCCTAAACCCCATGTTGGGAAATGTCTATTAGCTGTTCCTGCTTGCCAGGCAGATTGCTCTTGTTTTGTGCTTTCAAGTCATTTCTATGGTTGGAAAAAGGCAACTGTATCATGGGGTTTTCTGGTAAGATTTGCTCAGAGTGGGTTGGCCTTTGCCTTCCCATGAGGCTAGCAGAACGTGATTTACCCAAGGTGGATTTCCATGGCTGAATGAGGATTTGAACCCAGGTCTCTAGAGTCATTGTCCAATGGTCCAATCTGCACTGGTTTTCTGTAGGCTATCTGTAGCTGGGGCTTGTGCTGCAACCAGTGGGTGCTCTTAATTCCTGACAGAGCCAGACTGACTTTGAGTGATGCTTTGAATACTTTGGATCCCAAAATTATTCAGATAACAACACACTACTCCTTTTCTTTTCAGCAATCTTGACACTGAAGAACTGTTTGGTAAGTGACGTTTGACTTTGCACCCATCTATCACTTCTTTGGGGTGATATAGACCCTGCTATATCCAGAACAGATAATTTTCAAGAGCCCCAGTTAACTGCATATAATTCAAAGGCTAGTGGCACTTAGGGTAGTTGTAAAAGATGGAGAAGCCATTACTGCTAATGAAAATAAGACCAGAGAATGATTCAGAATTAAATGTACTTCCCATATATGTTCATCTCATTGTTTGTAAAAAGTAGTTTTCAGAAATTTATCTCAAGAAGCTGGTGATTCTGAGAATTGCAATTTGTATGGAAATTTTTAAAGCTGTATTAGTCTAAACATATTTCATTGTATGATCTGTTAGATCACATTCATGAGTAGAAGTTCAGGCCAGGATCCAGACAGCCATATAAGAAACACACTGACCATTCGGTTCATATAAAGCCGTGGTTCTCAACCTGTGGGTCCCCAGATGTTTTGACCTTCAACTCCAGAAATCCTAACATCTGGTAAACCGGCTGCAGAGCCAGTCCAACAATGAGGCGAATTAAGCAGTCGCTTCGGGCGCAAAACATACGGGGGCACAGTCGAGACTGCTTTTTCTGTTGATTTGTTGTAAAACATGATGTTTGGGTGCTTAATTTGTAAAATCTTAATGTAATTTGATGTTTAATAGGCTTTTCCTTAATCCCTCCTTATTATCCAGCATTTTCGCTTATCCAATGCTTTTATTTTTCAGCGATTGGTTTGGAGGGGGGGGGGTGCCAAAATGCTGTTTGCCTACACTTGAAAAATACCTAGGGCTGGCTCTGACCGGCTGGGATTTCTGGGACTTGTAGGCCAAAACACTTGGGGACCCACAGGCTGAGAACCACTGATATTGGATTTCGGATGGATTTTGCATTACCTGTATTTGCATATATGTGCATAATGAGATATGTGTTGTCGAAGGCTTTTGTGGCCAGAATCACAGGGTTGTTGTGTGTTTTCTGGGCTGTATGGCCATGTTCCAGAAGTATTCTCTCCTGACATTTCACCCACATCTATGGCAGGCACCCTCTGAGATTGTGAGGTATAGCTTCCTTGTGAGGTATAGCCACCTTATACACATCACCTGAAGGTAATTTTCTGCACTATTTTTAAAATAATTTTGGACTTCATATTTTGGCTTTCAGAGTTCTGGGTAAGAAATAATCAACCTGTTTCAAAATAACAATTACAAAATTAGACAATGAATGTTATATTACCATAGATATTTCAGTTTAACCATTGCCCAGAAAAAGCATCAGTCATATTTGTTCATGTCAGTCAATGTAGAGTTTATTTGCTGTTCTATATCTCTGCCCAAACCCTTTATTCTAAGATACGTCTTTCTATTTAGTGTGAAATGATAAAAATGCAAAAAAATGTTGGAAATAAGTATCTACTAATGTTAACACCAGCATCTCCACAGAGAGTTTCCTTCCTCAGATAATGACCATCCGGGCAATTATAATCAAGCAAGAATTTTCAAAAGCCCTTAACTCAAAAAAGAGAGAGAGAGAAATGGTAAGAGAAGGGTCAACTGACATAAATTTGCAAAAGTTTGAGATTGAAAAAAAGATCTACCTCAAAAATGATTTTAAAAAGATCCAAAAGGTTGAGTATCCTTTGTCCAAAATGCTTGGGACCGGAACTGTTTTGGATTTTGGATACTTTTTATTTTGGAATGTCTATATTTGCATGTACATACATAATAAGATATCTTGGAGTCTAAACAAAAAATAATTTATGTTTCATATACATTTTATATATATAGCTGAAGGTCTTTGCGCATCTAACCAAGTTTACCACCAAAGGTACCACAGTTTCAGCCATGTAGAGAGTTTGGGATTTTGGAGTATTTTGAATTTCAGAATTCCACATAAGGGATGCTTAGCCTGTGCTTAGAATAGATTTCATCAGTAGCATTTTTTACACATGTACCACCTCACATGCATTGGCCTTGTAATCTTCCTCGGCCACTCTGAAATCCTATAATATTTCCATATTTAATTTCCCTCCCTCTCCTTGTTTATTTGAAATATATTTATTTGCTCAAGGGGTAATGAGCAATGCACACATTTATACCCGTACACACACACTGATTGATGCTCTCCCTTTTCTCCAGTCTCTCTCCAGCCGAGGGGGAGAAAAGTCTGGATCATTTAATAATTTCATGGATTCTCTGCTAAGCTGTTTTTTCTTTTCATTTTCCTGAAATCTCCTCTCCATAACAAAACTGTTTATGATTTTGTATGCTTTACTAGCCTTGTTTCTGACTAAGCTTTGATATTTAATGAAAGGACAAGTTAGATATTCCAGATTTTAGAAGATACTTAAATGTTTCTTCAATGTCACCATTTTTATTTCATTTTGTCATACTTTCTGCTGAAGTGTGTGTGCCATCCAGATAGATAAAATTCTGCTTCAGTTGTTTCTCTCTGCATCTCATAAGGTTTGCATTATATGACATACATATGTAGCTGAAGGGGTTTCTTTTGTCAAATGCCATGGTTGATGCCTGGCTTATACTTTTTTTAAAACAATTTTTAGGCTCTGAAAAACTCCAGGCAGTTGAATCTGGTTTCTATTTTTGTTATGGTTATGTGTCTTCAAGTCATTCCTAACTTACGTCACCTAACATGGCTTCTTTGATGAGATTTGTTCAGAGAGAATTTGCTTTTGCCTTTCTTAGACTGAGAGAGTGTGACTTGCCCAAAATCCTCCAGTGGGTTTCCATGGCTGAGCGGAAATTTCAACTTTGATTGCCTCAGCTCTAAGCTGCTGCTCAAACCACTACACCACACTGTCCCTCTTGCTTCCATTTTAATTCCCTTTGAAAGCAATAGGGTGCAGGTCACATCCTTATTCATAACACTTTCAACCTCTGGAAGACACCTGAGTGTTTTGTAAACTGGGTATACTTAGCCTGAACAAAGGAATGCTTTATGTTCTGCACTGAAAAGGAGAGTTAACTATCCCATCTGCAAACCTAGGTACATGTTATTGTTGTTGTTCTACCACCAGTGTACTATGTCTGACTATCTAGTCAGAGATGATGGTGAGGATTTCTTGCCCTGAACAAGCAATGCAGTCATTGCTATTTTGCCTTTGGTTGAAGATACCAGGGATTCAGTCCCTGAGACTTCAAGGAAAGGAAGGATACGGTGGACTTTTGACCAGTGGGATTGTAACCCACATTACACCTATGGACTGGAGATGCCACTCCAATGAACTAGAATATAAACAAGTGCCTTTCTGAATGTGTGAGAAGAAGCAGAACAGCAGACTGCAACAAATCTATTACTAATCTTACTACAATCTCTTTGGCATCTATTGCAGCTGCATTACCTTTGCTTTTCGTGTGCTATTGTTTTGTTTTCTTCCTATTTTCTCAGTTTTTCTCTCCTGCTTTGGCTGTGGGTAAGGTCCAAGCCACAGGCTGTAAACAACATTCACTATTTATTTCACTTGTATTGTCTAAGTGGTGATTGCAGCAATTGCAGCATATTTTTACCCCTGTTCTAGACTTGAGGAAACCCATGTGTAGTTTTGAAATCCCATCTAGGCTCTGAACAGTCAGCAGTGGCAAAAAGATGGTGAAAATTGTTCCCATATGCACCCCAGAAGGTATAAAATGTCTATTAAAATAAACATTTGGAAAGGGGCAAGGAAGCCATTAGAGATCCAAGAAAAGATGTGGGAACTTTGGATCTTTGAAGGTTGCCTATATTCTTGTCACTTATACATGCATCAGCTTTTGAGTCTATTCTTAGAAAACTGAAGGACCTAAAGTATCACCACACTTTACACAGCATTGGTCTTGTATCTATCCTCCTATTGGAGGAGAGATCTTTATGCTTCCAGTATATATTTTTATAATTCATATTCACATTTTTTAAAAAATCCAGATTCTTCTCTTCTTTACTTGAATTCTGAAATTCTATTCCTTCTAGAATATTTTTCTCAGTACTTGGGAGAGTATGAAAATGTGCTGTCGGCTTTGGAAGACCTCAATGCATCTATTCTGAAGGCAATGGACACAACAAAGAAGGTAGAAAAAAGTTTTATTTCTACTATTTTTCAAAGTTCAGGATCCAGTGGTGGGTTTTGTTGCTTAAGAACATGGGGGCATACTTTGAAAAAAAATGTTTGGCCCAGTCTGTTTTGAGTAACCTTTTGCCAAAGCCCTATGACTTCTGGGTGTGATGAATTACGATTGACATAATATATACCCATCACAACCCACGGTTGATTGGAGTAGGAGTAACAATAGCGCAAGCCACATGGAGAGTGCCATTTTGGGTATGTGCAATTGTGAGCAATTCTGGTTAAGGAGTAAATCCACTAATGGCTAAAGAGGGAAACTAAAACTTTATTGTAGGAACTCAATTGATGATTTTAAAAAAGCTCTCAAAAGATGCTAAGATAACACTGAACTAAGGAAGTTTCGGTTTTGGTAGTTGTGAGAGAATAAGGTGATGGGAAGAGGTGTAAAGGTCCCTAATAGTATCTGTTTACATCGTAGAGACATTAAGACAGGCAGATAAGAGATGATAAAGTTTGGGTCACTGAAAATTATTTAACCCTGTTATTCCTGCTGTCTCTGAGACAGATTTGACTAATTTAAATGCTAAGTGTTGCAGAGTTTCCAACAGAAGTAGAGAGAACAAAGAAGTGTTATGAGGCTCGTCAAGACAAATCTTAAATTCTTTACTGCCGTCTCAGTGAAGAATTTATAATCTTCATTTACTGAGAGGGGAACATTCTTTGGATGACCTCTAGTCCCTGCCAGCAAATATCTAATCCATGTTTCCCTTTAGTATTATCTTCTAAATGTGTTGTGTGGTCTAAAGTAGCCTTTGTTAAATTTGGCCATGCTGGTCCACATTCTTGTTACATCCCAAATAGACTACTGCCATGCGCTCTACATGGGGTTGCCTTTGAAGACTGTTTGGAAGCTTCAGGTGGTCCAATGGACGGCAGCCAGCTTCTTCACTGGAGCATACAACCCCCCCCCCCCCCGGTTGCGTCAGCTCCACTGACTGGCAGTCTGCTACTGTGCACAATTCAAAGTGCTGGCTTTAGCCTATAAATCCCTAAATGGTTCCGGCCCAGCTTACCTGTCTGAATGTATCTCCCGCTATGATCCACCTCAGAGGTTAAGATCGTCGAGGGAGGCACTGCTCTCAGTCCCACCTCCCTCGCAAACACAACTGGTGGGGAGAAAAGATAGGGCCTTCTCAGTGGTGGCCTCTCATCTGTGGAACTCCATCCCCAATGAAATCAGATCAGTCCCCTCTCCTGACTTTCAGGAAAGAACTTAGATGTGGCTTTAGACCAAGCCTTTGACCAGTAATGGGAGCGGTGAAATAAATCATTACAAATTAATGTGATTGACAAATGGAACAGACTTGGAGTATGATTTTAATTGTGTGGTTTTAACTGATGTTTTAATAATTGATGGGACTTTAATTGTATTTATTTTATGGACTTGTATGTATATGGCAACAAATTGCTGACTGTTGTAAGGCCGCCCTGAGTCCCCTTCGGGGTGAGAAAGGCAGGGTACAAATGTGGGAAATAAATAAATAAATGGATACATGGCAAACAATTTTGCTATCCTGAGGTGAAAGTAAATAAATATTTTAAAATAAGTAACGTATCTGTTAAACAATCTTATCCTAAGCAGGCAACATAATTTCTCTCCCACACATGACACAAATCCCCATTTATCCAGTGTGACCCAGAGAGGTCACACTGGATAACAGAAACTCAAGAGTCAGTAGCCAACAAGACATATGACGTTCGACCAGAACTTTGAAAAGAGATGCTTTGGACTTCAGTTCCCAGAAACCTACAGCTGACTGCAGGATTCTGAGACCTCTCAAGTGCTGTGTTCAACACTGTATTAAAGCAAGAAACCAGGGAGGAAATCTTAACATTTCTTCTCACATAAAAATAAAGGATGATAACCTATGAAACTAGCAGAAAAGGATGTTTTTCCAACCCTGCCTGCTAAATCCATCTTATCTATTGGCTGTGTGCATGACTAGCTACCTTCAAGAGAATTTTGAGAAGGATTTAAAAAATGCTTTGAAATGACAGGCTTCTTGGTATGCAACATCTTTCAATTTTATTTTGGCATATCTTTTTCATTCAAGTTCATCAAGAGAAAGAAATGTAAAACTGTATGAATGGCTCCTTTTATAAGGGCTTGAAAACTAGAGATACATTATAAAAACCAGTACTTGGAGTGAGTGGACTGTGTTGCAAAAAGGAGATGGAAAGAAATGTTGCATATACATCCCATTACTTCTTTCCTGGAACTGAGCATCTCTGAGTCTCCTCTGTTGCAAATTGGAATTGTGACTAGATTAACAATTGGTTGCAGAAAGGTTTTTCTTGCCTCTACCAGGTTACAGTGTGCCTGATCAAAGTAAAGCTGTGCTGTTTAGTGACCTGTTAGGTGTACCCAAAGGATTAAAACCTCATTTCTCAGACCCCATCTACACTACCATATAGTGCAGATTGGACTGCAGTGTACTGGATAATGATTAGTCTACACTGCCATATAAACTTCCTTCTGAAACTGGATTATATGGCAGTGTAGATGGGGCTTCAGAAAGAGGCAGGGGATCTTGTTCTCATCTTTTTCTATCACATATTTATGCTATATTATTTACCTCTTTATTCTCCAGCATGAAACTTTAGAATCCATACAAAATTACTTTCCATAACCAGCAAATAAAGCTCTGTCTCACTCCGGATAGTGCTATTTTCTTTGCTGCAGCTATAGTGGTATAAATATGATTTATTACTCTTTTCTACGAACATTTATAAAACATATGGTGACCAGATATCTTTGTCATTTAAAAAAAAAGTGTGCTGTATGCTGTCCAAACAATAAAATGACTACTGAGGCTATGTAATGAAACAAGCAGGAAAGAGCAGGAACATTATAATCACACATAAAACAAAGTAAATCCCATTGCAAAAAAATGCTATAATATAAAAGCTCTAAGAACATAATAGTTCTTGACGTGCCTGAGAGGATTTTTAAAAAACAGATAATGTAAAAAAGATAAATCAGACAAGGATTTTGGAGAGGGCATTTCATAGATAGGACACTACCACTCAAAAGGTCTTGTAGTTGTTCACATTGTTTCAGAAGTCGAATGTGTTTTCTTTGCTAGAATTTGGAAAGTTATTTTTAAAAGCATTTGATTACATAAGGCCCCCACATGTAGTTAACTGTCCTTTATAGTTTCCATTTTTTAAAGGGAAAACTACTTTTTTACTTCTTGGAGCTCTGCTGCTGTTACTTTTAAATGAACTATTTGAATTTTTTTATCATTTATTTATTTACAGTATTTATATTCCGCCCTTCTCACCCCGAAGGGGACTCAGGGCGGATTACAATGAACACATATATGGCAAACATTCAATGCCAACAGACAAACAACATTCAGTTTTAGACAGACACAGAGGCATTTTTAACATCTTTCCAGCTTCACGATTTCTGGCCACAAGGGGAGCTGTTGCTTCACCGTCCATTGGTGGCTGTTCTTCCTCTTCTTTTCCTCGTGAGCAGTTTTATGGTGGTGTAGATTAGTTAAATTAGCCTCCCGCATAAAGCGTACCTAAATTTTCCCTACTTGACAGATGCAACTGTCTTTCGGGGCTGCTAGGTCAACAGCAAGCCGGGGCTATTTTTTTTTTATGGTCAGAGGCTTAACCCGACCCGGGCTTCGAACTCATGACCTCTTGGTCAGTAGTGATTTATAGCAGCTGGTTACTAGCCAGCTGCGCCACAGCCCGGCCCCAATCATGTCAGAAGTGACTTGAGAACATACTGCAAGTCGCTTCTAGTGTGAGAGAACTGGCCATCTACAGAGACGTTGCCCAGGGGACGCCCAGATGTGTTACCATCCTGCTGGGAGGCTTCTCTCATGTCCTTGTAAGCTAGAGCTAACAGATGGGAGCTCACCCCATCTCGCAGATTTGAACCAACAATCTTCAGGTCAGCAACCCAACCTTTAGGTCAGGAGTCCAGCCAGCACAAGGGTTTAACCCATTGCGCCATGTTGGCTCCCTATCTATTTGAATGTAATAGCCTATGGCACAATATATACCTATAACTTTCACAGGATACAGGTTTTTTATTCCTATAGGATGAAAAAGTGATGAATAAGTGAATTCTCTTACAGAGTATCCAGACCTTATTTTCTTGCAACAATGATACTCAAAAAGAATTACATGTTTTTAAAATGAAAAATTAGTCCTTAATGCTGGTTTTAAAATGCAGCGATGTTCTGTTTCAGAAGAGGCAGTTGACTGTTTTAATCTAATTTAACCTATCTCTCTTTACTTTGCAAGTGAACTGTGTTCCTTTAAGAAATATGTATATAACAGCCTGCAGTTCTTAAACAATGATTCATCTAGTAAAACATTGCCTACTCTGAAACAATATTGGCACTCAAATATTTTCTGCTGAGATGTCTCTCGATCACACTTTCATGGGTTCTTTTGAGCTGGAAATACCAAGGACTGAAAGTAACATGCATGCAGTGGGCACCTCTATACTGACTACTTAGATCAAATAGGCCTGAACCAGCTCTGTGGCAGCCAAATGCCCCGTGAAGCTGATCTGGAGTCATGTGAGGCAAGTTTATCTTGAGGCAGTCTTCCACACATTGACCCAAGTCAGAGGGTAGTCTGAATTCTGGGGCAAAATTCTGACTATCCCCTGACTTTGGGCCCATCTGAACAGCAATCATGCCCTGCTCTCAGGACTTGGACTGCAAAGTGGAACAGCATGTTTAAGTGCCAGGTGGTGATTCTGAGAGGTGATGCTCCCAACAGCCACCCAATTTGGAGCTGGATGTTCCAGCAGTTGAACCTAAGAGTAGCAGCTCCCAGTACCATGAAGAGGAAAGAGCAGAGATACTTACCTTGCTGGAATGTCAGCAAGAAAGGGAGGATTTCAGAAAGCCCCTATGCCTTTATCACAAACTTTGGGCAACTAAGGAACAGCTGAGAAATGAGCCTCGGCTATAAATCTAGCAGCTATACTCCAACCCTGTGTTGATGACAGCTGACTTTGTGCGCTTCTTTGTATCTATGGTTTGTGTACTTCATCTGATCTGAGCTTAGCTTGGGATGCCTAGATGGACTTTTTGATTAATTTCTTTCTGTGGACTTTGGACTGACTGCGTTAAAGCTCTCACTCCTTCTGCCCTGCCAGTAACTTAAGGCTTGGACTTTCATGGAAAAGGAAAAACCAGGGTTTTGATAACTGTATGCAGGATAATTTTAGAAACAGCCTTGAATTGCCTTTCAGAATAGGACAACAGTTGGGATGGTTCTGGAATGGAACCAGCAGCAGCTGTTCTCTCTGCCATCCCATATTTCCTGGACTAGAGTGACCTAGAGTGTTCCAGCCCGCTCCCATCCTCCATGTCACGGTGGTCTCTTACCTGTTAGTTGTCATTTTTAGTCATATTGGTGGAGATGCTGAAGTGATCACCTTGTCACCTTGCCTAACATCATTGTAGGCAACAGCCGACAGGTAGAACCCATTGTGAGTTACTTAAAATATCACTGCCATTGTCTCTGATTGGTTCTCTGTCAGTTTCCTCCTCCTAATTTTGAAGCCCAGTAGCTGTTTGGCACATTGAGTGTAGCTCCTCAGCAAAAGCCTATTTGACTTAGGAGACTCTACCTCTTGCCTTACTGGAGCACACAAATCCATTGCCTATATGAAAAGTAGTGCCAAGGTGTGTCCACAAATTATAATGTGCATTTAAACACCTTTAAAATTTGAGTCCCCTGGTGACAATTTCCTACATGTTCTTCAGTTCCTTTGATGTGTCTTTTATACACTTTGTCTGTGAAATTGCATAATATACTTTATGAATTCTACCTGGCAAAAATATTGCCATAAAGTGGGAGGCCCATCAAAAGGTAATCCGTTTTGCAGATTAGCCAAAGGATAGGGTGGCCCTCTCCCCAAGAAGGGGAAAAAGAGAAAGGAAGTCGTGTGTCATGTTCATGAATTAAGAATATATGTTAGCAGGTCTTTCACTTTCTCAAATTCACTGTAAACTCTGAAAGCTTATGATAAAATAAATCAATTAATCTTACAAGACTTTCCCCCTTCCTCTCCCTTTTCAAATGGAAACAGACTTATACAGCTCTTTAGCAAATATTCTAGGGATGGTCACAGAATTTCAACTTCGCTTGATCATCCATCACTAAGAAATATCTTTCGTAACATCAAGCCTCTTAGAGACAAAACAGATCTTCTAAAGATGCCCTGTATTTTGATGTTCATTTGTAAAGAAAGAATACTGTTGTTCAAAGGGATTCATTTGAAGCAGTCTGGAAATTTGAATTTCACTGCCCATTCTGACATCTTTCCCTAACATTCCCATGGGTTTCTCCAGCCTTCTGTCACAGAGAATCAGTTCTTCCAGCAATGAAATTAGGTCTGCCAGATACAACAGCTTTAATCCAATTAGAGGAACCATGTCAAATAATTCTGAGGGAGGTAGAAATTAGCCTTACTGGTACAAATGAGTTTTGTCACTTTTCAAAAGCCTGTCACAAATATTTTTCACACTGCTCTGGTGTCAGCTTCACTGAGGTGCCAAAGGGAGTGACAGACAGTCTATCCTGCCAGCATTTTCTCTGCAAGCTTTACAAGCATCATCTGTTTTGATTGGTACTATTACAGGCTTGACTGATGTTCATGGGCGCTAAATAAATGTAGGTGATGACTTTAATGCTTACAGGTACACAATTAGCAACTATGCTTCACGGGGCAGCCGAACAGCTGGGATTTCAACAACTCCTCTTCTGACAGCAGCAGAACAAGCTGAATAGCATGTAATTCTTGCTTCGTGAAAGCATTTGATGTGCAGCAATTTAGGGGAGGAATGTCTGGTGAGGAGCAGGGAGGGAAGCCCTAAAGCTAAGAGACAACTTAATAAAATAATAAAACTAAGGACTATTGTTTTATTAATTACATTTAACTCTGTTTCTTTTTTACTTGGTGAAATTCAGTGAAGGGTACCACAAAATACCAAAGCAGGGCAATTTCAAGCCAGTCAAGGAAGCTACGGACTTCTACAGGTTTTCCTAGATTGCTGCTGAGTTTCAGTGGCTCAGTTACTTTGGGAAAAGCTTAGAGGTCACTAAAACAGCTTTGTGTTGCCCATTTCTGCTTCAGACCAAACTTCCAGACCACGAAAACCAAAGGGAGATAAACAGCTGTTTGAATCTATTTTGGTACTATTATCTCTTCAGTAGAAATACTGGATGTGCAGATAAAAATAAAAACTGCCTGATATGTTTTTAAAAAGTTTTTCTCATGCAACTGAAAGGAGTTTTCTATTTGACACATGAGCCTTAGGAGAAAGTAATATTGTTTTTCCTTTCCATGGATATTGATTTCATCATTGTCATTGACATTACCATCAACATCATTTAGACTTATCAGGAGGCCTCCAAACTGGAACAGTTTGTGACCAGGTTTTTGCTGAAAGAAACCCTGAATCAGCTGCAATCTCTCCATAATTCTCTGGAATGTGCCATGGAAACAACAGAAGAACAAACGCGTCAAGAAAAGTATGTGAAATTTATGTCTCCTCCCTCTTACAAAAGTTTGAAGTATTTCAGGGAGAAACTGCTGCAGAATTGTACTAGTTCTTTTGGAGATTCCAGGTCTGCCTAAATCAAAAACAAGAGCCAAGATCACCATGAGAGGAGCTTCAGAAGGTCAATCTCAGGAGACACAAAGAACTTCCTGTCATCTTGCTCTGTGTTCAATAAGTAGTGAACTGTTAAGAGCCTGTATGGGGAGACATAGGGTGCATTACACCGTGGAATTAATGCAGTTTGACACCACTTTAATAGCCATGGCTCTTTGCTATGAGCTCCTGGAAGTTGCACTTTTACAAAACCCTTCATTGTCCCTGCCAAAAAGTGGTAGTGCCTCACTAAATTATAATTCCCAGTATTCCATAGCATTCAGTCATGGCAGTTAAACTGATGTCAAACTGCATTAATTCTACAGTGCAGATGTAACCATGGTGAAAAGAACTCCCAGGCAAAACTATGTTGTGTTTCCCCTCTCCTGTCGCACATCACTCACCTTGATTATTCCCTTCTCCATAGCCATTTAGTACTGGTAAAACATCCAACCACAACAACAATGCCATTCTGTGGGAAGACTTCCAAGAGTTCTTGGAGGATGCCATTGTTTAACAGAGTTGGAAGGAGCCTAAAAGGCCATTTGTCCTTCTCTGTAAATGCAAGGAATCCATAACTAAAGCACTTCTGATAGGGAGCCAGTCTACTTCTGTTTGAAAGCCTCCAACAAGGAAAGCCCACAACCTTGCAATGCAGTCTGCCAAAAATCTCTTATTATCAAGAATATATTTCTACAGTTTAACTGAAGTCTTCTGTAAGTTTGAATCCATTGGTTCAGGCCCCATCGCCAAGTTTTTGTGAAACAATATAAGTTGTCTCCCATTTTTATTAATTTTTATTAATTGTAATGTAATGGGTAACATATTTGTGATAGATCTTTGGACGTTGGAACATTTATAAACCTCCTGAGTTATTTATAAACCTCCCGAGTTGTCATTTATAGCAACTCAGGGCCCTTCCAGACAGGTACTATATCCCAGGATGTGATCCCAGGTTTTCTGCTTTAAAATGGATTATATGAGTCCTCACTGCCAGAAAACCTGGGATCGGATCCTGGGATATAAGTCCTGACTGGAAGGGCTGTCAGTGAATAATGTTAGTTTTTGAAAAGAACAGGAAACAGACATAGGACATCATCCCATGGAGGGGAGTGGCGGAGTGCCATAGTAGTGAAGTGCCTTAGTCTCATTGCATTAAAAAGCAAATCATAGCATTTATCAATACCCATCATACAGTGTTGTTTCTCACCTATCCCCCTGAAATAATCCATTTTCAGATTTATCACACAAGCAAGTGCAATTAATGCAGACCCTATTAGTATTCATGGGCTCTTCTCTGTCTCCCAATGTCTCCCAACTCTTGAGGAGATGGGTGGCTTGGTTCTTAAGACAAGCCCCATTACTCTCCATGGGCTTTTCTACTCTCCCTCTCAGTGGGTTTTGTATGAATCACTAATGCTAATTTTTAAAAGAGGGAGGCAAAATTTCGATAGGTTAAAATCAAGCGAGATCATAGTAACAATCTTCTGAAGTAGCACAATTTCCAAGTAGCACTTTTAATATTCCTCATCAACACGGGCAAATCTGAGAGATCCCATCCCATGTGTTTTTCACAATTTCCTCCTGTTTCATAGCGATTCTTGAGCTCAGAAGACGATTTTTTACTGTCTCCTCCCACCACCCCCCCCCAACCCAGATTCTTTACACTTTTAAAACGGTTCCCTAACTAAGCAACAGGTCAATAACTGGCTCAGAAAATGGTGCCAAGAGGAGCATTTTGGCTTCCTTGACCATGGTCTACTCTTCCAGGAGGATGGCCTATTGGCAAGTGATGGGGTGCATCTCACACAAGCAGGAAAACATCTTTTTGCACACAGACTCACAAACCTCATCAGGCGCACTTTAAACTAGATCCACTGGGGGAGGGGAACAACAGCCTGGCGAACACTGTATTACCCACAACCACAGGGAACCGCCAAAAGGCTAAACGGAGGGTTGCACAAACACAGCAAGGACCAAGTACGGAGAGCACAATAATCCCAAATAAACAGCTCAAGGGGAGGTCACAGGGGCTTACATGTCTTTACACCAACGCTCAGAGCATGGGAAATAAGCAAGACGAACTCCAACTCTTAGCACAGCACCACACATACGATGTCATAGGCATCACTGAAACCTGGTGGGATGACTCCCATCACTGGAATGTAGCCATTGAGGGCTATAACCTCTTTCACAGAAATAGAACAAAAAGGAGAGGAGGGGGAGTAGCTTTATATGTCAAAAACAGTTACGTTGCAGAAGAAATGCAAGACTGTAATCTGGGAAACCAGCTAGAAAGCATCTGGATAAGAATCAAGGGAACCGGGACTCAAAAAGATCTTGTTGTGGGTGTCTACTACAGACCTCCGAGTCAGGATGAAGGACTTGATGAAGCCTTCTGTCAACAGCTGACCAAACAGGCACAAAGAAGAGATATAGTAGTCATGGGCGATTTCAATTATTCCGATATCTGCTGGAAAACAAACTCATCCAAGAGTACAAAGTCCAACAAATTCCTCACTTGCCTTGCAGACAACTTTATGGTCCAGAAGGTAGAAGAGGCAACAAGAGGATCAGCAACTCTTGATCTAATCTTAACAAATGTTGAAGACCTGATCAATACAGTTGAAGTGGTTGGATCCTTAGGGGCAAGTGACCATGTGCTCCTGGAGTTTGCAATACAAAGGAATGCTGAAACTAAGACAAGTCAAACACGCATTCTCGACTTTAAGAGAGCTGACTTCCAAAAAATGAAGGAATTACTGAGCGGCATTCCATGGACGCCGATATTAAAAAACAAGGGAGTTAAGGATGGATGGGAGTTTTTCAAAAGTGAAATACTCAAGGCGCAAATGCAAACAGTGCCAACAAAGAAGAAAAATAAGACAAGTGCAAAGAAGCCAGAATGGATGTCCAAAGAACTTCTAACTGAGCTAAAGCTCAAAAGTGACATGCACAAGAAGTGGAAAAGGGGAGAAATCACCAAAGAAGAATTCAAACGTATAGCCAACACCTGTAGGGAAAAGGTTCGCAAGGCTAAAGCACAAAATGAGCTCAGGCTTGCCAGGGACATAAAAAACAACAAAAAAGGCTTTTTTGCTTACGTTGGTAGAAAAAGGAAGAAAAAGGAGGCGATAGGGCCTCTGCAAGGAGAAGATGGGGTGATGGCGACAGGGGACAGGGAAAAGGCAGAACTGCTCAATGCCTTCTTTGCCTCGGTCTTCTCACAAAAAGAAAGCCATCTTCAACCTCAGCAACATGGAATGGGCGAAGGATTGGGGGAACTCCAACCCCAAATAGGGAAACAAGTTGTCCAGGAACACCTGGCCTCTCTAAACGAATTCAAGTCCCCAGGGCCAGATCAGCTACATCCAAGAGTATTGAAGGAATTAGCGGAAGTTATTTCAGAACCACTAGCAATTATCTTCGAGAGTTCTTGGAGAACGGGAGAAGTCCCAGCAGATTGGAGGAGGGCGAATGTGGTCCCTATCTTCAAGAAGGGAAAAAAGAACGACCCAAACAATTACCGTCCGGTCAGCCTCACATCGATACCAGGCAAGATTCTGGAAAAGATCATCAAGGAAGTGGTCTGCGAACACTTAGAAACAAATGCGGTCATTGCTAATAGTCAACACGGATTTACCAAAAACAAGTCATGCCAGACTAATCTGATCTCTTTTTTCGATAGAGTTACGAGTTGGGTCGATACAGGGAATGCTGTGGATGTAGCCTACCTGGATTTCAGTAAGGCCTTCGACAAAGTCCCCCACAACCTTCTGGCAAATAAACTAGTAAAATGTGGGCTAGACAAAACTACGGTTAGGTGGATCTGCAATTGGCTAAGCGAACGAACCCAAAGGGTGCTCACCAATGCGTCATCTTCATCATGGAAAGAAGTGACAAGTGGAGTGCCGCAGGGCTCCGTCCTGGGCCCGGTTCTGTTCAACATCTTTATTAACGACTTAGACGAAGGGTTAGAAGGCACGATCATCAAGTTTGCAGACGACACAAAACTGGGAGGGATAGCTAACACTCCAGAAGACAGGAGCAGAATTCAAAATGATCTTGACAAACTAGAGAGATGGGCCGAAACTAACAAAATGAAGTTCAACAGGGACAAATGCAAGATACTTCATTTCGGCAGAAAAAATGGAAATCAAAGATACAGAATGGGGGACGCCTGGCTTGACAGCAGTGTGTGCGAAAAAGACCTTGGAGTCCTCGTGGACAACAAGTTAAACATGAGCCAACAATGTGATGCAGCAGCTAAAAAAGCCAACGGGATTCTGGCCTGCATCAATAGGGGAATAGCGTCTAGATCCAGGGAAGTCCTGCTCCCCCTCTATTCTGCCTTGGTCAGACCACAACTCGAATACTGTGTCCAATTTTGGGCACCACAGTTGAAGGGAGATGTTGACAAGCTGGAAAGCGTCCAGAGGAGGGCGACTAAAATGATTAAGGGTCTGGAGAACAAGCCCTATGAGGAGCGGCTTAAAGAGCTGGGCATGTTTAGCCTGCAGAAGAGAAGGCTGAGAGGAGACATGATAGCCATGTACAAATACGTGAAGGGAAGTCATAGGGAGGAGGGAGCAGGCTTGTTTTCTGCTGCCCTGCAGACTAGGACACGGAACAATGGCTTCAAACTACAGGAAAGGAGATTCCACCTGAACATCAGGAAGAACTTCCTCACTGTGAGGGCTGTTCGACAGTGGAACTCTCTCCCCCGGGCTGTGGTGGAGGCTCCTTCCTTGGAGGCTTTTAAGCAGAGGCTGGATGGCCATCTGTTGGGGGTGCTTTGAATGCGATTTCCTGCTTCTTGGCAGGGGGTTGGACTGGATGGCCCATGAGGTCTCTTCCAACTCTACTATTCTATGATTCTATGATTCTAGGAGAATGTCTCCCTGTGTTGTAAGATGGACTCCATTTTATTTTGTTTCCTTAATGCAGTGGTTCTCAACCTGTGAGTCCCCGGGTGTTTTTGTCCTACAACTCCCAGAAATCCCAGCCTGTTAGGATTTCTGGGAGTTGAAGGCCAAAACATCTGGGGACCCACAGGTTGAAAACCACTGCATTAATGTTTTACAAGTATTTAGAAGTGGGGTGGGGTGGGATGAGGAAGCTGTGGGGGATAATGTCCCTAAAATAACAACAACAACAACAACAACAACAATTTATTGATTAGCCAGTTGGCCTTATCAAAGACAGACAATACAAAAACAACATACAACATACATCTGGTTCACTTAAAATACAGATATACAGGTGTCTGCCTGCTTGGTGCCATTATACTTTAGCTAAAGATCTATGCATCAACTACCCTCATCTCCCCTGCACTGCACCCCAATCTGATCTATGTACTCTGATCTCCTTTTAGCAGCTTTAAACAAATACAGGGCCACTTTTGTTGTCAGAGCCCTAAAATAAAGAAACTGGTCATTCTTTCAAATGTTTTATGTCTGGTTATTTTTAAGACAACGCCCTGCAAAGCCAGAAGTCCTCAAAATTCAGCAGCCAGGAAAACGTTTAAGTCGACGACTCCAGAGGAATAACAGTTTTTCTCCAAACAGCCCTCTTCTTAACCAAGGTAATAATAAAGAGAAGTCCTGCATTTTGCTTTTCCACATTTTAAAAATCTTGGATGAAAATGAAGTGCAAACATTCCTCTAAACTGCGGCCAAGCAAAACAAATGAGATCGATAATTCTGCATAAACAGAGCTTGCCAAAATGGAGTATCCAACAAGCTTCTACTGCATTTGGCAGAGATCTGCAGTCAGTTCTGGATCTCTGAGAAGTGTTCAAGCATTTGGATACACTTTTCTGCATGCATGTTTTATGTAAATCCTTATATGCACACCACTGACCTATCAACATTTGCCCTGTGATGCCTTGTAACTGGATCACCTTGGTGGCTGATCCTGGTTAAAATGAACAGAAATGTATATGATATGTGAACCACTCTGAGTCCCCTTTGGCTTGAGAAGAGTGGGGTACAATTATGGAAGAGAAATAAATAAAGAAGTGGTATCTGTTAACTTCCATATTGTTGGCCCAAATATTAAAGGAGCTAGGATACTGATTTCTATCTGCAAAATTGAATAACTAATTCAGATAACCCCTTTAAAGTTATAAAGCCTGGAGCAGATCCTCTAATTCAATAACGTGGAAGGCACCAGGTGATATACAGTAGAGTCTCACTGATCCAACATTCACTTATCCAATGTTCTGGATTATCCAACTCAGTTTGCCTCCACAGCTGTTTCTCTAGGCAGCAAGGATTGAATTTTTTATGGATTTAATTTCTGACAATGTTGTTATTGTAAGTTCATTTTATGCAATTATATCTTTATTTGTAATCAATTTGTTAATCAATGATTTTTTAGTCAATGTTTTCAATATATTGTGATGTTTTGGTGCTAAACTCATAAATACAGTAATTACTACATAACGTTACCGTGTATTGAACTGCTTTTTCTGTCGATTTGTTGTAAAACATGATGTTTTGGTGCTTAAGTTGTAAAATCATAATGTAATTTGACGTTTAATAGGCTTTTCCTTAATCCTTCCTTATTATCCAACATTTTTGCTTATTCAACATTATGCTGGTGCGTTTATGTTGGATAAGTGAGACTCTACTGTATCTAATTTTATAACTTGAGCTAACTGATGGAAGAAAGGTTGCATTAATTACATAATTTCAATATGAGAAACAAGCAAAATCAAAACAAGATTACAGCAAAACTTTGGTTTTGCTTGTATGATACGATGATACAGGGAGAAAGGATATCCAAAAATCCTCTCTTGAATATGGGAACATTGCTTCTAGCTCAGGACAAGTCCTGCTGATTCTTTTTGTAAGCAAGACATAAAAATGAAAAGGTTCCCAATTTCAGGATCTTGCTGCTTGTCAGCTTAAAATACTCATTGGGCAGGAGAAGGGGCTGTCATTGGAGACTGATCTATAAGAATCTCTTCCCTTCCCCAGTTTTGTGATTCTTTCTATACATATTTAAAGTAAATAACTGTTTGTTGGGAGAAAGGAGTACAATTTTTAGAGATGTTTCTGTTCTTTGTACTGATAAAATCATAACTTTTCTTTGTGATGATTTAAAAGGCTTTTGTAGAAAGAAGTTTCAATTCCAGGAATCATAGCTGGTCAGTATGTCCCTGCATGTACATCCACTTGTATGAGATTTCATGAGTTCAGCGTGAAGGGAAAGCGTTAAATCTCTCCATGTCTGGTATAGAAGCCCAGTTCTGGTTCTATCCTCTTGCAGTTGCAGTTTCATTTTTAAATAAAGAAATACACATTTCATTGCACAAGGACCACACACATGTTATTTAGAAACTCACACATGGGAACGGGATTAGCACCCACATTCCAACAATAACATCTTGTTTCTTAAAGAGCTTGCCAAGGGCAACAGCAATAACTTCAATCAAACTTGTGTGGAGGCGTGACTGGCATTAGGATTGGAGATTTTGCTATGCGTGGAAACATTTAGGACTGCATAGTGTCACTCTCGATTTGATCCTGCTTGAATGACATTCATTCTGAAAATGAATTGAATTCTTTCCACCCTTTTGTTTGTATGTTACAGTACTGATCTTGAAAAACCACATGCGCTGCGATATAAATATAACTGAACCTCTCATTCTCATAAGGATGTGTCAGATAAAGACCTCATATCATGTATGTTTTGTGCAGTGAGACTGAAAATAGTCAAAATTTTGGAAAAGTAGTGAATTTATTAATAAAGAACTGGTTATATATCAGCTGTATCCCAATCAGTGAAGACAATCTATAAATTAATGCTAGCAAAAGGAGAAAAAAGAAGACTTATTTGATATGACATGGGAATCATTTGTTGGTTATATGTATCAAAGCAATGGCAAATTTAAATCAAGTGAAATTATGGGTTAACAACAAATATCATTATAATAATATGCAATGGGAGAGCTTGAAAAATGCAGCCACAAGAGAGTTATGTTTTTGCAGTCTATTATAAATTGGAGAAAGGACTAGAAAGGATGGGTGGTGAGTTTGGAACAAAGAAGGAAAACATGTTGTAACGGTAGTAATATATTATGAAATGCCTTGAAATGAACAAACAAATATCTGAATGTAAAAGTGTAAAGTCAAGACAGTCCTATTGAAAGAGCAATGATATAAAGTTCAAATTCTTTAGGGGAGACACTATACTTCTCCATGTGATATTCTCTATTAGGAATGTGTGTGTGTGTGTGATGAGTATGCCTTTCTCACTATTGTTATTCCTCTTTTCTACTTTTCCTTGTATCTTATGAAGTACTAATAGCAATAAAACTTTACCCATTACTGATATTCAGAGGAGTATTCGACCAAATTGAAAGGTGTTTGAATATTTTTGCAGGGATGTAAGCATGCTCATTGAAACAAACAGAAAATTAAATGTACTCTTATTTTTTAAATGTGTTTTAAACTCTGTGGCGTTTATCTTCCAAAGGTTGGCTGGAGGAAGACAACCAGTGGATAACCCAAATAGACAGACTTCAGAAGCTGATTGACAGGCTGGAACAGAAGGTGCGTGTGTTATAATAATCCCATTCCCCTTTGCTTCATGCCCTCCTTCATTTTTCTTTAATAGTCTGTGAAATGTTCTTTGCTATGGAGTCAGGAGAAGTTGATAAGAGAATATATACTTTTTCTATAACCCCTCCAAACCTGAACATCTCAACTGTGCCAAAAGAAGGAATATTTTAGTCTCTATCCATCAGCACGTATTTGATTTTTTGACTTCCCATTCCTAATTCTTAAAGGTTTTGGGAACTTCACCATGCCAGTGGCAACTGGCAAGTATGAATTTCTGCCAATAATTTGAATGGATACATCTCACTATTCAGTGAACTGCTGCCACTCATATCAACATTGTGGAATTATTTGCTTTTCAGTTATAATGAGATATTAATCCAAAGCTGTTACATATGGTGTATAAATACTAGTAGCTATGAAAATGTGTTGCTTAACATACCTAGGGCTTCATTGGTCCTGCTGCATTGTGTAAGGCCCACAGTAAAGAGGATGCCAATATTTAAATTAACTCCGCAGTGACGATCATTTCACTGCCTGTTATCACATGGTAACTTTATAACACAATTATCACTTGTTCTAAGACAGTACACTTCAGTGGGTTGCAACCAATTCTTTCATTCAGATATCACAATGCTACAACTTGTGGAGATCACATTTTCCTACTTGTTTGTGTGTCTGATCTAATGTAATGCAACCCCAGTATCTACTGACAACATGTTCCAAGGCACACACACAGAGCCTATGAATCCCAAAACTGGATAACAGCAAATCCTATTCTTTGACCATTTTTGAAGCATATCATAGAACCATACTGGAGGACCTAAAGAGGCCCACACACACTTCTAGGTGGGAATATTTTTAGAGCATGGGTAAGTGTAACTGTGGATATTAAATATGTTGATAAGGACCACAAAAGTTGTTATATAAACTTTTCCACAAAAGTTGGATGTTTCTTGTGTTGGTTGTGTCAGTTGGTCTGCCAGCGATTGTGCTAATGAAGCTTGAGTATGTTTTCCACCAACATAATATTGGATACAACCCAGCTGAAGTTAGCATCACTTGCAGTGAGATTATACCAGAATTTATTTATTTTTGGTGTGTTCATTTTTTTACTGTGACATCTAAGATACCCTTTTAAAGTATGCCCATGCCCAACCTAGCAAGAATGTTTCCCAAATACCTCTCCCAAAATATAAGATCACTCTTCCTAAGTCCATAAAAGTTCTACAAAATCTTTTACTCAGTATTCATGTTAGCTTTTAACAAAACAAGGATTTGTGATGGTTTTACTTTTTAGAAATTCCAAGTACAATTATGGTGGCTCTAATAGCTAATTTTTTGTGGGTTTTTTTTTTCTTTTTTTGCCTTTCTACTTCCTACTGTTGACAAGGAGTTAAAGCTTGAACCACTGGAAGAAGAGATATCAGATGGAGACACTAAATCTGTAAGTCTCTTTCTTCCCATTGTGAATTGATTATGGTTCAGCTTCAAATACTTATTGAGGGAAAATGGCAAGAAATTAAAGACAGCCTTCTACATTTGCTGGGATTGGGGACATAGGTTCTAGTGAAAGTGAAAAAACATGAATAAAGAATTATTATGTTTACCTGGGAGAACACCTCTCTGTGTATTTCTAGATCTTCTAGCATGACCCTAAGATCAACTGACACTTGGAAGCTAATTATAGAATCACATTGGAGGACCAAGAGATTCCTAGAGAGAAATCTCTATATCCTCCAGTATGATTGGAGGAAGTTGATCATAGAGCCACAAGGGAGGATTTATAATAATAATAATAATAATAATAATAATAATAATAATAATAATAATAATGAAATGATCAGCAAATGAGTGCAAAAAGTCAAGAACTGGACATCGCCTGGTAGTGATCAACTTCATGGATTTTGGCTCAAACATCTGATTAGTTTACATGGAAAAATGGCCCAACAATTCAATGAGATGCTGCAGAAAGGAAGTATCAGTGAATGGCTAACAACTGGAAGAACATACCTGATACAAAAGGATCCAGCAAAAGGAGCAGCACCAGGAAACTACAGGCCAATAACGTGTCTGCCCACTATGTTTAAACTACTGACTGGCATCATAGCTGACAGAATTCAAGACTATCTTGAAGAAAAAACATCTTGCCAGATGAACAGAAAGGCAACAAACGGAAAAGCAGGGGCACAAAAGACCAGTTATTGATTGACAAAATGATTTTGGAGAACTGTAAGAGCCGAAAAGCTAATCTTCACATGATGTGGATTGACTACAAAAAGGCCTTTGACTCACTCCCACACAGCTGGATCATCAAGTGCCTGGACGCCATCGGGATTAGTAAAAACGTTGGCACCTTCATTGAAAACATGATGGAGCACTGGAAAACTGAACTGTTTGTTGGAAATGAAAGCTATGGACTTGTCAACATCAGAAGAGGAATTTTCCAGGGAGATTCATTGTCCCCTCTGCTTTTCATTATTGCCATGATCCCTCTGTCAACAATCTTACAAAAAACAAATCTCGGCTACCAAACATCTAAGAATTCTCACAAAATTTCACATTTGATGTACATGGATGACCTGAAGCTATATGGGAAAACGGAAACTGAAATCCAATCTCTGACCAACACTGTCCGAATTTTTAGCACTGATATCAACATGGAGTTTGGTTTGGACAAATGTTCGACAGTGGCATTGAAGAAGGGAAAAATCATTGAAAGTGAGGGCATCAATATACCCAATGGCCAAACAATAAGGTGTCACCAGCCAGAGGCCTATAAATATCTGGGCATATTACAGCTGGACAACATCAAGCATGAACATGTGAAAACTGTGGTCAGCGAAGAATACACACAAAGGGTCAGAAAAATTCTCAAAAGCAAGCTCAATGGAGGCAACACCATCAAGGCCATAAACACCTGGGCCATACCTGTCATAAGATATACTGCTGGCATTATAAATTGGACACAGGCGGAATTGGACAATTTGGACAGAAAAACAAGAAAACTCATGACCATTCATCATTCACTGCACCCTCGCAGTGATGTTGACCGGCTATATCTGCCTAGAAGATCAGGGGGCAGAGGACTCCTACAAGTAAAACAAGCAGTCAAAGAAGAAGAACATGCCCTGGCAGAATATGTAAAGCAAAGTGAAGAACCTGCTTTGATTGAAGTCAAAAATCAGAAACTCCTCAAAGCGCAGCAGACAAAAAACCAGTACAAGAAAACCGCACTACAAACTAGAGCTGACAGCTGGCACAACAAAACACTGCATGGAAAGTTCCTTGACAAAACTGAAGGAAAAGCTGACAAGGAGAAGACCTGGCTCTGGCTCACGAATGGGACCCTGAAGAAGGAGACAGAAGGACTGATCCTTGCAGCCCAGGAGCAAGCCATCAGAACAAATGCAATCAAGGCCAAGATCGAAAAATCAGCTGATGACCCAAAATGCAGACTGTGCAAGGAAACCGATGAAACCATTGATCATATCCTCAGCTGCTGTAAGAAAATTGCACAGACAGACTACAAACAGAGGCACAACTATGTGGCCCAAATGATTCATTGGAACTTATGCCTCAAGTACCACCTCCCTGCAGTAAAGAACTGGTGGGATCACAAACCTGCAAAGGTTGTGGAAAATGAACACGCAAAGATACTGTGGGACTTCCGAATCCAGACTGACAAAGTTCTGGAACACAACACACCAGACATCACAGTTGTGGAAAAGAACAAGGTTTGGATCATTGATGTTGCCATCCCAGCTGACAGTCACATTGATGAAAAACAACAGGAAAAAATCAGCCGCTATCAGGACCTCAAGATTGAACTTCAAAGACTCCAGTGCAGGTGGTCCCGGTGGTGATGGGCACACTGGGTGCCGTGCCAAAAGATCTCAGCCGGCATTTGGAAACAATAGACATTGACAAAATTACGATCTGCCAACTGCAAAAGGCCACCTTACTGGGATCTGCACACATCATCCGAAAATACATCACACAGTCCTAGACACTTGGGAAGTGTTCGACTTGTGATTTTGTGAAACGAAATCCAGCATACCTATCTTGTTTGCTGTGTCATACAACGTCGTTGTGTCAATTATAATAATAATAATTTTATTCTTATATCCCGCCCCATCTCCCTGAAGGGACTCGGGGTGGCTTACATGGGGCCATGCCCGGGTACGACAATACAAGTCAAATAAAAACATTAAACAAATCACCAAACAAAAAAACTACAACATGATTAAAAACAGTCATAGAAAATCAATATACAAAATAATATTAAAATCACGATGTGAGTCAAAAGATCCAGGCCAAGGTGCAAAGCAATGTTGAATTATCAGGGAGGGATAATTACACAGCAGGAGTAATACTTAAAGTGCTGAGTGAATCCTAAAAACAATCCAGCAGGTAAGTAACATGATCCCACGGGGATCAGTCAACAAAGGCCTTCTGGAAGAGCCAAGTTTTCAGGCTCTTCCTGAAAGAAAGTAGGGTGGGGGGCTGTCTAATCTCCCTGGGGAGCGAGTTCCACAGCCGGGGGGCCACGACGGAGAAGGCCCTCTCCCTCATCCCCACCAATCGCGACTGCAAAGTTGGTGGAAGCGAGAGGAGGGCCTCCCCCGACGAGCGAAGAGGTCGTGCGGGTTCGTGGGGGGAAATGCGGTCTCGAAGGTAGGTGGGTCCCAAACCGTTTAGGGCTTTGTAGGTAATGACCTGCACCTTGAATTGGGCTCGGAAAATAAATGGCAGCCAGTGGAGCTCTTTAAACAGAGGCGTTGAAAGCGCCGTAATCTGCCCCAGTTAGCAACCTGGCTGCCGAGCGTTGTACTAATTGTAGTTTCCGAGCCGTCTTCAAAGGCAGCCCCACGTAGAGCGCATTGCAATAGTCCAGTCTAGAAGTAACTAAGGCGTGGACCACCATGGTCAGATCAGACTTCTCGAGGTATGGTCGCAGCTGGCGCACAAGTTTTAGTTGTGCAAAAGCCCTCCCAGCCACGGCCGACACCTGGGCCTCAAGTGTCAGCGCCGAGTCCAGGAGGACCCCCAAGCTGCGGACCTGCGCCTTCAGGGGGAGTGCGACCCCATCAAGCACAGGTTGCCACCCAATACCCCGATCAGACATACGACTGACCTGGAGGACCTCTGTCTTGTCAGGATTAAGTCTCAGCTTGTTCACCCTCATCCAGGCCAATACAGCAGCCAGACACTCGTCCAGTATCTGAGGGGCTTCCTTGGAATTAGGTGGAAAAGAGTAGTAGAGTTGGGTGTCATCCGTGTAGAGATGGCACCGCACTCCAAAACTCTGGATGACCTCACCCAGTGGTTTCATGTAGATATTAAAAAGCATGGGGGACAAAATGGAACCTTGCAGGACCCTACAGGTCAATGGCCAGGGGTCCGAGCAGGTGTCCCCCAGCTTCACCAACTGGGAACGGCCCTCCAGGAAGGACTGGAGCCACTGCAATGCAGTACCCCCAAGGCCCATCCCAGAGAGCCGTCCCAGAAGGATACCATGGTCGATGGTATCGAAAGCCGCTGAGATGTCCAAGAGAACCAGCAGGGTCACACTCCCCCTGTCCAGCTCTCTGCGGAGGTCATCCACCAAGGCGACCAAAGCCGTCTCGGTACTGTAGCCAGGTCTGAAACCAGACTGCGATTGGTCCAGAAAATCTGTATCTTCCAAGAACCCCTGAAGCTGGGAAGGAACCAGCTTCCTTGGATTTAGATTCCTTGGGACATTTTAAATCAAATCCAGGAATAATAAAATCTGCAAAGGTCAAAATAGCAAATATAGAGAGACAACTGTATTTGTTGGCAATTGACTGGATTGTTTTCATGTCAGGAACAACTGGAGTTGCTTCTGGATGAAGGTGAATAAATAGAAATGTACTAGTGGCAAGACACAGGTCCTCCTGTTCAGTAGCAAGGAAGATTAGCAAATAGGTATTCAGCCTGAATAAGGTTCCACTCTTGAAATCTTAGGTTTGCAATTTAGACATGCTCCTAAAATCAGAACTACGTCTTGATGATCAGATTTTGACTGTGGCTAGAAATGCATTTCCAGTTAAAGCTAGCGCATAAACTGTGCATGTACTTGGGGATGCCAGATCTGGTTTTAGTGCCTCATGCCTTGATTACATCCTGTTCAGATATATATGATTTTCAGATCAAGAACATAATACCATCCTATTCTGTTCAGTCATATATAACATGGAGTGCTGTATCCAGTTCTGAGCATTCCTTTATTGAAGATTGGATGTATTCAGAGGACAGTGATTAAAATGATAAATAGTGTAGAAAACGTTTTGTGAACATCAGTGGAGTGAGTTGGGTGTGTTTAGTCTATAGAAGTTTAATACCAAATATGGTAGCTATCATCAAATATTTTCAGGGCTGTTGAATGGTAGATGTAGGAAACCTATTTCCTGCTGTTCCAGAGGTTATGATCTGATTCAGGTTATAAAAAGATTCCAAATTTAACATATAGGAAGAATTACTTGATGGTAAAGGTTGTTTGATATTAGATCAGAATGTGACCTCTCTTCCACAGGAGTTTGGATGGGCATCTCAAGATATTTGAGCTGTAGACTCCTGTCGTTGCACAATGTGAGACAAGGCATCTCTTGGGCCTCCCTTTCAACTATACAATTCTGTGATTGTATGAAATAGCAGCCAAAACATTTGTCTAGCAGGCATACAGTGCATGTTTACTTTACTGATCACATTACTCTATTGTTTTTGTCAGCACATCATGATAGTTCAGCGCCAGATGTCGGTAATAGCAGAAGAACTAGAGAAGTTCCGATTTGCTCTGAAGCAGTATGTAGATATTGCCTCTTCTCAGGATGGATGTCTGCAGTGAGTACTGTACATTTATTTCTCTCTGAGGATTAAACTATTCAGATCACCGTTCTGGATAGGCACCAAAAGTCACTAATGAATGGATTCTATAAACACTTTGATATTATAACCCAAATGTAGTCCAATCTAGTAACCATAAAGTCTCTCTTCAGTTTCAGTAGGATTTAAATTACATATACAGGACAAATCACAGTAAACTAAACAATTTGGCAAATGGAAGCAGCAATCCATAACACATTATGAAATCCAGGCTATTAACATCAGTTAATAAAGTGTCTGCATAATGAGCTCCTCTTTATAACATATATTTAATATCATGTAGCCCTCTTTTCTTCCCTGTTGTCTCCCGAACTGAGAGATTTTTTTAACACCACTGGCATTGAAAATATGGTTGAGGGCTGGAAAAACACAGGTTTTGAGTGTTGGGACTGTAGCAGTAGGGCAGGGTTGCCCTCTAGCCTACTGTGTCTGCCTGCCTTAAAAAGGCAAGATGCTCCAAAATCTCTTACTGAGCATGTGAGAACAAGACACAGAAAAGAGGAGAGCAGCCTCACCAACTACCCCTAATATGTTCATATAGCAGAGATCTTTGTTTAGCCACCAAAATGAAAATAGTAACAGTGGAGGCTGGTGGAAGAAAAAAGTAATCTCTGGATGCATTTCGGAAAAATCAAAGTATTTTTTTACTCAAGCAAGGCTTTTCATCTGATATTACTTAACGTACTTATTGCTAATTCTGGATTGTTTCTTGAAACATGTTGACTTCCCTCTTCTTTTTTGTGGTGTAAGAACCTATTCCTATCATTTCCGTATTTTGCTTCGCTAAATGAGGTAAATTTATAAGCCCCATTGTACATATTTCATTAAGTGAGGCTGGTTCCACACTGCCAAATAACAATGCAGTTTGAACTGCATTATATGGTCAGTGTAGAATCATATAATGTAGTTCAATCTGTACTTGTAAGCCTCTTTGTACATATTTCAAGCTAATTTTGAGTAAATATTCTGTAAATTTCCAAGGACTGAAAGCAAAATAAAAGTTTTCTAAAGAATTTTGAGAGCATCACTTTTGTTATTCACATGCTGTTGATTCTTGTGACGGCTGCTAGCACCCAGGAGTATTTAAATTCCCCCTCCTTTCCTATTGCAGGGCAAGACTTTTTTTCTTTTTAATGTGCCTCTCTGTGGTATTTTAATCATTTATTTTTGTAATTAATGTTGTCATTTAAAGGCAGAAAACTATTATGTGTTTTATTTAAGCTGCAAAAAAGCAGGGTGTTGTTTGCTCTTGGCTTTCTCTGCCTCCGAGAACTCCCAGGCTTTGCTTGACTGATCACTACAATCTTGGAAATCGCATTTAGTCATTAAGGACTACATGCTGAGGAACAGATTCCTCTGTACAAATATTTGTGAAGATCAAATTCCAACGTTCAACTGCCACATATGCTGGCAACCCAGTTCCGAGGAATGGCAGCGAAATGATGAAACAATTAACTCAGACATACAGAGAGATAAGAACAAAATAAGCTAATGGATTATAAACCATCTTGATGCTAGTTCATACTATCCATTTTGTGAAGGTTGTCTCAAATGAACTAGTAGTGACTCTTAAAAGTAACTAAGTACAGTAACTGTATTATGTGTACTTCAGAGTATGACCAGAAAAATCTAATTTACCCTAACTGTGCAGCCAGTGAGAAAACCTGGTGTGCCTATCCTCTTGAGAATAATTAGTCTACTAAACATTTTCTATACAGATTGCTCATTCTATTCTTAATGTATTAGTGTTCATGTGAAATTGCCTTGGCCGCTGATATAAAAATGCAGTATCTGAGAACTGTTATCAACATAAAGGAAACAAAAGCATAGACATGAAAAAATGAAGAGATACTTACAATAAAGCAATGGTTGAGTTAGGAGCAATGAATTACCGTAGTGAACAAAAATATTTGCAAAATAATCAGTTGACATTACTCTTGCCTGATATGCTATATTTCACATGTACATGGTGCCACCTGCTGGTCCTTCTAGATTTGACAATTTGTTCATTTATCATAGTTATTTTCCCCAGAATAAAGTAAAATTTGACAGCATTCCACTGCTGAAGATCTACTTTCCAGTTCAATTAGAGGACCAACGCCCAAGGAAGCAGGCTTTTCTGCAAATCTTTCCAGTCAGCCAAGGATCCATTGATACAAATGTCTGCTGAGTAGGACAAGAAAAAAGAGATAGAAAGTTCTGGATACAGCTTTATTTGAAGCAAAGGATGGGATAGAAGGGACTGGGGCCATGGGATTCCCTGCCTCCGGTTGCTTGGTGATGGACATAATTCAAACTATCTGGATTCCTATTTACACCAATCAGAGAATAATTAATACTTCTAACCAAATTCATTTTCCTCTTAATTAAAAGGACCACATGGAAGGTATGCCTCTTTGAATTGTGTACTGTTCAATGATTTCTACATTTTGGTCGAATCACAAGAGGGAAGGTTGGGGCCCTCAACTAAGACTACTCTCTCTATTCCAGCTGGTGGCTCTGTGTAGGCAGGGTTTACACCATTTGTGTGAAACACAGAAACCACAATTTCCTGCTGCAAAACAGCTGCTGAGTTTTAGTCTCAGACTTCTTACCAGCTTTTGGTTTTAAACAGCTTTCCTGTAATGCTTGGGAATTGTGGTCTTTCAAAGTCCCTCTCCATCTTGTGGGCACGAGAAAGGAAGGGGAGCCTGCCTTAATGTCACTTGTTTTAGTACCAGATGGATTTCCCATTGTGTCTGAATCACCTGAGCCAATCACTTCTTCACTCTGGTTGGGTTGCCTATCCATCAAATTAATTATGTTCTCTCTCTTCCCCCCCCTAGTATTTCCATTCAGAAACTTTCAAGTGGATCCCACTTTGTTGTTTATGAATTCTGGGATGACAATGCCTGGAACAGGTATTCAAATAGCTGTGCACATTTTGATGACTCGTTTTTGAAAATGTCAGAATTTAATCTGTTGTTTTAAAAGCCAGGATCCAATGTAATCCTGACAGAGCAAGAAAAAAATGCTGTATCGTTGCTGCGGACTGACAAGTCCTGCGCCCTGGGAGGGAGGAAGAAGCTATCCTGCAATAAGAAGGCAGGCAGTCCCGTCACCTGACAAACCACAAATCCATCTGGGCATTTCCAGCATTCTTTGCACACTTGTGGGCTAATTAGTGGTCATCTTGGCTTAGAGCTGGAAGCAGCTTTGGTCAGATGCCCCGATAGCGTGCAACTGTGCTCATTGTAGGACCTAACTCCATTGAAACGTGTGCAAATTGTGAGAACCATCTGCCCAAGAAACATCGGATTCTCCTTGCTGAAGTTTGGAATATATGCAGTTTGTGCAACTCTACTGCCAACACTGGATCTAGACCTAGAAGTGAACGTGATTTTCCAAAAAGATAGATTATTTGTCAATATCATCTAGTTTGGTGGGGAAAAGCACATTTTAAACATATAAGCTGTTTATTCTGTGCTAATTTTCTACAGTAATTGATTAGTTAAAGGTCTGTATCACTAAACAGAAAAGAAATTTCCAAATACAGTTTTCTAGAAAATACCAAGTTTCTACTCTGGCTATGTTTAACCTTGAAATGTTATTCGGAATACTTGAATTGGCATATAATAGAATAGGCAGAAGCATATAAAAAAGAGGTGAAAGAATGCTATCAGTTCTAATAGATCTGAACACAATGAACACTGTGATACATCTGAAAATGACTCTTAACATAATATGAAAATATTTCAAAAGAGAAACGTTTTTCTCTTTGCTAAATTTCCAATTATCAAAGAAATGAGAAATTCGGGGACCGTCAATGGACGTTTTACTAGTCTTAGTAAAAAGCCTGAGTAGACTAAGACAAATCATAGGACCTCCACAGAGAGGCACCATCTTCTCAAACTGTTCTTCTTTAGCTATGCTTAGTTATCAACCATTTAATGCTAAGTACTTTTGAAATGAAAGTATGTGAGATGTTGCAAGCATAGACTCAGATAGTAATCATGGTCAATGCAGTTGTGCAGTTGTACAACAAATGTAATATAACAAATACATTGGAAACTTGTAAATTACTGACATTTTATTTTGAAGTGCAGACTGATACAGAAAGAGAAATGTGCCGTAAATGTCTAAATGTAATATTTATTTCTACAGACACCTGCAGACTAATTACAGCAAGACATTCCAAAGGAGTAATGTGGATTGCTTAGAAACTCCAGAGCACATAACAACAATGCTAGTGCCTGGTAATACCTGAATTTTATGTGAACAAACTCTTTCCTTGATCTCTTCCCACTGCACCTGTATTCCATTCTAAGGGGAACAACAAAGAAGCACCCCATTAAGGATTTTTTTTCTTTTTAGTCAGTTTGTCTGTCCATTACAATTAAAGATGCAACCCGTGGGCTATGCAAGTTCATTCAAAACCAAGACAATTTAGTTTACTTCCAGTAAAATTCCATTGATGCTTACACCGTGACACAGCGCCCTAAGACACATTTCCTTGCATATAAACTTTATTGAATATGGTGGAACCTGAATACAGCACTATCTATCGTAAATAGCAAACATATGCATGTTTGCCTCTACAACCCACTTTACAAAAATATGTTTATTAACTACAGATGGCTTTACAATTTAACACATGGATAGGAATCATGCAAATTGTATCCTCTCCCCCATTCAAACCCAGCCCCCAAAACACTGATACTGTCCTAAAATTGGATATAGAGAACAAGATGCTGGATTGAAAGGCACATCATTCATGGGCATTCTCTGGCTTGTAGAGAGCAGAGGGAGCTGTAGAGACATGCTCAGCTATATTCTTATATCTGGACACAAGAGACAGATAACCTGTGGGAAGTCTCCGAGGTCCTCGATAGGTCCCTGAAATATAAAGACCCATGGAGAACCTATATTGGATATAGCTGCATCCCACTGCTGAGCATACAACTATATCCATCTTATATATTTACAAATGCTCTTTAACTCTTCACACACACACACACGCAAAAAACACATCTTTAAAGTATGTGATGTCACCAAGAATGGCATCCATGACGATGCATTTCTTGAAGGGCCCAAAAATAGAATGCTGTGTCCCAATGGGCTCTGGAGCATGCTCACACCTGGGTTAAAATAGAACATGAATACAGTTCCGTTCAGACCAAGTGGGGTGGACAAATTCCAGGGGATAATTTTGATTTCTGGGGACTTTTAGCAGGTATACACTCACGGCACATATATGAACTCCTATACGTTCTGAGTGTGCACACATTCATAAAACCTTATACCTATGAAAATACTGCATTTTAGACAAATTGAAACATGTAAACCACATTCACAAATAAATATAAAAGCGGAATTGTACTGAGTGGACAACAATCAAGATATACAAAATAACTGCATTGAATAGCAAATACAATGCAATGGCAAGGTCTCCCTAAATGGGAAACAGTATGTGCAAAATACAACTTACAACCACATTTGCTTTACAATGCAAGAATACTTATGATGAGGAGACTTGCAAGGAGTAAGTTCAAATTTAAGTAATTTGAAACTTTAGGGGTTGCTCACATGAACAAAAGTTGCATCTCTTTGTTCCCACTGGGAATGGGGAGCATTATAACCCTAATTCAAGCAGTGTAAAAAGGGAGGATAAAATAATAAGGTCATCTAAGTCAGTGCTTAGATTTTAAAGAAAATAATACGCTGCACATTGTAAAGTTATGTTCTAAGCAGCAACAGAAAATCTCAACTTACAGAAGAAAAATACTACTAAAAGAACGTGATTTTCTAACCATCTATTATTTTCTTTTCCAGCTTCCTGGTGGGTCCTGAATAACAACTAGAAGCTTCATTACAATTACTTAATAATCCGTACATGACTCCAAAAGAACACTAACAGAATCATTGTAAAGTCAATAAAGTTAACAGATGACAAGGTTTTACTTCAATGGACACAGGCTCCCATTTAAGAACAGAGCTAAACTGTACAAATTCTCACAGCTGCTTTCAGGAATGGTGTAAACTGATCTTTTGTTTCATATGACTGTTTTTTGGTTTATTTATCTTTTTTATTATAAGTGTTAACTATTTGTAAAGTACTGTATCTTGTGAATGTTTAGAAATCAAGCAGAATATAACATAATATTGCTTATAATAGTCACTGCTGCATTTGCTTACTAATTTGATGTTCAATAAAGTCAGCCCAACCACATATACAGAGATTATACATAAAACTTGCAAACAAATTTGTGATTGTTTTAATATATATTAATAAGTATCTGATAACAAAGATTCCACTTCTGGTACTCCATTGTATGAACTGACATTTACAGCAGTCCCAACAGACAGCTATCCAGCCTCTGTTTAAAAACTATCAGAGGAAGTCCATCACACTCCGAGACAGCATATTTCACAGTTGAATAGCTCTTACCATCAGATAGTTCTTCTGAATGTTTAGGTGGAATTTCTTTTCTAGCAACTGGAACCCTTTGCTCCATGTCCTAGTCTCTAGAGCAGCAGAGAACAAGCTTGCCTGTTTCCTCAATATGACATCCTTTCAAATATTTAATCATGCCTATCATGTCTCCTCTTAACCTTCTCTTCTCCAAGATAAACATACTCTGCTCCCTAAGATGCTACCCAATGGCTTCCAGGCCTTTTATCATTTAGATTGCACTTCTCTAGACACCTTCCAGCTTCTCAATGTTCTTCTTGAACTGTGGTGCCCAGAACTGGACACAATACATCAAGTGAGATCTGATTAATGCTGAAGAGTGGGACCATGACTTCCCTCAATCTAAATACTATACACTTCTATTGATGCAACCTAGAATTGGCTTTTTTAGCTGCCACATCTCACTGTTGACTCATAGTAAGCTTATGGTCTATGAAGATTCCTAGATCCCTTTCACAAGTACTGTTTTCAAGCCAGGTGTCATCCATCCTGTGTATTTCACTTTTATTGCCGAATTCTAGTACTATACATTTCTCCCTGTTGAAATTCATTTGGTTAGTTTTGGCCCAGTTCTCTGATCTGAATTTTTGGTTTCTGACCCTGTCCTCTGGGATATTAGATACCCCTCCCCCCCCCTCAATTTGGTGTCATCTGCAAAGTTGATAAGCATGCCTTCTATTCTGTTGTACAATTTATTAAGATGTTCAATACCACTGGGCACAGAACAGAAACCCGTGGCATCCCTTGGTCACTCCTCTCCAGGATGAGGAACCAATGGGAAGCACCCTTTGGGTATGGACAGTCAGCCAATTCCAAATCCACCTAAAAGCAGCATTGTCTAGCTCACATTTTGCTAGCTTCTTTGGGAGAATGTCATAGGAAATATTGTCAGAGGTCTTATTGAAATCAAGGTGTGTAGCATCTACAGCATCCCCATCATTTATCAAACCTGTAACACTATCAAAAGAGAGAAACAGAGAAATAAGGGTCTGGCATGACTTGTTTTTGAGAAATTCATGTTGACTTTTAGTGAGCATGGCATTCCTTCCTAAGTGAGTAGGAATGGCATGCCTTGATCACTAAAATATAACATTGTAAATGAAAGATATACTCAGACAGAGAGACATAAAGATTTATCAGGTCATTTTTACCTTAAAGCATCTTGGTAGTTATTTAAATAATATCACCTACAAAGAAATGCCAAGAACTGGGCAGGAAAAGGGGAAGGTCATGTGGAGTAACAGAAGTATAAATACAAACTTATATATGCATTGAACACATATTTGTGATTATAACATTACAAAAGTGATGCAATTTAATCACAGTGAAGGAGTTATACATTCCAAAATTTTCAAAAACCAATTTAAAATATTTTGTATAAAACATTAGCCAGTATTTTAGATGTAGGTGTGTATCTCTTTTAAAACAAACATCATGTGGAATTTGTTTAGAAATTTGTTATGGTTTCATGTCCATTTTCTGTGGTAGGCAACCATGTCGTATGAACCCATCATTCTACATTTCTTCTGATCAATTGCAGAAAAAAAGAATAAACTTCTCACAGCATTGCAACACTAGTAGCAATCATAGTGTATTGTAATATGTTGAATATAGTACTTCAACTTGACACAGGAGTGTTACCTCATTTCAACAGCTTTTTCCCTTCTCACATGGTTTGGTCCAACAAAACATAAAGTTGATATGCATACATTTTCTTTGAAAATAGTTTTACTTCAGATGTACACTAACCATAAAGGTTAAAACCGATTATAGATCACATTTCCTTAATTTTTAGTGGTGAAAAAGGACATATTCCTCATCTTCAGAAAGATACATCATTTCTTGAATCAGACAGTAAGCAGTAGTTTGTCTGCAAAACAAAAAGGCCAGCATCAAGTTTAATTAGGATTATTTGCATTAAATATTTTATAAGCTACACAAAATAATGTTCTGTGCTAACAGGAAAAAAAACCTTACTGCAGGGTGGGGGGAGGATGTATATCTCGGCACCCATTGCTTAATTGGTAAATCTAAAATGCTTCCCTCACCCGACTACGCTTTAAACTTAAAAAAATGTTAAGCCTTTCCCCATTAATCCAAAATCCAATTCAAAGATTTCTGATTGACTTTACTGCAAATGTTTTCAGGAGCATAACACAAATTACAGTGTTTCAGTAAAAATACTGAACTACGAGAAATCTAAACATGTCATCCAGTACCTTAAGGGGCTGTGGTGGCGCAATGGTTTAAACCCTTGTGCAAGCTGAACTGCTGATCTAAAGGTTGGGGTTTGAATCCACGAGACAGGGTGAGCTCCCATCTGTCAGCCCTAGCTTCCCATGCGGGGACATGAAAGAAGCCTCCCAGCAGGCTGGTAACACATCCAGGCGTCCACTAGGCAACATCCTTGCAGACAGCCAATTCTCTCACACCAAAAGCAACTTGAAGAAGCGGTTCTGACACGATTAAAAAAAAACCCAATACCTTTTGTTGGCATAATAAATGCTGCAAAGGAAGGGGATGTTCTCTTAGGAGCTGAACACACACACACACACACACACACACAGCATACATACATACATGCATGCACCTTGAGTCCCCTCTAGGGTGGAGAAAGGTGGGACAGAAATGAAATAAATAAATACATACATGCTTTCATGAAAAATACCGTATTTACTAGAGTCTGTTACATTTTTTGGCTAAATTACATTGCCAAAATCAACATGCATACTAGATTCAATGGTGTGTTAGGATTGTGCACATAAACCCACCTGTGTGAAAAGGCCCGGTGAAACCTGGAACCCCACAGGCTGGACAGGGAGGCTATTCCAGGTGGTGGCAGCAGTCGTAGGGCTCCATGGCATCTGGAGGAGAAGGAGCGCCCAGCTGGTGACCCAGTCACTCCTGTAATTTAGTCACGGATCTTGCCTCCCAGGTTGCCCTTGCCCTCTCCCTGCCCAGGCTCTGTACCATGCGGTTCCCAACTATCCTCATTCATGAGGCCTTCACCCCCCACCCAATCAGCTTTGAAGGTCTTATGAATGATGCCAGTTGGGAATTGGGCACAACCCTGATCTTATAGAAGGGCATGGCTTCCCAGATGGTCTAATTCATGCTGCCTGCCTCCTTAACATGCTACACCTACGCTATTGGGCACATTACATTCGAGGCCAAAGTGCACCTTCAAAGTTTTTGTAATGTACACTTTCAAAATTTATGTGCACATTACATTCTATTGTGTATTACACTTCAATAAATATGGGAAATTTAGAACAGTTTCTTCCAACCTGATCCCTTCAAGATGCATTAAATAACTTTCATGACCCCTCTTGAACCTAGCTTTCATTCTGACTAGCTGATGATGGAACACAGTCCAACACATTTCAATGACATCAGGATGGGGCATGCTGATTAAAATAATCTTCACAGAAGGAATACATTGGGTTGCTTAAGCAAGCACGCATACACAAGGAACAGTCTATCCCAACTTCACTGTAGTGTGTGTATCTTGTGATGGCTTATGGAAGCTAGAGCTCTCTTCACATCAGTTGCCCCTACCCTTCATCCACCCTGTCCTAGGGGAATGTTTGGAAGTCTAAGAGACTAAGAATGCATTTTTGCATAAACACTATTTGACAATGATTTCTAGGAATGAGCTCTAGCACTGAAATCCTTTCAAAACTTAATTTGTAAATAAATACTTACTGGTTTTTCAAGTACAACAGGATGATCAGGAAGAAATTCTGGTTTCTCTTGAGCAAGTGAAACCTCTGAAAGTTTCAAAAGGTAATCTCTACTATAGGTTATTCTTTCTGCTAACACAAAATTAAGAAAGGTTTGGTTGAGAGGTATATGTGCAATGAGCCTTCTAGAACTCTTAGATCATCGGGGGAGGCCCTGCTCTCGGTCCCACCAGCCTCGCAGGTAAGGCTGGTGGGAACGAGGGACAGGGCCTTCTCGGTGGTGGCTCCTCGGCTGTGGAACACCCTCCCCAGCAACATATGGCAGATACCAACTCTCCTAGGCTTCAGGAAAGCCTTAAAGACATGGTTGTGCATGCAAGCTTTTAATGAATGAGAACATGGACTTTACATGACCTGTACAAAGATTTATTGAGGATTTTGGATGAATGGATTCTAATCTTGGACATGCTTAAAATTTTATATAATGTGATTTTATTTTGCAATGGTATCTGTTTTATATGAATTGTTGTTTTGTAGATTGTTTTATATGAATTGTTGTTTTTACATTGTTTTTAGGCATTGAATTTTTGCCTATTTATTGTAAGCCGCTTTGAGTCCCCTTGGGGAGAAAGGGGGGGGGGGGTAAAAGTGATGTAAATAAATAAATAAACACACAAACAAAAAATTAAAGATATATGTTATTTATTATTTTTACATCACCAAAACAAACATGTGTTTTCAAAACTGTAAATGTTGTCAAAGTAAGTAAATCTGAGGGCCCTTCCAGACAGGCCCTATATCCCAGGATCTAATTCCAGGTTTTCTGTTTATCCCAGATTATCTGGCAGTACGGACTCACATAATTCAGTTTAAATCCGAAAACCTGGGATCAGATTCTGGAATATAGGGCCTGTCTAGAAGGGCTCCGAGTTCTATATCAGAATTATGGAATGTGAAAGTTTATTAATTGATACCTGAAAGGTAGCCACTTTAACTTATAGAGGTGATGGGATAATCTTTAAGTCGTAGCTTTAATGTCTGACAATACCAAAAGCAGACTGTGCTATAATATCAATGGTGCTATGGAAGAAATAGGAAAGGCCATGTGACTGATACACTGTTTTTCTATTAACCTATCCTAGTAATTAGGATAGTAGCAGTGAACATTGTCTTTTGAATAAGTTTTACAACATAATTAAATAGGTCATCATTTTAGTCTGTCAAATATCTGAAATTTTAAAAACAAGATTAGGCTGTAGGCTGTAAACTGGTTTCAGATTTCTCTGAAGCTACTCATGACATCTAGCTACACATCGGTCAGTGTCTCAAATAAAACAGTACTTGGCATTATTGTAGAATTTATCATTTCTCCCATAGTTTTATTGTCTTTTTCAATGCTTGTATATATACAATGCTTACCTTTTGTAACTTCAGGTTTGTGCTGCTCTGAAACACGCGGAATCAGACTTTCATTTAAAACCAGTAGTCTGTTGGATTTACATATCTAAATTAAAAAAATATATGTTTTACAGAAGTTTAGAATTTTATTTGGGAATTTGGAAATATAGAGGAATTTTCTACAGGCTGAGACACAATTATTCATATCAGTCTGATGAACCAAATTTACACACAAGACCGTAACCATTGTTAAGTCGATGACTTCTACTCTATTTTCATGGAGCCAATCTAGGGTCAATTACATCAAAAAATCAATAAAAAGCAGCTGGGCAATACTCCTCATCTCTCTCCTGTTGAAGTCATTCATCACAGTGACCAAAGCAGATTCAGTCCAAAACCAGGCTGAATGCAGACTGAAATAGGTACACATAAATCCATAACCTTCAAAAACCTCTGCGGCAATGTTGTAGCCATCTCTCAAGCACTTTGGTAGCTGCTGACACCACCTGCCACCTGTCTTGCCAATTCTTCCTCAGCCCATGTTCAACTTCAATAACAAGCTGTTTTTTTTAACTTTTTAAGAAAATTTGTAAGTAATATAAAACTGCTTTCATAATCGTTTAGTTCCCTTTCCTTACAGCAATGCCTGTCTCACAGTTCTGAATGCTTAAGGAAGAGTCTTTTGTCCTTGTTCAAATAAATCTCTGGCCAGCCTCAGAATTGTTTATATCCATAGCATTAAACCATAGCTGGCATTACATGACAGTTATATAAGAAATTGCAATTGCAACAATGTAGAGAAACCTATTTATTTGGTGTATTATAGTAAACTTACTGAGCCAATTTCATTAGGTGAATGTACAGGAGTACTGCATGAAAACATCGTCTGGAAGCTGAAATTGGTTGGTGATACTATGGGACAGAATGCAGTAGAAATAAATCAGTAACATCTGTAATAGCATTGCTTTTTTAAGTTGTAGGTATGCTGTTACATTTTAATGTAACATGCTTTTTGGCCCTGGATCTCTTAACAAATCGTAGAATCACAGAGCTAGAAGAGACTGCAAAGATCATCTAGTTCAAGTGCCTATCACAAAGGAACGTGTAACAAAAGCTCTTTGGGATGGTCATTTAACCTTTCATAAAATCATAGAGTTGGAAGAGACCACAGGGCGATCCAATCCAAACTTCTGGCACACAGGAATTTATATTCAAACCACTCCTGACAAATGGCCATTTAAAAATTCTCCATAGAAGGAGACATCACCAAACCTTTCTTGCTGTCAGGAATTTTTTTCCTAATGTTTAGGTGGGATCTCTTTTCCTGTAGCTTTAATCCATTGCTCCATGTTTTCATCACTGGAGCAGCAGAAAACAAATTTACTATTTCCTCAATATAATGTTTTTTCAAATATATTAATGTGGCAATCATGTCACCTCCAAATCTTTTTTTCTCCAGGCTAGAAATACCAAACTCTCTAAGGGCACATTTACCTTATAGAATTAATGCACTCTGACACTGCTTTAATTGCAATGGCTCAATATTATGGAATCATGGCAGTTTTAGTTATACAAGGTTTTGAGCCTTCTCTGCCAAAAACTTCTGACGTCTCATCAAACTACAATTCTCAAGATTCCTTAATATGGAGCCATGAAGTTAAAGTAGTGTCAAATTGTGTTATTTTTACAATGTAGATACACCCTAAGCAACTCCCCGGAGGTCTTGGCTTCCAGGATTTTTACCATTTTGTTCGCTGTCCTCTAGTTGCATTCCATCTTGTCAGTATCCTTCTTCAGTTATGGTGCCCAGAAAGGGACACCGTATTGCTGGTCAAAGGGGAACAGAGTGGTACTATTACTTCCCCCAATCTAGACACTACTTTTATTGATGCAGCCTTGAATTACATTGGCTTTTTAAAGTGTCATATCAGTCAGAATGTGTAAATTACTCAGCATTTATTTAAGTGCTAACACAATCAATGTCTCAGGATTAACCACAGATGTCACTGTAATTGGGGTGTGGTAGCTGAGTGCTGAGCCTGTTACCTATACGTTTGTAATAAGCCTGTGTTGAGTTGATGAGGGTTGGAAGTTGGGAGATGAAGATAGGAGAGTTTGTACATACTGTGTTAGTTTGTACTACTGCTGCAACCTAAGAAAGAAAAGCCTTCCAGTTGGAACGTACAGGTTTGTGTCTAGGTGTTGATTTTGTTCCTGAGGAGACCACTTCATCGCAAGAAGGTATTTGGCTCCCTTACAGGAGTGAAGAGTCTATTCCACTATACAACAGGGGATTTCATACGTATTTGAACCCCTGACATCATTTATGGGCCCAGGGTACCCAGCGCAACCAGTGTAGGCAGTGCAACCGGTGAAAGGACTCTAAAGACCAGAATCTGTGTGAGTGGTAGAGTGAAGGCTGAAAAGCAGTCCAGCAAAAAATGCCTCTCTCTTTAAGTAGCAGTTTGCCTTTTGAAAGGCTAAACACTACTAGTGTGGGCTGAGGTTCTTCCTAATGAAGGAAGATTTATGGACTGTGCTGGAGAATCCACCAGCAGCTGGGGCAAGTGTAGCAGAGCTGAGGGCTGACAAAAAAGCCAAAGCTCCTATTATTTTGTCAGTGGAGGATGCCCAGCTGGCTTATCTCAAGAATGCAATGATAACAAGAGAGTGTTGGAAGAGTCTCCTTAACATTTACCAGACAGAAACTGCCAGTATCAAAATTATTTTGACACAAAACCTTTATCATTTAAAGTTAAAAAGGGGTGAAACTGTGTCAGAAAGTGTGGCCCAGTTTGTTTTTGTTTAAAAGCTGCCAAAGTAAAAGAATCCACCACTTCCAAGTCAAGTGTCTTGCAGCTTTTGCTCAGAAAATTCTTTCTGTTTCTAATCTTTCTAATCTTATTTTGTAGGTTTGTATCTGGAGCCTGTTTAGGAACAAAAAGGAGAGGTAAGAAAGAATCTTTCACTACCTTAAGGAATGAGTCTTTTAAAAAATTGTAAAATTCACTTAATCCTCTCTATTGGTAACATCATGCTTCCTAAAGTTTTCTAGAGCAGAGGTTCTTAAGACTTTTGCGCTTGCATCCCCTTTTCGACCTGATAAAAACTCTACTGAATTACTGGAGCAAGTTTTTTTTTACTGAAAACAAATGCACATTTGCAAGACTTGCTAAAAAATGCTTTTCAATATTGTGCAGTGCAGCTGAACCATTTTATTTATTTAATTATGTATTATTCAAACTTATATGCCGCTACTCCCCTAGGGCTCGGGGAAGCTTACAAGAAGACTAAAATCTAAAACAATTTAAAAATAGCAGTAACAGAAATCAAAAGCCTGCCAAAACAGGTGTGTCTTACATGCCCTGCGAAAGGCTGATAAGTCTCGTAAGGCACGGACTTCAGGTGGCAGAGTGTTCCAGACTGATGGCGCCACTGCTGTAAAGGCTCTGCGTCTGGTTGTTGTTAGACGCAAGGTCTTTAAACTGGGAACTTCCAGCAGATCTTGGTCCTCAGAATGGAGGAATCTCTGGAGTTGGTAGGGGGTGAGGCGGTCCCTCAAGTACATTGGCCCCAGACCATGTAAGGCCTTAAAGGTAAGTACCATCACTTTGAAAGTGATCCGGTGATCAAATGAAAACCAGTGCAGCTGCAGTAAGATTGGTGTTATGTGGATTCTCATCGGGACTCCCGCAAGAAGCCGAGCAGCTGCATTTTGTACCAATTTGAGCTTCCGGATCACTGACACAAGAAGGCCAATGTAGAGGGCGTTACAGTAGTCCAGTCTTGAGATGACCGTAGCTTGGATCACAGTAGCTAGGTCGTCCCTAGACAGATAGGGGGCCAGCCGTCTAGCCTGCCGAAGATGAAAAAAGGCGGTTCTGCTAACGGCGGAGACCTGGGCCTCCATCGTCAGCAGAGGGTCCAAAAGGACTCCAAGACTCTTTACCAGTGGAGACGGGCGTAGCGCTTCGCCATCCAGGGTAGGCAACTGGATATCCCCAGTGCCCGGTCGACCCAGCCATAGGATCTCCGTCTTTGCTGGATTCACCCTCAACCTGCTGGCACGCAACCATCCAGTAACGGCCTCAAGGCACTGATGAAAATTATCGGGTACAGAGTCCGGTCGGCCTTCCATCTTCAACACAAGTTGAGTGTCATCAGCATATTGGTAACACTTGAGCCCGAAATCTTGAACCAGCTGAGCAAGTGGTCGCATATTTATTTATTTGCAGCATTTATATTCCGCCCTTCTCACCCCGAAGGGGACTCAGGGAGGATCACATTACACATATAGGCAAACATTCAATGCCTTTTAACATAGAACAAAGACAAGACAAACATAGGCTCTGAGCGGGCCTCGAACTCATGACCTCCTGGTCAGAGTGATTCATTGCAGCTGGTTGCAGCTGGCTTGCTCTCCAGCCTGCGCCACAGACCAAGAGATGTTAAACAACAGAGGGGAGAGAATGGCCCCCTGAGGAACCCCACAAAGTAGAGGAGACCTTTCAGAGACCAGGCCTCCCCTCTCCACTTGCTGTCCACGGTTGTGAAGAAAGGAGGCTAGCCAATTTAAAGCTGTCCCTGACTCCAGCAACGGCAAGACGGTGGGTCAAAAGATAGTAATCGACTGTGTCAAATGCTGCTGTGAAATCCAATAATACAAGCAGCACCGACCCGCCCTGATCAAGCTAGCATCGAAGATGATCCGTGATGGAAACCAACACAGTCTCTGTCCCATGCTCCGCACTGTCCCAAGCAGGACTGGAAGGGATCTAGTCTGGCTGTGTCTAGGAACTGCTGCAGCTGCTCCACTACTGCTCTCTCAATCACCTTGCCCAGAAACGAAAGATTTGAAACTGGGCGGTAGCTGGAGGGAACCGAGAGATCTAAATCTGTTTTTTTTTCAGCAGGAGAGAGACTACCGCCTCTTTTAAGCCCCCTGGAAATACTCCTTGCTCAAGGGAGCTGTTTATTATCTTCAACAGCGGGTCACGTAATCCCTCCAAGCAGGATTTCACCAACCAAGAGGGACATGGATCGAGGGAGCAAGTGGTCGGTCTAGCTGCAGCTATGAGCCTATTGAGAGCCTCTGCGTCCAGCAGGATGAACCGGTCAAGGGTGGGCCCTGCAAGTGGCCACAGAGTCTCAAGTTGTCTCACTATCAGTTGTGGCAGGGAGATCCCAGCGTAGTAGCGAGATCTTGTCTGCAGCATAGCTCTGAAAAGCTTCGGCTGAAAGGGCCTAATCTTCACTTTTTGGGATGGTAGGGACCGTCGTTAAAGATCGACAATTTTAAACAGTTTTGCCGGGCGTGAGTTAGGGGAGGCTATCAAAGAGGCGTAATATACTCGCTTTGCTTCGATGATAGCATGCTCATTGGACTCCATAAATGCCCTATAAGCTGCATATCGATCGAGTCGCTGACCGGCTCCAGATCCCTCAGAGCATTCCGGAAACTACTGGGTTCCATAAGTTTCCTTGGACAAGCCCAAATCGGCTTGGTGCCTTTGCCAGGTGGGCAGGCATGCTCCAACCGGACTCTTAGGGCACAATGATCCAACCATAGAACCTCTATAGTAGAGACATGGATCACTTGAATTCCTGAGCTGAAGATAAAATCTAGCGTGTGTCCCGCCTGATGCGTGGGCCCAGTACTACAAAGCGAGAGTCCTAGTGTCTCCATGGTAGACACTAGGTCCATAGCTGCTAATGAACAGGAGTCTGCATCAGCGTGGACGTTGAATTCCCCCAAGATAAGTCTGGGGAACCTCAAGGACCACTCTGACACAGTTTCGAGCAGCTGGGATAGGCTATCTGCTGGTGCGCTAGGCGCATGGTACACCAGCAGAAAGGCTATATTCTCAGGGGAATCCCACACCAGACCAACACTTTCAATGCCAGAGATGTTCAGCACAGGAGCTGCCCTAAGAGAAAAGCTTTCTCAGGACAGCATAGCCACCCCACCCCACCTCGCCTCCCAGTCCGCATTTGGTGGGTGATTACATAATCTGGAGATGTTATTTCTTGAAGTAGGATGTCGTCCCCCTCTTGAATCCAATTTTCTGCACAGTCCGCTGTAAACACTGCATGTTGTTGCTAACAGATTTGTGTAAATTAGTGGTGTTCAGAAACTTGGTACTATAACTAATTTTATGACCCCGACATTGAACTAAGGGGGCCCAATTTAGTTTAAGAAGCCATGTTCTAGAGAACTTAGATGTTTAGGTGAAACCATGGTAATGATCCCATGGATATGGGGATCATTCTGTAACTTGTTTTTAAAAATCTGTTGAAATAAGACACTACCATATACTATACTTAGGGACAAATTCTGTAGCAGTTTGCTGGTAGTAAAAAGGGTATTACCAAATGTAGGAAATAGTAAAGCTGCTTGATTTTGTTCATTGAAAATAAATTTACCATAAGGAGTGAGATGTCGCACAGGTCTCGCTGGCTGAAGTGATTTACCAATCATTCTTTTTGTTTCCATTTTTTAAACACTTTGGGATGCCATGCTGTAAAAAGAAACAAACAAAATATACATGTAATAATTACAAAACTTGAAAGAATTAAGAAAATTGTTTTAAAAGTACAGGCAGTCCCCAAGTTACAAACAGCTGACTTATAAACAACTCATAGTTAAGAATAGGGTTGAAACAACAGATAGTGAGAGAAATCTACCCCTCAGAAGAGAAATTCACTCCTGAAAGAGTTATCATGAAAATAAGGTGTTTCCACTGAAGCTTTATCATTGATCCTTGTTTCCACAACAAGCCAATTTTTTTTCAAAATCCAATTATCACAAGGACAAAGTGAGGTGAAATTTTCTGAACAGGGGTATAGACAGCAAAACAAATACCACAGGGGTGCTAACCTTTCTCTATGCTATCCAAAGCTCATATATACACACATACACACACACACACACACACACACACACACACACACACACACACACACACACACACAAAGCTGTGCCTGGCCATGCATTGCTGTGGCTTATGGGAATCATTTGTTGACCAGGTGGAATAGCAGTGAATAGCCTTGCAACCTCAAAGCCTGGCCATTTTCTTCTTATACGAATCCTTGTTTGGTGAGCTGGAATACAATGGAATAGGCTTGCTGCTTGGAAGGCTGGGTACTTGCATTCTAGGAGAATGGTTTTTGACCAATTTGAATGGCACTGAATAGCCTCACTGCTTCAAAGCCTGGCCGCTTTCTATATAGGGGCATCCTTCCTTAGGCAGGTTGAATGGGACAGAGTAGCTTTGTGGCTTCAAAACCTGAGGGTTTTCTATCTAGGGGAAATCTTGGTTGGCCAGGTTGAAGAGCACTGAATAGCCTTGTTGCTTGCAAGCCTGGCCGCTTTCTATGTGTAACTCTTGGTTGGCCAGGTTGACTAGCAATGAATAGTCTCAGTGCAGCAAATATGAATGCTGCAATTAGTCACCTTGATTAGCATTTAATTGCCTTGCAGCTTCAAAGCCTGGCTGCTTTTTGTCTGGGGGAATCCTTTGTTGGGAAGTGTTAGCTGGCCCTGGTTATTTCCTTTCCGGAATTCCCGTTCTCAGAGTGTTGCTCTTTATTTACTGCCCTGATTTTAGAGATTATATTGTTCTGTATTATTATACCACAGTAATTTTAGATATTATATTTATAATCTTATATTATCTGCTTAGAACTGGATTATACGAGGCCCGTTCTACACAACTGTATAAAATCCACACTGAACTGGATTATATGGCAGTGTGGACTCAAGATAATCCAGTTCAAAGCAGATACTGTGGATTATTCTGCCTTGGCATTCTGGGTTATATAGGTGTGTGGTAGGGCCTTGAGGCTACACTGCCATATAATCCAGTTCAAATCAGATAATCTGTATTTTATAGGCAGTGTGGAAGAAGCCTGAGTGAAGAGGCCCTGGGCGCCATTCTGGCTGAGTGGGTTGCTAGGAGACGAAGTGGGCAGAGCCTACCCTTCTAACTAGTAGCAAGGGGAAAAAACAGTTCTTCATCTTCCTCTAATTTGGATTTTATTTTTCTGGGTTTTTTTTGTTTGAAAGACATATTTTGGATGACTATGTCTTTTGTGGCCAAATTTGGTGTGATTTGGTTCAGTGGTTTTGCTGTTTACTCCATAATAAAACACACATTACTTTTATATATAGATAGATAGATATATCTCCCTGTATATTTGGTTGATTCTTATACCACTCATTTTCTGACCGTGTCTCTTCCTTTCAGACACAAAGACATTAAACACAGAGTATAAATGCCTCATGATTAATAATTTTATTAACTTCTTGTTCAAACCAATGTACATTAGCATTATAAAACTACGTAATTACAAATCTTTGACTATGAGAGATACTCTGTTAATCATAATTTAGACAATTGATGTATGTGAAATTCAAATTACTGCCTGATTATTAATTGATATTAATTGAATTAAGACAGAGATCTCCAAGTCTTCCTATTACCAACAGTCCTTCTACGATCTTGCAAACCCAGGGCCCAGGGTTTAATTGGGTATATCCCTCTATAATGACATCTTCCTCCTTTCCAAATGCCATCTACATTCCCAAGTATTATTGTATTTTCTAATGCACTAATAATTTGTCCAAGTAGATAGCTTCAGTTTTGCTACTGCGGCTTACAAATGGAGTTTAGGACTGATATGGTCTAAGCCAACCTGCTCATTTGTTGTTGTTTTTTAACAGTTTATGGTACCAAGCTCTCTTCCACACCATGTGTCAAATGAGCTTACTTCACAACCATACATAAAAATTGGAAATATTAATGCATAGACCACTACTTCTTAAACTGTTGGGGTCCCAAAAAACTGGGCAATAGCAAATAGCACTGATCACCAGTGGCTGTTTTACACATTTACATGAATCTGTTGTGCAGTGTTTACCACATACTCTGCAGAAGTTGCTTTGGCTGTATATAAAAAGGAAAATCAGCGTGTTTAGCAAGCCTTTATCAGGTTTGAAGGGGTTGCAAGTGGAAAAGTTTAAGAGGAATAGCCAATCGTGATATTCAATAATGTAATTTTACACCTGAGGGTCCCATCTAGTTTCTGCATAGTGGCCCTTCCAAGTATGGTCTTTTGATTCCTTAGTTACAATGTCAATTTCGTTTTATGACTGAGTCAAAGAATAGAAAACCCTGGACATATGAGTTTTCTTGCTCTACTTAAGGTACATTGCTTAATGCAATGGTCTGGTGGTTACTATGATCTCTACTGCCCCCTTTCTTGGGGACTAGAATATATATCAAGAACTTCTAATCTTTGGACCATTATTTTGTTTTCCATATGAGATAGATTTTTATTATAATTTAGATAGATTCTGCCTCTGTAGCTTGAATCAGCTCTGTTGGTATGCTGTGTTTTCCTAGTACTTTATTTCCTCCAAAGTGCAGCTTCCACTTTGTATAATTGTGGTTTCATCTTCCAATGATTCTTACTTGAATGATCCACCATCTTTTCATCTCTTTTACATAGTTCTTCAGTGATTTTAGAATTGCCACTCTTGGTTTTAACTTTCCTTTGATTTCATGTTGTTGGGAGGAGGTCTCTTGTTACATGTTTTTATTGCTTTTTTATTATTTCTCATTGAATATTACAGTAACTGTCATTGCCCCAAGAGGCATATCACAGAACAATTGCATTCAGTATTCTGACTCTACTTCTTTAACTTTTCTCTTCTAATCCATCCTTTAAATTGCTTGAAGAGTTGTATCTGTTATCCAATGATGTGGCTCTTTTTTGTTTTTAGCTGCAGACAGTATCTTTTCACATTCTTCCCTGACCGAGTCCCTCACTTTGGTCCAGAGTTCTTTAGGCTCCCAGTCAATTAGACTCTTGGTAGTTATGCAAATCATCTCCCTCTCCTCCTCCTCACCACTTCCTCATGCTCTTTGAATTCTATAGGGATGTTTTTCAGGGGCTTTTTTTGGCACATTCATAGATTAAGTCTACTTTTTTAGTTTTGCTCTCCACCTTCCGCTTTCAAATATGTCATCTATTTTATTTCTATACTGGCCATCAAGTGATGTAGATCAGGGATGGGCAACCACAGAAGATTAGATTAGCCTTCTAGGATAACCTGAGTGCTGTCTTCACCTATGCATCTGTAATCTCTGCAAAAACATCAAAATGTTTTTGCCCTCAAGTGCCCTTTAGGGATATGGGAGCATATCTGGGAGCTGTCCAAGAAGGCAATTAGAAGAACATTTTTTTTAAATGTTCCCCAGTAAGTTGTGCTTATCCTGGAGAGTCAAAAGAAGGTATCTCAAAACATGGTAAAAATATGCTGCATTTTGTATATCATTTTGGGGCATTCCAGACCCTAACCCAATGTATGAAGTCATATCTTTGGTTGCTTGAAGGAATACTTGCAATGAACAAATCTTTGGCTTCACAAAATTCAACCAGTCAGTCTCCTGATTTATTTCTTGATTCTAGGCCAAATTCTCTGAAAGTGTTTGGTTCTGCTCTGTTTCCTGCTTTGGTGTTCTAATTCGATTACGCACATGTCTATTTTGGTGTGAGAACTATCTCCTCTTGGATTTCAGTAAATAATCTTTAAATTACTTCCTCTTTTGCCTCTAGTTGGGAGTATAAATTTGGATTAGAATTATATTGATGGGCTTCCTCTGAGGTCTTGTCAATATCATTTGACAAGCTTTGCATTATATCCCCTGACTGTTCCTCTTTCCTCATTATTAAGGCCAGTTAATTTTTCTTTAGATTTTCATTTCCAGTATAGAACACCAATTAATAATCTGATTGAATGTTCAATTCCTTTCCACTATAGTCCATTTACACCAAATAATGTAACATTTGCCAATTATGTGGAAATAATATCTTTGGGACCCAATGGTGCCCGGGTTATTAGAAAGAATTGTTTTGGGATGATTACCTATCACTTAAGTTTGTTCCAGATCCAGTGTTGCCTGGGTTCAGTGCTCTCTGGATAAGGGTGAACTACAACTCTCAGATTCTCAGGGCAAACACCTCCAAACCCTGCCAGTATTACAGTTGGCCATGTTGGGTCTGTGTGCCAAGTTTGAACCCAACTTTGTAAAACAAAATAATACTAATAATAATAATAATACAATATAACAATTATATTTTATATATTACATATTATTAGTAATATTGCAGTATAGTGGTCTAGTAAGAAGCCCTGGTGGCGAAATGCATTAAAGCACTGAGCTGCTGAACTTGCAGACCAAAAGGTCTCAGGTTCAAATCCCGGGAGCGGCGTGAGCGGCCGCTGTTGCTCCAGCTCCTGCCAACCTAGCAGTTCGAAAATATGCAAATGTGAGTAGATCAATAGGTACAGCTCTAGCGGGAAGGTAACGGCACTCCATGCAGTCATGCCGGCCACATGACCTTGGAGGTGTCTACAGACAACGCCGGCTCTTCGGCTTAGAAATGGAGATGAGCATCAACCCCCAGAGTCAGTCACAACTGGACTTAACGTCAGGGGAAACCTTTACCTTATAGTGGTCTAGTGCAATACAGTAATATACAATGATAATATTGTGCTATGCTAATAATATCATGTAATATATTGTATGTACATATAACTTGTAAGCTGCTCTGAGTCCCCTTTGGGTTGAAAAGGGCAGGATATAAATGCCACAAATAAATAAATAAATAAATAAATAAGGTCGTTGTGAGTCTTTTGGGCTGTATAGCGATGTTCCAGAAGCTTTCTCTTCTGATGTTTCGCCCACATTTATGGCAGGCATCGTCAGTGGTTGTGAGGTTGTGTTTCCGGTTATGAAAATCTTCAACAATACAAAAAACAAATACAGTAGAGTCTCACTTATCCAACATAAACGGGCCGGCAGAATGTTGGATAAGTGAATATGTTGGATAATAAGGAGGCATTAAGGAAAAGCCTATTAAACATCAAATTAGGTTATGATTTTACAAATGAAGCACCAAAACATCATGTTGGACAACACATTTGGCAGAAAAAGTAGTTCAATACGCAGTAATGCTATGTAGTAATTACTGTATTTACGAGTTTAGCACCAAAATATCACGATATATTGAAAACATTGACTACAAAAATGCATTGGAGAATCCAGAACGTTGGATAAGCGAGACTCTACTGTACAGTCAATTCCCCCCAAACTCCTGCACTATGTTCAGTAGGTCATGGGAGTTTTCTGTGCCAAGTTTGGTCCTGCTCCATTGTCGGTGGGGGCTACAGTATCTCTGGATGCAGGTTAACTACAACTCCCAAAAATTAAGGTCAATTTCCCCCAAACCCCTCCAGTATGTTTTATTGGTCCTGGGGGTTCTTTGTGTCAGGTTTGGTCCAGATCCATCATTGGTAGAGTACAGAATGCTTTCTGGATGACAGGTGAACTTCAACTCTCACAATTCCTTTCTTAAGCATCTGAGGGGGAAAGGGGGCTGAGGCTGAAAGGAATTGTGGGAGTTGAAGTCCAAAACACCTGAAGGATCAAAGTTTGCCCATGCCTACTGTAGAAGCCATGCAGTTTGACAGCACTCTTAGTGCCATGGCTCAAGGCTCTGGAATCCTGGGAGTTGTAGTTTTAAAAGGCCTTTCTCTACCAGAGTGCTTTAGCAAACTATACTTCCCACAGAACACCCACATCCTTCCCTCCCTGCCCCAATATTCAGTGCTGAAAGCCCGCTCACCAGTCCCTCATCCTCCGACACACAGAGCGCAAGGCCTGTACCTAAGGCTGCCACCTTCACACCTTCTGCGAAGGAGGGAAACGAATGAAACTGTAGCCGGAAGTCGCTGTTGCCTGAGGCCAACGGACTCTCTCTGCCTGCCTCGTGCTGGGGGCGTGGCCTGGTGGAGGTTGACGCGGGCCACGCGCTGGCATCCCATCCCCCCGCCTTGTAAATCCGCCTATTGTTGCGGTTCTGTGAGGGGAAAAGGGGGAGGAGCTAACGGCACGCGCTGAGGAGCCAATGCGGAAGTGAATCTCTCCCTCCCCCACCTTTGGACTTCAACTCCCAGAAGCCCCAGCTGCCTTGGGTAATGATCAGGGCTTCTGGGAGCTGAAGTCCCAAAGCCTGGAAGGCCAGCCTTTGAGAATAAACAGTGCAGAATGAATGCATTTGAAAGGCACTGCAGACTGACTCAACCAGAGAAGTCAGCCATGGCAGAGCACCTGATGAACCAGCCTGCACACAGCATATTATTTTGAGAACACAGAAATGCTGGACCACTCTAACAACCACCATGTCAGAGTACATAGAGAAGCCATTGAAATCCACAAGCATGTGGACAATTTCAACAAAAAGGAGGAAACCATGAAAATGGACAAAATCTCGCTACCAATATTTAAAAAACTCTAAAATCAAAACAGCAAATAAAGAACAACACTCTGAAAACAGGGGAATTCCAGACAGGATACAATCAGGGCCAGCTAACACCTGCCAACAAAGGATTCTCTAGTCAGGAAGCAGCTAGGCTTTGAAGCTGCCAGGCTATTCAATGCTAATCAAGCTGGCCAATTTGCCTCAAATAAGCAAGAGTTCTTTCTCTCACCTTGAACATTATTCCAGTGATACATAAATCCCACTTGCCTAGCTTCCAAGAAACCTCACAACCTCTGAGGATGCCTGCCATTGATGCAGGTGCAACATCAGGAGAGAATCCTTCTGGGACATGGCCATACAGCTCGGAAAACTCACAGCAACTCACTTGACACCATTTTGAATGTCCTGGCCCAATGCTATGAAATTATAGGAGTTGTAGTTTGTAAGGTCTTCTTTACCCCTCCTCTCTGCCTGATAGCGCTGGTGCCTCAACAAATCCTAAGCCAGGATTCTATAGCATTGAGCCAGAGCAGTTAAAGTGGTGTCAAACTACAATCAATTCTTCAGTGTAGATGCACCCTAATGACTTAGGAGTTCAAATCCCCAATTTAGCCATGGAAACCCACTTGTGTGTGGCACACGCTCTCAGCACCAAAGGAAGGCAAAGCCAGTTAACCCCTTCTGGATGCATTATTTTAAGAAACCTGCCGTAGAGATGCCATAAATAATAATATAAATAATACATGAATAAAACCCTGGAAGATAGATAACAATGAACATAGTAAACAGAATGAAATGAGTTGTCGAAGGCTTTCATGCCCGGAATCACTGGGTTGCTGTGAGTTTTCTGGGCTGTATGGCCATATTCCAGGAGGATTTTCTCCTGATGTTTCACCAAACCTCACAACCTCTCAGGATGTCTGCCATAGATGTGGGTGAAACGTCAGGAGAGAATGCTTCTGGAACTTGGCCATACACCCCTGAAAACTCACAGCAACCCAGAATGAAATCAACCTGTTTGTCTAGCTTCCCAAACATATCATCTTGGTAACACACTTTTTAGGCATGCATCATTTCACAATGCAGTCATTCAGTTGTACTAGCAAGCCAGAGGTCAACCAAGCAGCCGATGCCTGACTTAGGGACCTTCCACACAACCCTATATTGAACTGGAATATATGGCAGTGTGGACTCAGATAACTCAGTTCAAAGCAGATATTGTGGTATTTTCTGCCTTGATATTCTAGGTTAAATGGCTGTGTGGAAGGACCCTTAGCCAATTCAGGAGCAAGGACAAAAAATAGCCAAAGCTACAGTCCAATAATCAGATGACAGGGGTTCACTTAGTTCTGAAGAGTTCAAGAGTAGAAACCGAAGTGAGAGATCCAAAGTCAAGCCAGATAGTCAGGAGTCAAACTGAAGCCCAAGTCCATAGATCAAAGCCAGGAAGTTAAGTCAAGAATTCAGAGTCAAGGTTTCAGGATACAACAAGGTCCATAATACTAACCAGGGAATTTCCTTCCTTGGAGGCTTTTAAACAGAGGCTGGGTGACTATCTGTCAGGGATGCTTTCATTGTGCTTTTCCTGCATGGCGGCAGGTTGGACTCGATGGCCCGTGTGATCTCTTCTAATTATAGGAAAGAGTACAAAGGTATGATATTACCTGCAACCCAATAGCTGTTGCTTACATACCCTTTTTTATCATGGGATCTCAGCTGCTGCTCATTTCAGCAAGCCTATACAGATAATCACAGACGCCTGTGATGCTCAAGTAGGAGGTCAGGTTAACCCTTCCCAAGCTTGCTGCAACCCTCAGAAGAGTCCTCCTCTGCTGGAGAGCTGTCCCAAGTTGCAGCTGAGCCGTATTCTAGCAGCCTTTTCTCCTGACGTTTTGCCTGCATCTCTGGCTGCCATCTTCAGAGGATCCGATGGTGGTAAAGCAAGTGGAGTATATATACCTGTGGAGTGTTCAGGGTGGGAGAAAGAACCAATGTCTGTTAACCAAGTGTGAAGGGTGCAGTTAGCAAGTTTAATGGAGTAGGATCCCTTCATTAGCATGTGAGTAACTAAGATTACATAGTCCAGTGGTTCCCAACCTTTGGTCTGCCAGGTGTTTTGGACTTCAGCTCCTACAATTCCTAACAGCTGGTAAGCTGGCTGGGCTTTCTGGGAGTTGAAGTCCAAAACAACTGGAGGACTACTGATGTAGTCAATAGTGAGGGTATCTGCATAGATGTAGCCTGGCTTTTATTCCCTTTGAATTGTTTATTGCCTGGAGACATCCTTTGTCTGGGTGGTGTTCACTAGCCCTTGATTGCTTTCTGCCTGGAGTCCTCGTGTGTTTGGGTGATGTTCATTATATGAGAACACAAACATTCTGGACCACTCTGACCACCACTTTGTCAGACTACACAGAGAAGCCATTGAAATCCACAAGCACATGGACAATTTCAACAGAAAGGAAGAAACCATGAAAATGAACAAAATCGGCTACCAGTATTGAAAAACACCAGAATTAAGACAGTAACTAATGAACATCATCCAAACACAGGAGGCCTCCAGGCAGAAAGCAATCAATCATTCAATCAATCAAGGGCTAAGTGAACACCACTCAAAGGATGTCTTCTTGAACCCAAGAAGAGATGGAGTTAGAGCAGATGAGACCCAGTTCTTTACTATTAAGAAATGTAGTTATAATTTTGTCAATAAAGCTTTTGTAACTTTAAAGATTGAACTCTGCATCTTTGCCTCCTAAGCTCTAAATTTTTTCTTCCAGCCACATCACTTCATGCTCTGCATGCTGTGAGCCGAATGTGAGTATTCTGTTTGTATTTTTGGATGCTCTGCAGTTTTTGGGAGTTTTCCCCAACACATGGTAAAGGTAAAGGTTTCCCCTGACGTTAAGTCCAGTCGTGACCGACTCTGGGGGTTGGTGCTCATCTCCATTTCTAAGCCAAATAGCCGGCGTTGTCCATAGACACCTCCAAGGTCATGTGGCCGGCATGACTGCATGGAGCGCTGTTGCCTTCCTGCTGGAGCTGTACCTATTGATCTACTCACATTTGCATGTTTTCAAACTGCTAGGTTGGCAGGAGCTGGGGCTAACAGTGGGCGCTCATTCCGCTCCCGGGATTTGAACCTGGGACGTTTTGGTCCGCAAGTTCAGCAGCTCAGCCGTTTAACACACTGTGCCACTGGGGGCCCCTCCCTAACACATATACCCTTTAAAAAGATATTTTTTCCAATAGCATTAAAATGGATGTTTTCTACAAAAAGAGGAAAGTGCAAAGAATAGTTGGAAGGAAAAAAGAAATGAACAACAGAAAAATGTACTTCCGATATGGCAAGAAATGATGAGCTAAGCTAGGGTATCTCTCACTGAAAATACATAAATAGAAAAAATAGAAAATATGAGTATTTGACACATATCTACTAGAAAAAAAGCAATCATATTGTAGACAGCATATAATTTCACTTATATTTGCAACTCTAATAGAAAAAATGGTGTAGACTATAAGCGTTTGTGCCTCATTTATTTCAAGGACATATCTGACAATGCAAATCTTGAGACTTTGAGTTTCCACCAATCACAGGAGACACTGTCATTAAAAAACCTGCTTATTTCACACATGCATTTGAGAGCTAAATCAGAATCATCCCAAGTTGTCCTCAAAGGAAGGGCATCTTAATACGAAGTTAAACCATCACTTAAAAACACAGATTTACATCTATTTCTTCTATTGTTGTTATAGATTTTTGAAATCATAACACTCATGTTCTTCCAATTCCTAAAGGACAAATCAGAACCTTCTTTTAGAAACCTTCTTTTTAGAATGTCATTTTAATGTCCATTTATAAAAAGTGGTTTAAATGCCTAGCAAATTAAAACAATATTTACCTGAATATATTTTTAATCATTTAAAGCATTTAACTGTTTGCTTTTATTACCATTGATATTTAATTCTGTCTTAATGTTTGTATTTTGCTTTAGGTTTTAAATTGTATTGCACTGGTTTTATTGTAAGCTGTGTTGAGTCTATTGCAGAGTGAAAAAGTAGGGTATAAATAAACATAACAATAACCCAGTATTGGAAAAATATTAGTGTCTGACCACAATATTTTGAATGAAATAACATTTCTGAGTAGTCCAAGAAAATAATCCATGTACAATGTATTGTAGTAATTAAAATCTGATGATACTAAAAGCTGGGAAATTATAGTCAGGACTCTGTATTGAGGAAGGTCATCGAAGGCGTAACTGTTGGAAGGAAAAATCATGGAAGTCTCCAAGGATAAGCTCCAACACTGTATAGCATTCCTAAACTGACGACTGGATTCTTTGTTGATATGTGACTCCTATTCCCCAAAAAGTCAGAATAGCATTTTCCAAATTAAACAGAAATTAGATGGAAATGTTAGCTCCGGTTGTCTTTCAGAGACCAGGACAGCTGTCTGTCAGTCTTCTATGTTGATCTTGAATCAGTCAGTAAAAGCATTCAGATCACAACAATGAAATCTGGAGATATTATCTGATGAGAGACTACAAATTAGTTTTGAATAATAATCTTTATTAGTGTCTTTTAAAAGGTACATGGTAATCCTGAGCTACTTGCTTTTGTACATTTAACAATATACAAAGACTTCCATTTACAGTTTGAAGGATACATTTATTGTGCTCCAAATCCTCATCCAAGCATTACTTTCCCCCTAAACAGGAATATAGATAATTGAAAATATTATACACAATCCTGAAACATTCACATCTACCTTCTTGACCCCCATTATCTAAGTAAAGACTACTGTAATCTAGAGAGCTCAGGTTATTCTTTGAGAATTTAGAAAAACATTATGTGTAAAGTTTCAAAGATGGGCAGTGCAATAACTGGTCCCCATAATCAATCTGCAAACAGACCTCGAGAAAACATCTTTCATATCTGTATCACACAACTACTTGGAACTGTATTGACCAGCTATACATTGTTTAAATGATCAGAGTAACAATTTACTCCATTTCATATTAGTGTAAAGCTATAATGCCTCCCTTTGCATTGACTGGAGAAGTATTCTCCTATCATGGAAAACGGACCATGATCCAAACACACAAAAAGGTAACCCAATATCACCCTATAATCATCTAAATTTATAAAACGAGTCATTATCAAATGCGTCCCTTGCTTAGACCCTGTAAAGGAACTCATACACATAATGGAGATAAGTTCCATAAATCCAGTGATGGCTTTACCTGTAAAAACATTATTTAAAAATTAAGTACTAGGGTCCTTGAGGGGGGAGAAAATAAAATAAAATACCCAAGTTGAATTTCAGTAGTAGATAAATGAACTTTCATCTTCAGCTGGACTATCAAAATATTGCATTGCTCAACCTGGAAATCTGATAGCATACAGTGTTTACAATAATGTCATCCAAGCAAAAGCTCCACTTTCCAAAAATGATGCACACTTGGTAACGTCACTCTGGTTTTCGGTAAAAGTTACATTGAGCAGTCAAGCAGAGGCTTAGCTTATTGCTTATGATTTTAAAGCAAGCCATTCTGACATTGTTTCTGAAAGTGTACATACGAATGTGAAGCAATTGTAGAAACACCTATAAACACTTCTTGCTTTTGCATACTCATCCTCAAATGGCACAGACCAAGGCGTATTACAGAAAAGGAATACTGTATGTCAGAGTTGAATGCAACAGTACTTTTTAAGACAGATGTGTAATGATGTAAACAAAGCTTTAGTATTCAAAGCTTGGGAATCTAGCAGCAAAACAAACTATTTGCATATAATGTAGTGCAACGAACATTTGTTCTAAGGATCCCCAGCCTTAAAATTATTTGTAACAGAATGGAAACATTAAAAGGAGGGAAAAAGGTTTAAATTAGTCATCATCAGCAGGCTTTCTAAGAAAGCTCTGCTTTTGATAAAATACCATGAAGTGTCTATGCAAAACTGTGCTCTGGATAACTGACTTTTATGGCTCCCCAGTAGCAGGCTCGAATTAGACAGACCAAGCCTAAGAGGTAGGCAACAGCCCAAGAGACGTATGTGGCGTGATAGGTTCTCGCAAAATCTTGTGTACCAACCTGTTAAACAAACAAGAACAGGAAAAAAAGAATTAATTGCTTGTGATTATGTCTTTGAGGTGAAATAGTAACAATTTTAAAAAAATTAAATGAAAGATGCTTCAAAAAAATCAACCTAATTTGAGCTCTAGGCTGCTTTGAAATTAGGCCCACTTATTGGAACCACCATTTAAAAGGCAAAAATCAGACTTTTCATTGTTTTTGAAGACTTTACTTGTTATCGGTTTTCTCTGCACAAACTCATTTAGGACAGACAGTGTTGTGCTAATCGCACATCTGCAAATGGCAATAGGAATTGCATTACTCCCAGGAATTATCATTTTGAAAGGGACAAGAGAGGAAAATGGAGACATTTGGAGGGTAGTACAGGGTTCTGGGTGCAATGGAATGTGGTAGAATAGTTGTGTTATTTCATGTTTGGTGGGCTTTTAAAATAGTTTAGGGGATGAACATAACCTGAAAATAACCCATTTAAAAAGGGGATGGTTGGTGGGCTTTTGGGGATTTGTGGGGTCCAGTGACTGCACACTATGCCCACCTTCTTGGCTGAACTATTTACAGTATAATGATGGCAGATGCATATGTTTGAAAATCTGTGCGTCTTGGGCTATGTGATGGAGAAGCTGGATCTGCCACTGGGTCCTACGATGCTAATCTAATGTGAAAAAGCACATGGAATAGAGTTGGCTGTTTTGAGAAAAATAATCTCCATGCACACAAAACTGTGGCCAATGTAAATTTGTCTCAAGCAGGCACACTTTGAAAGACTTTAATCAAATATAGATTTGGCAAATATAAATTAAGGAACCCTTATCACTGATGTCAGGTGTAGGCCTAACTACAATGGATCAACATGTTTTGTGTCTCAAAAATAGTCTCAGTTTAAAAGAAACATTTATTTAAAAAGACAGAATATCAAACTGCACACTTTCGTTACCAGGTCTAAGGCTTTGTCATTAAATGAAAGGTTTACATTTTTCATACGTCTATTTTTATTGGCCTACAACACCCTTTCATTACATTTCCTGGCTTTTACATTAATTGGTTGCCTAATCAAAACATTACATTCCATTCTTTCTCAGTGTCATCTATTAACAAGCCTGCCATGCAATTAATATGTTGCAGCAGGCGAACCTAATATTCTGATTACATATAGATCAATAGCATCTAACACAGACCAAGTATACCATATTTACACATCCCTTTTATGGCAGGACCTCCATGAGGACCCTGGCCATTGAAGCAGGAGCTGATTTACCATTTTTCTTTTTAAGATTGTCTCCATGTTACTGCAGGATATCTTAAATGTCCTGAAATGCAGGCATAAGGCTTCAAATGACATTGAGACAGTTTCTTAAAGATCAAAGAGCAGAAACTTCCTCAATTTTGACCACATACTCACTGCTGAAACCACCAGTTCTGCCGAGTAATCAGAATGAAATTAAATGTATGCTACTTACAGTTAATCCAACTCCAATGAAGACAAATATCATTCCAATAGTAATATATGCACAACACCGTCTTCGAGGGAGCGCACATCCGACAGAAGAACTACAAGAGGAGGGTAAATGGGGGCCAGAATGAAAAACAATGCTCAATGATTTTGAGGATTCATTAAGTGTCACATAATATATATATTCTAAGATCCCCTTGTGTTTCAAAGTTATATTGCTTTCTGTGAACGCTAATGAGTAGCCACCAGATATTCAGTTCTTGATGTTGCAATAAAATTCACAGCAGCATAAACAAACCAGTAGACAGTCATGTGCTTGGCCAGAAACTTCAGGGCTCAAAAATCAGCAAAAAGCACAGAAAAATCCCTCATGCATAGCATGTGATTAGATTTTTTAAAAAAGATTCTTGCTGGAAAGCTATCAATTTGATTGGTTTAAGCAGCTTTCCTACAAAAAAGAATTTCCTGGTTTGTAAATAAAAAATGCATTATTTGGGTGCTGAATATTAGACTTTCAATTCAGAGCCTACAGCTTCCCACCAATCTAAACATAACTAAAACAAATCAAATTTCTGTACATAATGCTATGTGCACATTCTGAAATTATTCTGAGCACCACTTTTGTTTTATTTTGTACATGAAGCGACTTTTCTCTAAGGAAAAGTGATTTTGATACTTTGAAGGAATAATGCCATGCTTTTTATTCCTAATTCCCATTTCAAAACACAATAACTTTGCCAAGCTAAGGCCAAGTGAAATCTGGCAGAATTTCCTTTCTTAAAAGAATGAGATACAGTGGGCCTTCTTTATTTGCTGGGGATCCCCGTGTATACCAAAATCCATGAATGCTCATGTCTCATTATATATGGCGATATAGTCAATTGGCATCCCTAATATAAAATGACAAAGAACAGTTGCTAGAGAAAGCCTGAGGATCTGACACCAGCATACTGTTCTTTATTTTTTTCCAAATACTTTTGAATCATGGGACCTCATCACTTTAGGAAATACTCAATTTCTGAGACTGATTGAAGATGATTTCCAACGGGTGCAAGCTTGTTTTCTGCTGCCCTGTAGACTCGGACGTGGAACAATGGCTTTAAACTACAGGAAAGGAGATTCCATCTGAACATTAGGAATAACTTCCTCACTGTGAGAGCTGTTTAGCAATGGAACTCTCTGCCCTGGAGTGTGGTGGAGGCTCCTTCTTTGGAGGCTTTTAAGCAGAGGCTGGATGGCCATCTGTCGGGGGTGCTTTGAATGCAATTTTCTTGCTTCTTGGCAGGGGGTTGGACTGGATGGCCCATGAGGTCTCTTCCAACTCTGTGATTCTATGATTCTGTGGGTCTGCTCACATGACGTTTACCCCATCCTGCCTGTAATCCCTTGAAATCCGTCTGCAAAATCTTGCAGAAACTGAGTATTCCTAGGCTATATTCTAATCGTAGTATTTGAAAAACTACACAATTTTCCATCACAGAAGCACCGTTTTTGCATGTGATCGGGGAACCAGTATGCATCCCATCAACAACAATACAACTTGTCACCAGGGGGCGTGTCTGGTGTGTTGAGTATTTCGCTGCCTAGCTCACCACTCCCTGGTTTGGTCACTCCATCTCTAAAAACTTCACCATCGCTGCCCTATAATAATGCCAAATCTTCCCAAGTATATATTCCTACATCTTCCCTTGGATCTTTAGCTCAGAAGACTCCTCCTCCTTATGAAAGATTGGATTTTTAGAGTTGAGACTATCATAGTGTTATTATTCTCTAAGAAATACTTCACTATGTTGTTATATCCAAAGAGTCTGTTAGGGGATACACAAACTGCAATACTGTCTGAAATAGTTGGGATCACAAAGTTTGTGGGTTTTTTTCAGATTTTGGAATGCCTGTATTTGCCTATATGTACATCATGAGATCTCTTGAGATGACCTAAACCTAAACATGAAATTCATGTATGTTTCTAATATAGCATTTAACGTAACCTGAAGGTAATTTTATGCACAATATGTTTAATAATTTTGTGCATGAAGCAAAGTTTGCGTACACTGAACAATAGGAGAGCTAAAATGCCACTAATTCAACCGCCTACCTCAGGCATGGGCAAACTTCTACCCACCGGATAAAGTTTGAAGTCCAAGTTGAAGTCCAAAACACCCGGAGGGCCAAAGTTTGCCCATGACTGACCTATCTGGACTATTCTAGGTTTTGGAATATTTTGGATTTCATAATTACAGATAAGTAATACTCACCTATATAAAAATGACCATCACAAAAGTATTAACTAAACAAGACAATGAGCATAGTATTAAATATTTCAGTTTATGGCACTGAAAAAGCCATATTTTACATGTCAATCAATGTACAATTTGATCCTCCATATCCCTGTCAAAAAACCCTTCACTTCTAAGATATATCTTCATATTCTGTATGGTGGAAATCATCATCCATTAATGTTAACAACTGCATCTCCACAGAGAGCTTCATTCCTTAGATAATGACCATCCAAGCATTTATAATCAAGCAAGAATGTTCAATAGCTCTTAACTCAGAAAAAAAAGATAAATGGCAAGAGAATAGCTGGCTTGCATTGATTATCAATACTTTTGAGATTTTTAAAAAATTGTTCTCACCCCCCCCCCCCCAAAGTGAAGGCTAACATTTAAAACAATATAAATGTGTGATATGTTGAACTTACATTTTTTTGCAATGTGGGCACTTTGCCAGAGTGTTGAACCTCAGTTCCATCCACTGCAATTAAAAAAATAAAAGGGGGAAGGGGGAGAATGTTGAAAATGACCAACAAGGAAAAAAAGTTATTTTGCTTTATGATAAATGTCACAGAGGATCATGGGATATTTTATTTCTCACGTTTCTCTCAGATTTTGTCTCATGCTTTCTTCCGTCACTGGGATGCCCTTTTACCAGAAAACACCCTTGCACCCTTGGGATTTCAATTCAAAACAATTCCCATGACTTGCTAGTTACAAGGTTGTCTGACGCAGTTCTGTTTACAACTATCAGCAGCAGTTCCATTAATAAAGTAATTATACCTTATGTGAAACTATGGACATTCAGTAACTATGACCACTGTATCAGTATTCTCGATAGTCCAGTTAGCCTCTCCCTTTTCCTCTATTTTTTTATATGAGGTTTAAAAATATTTTCCCATCAAATAATTTCATCATAGCTTCTTTTTTCTTGTCCCTTAAGTGGCACGTTAAGATCTTTCTTTCCCAGTAAAACTTTGGAAACTGACTACATAGGAACTTACACATTGAGACTTAGTTTACTACACATTGAGAATTAGTTTACCCTGCAAAATAATTGTCAAAGGTGGATTGAGTAAAAACAAACACTCCCCATGCAAGTAACACCTTAGGAAAAACTGGCTTTTTTAGGACTGTAATATGGGAAGAAAAGGCATTAAATTACTTTGATATTACAATCCAGACCTCTATCTCATGCACACATATTCAGACTAACGCAATGCAAGCCACATATTTAACGTGACATATACTTTGAGTTTGAGGAGTGTTATTGTGATAGAAAGACAACAAAGGATCAAAGCAAAGGGACTGACAGGGTAGCATGTCTGAACGGTATGTGAGCAGCATTATGGTGCATTCCCCAAAGCTCTTCTCCAAAATCCTACTGATTTAAAGCAAACACTGAAGGAATGTGCGCAGTGCAGTTAATATGGAACACTAGCATACCCAGGCAGCCATGTTGTTGTAAAACAAAAGCCTTCCTTCAAGAATGGAGAGTTATCACAAGAAAAGCCTGAATATCAAAAGATCCACAATAACAAATTTCAGCAAAGCTGGAGTTCAATTTATCAATCTTGCAATTTACAATAAAATCAATAACATTACTGATTGCTTTCAATGCAAGAAAAAGGTTTTTTTTCAAATGCTTTCTTCAGCATTGAGGATTTGAGACCCACACAGACTAGAAGACTCACATTAGATCTAAGGGTTTCTTGTTTTCAACTTAAATTATAGTAAGTCTTTTTTATACTTTATTTATATACCAGTGCCAGTCTCCTTTAGTTTTTTCATTGATAACTCTGTAAGTATCCCTTTTAATTGCCTTCCCTTTTAATTCAGTTCTTAAAGACTTTAACACAGCAATAAAATTAAACAAACTATGTCTGGACTTTGAAGATGCAATAAAGAAATAAGAAAAAGGCTGTCACTGCCTAACATCAGCTTTCTATGTCTCTTCTCAAACTGAAAAGGTTGATTTTCTGCTAACAGTGCTCTAAATAGGATAGGATGCCATTCTGCGTCTCTTCAGCTGACCATAGTCCTATTTTTCCCCAGTGGGTATAAAACTATTCTCTGGAGCAGGGGTCCCCAAACTTTTTAAACACGGTCCCTCAGACCGTTGGAGGGCCGGACCATAGTTTTAAAAAAACTATGAACAAATTCCTATACACACTGCACATAACTTATTTTGAAGTAAAAAACAAAACGGGAACAAATACAGCCTTAATGTTAATAATAATAATAATAATAATAATAATAATAATAATAATAAGGGTTGGAAGAGACCATTTAGTCCAACCCCCTTCTGCCTTTGTGCACCAAAAACACAAGCAAAGTACCTTGACAGATGGCCACCAAGCCTCAATGTTAATAAATAAATAAATAAATAAATAAAGAGGGTTGGAAGAGACACCACTTTAACCACCATGACCCAATGTTATGGAATTATGGGAGTTGTAGTAGAGTTTCTTGTCTAAGCTACACCAGGCATGGGCAACCATCGGCCCTCCAGGTGCTTTGGACTTCAACTCTCACAATTCCTAACAGCCTACCAGCTGTTTACAGCTAAAGTTTACCCATGCCTGAGCTACAGCCTCTTCTCATTACCTCTGTCATTCATCCCATTGAAAATAATAGGTTCCGCCATCATTTATGCTTTCATATATCCTTATGAAATCTGTGGATATCCTGCGGATCCTGGGGTGGTACTGTATTAATGCTTTCATCAAACCACTGACATAATCTAAGTGGGCATTCAGAGCTATGAATATCACCTCTACATTACTAAAATTTGTTTGTCTGAATGATACAATTTGTAAAGCCAGAATATTGTACAAAATAAGATTTGGCCCCCAAACCCACTCTTAACTTATACATGAGGGCAATTTATACACAAGCATATACATTTATTGGAAATGATGCCACTCACTTCCAAGTTCCTACCTCTCAGACTTTTGATTCCCCTGAAATTCCTCTTTGAATTGTCCCACAAAGATTGACATAAACCTAACTGATGTTATCAGAGACAAAAGATTTGGTGTGATTAGGGCTCCTTCCACACAGCTGTATAAAATCGACATTGAACTGGATTATATGGCAGTGTGGATTCTAATAATCCAGTTCAAGGCAGATATTGTGGATTATCTGCCTTGATATTCTGGGTTATATGGCAGTGAGGGGCCCTAAGACCTTTTTTTACTTAATCATCATACAAATCTGAGAGTATGGTTCTCAGTTGACCTGGACACTGTCTGCTCTGACTGGAAGCAGATAGGACAGAGGTCTTTTATATCATCTGCTGCATCATCCTTTTCACAGAAGCAGGAATGGCCTGAGCTTGGAGACCTTTGACAGGTGAAGTGCACAGCCTGCTAGCAAGAAATTCCCCTCTTCCTCTCAATTGCAGAATAACTTATACCAAAAACCATATTCTTAGAGGAAAGGTTTATGTTTTATTAAAGATCCATATCTATGTAAAAATAAATCTGACAATAAATTTGGTCAATAAAAAAGAGAATTATTATTATTAATTCTTTTCTATTCCACTGTTTTCCCATGGGTGGGATTCAAGGCAGCATACAAAGTTTAAAAACACAAATACATATATTAAATACATAATCAACTAAAAACATCATATACCAGTTTAAAGAAATAACCCAGTTTGAACACCCCATATTCAACAATAACTTATAACAAATAGCATTAAAAATGTTTCCCTAAGCCCAGGCCACTGAGGTTATTTGTAAAAATCAGCTCCTAAGACATTCCATTTTCATAAGGACCATGTCGCACTTGCCAGGACCAATAAAATATTCAGAGGTGAATATTACCAGTAGTTATTTGGCAGTGCCTATTATCATTCATCTGGGAAGGTCTGCTTCCATAGGAAAGTTTGAATTCGTGATTGAACAGCCAGTAGGGAGGGGGCCGATCATACCTCTCTAGGAAGGGACTTCCAGAGCCGCGGAGCCGCCACCGAAAAGCCCCCCCCCCCTCTCGTTCCCACCAGTCGCGCCTGTGACGAGGGTGGGACCGAGAGAAGGGCCTCTCCTGATCTCAGGGCTCAATTGGGTTGGTAGGAGGAGATGCAGTCCTTCAAGTAGGCTGGGCCCAAACCATTTAGGGCTTTGTAGGCTAAAGTCAGCACCTTGAATTGCACCCAGAAACAAACAGGAAGCCAGTGTAGTTGCTTCAGGAGCGGAGTAGTTCTTTCTCTATATCCTGCTCCTGTAAGCAGTATAGCATCTGACCTTTGGACCACCTGAAGTTTCCGAATGCTCAAATATGTCATTTTAAGGCTGTTTTTAAGCTGATGCTAGAAAGGAGAGATTTTGTTTCTCTTGAATAAGGCATCAATCAGGGTGAAACGTGGTCCGTTGTGTAGAGTGTAATGAATGCACTTACTAGGAATGTGTTTCCACAATGTCCGCACACCACTCTAGTGCCTTCTGGCTGGACGGATATCGCAGGCTGTGCTGGCTGCTCCTCCGGAATCAGCATAACAGGACCAAGATTAATGATGCGTCTGCTGTAGGTAGAGAAGTGAACATATACCATTCAATACAGCACAGAAAAAGGTTGTTGCATAGCCAATAGCTTGTTCCAATTTCCTCTAGCTAAACTGGGATGATTCCAACATTGAATCCCAAAGAAACAGAATTCTGTGTATTTCAAACACTTGCATGAACAAAACCAATGCTGGCTGTTTATAAAAACAACATGCCTCCTAGGACACTGGGAGTAGTTAATAAGATAGAAGTAAATATAAATGGACTCATTTTGCCTCTCCTGGGCACATCCTATTACGGCTTTTTTCCCCCTCCTTTTTATGTACTGCATCAAGTATATAAAAGGCTCAAATGAGATGCAGCTTTAAACACATCAGGAAACAATCCCCATTTGTACAATGGAATTAATTTTCTATGAAACATACAGCACCAATGTCTTCCTCTGGGGTTGAGAGAGTGTGACTTGCCCAAGGTCACCCAGTGAGTCTATAGCCAAGAGGGGATTCGAACCCTGGTTGAATAAGAGTTACAGTCCAACACTCAACCATTATACCACTCTGGTTCTCGTAATTATCAAACTTTATAATGAATTCAGTCATCGAAAACATAACTTAATGTTTTCATTATTTAAGACTGTTAATTGTTTTTGTTTTTTTTGCGTCCACAAACTATTTGAAACATTAAAGAGATAAATGGACAAACAAGCATTCTTCAATTATTTAGTCATGGCATTCGTATCAGCAGAGCCAGACAAATGTTTGTCAGAAAACAATGACAAAAAGCAACACAAACTGTAACTTTTCTTACCAATTAGGCCTTGGACATCCTATTCTCCGTGACGTATCCTTACAGATAAGCAGACAATTACACGGACATCTAACATACTTTTTCCCTGAAGGAGGGTTTTTGATTGGCTACATAAAACAAGAAAAAAGAAATGACATGTAGTGAACTGACTGTCAAAAGAAGCAGGTGGAAATAAACACAGTGATTCAAATACAGCAACAGAAATAATACAACTCTTTGTACAGCGCCACATAGTTATTGCCGGCAGTTACTACTCCTGACATGTTGACATTTTAAGCAATTTAATATATGTTTGCATCACCATCCCTTTGTTTGAGTGCTTCATTGTTTTCCCCCTCCCCTTTGGTTTTCAATCACTTTTTACTGTTTTTTACATTTTTCACTGAATAACATGGTAACTTAATACTGCCAGAGTGAAAAACAGAGAGGGCTTATCTGCCTTTAATGTTTGCATAGAAGAGCAGATTTTGGCAAGTGTTATTTGTCACAGAGCCAGGTAATAAGCAACACTTGCTGAAATGTCCTCATTTAAACAAGTGTTGAAGTGACTGACCTATCTCCAGTTTTAATTCTCACTACTCTGGATAGAAGACTGCCAGGTAGGCTATTTTTCAAAGGAAGAAGCTTGCAAAATCATCTGTGGCTATTCCCTGCTTTTAAAAAACCTTATGAAATTCATGGAGTTACTATAAGTTGACAGGTGACATGAAGGCACATACATGCTTACCTACATACTAAAGTGCACTTTAGTATGTAGGTAAGCATGTTTGTGCCTCTATCCCTTAAGCTCTGTAAATAGCTGGGTTATTGGAGAGTATTAAAAATAACACCACATAGAATGGACTGAAAACCAATAAAAATATAAATAACTTGTTCACAAAAAAGAGATCTTTCCTAAAGAACCTACGTTAGGGTTGGAGAAGATAGTTTCCAATTTCAGGTAAAACAAATGCAGTTAAAACAATGTACATACATTTTAAAATAAAAACAACAATTAAACAAATGTCCACTACTGTATCTTTAGGAAGGTGGCAGTTCATGAGGCCTTTAGACCCATCTCATTAGGCACTTTTGTTTTAGAATAATGATCTAACATCTGGAAATCTACATTTGGGAACTGGTCAGATAATTGCTTCTGGCTAATAGGTTCATCTTCTCAACCAGTCCTTTCCAAAACTTCCCTAAATGCTATTAAAAAAATGTATGGCACAGCAGGTTAAACTGAAAAGTCAGCGGTTCAAATCCAGGGAGCGGGGTGAGCACCTGTTGTTAGCCTCAGCTTCTGCCAACGTAGCAGTTTGAAAACATGCAAAATGTGAGTAAATCAATAGGTACCACTTTGTCAGGAAGGTGGCGGTGCTCCATGCAGTTATGCCGGCCACATGATCTTGGATGTGTCTATGGACGCTGGCGCTTCAGCTTAGAAATGGGGATGAGCACCAACCACCGGAGTCAGACACGACTAGACTTCATGTCAGGGGAAAATCTTTACCTTTATCTTAAAAGTGCTAAACTAAAATAACATTAATATCCAAGGGTCTGTATCTGTAACAGCTATTTCTGTATGATTTATACCATACTACCTTGGGGTATAGTGGTTTGAGTGCTGTATGGTACTATGGATCTTCTAGTTTCTAATACACACCAAGCAGTGAAACCCATTGAGGCCAACCATTCTCTTCCACCTTTGTCTTTATCACAGGGTTGCTCTGAAGCTAATATAGAGAGGAAGAAAGCACTTCACACCACCTTGAGCTCACCAGAGAAAAGGAAGAATATATATAAAACTGAGAAATTAAATAAATAATGAAGAGCTTGTGGGGTTGCTATATTAGTCCCAATTACCATTCAACCGGTTAAAAATTACAAATGTTTGCTAAACTTTGTGTAATGATCCCATTCTTTATCCCATCAGAATACTGCAATGTGTCATATATGTTAGCAACTCCTTAAAGGCTTCTTCTCTACTGTTAAGATTTTTTTCCTCTTTGACTTTCTATTTTAAAAATCTTTATATTACCATAAATATTTATATCCTATATTCTGTGAACACGCTTAAGATGACTTAGAAGCATGACAGACATTAGAAACTAATTAACAACATAAGAAAGACAGAAATGAAAAAAAAAGCCTTTGGACTCTTTAAAGTATTTTTAATCTTCCCGAGGAGAAGAGTGGGATATTAGACTGAATACATAATGAATACATAATGAACTAGATATGGTTCAGAAATCTTTGCATTTATTTAATATTTTTATATCTATTTCTTCTTCCTGTATTTAACAGGACAGCTAATAATAAAAAAGGAACTTTAAAGGTAAAGTGTATATATAAAATCTTGAATTCAATAGAAGAACAGTAATAATGAGCTCCTCTGGGATAACAATCAACACACTTGCATCCAAAAGTTAACCAAAAAAAATCTCTTGAGCCTGGAGTTTCAATAAGGCCCCTTCTACACTGCCATATAAAATCCAGATTATCTGCTTTGAACTGGATTGTATGGCAGTGTAGACTCATATAATCAAGTTCATAGCAGATAATGTGGATTATTTGCTTTGGTAATCTGGATTATATGGCAGTGTAGAAAGGGCTTGACTGAAGTGTGAGAACAGACTTCATAATATTTGAGAGCAGTTTCCAATAATGGGCTACCATGACAGAGAACAGAACATTCTTGGATTGGGCTGTTTAGTAAAAGCATGCATGTATTTCTTTTACAATACACTTTAAGGAACTGAACAAAATAATATTGGATACTCTGCAGTTTATAGTGGGGAGCGGAGAAAAGAACTACCTACTTATTTAATTGTCAGTTGACATTTTTGTATAAATAATTATATTCCATTGCTTGGCTGAAGTAAGTGAAGTCTACCTAGTGAAATCATTAATCCTGTTTCATGCTTAGCAATTCCTATATTTATGAGAGCCTGCAAGAACTGAGTGATTCCTCTTACATGATTTGCTTACAACACTGTTGGAAACAAAATATTTACATAAACAATTATAGGTTTGGACAAGCTTGTGTATTCCGCAACAAATGTCACCCTTAGAGAAACTGAAAAATATTATCTTTATAAGCATCAAATATTCATTGCCCTCTGATTCTGTCTGCTACTGTATTCCTTTAGAATAAGTTCCACTCTAGAAAAAAAAGAGGAATGGGAAAAATGTTTAAGATGCTGGCAATCTATTCTTTAATTCAGGGATAGGGAATCTTTGACTCTGCCTCCAGATATTTCAGACTATAACTCCACAACCTCGTAACACTGACTGTATTGGCGAGGGCTTTAAGGAACAGAAGTTCGAAGTATCTGAAAGACCAAAACTTCTTAAACCCTGGATGATAACTCCTAGACCTCGCCACGTTGATTTGAGGGTTCTGGAAACTACAATCCAAAATAATATATTTTCCAAATTTTGAAATGGAGTAGCATGCCAGCATATAGAAGCTGTCCACTCCTGGACTGGACCATGGATCTACTCATTCCAGTTCTGCTTAATCTTCATCACTTACTTTCATGTTTTATGGAGTCACATGAAACATAAATCTTTGACTTGCAGGTTTTTAGCTGAACCAGCAGATAGCAAACTCAAGCTTCCCAGCTTTCTATAAAAGGGGACAGATGGCTTCTCAAAGAGAAACAGCACAATCAAAACTTTGACACCTGAAAACCTAAACAGTCCTGACATTATCTGGATATTGTGTCTGCCAACAAGCTAACTGACTCACTGCGTTCTTTCTCACACACCAGTGATCTCTAAAACCACATGCATGTTCTTGGCTGCTGAACAGCAATGCCGACACACCTTGTTTCAAACCAGAAAAGACTCATTAAAGTATGCCATATAGGCTGAAAGCCTGTGAAGCCATTTACCGTTGCTTCATTGCAGTCTGTGCATTTGACAACATGCTGGTGAAGCTTCCCTTCCAAATTGATTAGTGATTGGCACACGCGGCAATTTATTACAGGAACCCCACTGGCATCTGGGCTGGCAATGGCGGTGTAAGGTGGCGGGAGTTCAGCTGCAAAAAAGGATGAAGTGCAATCAGAATTAGCAAACATACAAATGAACTGAAAATATCTCGATAATACACAAGTTCTACTGGTAGGCAATGTGGTGTAGTTAGGTGCATGTTCAAGTAGGACTCTAGGAGAGAAGGGTTTGAAACCTATATTGGCCATGGAAACCTTCTGGGTGCTCTTGGGCAAAGCACATTGTTTCAACTTATAGGAAAGCAACCACCCTCTGAATAAATCTTGCCAATAAAAGCCCATGACAGATCTATATTATGAACACCACAACTGAGAAATAACTGAGGGAACAGCCAACATTAGAAAGAGTGAGACAGCTGCTATACATAGTAAAATTTGCATGTCATGTTTTCCGGGCTGTATGGCCATGTTCCAGAAGTATTCTCTCCTGACGTTTCACCCACATCTATGGCAGGCATCCTCAGAGGTTGTGAGTTTTTTAAGATCTACAGAGATACTCGCAGGAACACCTCAGCAAGAGAGAGTCCAAAAGTGGCAGGCTAGAACCTGGAACCTCAATCCATGGCTGATACCAAATGAGAGACTCCCTCCTGTGCACACAGAAGACCGGCTAACTTGGAAGGCACACAACAACACAGTCACAACATTCCATTAATACAGAGAACATCAGACTAGCTCACATGACATAGTTTCACCAACTTCTTCATGGTAAAAAACAGATCACCTTGAATTCAAATGGCACTGTTTCAGGATTCATTTCTCAATCTGCTTTACTTGAAATCAAATACAACTGGAACTAATGACATATGGCCTGAGCTTCCCATCAACCTCTGCAAAAGGAAATGTGAAGGGAATGCTACAAGCATCGACAAATTGCTCTAAAAGAGAACTAGTGACATCTCACAGCAGGGTTGCAACCATTAATACTGCTCATGAATTCATCCATGAACTAAATGCCATTTCCCCCCATGCTTCCCATTTAAAGCAAATACTCGTAAAAGGGTTGAAGGCATGCATTCATACAAACTGCATGGCTGTATCATATCTCTAACACAGGGAACCATCATACATTCTTTCTAAAAAGCAATATTTTACCATTCAAAAATCTGGTTTTTCTACTACAAAAAGAATGATTGACAATAGAAAGCAACTGTGTTTTGATTAAATCAGGGGTTAGAAATCTGAAGACTTTGGACTGCATGTGATTTGCCCCATTACCCAAACATGACAAAAGAGATGAATCATATTCCCAGAGGTCTCCATGAAGTGTGATTTTGAGTTACACTGCTGTTTTGGGGTTTTAAAAATTATTTTCTTTGACACAGTTGGTAAGGAGCTGAGGCTATGATAATTTTTAGCCATATGGTCTGCTCTCTGCATTCCCAAGTGGACGTGTCATGGGAGAATTGAACAATGTGCTTTTTGTGAAAATTTAAATGAGCTTTCAGGTGTAAATACCTGAGCTTCTCAACAGAATTCATGCTTTCCGGCTGTTTCCAATACCTTGTAACCTAGTAGTATAGTATTACTTTTTGTCTGCAGACTTGTAACTTTATTTCTTTGTGTGTAAATCCATTTTTATACAAGGTTGGAATAACTTCTTTTTCTCCAGGAAGGTGCATAACCTGTGCAATTATAGAACTGGGGCATGAGAATGGAGGAACTACAAGGATATCCCATCACTAAGGAGAAGAGCAATATGATGTGACAGAACAGCTTCAGCAATACTGCAAGCATTTCTGCAATACTGTAAACAAACAAGCACCAGGGTAAGTGGGGCATTAAGAAAAAGCTAGGTGCAGGAGACAATCGCATTTTATCACCGAATATGAAAGAAACAGAAAGACAAAAGCACTGTAGGATGACTAATAGGATCTGACAGGGAATTGAAAATTGAGAGCAAGACAGCCCACCCCCACCCCACAAAAAGGCTAAAATATATCCAGAAGGAAAACTCTTAGTAAACCACATTAAATATTATATTTTCAATTGAAGATGAGGAAATAAAGGCATATGCGAGGCTTTGGCATACTAAAGCTCTTTCTGTTAGTACACAAATTAGATAAGATGAACTGGGGCTGTGTGTGCACAGAATGATTGTGTAAAATCCTAACTTAACACTGAGCATGGTTGGTGTTACTGTATGCAGCCCACACTCTCTACCACTTTTTGTGGTGCTATTTATCCTATGGGAAGAACGAACTAGTGTAACTCAGAAGTTACATGTGGTCCTCCAAATGTTAATGAATCACTATTTTCATAATCTCTGACCAGGCTACCAGTGACTGAGGAGAACTGCACTCCGACATCATTGTTGGATCAGAGATTCCCAAGCCCAGGCTAAGTGTATTTAATTTTTGCTCCTTTTTCCAAACTAGGATTATAAACCAGGGATTATTGGTGAGAGGCTCAAATCCTGAAACTATAAAGGAGTAACAAACTGTGGCCAAGACATAAATGTTTAGACACATGCAACCAGGAAGAGGCAGGAAAAAGCAAACAGTGGCTATATTAGGTTGAGCAGCCCTTATCCGGAATTCCAAAATCTAAAATACACCATGATCCAAAACATGGGTGGCTGAAATAATGACATCTTTGCTTTCTGATGGCTCACTATACACAAATGTTGTTTCATACACAAAATTGGGGGCCCTGGAGGGGCAGCGTGTTAAAGCGTTGAGCTTGCGGACCGAAAGGTTGCAGGTTCAAATCTGGGGAGTAGAGTGCGCACCTGCGCTGTTAGCCACAGCTTTTGCCAATCTAGCAGTTCGAAAACATGCAAATGTGAATAGATCAATAGGTACCACTCCAGTGGGAAGGTAATGGGGCTCCATGCAGTCATGCCAGCCACATAACCTTGGAGGTGTCTACGGACAACGCTGGCTCTTCCAACTCTATGATTCTATGATTCTATGAGCACCAACCCCAGAGTTGGACACGACTGGACTTAATGTCAGGGGAAAACCTTAACCTTTACCTACACAAAATTATTAAAAATATTATGAAATTACAATTTGCTGGAGTTGACTGAAGGAGGGAAAACTGCAAATTAAAACAACCAAACTTTTTTTAACCTGCGAGAACACCTCTGTGGGAATTGCTAGGTTGTTTTTGGCCAGCCTCTGACAGTAGTCCCATGATTCCATAGCATTGAGACATGGCACTTAAAGTGGTGCCAAAATGCATTTATTATACAGTGTAAGCACACCTTTAGTACCCTCATTATTGCACCCAGGATTGGTGGGGAGGCGAAAGAGGCCTTTTTCTCAAAATAAGACCCACGACAGCTTACAACCCTAGTTAAAATAAAACACCTCCTCTCCTCCCTTCTGCCGCTTTCCTGGCAGGTCTCAGCTTGTGCAAGGCACTGCCCATTTTATCTGTTCCCACACACGAAAAGGAATATAACTAACCTTAGGTGCACTGGAGACAAGAGCAGCATTGAGCTTAGCTGAACAAGACAGATTGCAAACTGGGCAAAAGGTCAACACAAGCTTAAACCAACCTCGCGGCAACAGTCTTCATTCGAAAATACACATTTTGGAGGGGCTCCAGCATCAAGTGAACAACACTTCCAAAAGGAGTTTGTTGTAAGAAACAAGGAAACAGAAGTTACATCTTTAAAAAATATATACATTCCAAGATTTCTAGTGCCCTGACTGGAAAGCTAGTTGGGCATTTTCTGTCTGAGGCTGTATCTACACTACCATATAATGAACTGTAAAGTGCTTTATATATCTACACTGCAATATAATGGAGTTTGAACTATATTATATGATCAATGTAGATGATAGAATCATAGAATCATAGAGTTGGAAGAAACCTCACGGGCCATCCAGTCCAACCCCCTGCCAAGAAGCAGGAAAATCCAGCCGAGACAATTGATACTGGCAGCTATGAGAATGCAGATAGAAGTGATTACCGTATTTTGTTTAAGTTTTCTAGCTGTTACTGGTAAGACTTAATTTTACAAGCTACAAAGCTCTCCAGCATTCTTGAAGTAATCAAGTTTGAGTCATCTTATTGGCACTAATGCTTGTAAAGGTTTATAGCTGCTTCTCAATGCAAATCAGCCATTCCCTCAAAAGAAGCAGGAGGGGGGAAAACTAGGTCAAGCAAGAATGTGTGCAATACTATTTAACTCACAGACATTTTCCAGCTTGGTCACCAATTCAGCAAAGGTTGAAAAGGATATAAATAGCTCTCTCCCACCCCCAAGAAAACCAAACCAATCCATGGAATACATATACATTTGTATTCTCTTCCGTTACTTCATATTTGGGTAAACCAAGCGTTACCTCCAAGAATGCCATTTCAAAATATAATCTTTTAATGTATAAATAGGGAGAGAGGACTTGTTATTGGAGATTAATTGTTTAAAAACTTTTGAATGAGTTCAATTTACAGCTAAACTTACAAAGAACTTCACTTAGATTTCTTTGGCTTGAATATGTACTATTTGCTTATTCTTATGCAGGTTCTCTAAGATGACAAAGTGAATGTGATTAATATAATTTCTGCTTTGGGACAAAAAAAAAAGACCAGAACAAGCTCACTATCACTTCTAAACTATATGGAGATCCTTAAAGTATCAAATTAACATTGCAGAAAATACCCAAGCTCCTTCCAGTTACTTGCTCTATAGTTCTGTTGTCTACCTCTTGTATCTATGGAAATCTGGGATACTGGAGTGCATCTATATTATCCAATTACAGTAGTTTTATATCACTTTATCTTATTTGCTCTAACTCTTGAGAATTCTAAAATTCGTAATTTCATCCAGTATTTTGAATTCTCTACAGAGAGTTGTAACGGAGTCCCTGAATAACAGCACTCTGTCTGTGAATTCTCAATATCTCACCAATCTACAAATGCCATGATTCCATAGAATGAAGCCATTAAATCAAATCAAATTGCTAGAAGTGTGGAAATACTTCACTATTTCACAAAAAAGTAGGAACGCCAGAGATAATTGAGAATGGAAAAAGCAGGAAGAGTTTCAATTCAAATTCAAATAATCAAATTATCAAACTCCAAATCATCATCATCACTATCATCGTTATGTATATATTTACACCCTGCTTTTTCTCTCCACAAAGAGACTCAAAGAGGCAACAAATTCTACTTTATAACATATCAGTTGGAAGGTATCAACCACACTTAGGATGCATCTACACTGTAGAATTAATGTATCCAGAGAGAACATATTTCTGGTTCAGGGTGAGATTGGCTGTTAATGTCATATCTACGTAGTCTTAAGTTCTTTACATAGCAGTTTCAGACATTCCCCACAGGCCCATAAGGCAGGCTGGCTGTAAATTTTAACATGTGATGCAAAGATCTATCTTTTACTGGGCCAGATTACCCATAATTTTAGCTTACTATTATGCCAACACTGACTGGCATCCACTCTCCAAGGTTCCAGGCACAAGTCTTTCCCAAGGTGCATTTATACTGTAGAATTAATACCATTTGATACCACTTTAACTGCCACGGCTTAATACTATAGAATCATGGAATTTGTAATTGGGTGGGGAACTAGTACTCTTTGGCAAAAAAAAAAAAAGGCTAAAGACCGTGTGAAATTACAACTCTCGTGATTCCGTAATACTGAGCCATGGCAGTTAAAGCAGTGTCAAACTGAATTACTTCTATAATGTAGATGTACGACCAATCCTAGAAGCCAGTAATTAAATTCCAGGAATAGGTCTGAAATTAACATACCTCCCCAATAGTGTTGTTCGCCACTGTTTAAAAGTCCTAGCTATGTTTGTTGTTATGTATCTAGGTAGAATCGAAGTTGGGAAGACTCTATGCTTTCACAGTTTGAAATCCCAATTTGGGGCTATCTATGTGGGAGGTGCTTATTTACTCCACCCTAAAGAGAGGAAATCTGAGTCACCATCACTGGACTCCCTTGACAGACTCTCTTCCCTGATTCCTGCTTGACGATCAGTTTAGCTGAACATTTGTCTGGAGAAGCGAAACAAATGAACAAGGAGACTCAGTTCTTTTTAGCTATACTTCCCCTTCAGTCTGCAATGCTGAAATTGCCATTATACAGCCTTGAGATGACAGCCCTCTAATTACTTGTGGGTGCATAATGAATGCTAATATAGCAGAAAGAGGTACAGTTTGAAAGCTACAAGACTAGTCAGTCAATGCATATTCTCTATTATGTCTTCTTTGTATAGTCCCACAGACAGGCTAGCATATGCATACTTAAAAAAACAAACAAACACAAAATACGCAACAGAACTCTATTTTTATCTTTGTTAGTCTTGGAGCCACAATGATCAAAACTCACAGCTAGCAGTGATGCAAGAATGACTTGAGATATTTTAATGTTGCATTAAATCAATTAATTTCTATTGTAACATTGTACTGTTTAACATTTTATTGCTACATAGTATGATCCCTGTGTCCGCAGGGGATACATTCCTAACCTAACTGTGGAAACAGGAAATAGAATAGAATAGAATAGCGTTATTATCATTGTGCAACAAAATTAAATGCTTTCCCCGGCACACATCCCAATAATGGATAATAGTGAACCCTATTGAAATAAACAAATGTTGGAATTTACTATAGTATTACCCTGGAGGACCTAGAATCCTCCCAGACAGGATGCAGATAAGTAAGACTGCAGGTATTGGTCCACCGGTGGGACGGCACCATAATGCAACATTTAATAATTTAATTTAATGTTGGGATTAAAATAAGAGAAAGGGATAGAAACTCTTAGAGGGTGTGTCCTATTTTCACAGAAGTTATTGGTGTTTCAGGAGCAACAGGAGATAACTTCTTTTTAATCTGAGTAATTTCCTCATTTGAGATGCCATATGGATCCATAGTCCCTTTCTTCTTACAGTACAGAACCCTGAGAAAAATAAGAAGAAACCAGGTTTTGTACAAATATTCTGAACACAGCTCAGTTATAACTTTTTTGAAGGGAATTCCAGACAAGAAACTATCAGGGCCAGCTAATCACCTCCCAACAAAGGAATCCCCCAGGCAGGAAGCAGCCAAGCTTTGAAGTTGCAAGGCCATTCAATGCCAATCAAGGAAATCAATTGCAACATTCCCTCAGACAGACAAGAGTTCTTTCTCCCACCCTGGACATTCCACAGATATATAAACCCCACTTGACTAGTTTCCAACAAAACTCACAACCTCTGCCTGCTATAGATGTGGATGAAACGTCAGGAGAGAATGCTTCTGGAACATGGCCATACAGCCTGGAAACTCACAGCAACCCAATTCTTTATTTCTCTTTTTTCCTTGCATTTAATATATCACCTGTGGTAAACGGAGGTCTGACCCAGCTCTATCCCAGCAATAAAAAATGATCCCAAATCCATCCTTGCCTCTTTAGAATACCTTTAGGAACAGTGATTCTGCAGACAACTCCAAACAAAAACCGGAACTGAAACCAGAAGAGGACTTCCAAATTTGCTATATTTTCCCCTGATTTCATGCATTTTCTGGGTCAGAGTTATATGTGGTCAAAACTGCTTAGCCTTGCAATAATTTATAGCATCCTGGGCAGATATGCAAGCTTGTAAAGTAGCCAGCCACCCGCTTGCAATTGCCATGTTCTGTAGTAATCGGCTTACCAATGCAAGATTGCCTTTCTTATCCTTTCAACAACAGCTTTGTGAATAAAATAATTAATGTCTGCCTTTCCTGTATTTCAATTCCTTTTGGCCTCACTGTATGCCTTACCACCATACGTGCACATATATGTTCAGCTCAACATAATGCCTCACACATCTGATGAAGTGAACTTCAGGCTATGAAAATGTATATCCTAATAACTTGATTGGTTTCGAAAGTTCTAAAAACATCAGGGGTTTTTTTTGCAATACACTAACTTGGCTATGATTCCAGAAAATGTTTGAGAATGGTCATCATGGCCAAGAATATGTGGCTACAGCATAGTGCTTTTTGTCCTTGTAAACAAACTCTTGCAAATATTGATTCAGGACAAAAATATCAAATTATCAAACTCAAAAATAACCCTGTTCTGTGTTTGATATTCTCTTTTACCAAAATGATTTCTAAGAGGTAAAAAAAATACAACAAAACTGAGCTTCTCCTTTCTAAGGTGGATCTACACTGTAGGATTAATATAGTTTAATATCATTTTAACAACCATAGCTCAATGCTATTGAATCCTGGCATTTTTAGTTTTGTGAGACTACACTCTGGCAGAGAAGCTGACTGACCTTGCAAAACTACAGCTCCCATGATTCCACAGCATTGAGCCATAATAATAAAAGTGGTGTCAAACTGCATTAATTCTACAGTGCAGATACACCCTTAGTGATATGTGAAATATTTTTATTTGTCAAATGAAAATTCTCATCAGATCCAATTTGGAAAGGGTCAAATGGTCAAAAAGTGAATTCCCACTGAAAAGAAATATCAAGTGTGGCAATTTACACATCCTGCAGTTTATCCATGCACAAAAAGAAATTAGTAGTAACAAGGCCATATTGATCAGGTGAACTCACAACATACTGTGAACGCTATAGCCAAAGCGGAAGAGAAGTGAAGGGGACAGCAGTAGACCAAACACAACATAAATTCCCATCACATTTTGATGAAGGAAGAAAATGTGTAAAATTTAACACCACTTCTTAAAAGATTCGCTTGGTATATAAAGCAAGCCTTGTACTCTTCTACAATCCATGTCATTCTAGCTGAGGTTGATGAGACCAACAATCCAACATTGCTGGAGAAGACTGATAAAAGGCATAACCCAATGGCGCAAAATTAATTTTCTATGGTTTTGAGTAGTTAGTCCATCATCATACCTACTGCTATGTCATGGATGCTCAGCTAACTTTCATGTTAAAAGGAGGTACAACATACATAGGAGGAAGGAAATAGGAGGAAGGAAGAGGAGGAAAAAAGAAATGTTTCAGTACATTTAACTGGTTTAGGGGTTATTTGCATGAGCTTCTTTGGATACAGTGGCATCTGAACAAAGTGGATGTATTATCCATGAAAGCTCATGCAAAAATGAAAACCAGTTAGTGTTAAAGGTGCTGCCATAAATCTTTTTTCCTCCCCCTTCGTTCCTCCTTGTATGCTGCGAGAGGCTACTTTAAAAAAAACAAAACATTACCACTAAGAGGCTTTCAGCTTGAACAAAACATACATGCAAGTCAGGTATTTTTTAATGACAAGGCAGAACTCCTTCAGATTGAAATGTGCTATTAGACAGGCAAAGGTTAGCATCGATATGCTTGCTTCAACCCACTTTCATTAAAATGAGTAGCATGCTGATTATCAAGACATGAAAACCAGGCATCTTCAATCAAAGCCGCGAGAAAGCAGTTACATACTGATCAAAATGATCCAGAAAGAGAAATCAGAGCCCTATAAGAATTTTACAATAGCTCCAAGGAAAGCATTTTAATCTTGGGGGTGAGGGGTGTTACAGGGAAGATTGTGCAATTATTTTTACAGAACTGGACCTCAATATAATATTCTGATACGTCTGTTTTATGCACAGAAAACAGAAGCTATGGGGCAACAGCTTTGTATTAACAGCCTTGATAACAAGCCCACAGAGCTCTATTTAATATAGTAGAATTCATTACTAGAGTCTGTCAAGAAATATATAGACTGGCCACTTGGGCTTGCCTTCAGAATTAGGCATAAATCAAGTGAAACATTTGCCAAGAAGGAATTACATGAAGAAATGGAGCACAGAGTATGCCCAGTCCCCACCATGAGTTGCATACTGTTATTGTGCAATCCATAGGTCACAAACGTGTGACCCTCCAAGTGATATTATGCTGTATCTCCTATCAGTGCAGCCAGCATAGCTAATGGTCAAGGATGACAGGAGATGTGGATTAACAATACTGCAGAGGTCAAAGGCTCTGTCACTGAGAGATTTGAGAGAACAAGCTATGGGATATACAAGGGGCAATATATATATACATTGCGATATATATGATAGATATTAAATGAAAAGAACTAGCTACTGTATATACTCATGTAAAGGTAAAGGTTTCCCCTGACGTTAAGTCCAGTCATGTCTGACTCTGGGGGTTGGTGCTCATCTCCATTTCTAAGCCGAAGAGCCGCCATTGTCCGTAGACACCTCCAAGGTCATGTGGCCGGCATGACTGCATGGAGCGCCGTTACCTTCCCGCCGGAGCGGTACCTATTGATCTACTCACATTGGCATGTTTTCAAACTGCTAGGTTGGCAGGAGCTGGAGCTAACAACTGCCGCTCCCGCCACTCCCGGGATTTGAACCTGGGACCTTTCGATCTGCCAATTCAGCAGCTCAGCGCTTTAACGCACTTCGCCAGCGGGGCTCCTAAGTTTAGGAATGTTAATTAAAAAATTGACTCAAAAAACTTGGGTCAACGCAAGTATTGTATCTTAACTCTTTATTTTTCCTCTGAGTAGAGTGGGTAAGGCAAAAGCTGAGTCCATCCCAGGAGAACCTAAAAGAAGCACTGGACCCTCTACTCTATCCACTGCAGTACTATTTCTGGCCTAGGTAAATCCCAAGTGGGAAATGGCAATGGTAGAAAAGGTGACTGTCCTCCAAGGAGGTGCTGACTCTTGACTTATCCATGGGTCATATCAAAATCTGTAATTCTGGCCCCAAAGTCTGCCCTCAGTGTATACATGGTGTTGACTTATGCATGAATATATACAGTAAATTAAATCAGTTATGCACCAAATAATTAATTAAGATTAAGTTTTAAAATGTTAATTAGGGATACTCATCATCGTAATTTAGGAGTGACCCAATTATATGTGAGAACCAGAATGGTATAGTGGTTTGAGGGTTGAACTATGACACTGGAGGCCAGTGTTTGATTCCCAACTCAGCCATAAAATCCACTGAGTGATTTTGGGAGAGTCACACACTCTCGGCCCTACAAACCCCCTTAAGGTCACCATAGGGTTGCCTTAGGGTCACCACAGGTCAGAAACAACCTGAAGGCACACGGCAGCAACCAAGTTAAATGTTTCCCTCTCAGCTCTGGCAGTTCCAAACCTATGTCATATATAGATGAACATGATACAATATATGGTCCTTAACATAGTGTGTTAAAGCTTGAACACACTGAGATTCTCTTCCAAAGATTTTCAAAAACCCACATGTATTCAAAGTTTCATCTTTTCCATTTTAAGGAAAAAGAAAGTTCCTTCCTGCGCAACACAACCATTACAGCTCTGAATAACTCACATGGTCACTTGATCAGTATGGCTGCTTATAAGCTTTTACAAACAGATTTTCTTCCTACCCCAAGAGGATTGCCATCACTGCCTCTAAGTGACTATATCACATTTCACTAACTACATTTATACCTTTTCCTCGTATTATGCACATGCTCTTTCTTACCAATTTTGCGTATCTCATTTCTTGGTCTTTATTCACAGATTAAATACATCTGGAAATCAGTTTCCCAAGAGGATAGTACCTTACACTACATATTAAAATATTGAGTTTTCAAATTAAGATGAAGACACACTATTTGTTATGGCCTCGTGATAAAGTAAGAAAAGATAAGACATCTTGTCATCAGAATTTGACCTGTCAAATGACCAAGGCATCATCCAACCAAAGTTAAGCACTTTTCAATGGAAAAACTGCTTATCTCACTCTCACTGAGACCAGTAAAGCTTAAAAAATGCTTAACTTTCGGCAGGATCACACTGCAAATATTTACTTGCTGAATACCTAACTCTAAATAATTATGTGGAGTAATAGGCACAAGATAAATCATCTTCATCTTTGGAAGATGGTAATTTTGCGATAATACTCCAAAGGGATCTTTAATATATAATTACCTTTGCTTATTTTAATACATGCTTGGTAGGATTTAATCAATACTAAAAAACCATGCTGGGTTTCCTGTTTGTCTATATATACTTTAGCTACACAATTTCTGACATGTGTAACATCTCTCATTATGGTTAAGTCTCTACACACACAAAAAGACTTCATTTTTATTTTGTGGGAATAAAATGCTATGCTCAGTAACTAACTACCAAGCCCTGCCTTTGAGCATTTTGTTGTCTCAGGGCTGACAAGACAAAGCCACATAGGCTGTGGCGAACAAAAGTTGTGAGTTTTTTCCCTGATGAGATCCAAGGAAGTTATAGGATATGATTATTTAAAAAGTGCAAAAGGGACGCAAACCTACATTTCTTAGGTGAACATTTTTTAAAACCTGGGTTTTATGAGTATATCTCAGATTTATGAACATTAGACAAAGACCCCAAGTAACACACAAGTAAGGTCTAATTTATCATATCAGTAAAAGAGTTGGGGGAGTCAAAGAAAGAAGACTTGATTCCATAGTGTCTTCTCAATCAAAGAATAAATGCCAAGAGACCAAGAGAGAGTAATTGTTTTGTTTATAGAACAAACTTGTGCATATTTATTCCAAAGCAAATCTCACTGATGAGATTATTTCCTAGACATTATAGCACAACCACGATAGTCACAGATGATACATTCCAGGACTTCACGTGGCTCCTAGTGAAACTGCAGGTAGTGGTTCCACATATAGTGGGGTTTTACTGTATGTTTAGGTTGTAATCAGTTATAAATCAACAAACTTTAACCATGAGATTAACCATTTAGTACAGTGCTTCTCAACCTGTGAGTCCTCAGGTGTTTTGGTCTACAACCAGGGCTGGCCCTAGGTATTTTTCAAGTATAAGCGAGCAGTATTTTGGCACCCCCCCAAACCAATCACTGAAAAATAAAAGGTAGACGGTAGAGGTGAACAGAATAGATAAAAAGAGTTACTTTACAAACCAGAAGTTTATTTACATCATTATGCTTTCAGTCTTTTATGTTTGTTGCATTTGTTTTACATTTTAGCTGTATTTGCTTTATTTAACCCACATTGAGGCCTACTCTCTGGGGAAATCAAATCAAATAATTTAAGCAGTAAGCATAATGGTTGTGTACCCTGTTTTAGAGGTCCAAAATGTTCCCCCAGTTAATGGTTTTATTTCTTTGAAACTGTCTTATCCCCCCCTCTCCACTCAAACTATATTTTCCACTCAAACTATGAATGCACCTCCAGCAAAGGATGGATGTAGAATGGCCAAAGTGGTGCTTAGCAGCAGCAGCAACGTGTCTGGAGAAGCCCTCTCAGCCAGAGGGTGTACTTCTGGCGTGATTGACACCCAAAGAGAAGTCCAGCGAGAGTGCAGCTGACGTCACGTCACCGGCCCCTCCCGCCACTCCTTGGGGAAGAAAAGGGGGCGGAGCCACCTCCTCTCCCTTCCCTTCCCTTCCCTTCCCTTTCCTTCCCTTCCCTTCCCTTCCCGGCTGAGCACTCTGAGCCGAGCTCTGAGGGCCAGGCCTTGGCACTGAACCAGGATATGGGGAGGCACCCTTGCAATCCTCTCTTGGCACTCCAGGCTTTGGTGCCTCAACGGCGCCTCCCAGAGGATGGCGCCTTCAGCAACCGCGTAGTTTGCCTACCGGTTGAACCGCCCCTGCCTACAACTTCCAGAAATCCCAGCCAGTTTACCAGCTGTTAGGATTTCTGAGAGTTAAAGGCCAAAGCATCTGGGGACCCACAGGTTGAGAACCATTGATTTAGTACATCTCATTGTCCAAATGATGCAGAAGCTATAAATTTAAACATAAGACAACTATTTAACTTAACGATTTTTGATGAATGAAACAATTCACCATACTTATCACAATAACTGGATTTACCTTTCCATAGTCTCACAAAACCCTGCCTCTAATAAATACAGAAGAATCCCTGTCCAAGAGCACATGTGTTTGTTCAACATTATTGCTGGATTGTTTCAAGTTTGCCTTACACATTTCAAAACACATGTGCAACATTGTTCAAATATGAATCTAGATATAGTTTAGAGAGTGACATGTTCTTTCTTGCTTGTTTTCAAGAACTACCTGTTGTTAATAGAGACCAGTAAAAAGTACAGTAATTGACAGAATCATGGTTCTAGAACTACTAGGTGTTAGCCCAAGCAATCCCAATACAGTACTGTGGGAGTTCTATATTTGCAGGTTCAATTTTTGCAAATTTGATTATTTGCAGATTTTAAACAATTTGGTTTTTCTAGGCATCTCTAGGTCCTCCAGTGTCACTCTATGTCAACTTCCACTAAATGTTGACTATAGAGTTGTGTTGGAGGACCCAGAGATTCCTAAAGAGAACACCTCTCTAGAAGTCCTCCAATGCAATACTGCAATCAACTTCTGACAAATGCTGAATTGTACTGGAAGACCCAGAGATTTGTTATTTCGAGTTAAAAAATAGTTTTGCTTTAAGTTGCATCCTTCCCCCCTCAATGGTGGGAATCCTGTGTCCCTAACAACCTGGTGAATTTGACAGGCTGACAGTACATTGGAGTTGGACACATATGTCTTTCAAATATTTCTGAACTTAGATTCTATCAGCAATGTGAGACAAAAGAAGAACTTCATTTTTAATAACAATACATAGGATTTTGCTAGAAACCACAATTTTTCCATATCGTCCGAAGGCTGCACTATATTCAGGGATGCAATTAGCTGTCATGTTGGAAATTTCAGCAACTGAGACTTAAGACCAACCTTCTTTTTACACCTCCATTTCCTGATCACCTGTGCATGTACAAACAAAAACAATACAAAGGGCTATGTCTTAAGTGTATCAAACTCTTTTCATGAGCAGTGAAACAAAAGAAACATCAATAATATGACAAAGAGTGTGTCTCTACTGTAGAATTAATGTAGTTTGACACCATTTTAACTGCCATGGCTCAGTGCCATGGAATCCTGGGATTTGTAGTTTGGTGAGGTACCAGCACACTTTCGTGGAGGAGGCTAAAGACTTTGTAATACTACAACTTGCATGATTAATTCTACAGTGTGGATCAGGGTTCCCCAAACTATGGCCTGTGGGCCAGATGTGGCCCTCCAAGATAATTTACCCAGCCCCCACCCTAAACATTAGACTTAGGGTCACTCTAAGTCTGAAATGCCTTAAAAGCACACAACAACAATCCTAATTAACTTGACTATCACATCTGCCAAAAGCAGACCCACACTATTGGTATGTTAATGTTTGTTATAATTGTTCTTTATTTAAAATATTGTATTGTTTTTTCAACATTATTTTTGCACTACAAATAAGAAATGTGCATAGGAATTTGTTCATTTTTTTCAAACTATAGTACGGGACCCCAATAATCTGAGGGATCATGAACTGGCCCTCAGTTTACACATTTTGAGGCCCCCTGATGTAGATTTCTGTGGCATATGCTAACTGACTGAAGTATTATAGTAAATATTTTCTTTGAACTATGGTCTACTTCCCCAAAGCTTACACCGTAATAAAATTTATTAGTCATCAAAGTGCAACAGGACACTGACCTTTCTGCTACAAAATTTTAACATGAATAAATGGGTTAAAATTAGCTTCATAGGCATATGTAGTGTTCTTCTCTCAGTGGAGAGGTCCAGCCAGCCATTGTGTTTCTACTTGGCACTTCCAGGACAGAGCAATAACTGTATTGTAATGGGGGAGGCTTGGATTTCCAGATATAATATGAACCATGTATCCACAGATTCAATATTCACAGTTTCACTTACCCATGGTCCAAAAAATAGACTCAACCTAAACCTTGGGCGCCTTTTTAAAGGCTGTTCCTTCTTTGGGTGCATCAAGATTGTCGAATTTATGCAGCATGCTATCACACTGCCGTGGCTCAATGCTTTGGAATTCTGGCATTTGTAGTTTGGTGAGGCACTAGTACTCTTTGACAGAGAAGGCTAAAGTCTTTGTAAAACTACAGCTCCCATGATTCCATAGCATTGGGCCAAGGCAGTTAAAGTGGTGTCAAACTGCATTAGATGCATCCTTTGTTGAAGTGGGAAGGAGCCAGTCTACCAACTAGGTACCCTACAACAGCTGCTGAGAGGCCCTCCTGTCATCTTTAAGGAGCTGAGACTAGCAGTGCGGGTTAAACTGCCAGCTATTGAAAATCTTGTCAATTTGAAGGTTGGCAGTTTGAGCCGCAGGTCGAGGTGAGCTTCTGCCACCAGCGCTAGGTTGTGCGTACATAGCTGTTCGAAAACAGCAATGTGAGTAGATAAATAGGTACCATTTCTGCAGGGAGGTAAAAGGTGCCCCTGAAAAACATGCTCACTATTTGATCAGGAAGGTGTCCGTGGACAACAGGCTCCTCAGCATGGAAAATGGAACAACAGCACCTCCCTATGGCTGAGTCGATCACAGCCTCCACATGCCGGAGATGAAAAAAGTGGGAAGCCTTGCCTCTATGAACTGTCTGTTTTTGCTGTTAATTGTGTAACCACAAGGAATGTTTGCCATGTATGTTTCTGTAATCCAATCAGAGTCTATGCTCTTTTCCTTTTGATAAACTGATTTTTATTTTCGTGTCAGGAGCAACCTGAGTTGCTTCTGGAGTGAGAGAATTGGCCGTCTGCAACGACGTTGCCCAGGGGATGCCCAGATGTTTTGATGTTTTACCATCCTTGTGGGAGGCTTCTCTCATGTCCCCACATGGAGCTGGAGCTGATAGAGGGAGCTCATCCCCGGGTGGGATTCGAACCTGGCAGCCTTCAGGTCAGCAACCCAACCTTCAAGTCACAAGGCTTTTATCCCCTAGGCCACTGGATGAGATATAGTTTGGCAAGGTCTTGAGCCTTCTCTGACATAGTGCTGATACCTCATCAAACTACAATTCCCAGCATCTCATGGCTCTAGCCCAAGGCAATTAAAGTGTTCTCAAACTGCATTCATTCTACAGTGTAGATGCAGCCTTTATCCATCCATTAAACGGCCTGAGCTCTGTTCCTTCTGACTTAAGAGAAGCAAAAGCAGGCCTTTTTGCCCATCCTCCTAACCACAAGATGGGGTGGGTGGGTTTTGATATGAGGGATACAGCCAGGAGATGATGGGGGATATATGCATTGACAGCAAAGTACCCCACACGCTCCAAAACCCCACACTCTCCAAAACCTGATGCCTAAGGCTCTACCTGTGGCCTCCCATCATACCCTAAAGACTCCCTAGATTCAGCAGCACTGGAAGATGGAGGCAGAGTAATGCAGACTGAAAGACTGTGGACCCTCAAGGACACAGGAGCCCACGTGTGTGGCCAGTGGCTCCCAATCTGTCCAACCCACAGCCCACCCAGAGCAGGAGTGAGTCCAAGACAGCACCCCCAGACCTTGCACACTGAAATGGCTGATGCTTGGAAAGGGATGGAGAGAAGCCGAGATGGAGAGACCCAGGCATTGCCAACCCATCCCGCCCCCTTCCTGCCTGGGAAAAGCCCTGCAATGGCTAGGAAAGCCTAGGAAAGGGATTATAAATATGACACATACGCATTAGGGGCACGAATTTTCTTTTTCTCCCCTTCCCAGGCTAAGAAGGGAGTTGAGAGTTTCCTGCGTGAAAAAAAAGGGAATTGCGCAAAGAGAAAGGAAAGCAGGCGACCTTGGAGGAGAGGAGAACCGGAGAGATAGGGAGAGGGAGAGGGAGAGCTTCGCGCTTACCTCTGGGGCTGCTGTCTGGGAAATACGGAGGGGCCGTGGGCGTCACATTGCCTGAATTGGGGGCTGACAGCAGTGGGGACCGTTCATCCACCCCATCCGCAGCCATGGCTACTGCAGCAAGAGCCCAAGCAGAGGCGGTTGCTGCTCCTGCTGCTCCTGATCCTGATGCCTCTTGCAAACGGGAGCCCACACTCTCCCAATCTGCGAGTCACAAGGCAGCAAAAGGGGAGGGAGAGGGCGAGCAAAGAAGGAAAGGAGGAGGAGGAGGAGGAGAGAAAGTCGGGGGAGGATGGGAAAAGCCGGCCCAGGCTTCTTTTTTTTAATGATTTTCCAAGGGACCAGGGCAATCAATGGAAAGGAGGAGGGCTTCCCAGGAATCGCTTCCTGCTCTCTCTGCAAAAGTTGGGGAGGGAAGGGAGGAAGGAAGGAAGAGAGTCATCTTTTATTTATGCATCCCTGATCGAATGCAACCCTCGTGTTAAGGGTTGCCTTACTGAGTTCACTGGCTGATTAAAAAAAACTTTAAAAAGATGGATGGTAAATAAATAGCCATCTTTTAAAAGATGGATAGATATGTACTATTCAGTACTTTTCACTGGACTGAAAGGTGCCCCCATACAATCCAGCAGCATTTTATACCTGTCTATTGTTTATTTATTTACTTTATTTCTACCCCACCTTTCTCACCCCGGAGGAGACTCAAGGCAGCTTACAAAATATGGCAAAATATTCAGTGCCACGCAGACACACAAAAAAACCCCCACATCAATCAAAGTATAAAACAGTTTGAACATATAAACAATTAAAACACGCATCAATAAAACAGAGTAAAAACCATATAAAATGCCGAGTCATAATCTCATAATTATCCATAATCACACTGGCCTTCAACTGACAAAGAGTTCTTCTCTCACCCTGGACTTTCCACAGATATATAAACCTTCCTTGCGTAGTTTTTCCAATATACCTCACAATCTCTGAGGATGTGGGCAAAACGTCAGGAGAGAATACTTCTAGAACGTGACCATACAGCCCCGGAAAACATACAACATCCCTATCCATAATCGTTTTCCAAAACCCATAGTCCTTTGTTCAAGTTGTTAAAGTCTTCTTCCATAGTTCCCTATCCACCAAACACCTGCAAGTAAAGCCAGGTTTTAAGTTTTTTCTCAAGACCAGGAGGGATGGGGCCTGCCTGATGTCACTAGGGAGAGAGTTCCATAGACGAGGGGCCACCACTGAGAAGACTCTGTCTCTCATTCCTACCAAACACGCTTGCAAAGGAGTTGGGACCAAGAGCAGGGCCTCCCCAGCCGATCTCAAAGCTCTTGTAGGCTCATAGAGGAAGATGCGTTTGTATAGATAAGTTGGACCAGAACCATTTAGGGCTTTATAGACCAAAACCAGCACTTTGAATTGGGCCTGGTAGCAAATAGGCATCCAGTGGAGCTGACGCAACCGGGGCGGGGGGGGGGGGTTGTACGCTCCCTGTACACCGCTCCAGATAGAAATCTGGCAGCCACCCGTTGGACCATTTGAAGCTTCCGGGCAGTCTTCAAAGGCAACCCCATGTAGAGTACGTTGCAGTAGTTTATTTGAGATGTAATAAGAGCATGGATGACTGTGGCCAAGCCCGGCTTCCAAAGATACAGGCGTAACTGGTGCACAAATTTTAGTTGTGCAAAAACTCTAGCCATCATAGAAACCTGAGGTTCCAGGCTCAGTGATGAATCCAGGATCACTCCCAAGATCCTGGATTCATCTAATACACTAGAGTCTCACTTATCCAACACTCGCTTATCCAACGTTCTGGATTATCCAACGCATTTTTGTAGTCAATGTTTTCAATGTATCGTGATATTTTGGTGCTAAATTCATAAATACAGTAATTAATACATAGCATTACTGCATATTGAACTACTTTTTCTGTCAAATTTGTTGTATAACATGATGTTTTGGTGCTTAATTTGTAAAATCATAACCTAATTTGATGTTTAATAGGCTTCTCCTTAATCTCTCCTTATTATCCAATATATTCGCTTATCCAACGTTCTGCCGGCCCGTTTATGTTGGATAAGTGAGACTCTACTGTATCTATCTTATGCACAAACACATATATAGATACATACTATTCAATTATTTTCACTTGACTGAAAGGTGCCCCCAGGCAATCAGGCAGCAATGGTTAAAAATGGCCTAATGTCTACTATTCAATATATCAATAAAAATATAAACTTTAAAAAAGTGGATAGTATATATCCATCAATTTAAAAAAGCCTTTCATGTTGGTGACACACTTTTTAAACATTAATCATTTTGTGATAGTCATTTAGTGTTACAAGCAAACTGGATGCTAACACAATCCCATTTAAGATATATGGATGCATACCTCAATTGCAATAACAAATGTATGGAAACACAGCATATAGAATGAAAACCTTTTATTCATACTTTTTAAAAATATATGATTTATTCCTCATTTCATTCTGAGGTTTCTCATTATGTTCCTGCAACACACCTACACACTGTGGTGCAATAGGCCAAACCCTTGTGCCAGTAGGACTGCTGACTGAGAGGTCGGCTGTTCAAATCCGGGAAGAACGGGAGAGCTCCCTCTGTTAGCTCCAGCTCCCCATGCGGGGACATAGGAGAAGCCTCCAACAAGGATGGTAAAACATCAAACATCTGGCCATCACACCTACACACTGCAGCTGACACATTAACATGTCGCGATACACATTTCAGAAAGCTCTGTTTTGAAAGATAGATAGATATAATATTCAATATTTTTCATTTGTTTGAAAGGCGTCTCCATGCAATCCAGCAGCCTTTTAAAACTATATATATATATATATATATATATATATATATATATTCTCTCTCTCTCTCTCTCTCTCTCTCTCTCTCTCTCTCTCTCTCTCTCACTATTCAATACTTTTCATCCCATACTCTGGTTAAGACCAACAATTGGAGTTAAACCCATACATATCATATTGCATTTTTGAGAAAGCAAAACGTTAACTTACGAAACATTATTTATAGAGAAATACCATATTACACTTATGGTTTATGTAAAAGAGCCTCATGTTTAAAGATATATAGTAAAAAAAATCAAGGTCAAAATGACCCAAGTCACAGTATTTCTGATTCTCCAAGCAATCAGGGAGCAATTATTAAAAGCAAATGTATCTACTATTCATTATATGATTTTAAAAAATGAATGGTGTCCCCAAGCAATCAGGAACAATTGTTATTATTGATATTTGATATCCAATAAAAACATACAATACAGACTGAGTATCCCAATAACTTTGGCAGAGAAAGTGTTGTAATATATTGTATGTATATTGTGCTCATTGCATGTATTTTATGGTGACGTGCTTAAGCTGTGAGGAGAGGCGGGTAACAAATAAAAAGTATTATTATTATTATTATTATTATTATTATTATTATTATTATTGATCTTGTAGAACTATAACTTTTTATGATTCTACAGCATTGAGCCATGAATTCTACAGTGTAGATGTACCATAAGAGGCATAGAACAAACATGTGATATTCCTGTGTCATTTAGTTGAGGCCATATGTGAAAGGTTAGAGTTACAAAACAACTCTTGAATGAAGTTATCCATCATGAAGTTATGATCCTAGTGTAATGTAATTTTATCTTTGTTACAAAAAGAGAATAATTAATTACAAGTGGAAAGTTATTTGTAACTCATTACTCCCAACTGTAGTGGCAAGAGGCCTTTATTCTCCCTAGATAAAAAAAAAACCAAAACATTTCCAAATCAAGTTTTGTAGAAAATCCTGCAATTATTACCCATTTATTCTGCAACATGTTCTTCATGCATGCACTGGAACACTTTCATAAAGCTTCTGTAATCACAGCTCCAAGGCTAGATTACAGTTGTAGCAAAAGAGCAAAAGATCTTAAAAAACAACAGACTAGCAAAAGATGTAGCAAAAGATCTTAAGAAACAACAGACTAGGATCTCATCTTTCTAAGATAATCAGGGAAAGGCCTAAAGGGGCAAAAAGGATGAGGCAAGCAGAAGCAAAGCAAAGGTAGAAAAGAAGATGAGTTTTTGTTCATTGCCTCTGCAATGAACTCAAGCAATAGACATGTGAAGAATTCTGACTGTCTGGTTATGCGTCAAGAGAAGCTACATATATAAGCTGAATTTATTGTTGTAATTAAAAGATAACTATTCAGGAACCAACTGTGTATTTGGGGAAGGCTCAGTTAACTCATGATGAAAATTCTTCCTCCTTGTGAACAGGATTAAAATGATTGGCAGATTTAGGATTTTTGCAAGTGGTGCAGAGCTTTAAAGGATTATTAGCTTTTGTTTACAACAAGGTATGAAATTGTGGAAATGGAGCCCCACATCTGCATTTTTGGTCCTGTTGTGACACTTGGGATGTGTTAGTAGTCAAAGTATGTTATAGAATTAATGCAGTTTGATCCCACTTTAACTGCCATCAATCAATGCTATGGAATCCTGGAAGCTGTATGTACAAGGTCTTTCACCTTTTCTGCCAAGGATTACTGGTGCCTCACCAAACTATAATTCCCAGAAGGACTCCACAGTACTGAGCTATGGCATTTAATGTGGAATAAATCTGCATTCATTCTACAGTATAAATGCACTCAGAGTTAACTTTCAGGAATCTTGGAACTGCATTAGATTTCTGGCAATCTTTATTATACTTGGAAGGGAACTCAACAACAATTGCTATCTTAATATCTCTTAGTGTTTGATCAGTTCATATAAAACATTTTGCATACTTTACAGCTATTAATAATAATTATTGCTACCTGGTTCTCTGTAAGGAAGCCGGTGGAAAGTTTCTGGGTGCTCACCAGCTGATAAATATACCTGCAAAATAAATCCTAGAATGAGTCATAAATGTCATGCAGATTTTATTTCAGAAATAGATCAAACAACTTCAGCACTAAATGCTACAGTCTAAAACTGTCTTTAAAATAGAATGAAAAGCAACATTAGGCTAGCCTGTCTTATCCAACTGAATCGGGCATGCTAGATGTACTCCACCAGCAGTAATCACCAGCAGCAAATGCATTCCAGTACAAGTAATAATAATAATAATAATAATAATAATAATAATAATAATAATCTCTGTTTATATCCCACCACCATCTCCCAATATGGACTCGGGGTGGCTTACAAAAACACACAATGGTGCCATACAACACATAAAATGCAATATAACAACATATAAAATCAATAATACATTACATAAAACCAATCTAAAATTAACAAAGCAACCTCTGTTAAATAGTCAGTCAAATATGGCTATAGCCATGATTAAAAGATCCATATAATGATTTAGCATTCTAACTATAATGCAAACAAGGATGGAAAGGTTTTTTTGAAAAGCAGAAATAACTTGAGAAATTTGAAAGCTCCAGTCAAACAATTACTATTCCAAACTTTGGAAACGTAAAAATGATTAATTACTGGTAAAATAGCAAGTCTCTGGCTGCTTGAGAAGGACGTCTGCCCCACAATAGATTGGGGGAGGATTTTATCCCTGATCCTTGAATGACTTACCAATGATTTCAGACTCTATTGAATATTGAATGGTAAATAATAATTATAATAATAGGAAGTTTGCCACCTAGTGACTTAAAATGGTAATGAAAACATCAAACAGCTAAATAAATTAATGTAAAAAAAATCATATAGCTACATTCTCCTTCATATAAATGGCATGTTTTGAGTATCTGCGCTCTATCATTTGGCGCTATAGCCAAGACAACCACATTTACATCTTTTCTTTTAGCCATTCAGTCAATTAAAGACAAGAAGGTATCTTCCCAGGTTTTATACATTAGATATTTGAGACATCAAACATATGCAAAGATGCATATGGGTTTTCTATCACTTATACGTTTTAAGTCTAGAAATAAACATCTGCTTTACCAAACTTGCTGAAAACTATATATCAACATGAGCCAGTTATATTTTCAAAACAGATTTACAAAGACTTTATTCCAGTATGTCCTACTATGTTATACTCCTCTTAGCAGGAGTTTACTTCCTGCACTGTCTTGAACATGTGGCAGGAAGCTGATAAAAATCCTTAAGGAATAAGAAACAAAAACTTTGAAGGGGCATATGCACAGTTGGTGTGCAAGGTGAATTGTATAGCCTTATGAGATAAAGGAAAACCAGTCTGGAAAGGCGCTTGAGATATGCATGCTTGCATTTTCTGCCAGCAAATTCAATTGTATATTGTACAACCCTGCTGCAGACCTGGGGAAAAGGGTTTTATTTTTGGTTTTATTTTCTGGATGACTACTTCCAGAAGCCTCCCTCTGGTATGGAGATTGTGCTGACTGTGGTTTTTTGACAAAAGGTACCATTTCCCAGCTCTGTCTGGACGCATCATTGAATTTCCTGTGATGTGGTACCAATACAGCAGCGATTCATCTATCTCCCCAGAGCACATATTCACATATTTGCACAAATGCATTCAGATGTCTGGGAACTGAGGTGCACATGGATTGCTCCTGTTTAACTGGTTTGTGGGTTGGGCTGATAAAAGAGTGTTTGCTGTAATACACTGGAAGTTGGCAAAGTGGATATAGCCGAGCATCCAGGTGATTTGGACTCTTGTTTTGCCAAGTTGGGAAAGTCATTTAAACTTAAGTGCACACAGAGCCAAAATGCAAATACATATGTTTAAATTGGATAAGGATAAAGATAAGGAATAAATCAAAAGCAGATGTTTTAGAAAACAGGCATATTAAATGCCAGTGTTGTCCTCAATCTTCTCACAGTTTAAGCCAAGGTGAGGCTTTGGCTACATCTATATAGTACTGTACTGTAGAAACAATGCAGTTTGACACTGTTATGTGATTTCAGCTCAGCTAAAATCACGGGTTCAGGGCCCGAGTGCCAAGCTTCCAAAGGATCAGATGAGATACAGAAGGGCTGAAGGCAAAATCAGAGGCTTTATTCTCAACAGCCAGAGAGGATGTCAGTGGAGACAGCACTGTAAAGATTGACATATCTTTATACAAACATACAGAAATATTTATAGCACACTGACAGCAGTTTAAAAAAAGGAACTTCTATTGCCTGAGTGTTGATTGGTCCAGATTGCGGCAGGCTAGGATCTGCGGACTGGTTAAGTGGGATGTGCTGTCTTTTGCTGGTGCCAATTGGTCTCCAGGTTTAGAGGGAAATTTAATAAATTATCATTGCTCAGTTTGAAATTTTATGACTTGCTTGTTCTGTGTTTCATGAGTATGTGAAGGAATGAATGTAGGTGTGTTTGAGGTAATGGATGCTAATAATGGTAGTTTCCTCAGTCTGGGGAGTACAATGGTCTGTGCTGGTGAAACAAGCAGCTACAATGGGTGTTAGCCAGTCTGAATGGGTTCCCAGAAGAAGGACAAAGTAAGGCATTGGGCAACTTCTATGACCTTTGCTTTGGCTTCATTGTTAAATGTGTGAAGATATTGTTCAGGGATTATGCCTACTGCCCGGGCAAAGGAGTTATTCTCTGCCCCTCCCACCATTGAGTGTTTGTAAAACATGTATGTCCAACCTAAAAGTCATCTGTGGTGGCTAGGTTAGCTCAAATTCAGTTTCTGGATGAAAGTTTGTCTTGGGCTACTGAGACCTTTCCATGGCTGTGGGTTTGGAGGTCCTCCTTGGAGTCTCGGTCCTTCAATAACAACATCACTTTAATTGCCAGGACTCAATGCTATTGAATTATGGACATTGTGTTTTTACAAGGTCTTTAGCCTTCTCTGCCAAATAATGTTGGTACTTCACCAAACTGTGGATCCCAGGATTCCATAACAATGAGCCATGGCAGGTATAATGGTATCAAACTGCATTAATTATACTGTGGAGATGCAATCCATGAAACATCAAGCTTATAAACCGTGGTTCTGGGTAAAGAAGGCTGCTAGGAATTATTCCTGTATATTATCTTTACTCATTTGTGTGGTTCCTGTTAGACTGGATACACATCTTGGAGTTGGCTTATGTACTGTGTTGGAGTTGGCTTATGTACTGTTAGTCGTTATGTAGAAGAGGGAGCATCGACAGCTGTTGTCACAAAAACCAAGTTAACAAACAATACCTACTGAAATTCCCTCTTCTACACAGCCATTACAAGAGTTGTCTCTTGTTTTTACCCTGGCAACCCTACTTATGTGTGGCTGTCTACCAAGTACTTTTGACTGGACCTGCGGATGATTACCTCCTACTAAACTAGAGGTTTGAGTGTTGGACTATGACTGTGGAGGTTAGGATTTTGGCCATGAAAAACTCACTAGGTGACTCTAGGAAAGTCAACTAGCTGCCTTCTTTTTTAGACCTGGCTTTCATAGACCTTGAATTGCTTGGGTCTTACTCTTAGGATTCACCCAGACTGGGTTTTCCTTAAAATAGATAAGAAATAAGGTATAGCATCTACTATTTTGGAGAAATGTAGCTGCTTCCCCACTTCTCTGTATGCTCAGATGCAGATAGGTATGTGTCCGGGGAAGCTGGGAATACTGCTTTTCCAAATAAGGACTCTGTTTCCCTTCACGAAGTCTACTTTCAGTCTTCACACTGCAGAAAGTGAGACACTAAAACTGTACACATTTTGGACTCTTATATTTTGTGTGTTTCGCTTTTCCTTGGCACCCTTTTCTGTCCTTTTTCTGTGTATGCCTAAACTGTATGCCCAAGTATTCAACTAAAGTAATTTAAGATTAGCATATGAGAGCTAATGAGGTATAGTGATTCCCGATTGGACTAGGACTAGGACACTGGGAATTTAGAGTTTTCCATGGAAACCTACTGGGTGACCTTGAGCAAGTCACACTTTCTCGGCTTCAAAGGAAGGCAAAGGAACAGCTCCTCTGAAGAAATCTGGTCAAGAAAATCCTGTGATAGGTTCAACCTAGAGTTACCATAAGCTGAAAAAACAACTTGAAGGCACACAACAACACTTATTTTTAAATATGGCATTCCCTCAGTCATGGAAATAAATGATTTAGGGCATCCCAAATTTGTTAGTTCGAAAGGACATTGCATATAGGTTAAGGCTTAATTTGAACATCTGCCAAATAAAGAACCAGAAAGAAGCATGTAATTTCAGCATCATTCATGGACTATGTGATGACTTATGGGCCATGTAGTCCCGTTCCTAGTACTGTTGTGACAGATGAAGAGGAAAACTTGGGTTTCCCACCGTTTTTGCCAGTTTTGGAGCCCTTGCAGCTGCAGGATGTTTGCCCACAAGAAGTCACACAAACAAGCCTTGAGGAGAAATCTCCCCCATTTTCTCGCCGCCTTTATTATAATCAAGATAGACACGCGCGGGAGGCGACTCGCCGAAGCGCCCGGATAGCTGCCAGACAATTAGATGATTAAGTCTGATTCCCTTGGGAAAGTTTAAGGAGTCCTGCATCTGGACAGTTTAGGTTTCGGTTCTTGTTCCCCAGAGAAAGTCTGCTTTGGCGGGAAAACAAGATCCTATATAGATGCTTGGCCACAAGGATTCCTTGCGGAGTCAATTCGTCAGCTTCGGGAGTAGATTGTGTGTGGACTACGCTACTCCAGTTTCCAGGACCTTGCTCTCGTTCCAGCCCTGCCTTGTTCCCCGGACCTCGCCACGGACCCTGTTCTTGCTCCTCGCTTCTTGTTGCCTTGAATCAAGCCTTGTTTGCCAAGAATCTAGTTTGCTTCCTAGCCTTGCATTAAGCTCCATGGACTAAGGACCTTGTCATCTCCCCTCACTTTGCATGGCAAAGTGAGTGTTTCGGTTATTGGATTACAACTGGACCTTAATATTTCATATTGGACATTGTTTTCTTGGACTAATTTTGACCTTTCCTGAAAGGTCTACTTCTGAACTATTTCCTACACTTGCTTTTATTAACTTTATATATTTCCTCAATAAAGATATTAGATAGATTCTGGCCTCTGTGTATGGTTATTGGTGCTCTGCAGCCTGGGTCCTGACAGACTACAATTCAGATGACATTAAGAATGCATAAATGCTGTTAGTGTGTTAGTATATTTATTTGCCTGTCATCGTTTCCAAAGGTCAGTTTTGCACTGTGACTCTTCAGTGTTAAATTTATGATGTAAGTCAGAAGTGACTTGAAGGCAAGGGTTGTCATACAACATCCTCTCCCCAGACATGTACTCTTTTACAGAGCTAACATTTCTGTCCAGGGACTTTTTAAAAGTCTAGATTTTCTCACAAGATTCCCCCTCCCTTAATTATGAAATTCAGAAGTGTAATTGATGCAAGTCTATAGGACAAAATGTCATTAAATAGTATACTCAATTAAAGTGGTTGTTACTTAAATACTATGAAGTTTAGGAATGTTTCTAATAGTGATTATATAGTAGCGTTATTTAATGGTAGAGTTGTCATAGCCCCTAGTGGTTTGAAGTAGCCTGTTGGTAAATACACCCCCCCCCCCCCCCCCCAGTTATGGTAACATTACAGTGACTGCAATGCTAGAAATTTGGGATTGGGTGAACATTTCAAGAGGGGAAAATTTCAAGAGGGGAGTAAGAATTGTTATTTAGGAGGGTTATGTGTTGATTTCTGACCTTTCCTTTGTATGCCCACTAAACATTTTGCAATTCCTATGAGTGGCTGCTACCTTAGACAGCTTTTGCTTACTCTTTGGCAACCTGCACGAGAAATGGAAATGGAAATGTACTACTGATTCCTCATCAAGAAATTTGGTAATAATAATAATTATATAGTGTATATATATATATATATATATAGAGAGAGAGAGAGAGAGAGAGAGAGGGGAGGGAGACCAGTTTGGATACTATTCCTCAATTGTCTTTCTACTCTCAGAACTGAACTACAGATCATCTTTAAGTTTTCCCAGACATTCAGCGTTATTAGGATCAGTTCAGTATTATACATAATTTTGCATCACAGTCAAAATTGGGATACAAGCCTCTTTTTAAAAAAATTGATGCCCTATAACTGACTGAAACTTTATCTGTATGTCATTAATGTAACCCGTTAATGACATACTAGCTAGCTTCTATTAGTGTATGCAATGAAATAGCACCTGGCATGCTATTTTTATACTTTTCTGCAATCATTTGTGCCCCAAACACTTTCTTCTAATGAAATATTCAGCTATATAAGTGCTTTGTGTTATATGAAAGGATGGGGTGTCAATCCAGTTGGCATATGCTACTGACATATAATTCCTTTTACTATGGCAGATTTAATGTGACAGTAGTTATGGTGACAATGTCTTCATTTACACAAAGGAAGCTTTCTCTTATTCTTATCTTGAAACATGAGCTATTGCAACATTCTATCGTCTATTCCATATGGTGCTTCTGTCATTTCTTCTCTAATCTGTCCGCTATTTTTCTTAACCCTATTTATAGAACTTTCCGTTGCAAGACTTAAAAGCATTCTTGTTGGAAATATGAAGTATGGATTTTGAGGAGAGAGGGGGAGGGATTGACTGGCAAAACCTAAAAATATTGCTGTGTCCTAGTTTTTTTGCATGGCTAGTGTATGACAATATCATATCATATCATATAAATATACACTCATAGACATAATCATGAAAAAAACTTACATGTGTGTATACATTTTAAAATAAACGAATTAGAGGAATTTATTGTTTATAAATGTGTATAGGTAAACTTTTTTTTGTTTCAGGAGTGACTTGAGAAACTACAAGGTGTTTCTGGTGTGAGAGAATTGGCTGTCTGCAAGGACATTACCCAGGGGACACCCAGATGTTTTGATGTTTTTACCATCCTTGTTGGAAGCTCTTCTCATGTCCCCACATGGAGCTGGTGATGATAGAGGGAGCTCATCCGTGTTCTCCCTGGGTTGGATTTGAACCGGAAGCCTTCAGGTCAGCAACCCAACCTTCAAGTCAGCAGTTTGCTGGCACAAGGGTTTAATCCACTGCGCCACTGAGGACTCCTTAGGAATACATAACACACACACATAGAAACAGTAGGAGCTCTATATCTTGTGGGTTAAAAATGGAAAATGTTGTCAACACCACATTACATATGTCGATTACTGCTCAATAATATTACGGCAATTTTGTTAATATCTGATGTATTATCAACCTAATTTCAAATTAAGAGTTTCTATGTTATAGTGTTTTAAGTATTGCATTAGGACTTTGGGGAACCAGATTTGGCTCAGCCATAAAAACCCACTGGGTGACCCTAAGGAAGTGACTGTCTCGTATCCCAAGAAAAAGGCAATGGCAAACCTTCTCGGAATAAATTCTGCAAAGAAAACCCCATGGTAGGGTTGCCATAAACTGGAGGTGACTTTAAGGAACACAACAACAACGACAACAACAACAACAAGAACAACAACAACAGGAATTATATCCGTCTTTCTGTTCAATTGTGCATATTAAAAAAAGGACCATTGTGTCTGATACTGCATTTGGCACCTGACAAGGGGCTCTTCCACACAGCCATATAACCAAAAATATCAAGGCAGAATAACCCAAAATATCTGCTTTGAACTGTACTATCTGAGCCCACACTGCCATATCCCAGTTCAAATGTGGAATGTTATACAGTGTTCCCTCACTTAATGCGAGGGTTACGTTACAGGACCACCTATGAAAAGTGAAAATCCATGAAGTAGGGACGCTATATTTATATTGTTTACAATCTCACTGGCAAGTAGCATCTCTGTCTGCTACTGCCTTGTGAGGTGAAAACAAAGCTGCTTCAGCCTCTTTTTCTCACCCTTCGGCCCTTCCTTCCTTCCTTCCTTCCTTCCTTCCTTAGGCTTCACCTTAGGAAGGAAGTAGAAAGAGTTTATAATATTATGTTATGATTAATACTATTATTTTAGTGTTTATTTAAAAACCGTGAAACAGCAAGTCCATGAAAAGCGAACCGCGAAGTAGCAAGGAAACACTGTGCATCTGTGTGATGCACAATGATTTTCGAGCTCTGGGAACAAAGCTAAAACTGTATAATGTACATGTGATCTTTTCATCCCTCCTCCCTGTTGTAGGACACGGCTCTACAAGGGCCGGAAAAATAGTACAGGTCAATAACTGGCTCAAAAAATGGTGTCAATAGGAGCATTTTGGCTTCCTTGACCATGGTCTACTCTTCCAAGAGGATGGACTACTGGCAAGCGATGGGGTGCATCTCACACAAGTAGGAAAACATCTTTTTGCACACAGACTCACAAACCTCATCAGGCGCACTTTAAACTAGATCCACTGGGGGAGGGGAACAACAGCCTGGCGAACACTATATTACCCATGACCACAGGGAACCGCCGAAAGGCTAAACGGAGGGCTGCACAAACACAGCAAGGACCAAGTACAGAGAGCACAATAATCCCAAATAAACAGTTCGAGGGGAGGTCACAGGGGCTTACATGTCTTTATGATGAGGTTTGTGAGTCTGTGTGCAAAAAGATGTTTTCCTACTTGTGTGAGATGCACCCCATCGCTTGCCAGTAGTCCATCCTCTTGGAAGAGTAGACCATGGTCAAGGAAGCCAAAATGCTCCTATTGACACCATTGTGACATGTCTTTACACTAATGCTCAGAGCATGGGAAATAAGCAAGACGAACTCCAACTCCTAGCACAGCACCACACATACGATGTCATAGGCATCACTGAAACCTGGTGGGATGACTCCCATCACTGGAATTTAACCATTGAGGGCTATAACCTCTTTCACAGAAATAGAACAAAGGGGAGAGGAGGGGGAGTAGCTTTATATGTCAAAAACAGTTACGTTGCAGAAGAAATGCAAGACTGTAATCCGGGAAACCAGCTTGAAAGCATCTGGATAAGAATCAAGGGAACCGGGACTCAAAAAGATCTTGTCGTGGGTGTCTACTACAGACCTCCGAGTCAGGATGAAGGACTTGATGAAGCCTTCTGTCAACAGCTGACCAAACAGGCACAAAGAAGAGATATAGTAGTCATGGGCGATTTCAATTATCCCGATATCTGCTGGAAAACAAACTCAGCCAAGAGTACAAAGTCCAACAAATTCCTCACTTGCCTTGCAGATAATTTTATGGTCCAGAAGGTAGAAGAGGCAACAAGGGGATCAGCAACTCTTGATCTAATCTTAACAAATGTGGAAGACCTGATCAATACAGTTGAAGTGGTTGGATCCTTAGGGGCAAGTGACCATGTGCTCCTGCAGTTTGCAATACAAAGGAATGCTGAAACTAAGACAAGTCAAACACGCATTCTGGACTTTAAGAGAGCTGACTTCCAAAAAATGAAGGAATTACTGAGCGGCATTCCATGGACGCCGATATTAAAAAACAAGGGAGTTAAGGATGGATGGGAGTTTTTCAAAAGTGAAATACTCAAGGCGCAAATGCAAACAGTGCCAACAAAGAAGAAAAATAAGACAAGTGCAAAGAAGCCAGAATGGATGTCCAAAGAACTTCTAACTGAGCTAAAGCTCAAAAGTGACATGCACAAGAAGCGGAAAAGGGGAGAAATCACCAAAGAAGAATTCAAACGTATAGCCAACACCTGTAGGGAAAAGGTTCGCAAGGCTAAAGCGCAAAATGAGCTCAGGCTTGCCAGGGACATAAAAAACAACAAAAAAGGCTTTTTTGCTTACGTTGGTAGAAAAAGGAAGAAAAAGGAGGCGATAGGGCCATTGCAAGGAGAAGATGGGGTGATGGCGACAGGGGACAGGGAAAAGGCAGAACTACTTAATGCCTTCTTTGCCTCGGTCTTCTCAGAAAAAGAAAGCCATCTTCAACCTCAGCAACATGGAATGGACGAAGGATTGGGGGAAATCCAACCCCAAATAGGGAAACAAGTTGTCCAGGAACACTTGGCCTCTCTAAACGAATTCAAGTCCCCAGGGCCAGATCAGCTACACCCAAGAGTACGGAAGGAACTAGCGGAAGTTATTTCAGAACCACTGGCAATTATCTTCGAGAGTTCTTGGAGAACGGGAGAAGTCCCAGCAGATTGGAGGAGGGCGAATGTGGTCCCTATCTTCAAGAAGGGAAAAAAGAACGACCCAAACAATTACCGTCCGGTCAGCCTCACATCAATACCAGGCAAAATTCTGGAAAAGATCATTAAGGAAGTGGTCTGCGAACACTTAGAAACAAATGCGGTCATTGCTAATAGTCAACACGGATTTACCAAAAACAAGTCATGCCAGACTAATCTGATCTCTTTTTTCGATAGAGTTACGAGTTGGGTCGATACAGGGAATGCTGTGGGTGTAGCGTACCTGGATTTCAGTAAGGCCTTCGACAAAGTCCCCCACGACCTTCTGGCAAACAAACTAGTAAAATGTGGGCTAGACAAAACTACGGTTAGGTGGATCTGTAATTGGCTAAGCGAACGAACCCAAAGGGTGCTCACCAATGCGTCGTCTTCATCATGGAAAGAAGTGACAAGTGGAGTGCCGCAGGGCTCCGTCCTGGGCCCGGTTCTGTTCAACATCTTTATTAACGACTTAGACGAAGGGTTAGAAGGCACGATCATCAAGTTTGCAGACGACACAAAACTGGGAGGGATAGCTAACACTCCAGAAGACAGGAGCAGAATTCAAAACGATCTTGACAGACTAGAGAGATGGGCCAAAACTAACAAAATGAAGTTCAACAGGGACAAATGCAAGATACTTCACTTCGGCAGAAAAAATGGAAATCAAAGATACAGAATGGGGGACGCCTGGCTTGACAGCAGTGTGTGCGAAAAAGACCTTGGAGTCCTCGTGGACAACAAGTTAAACATGAGCCAACAATGTGACGCGGCTGCTAAAAAGCCAATGGGATTCTGGCCTGCATCAATAGGGGAATAGCGTCTAGATCCAGGGAAGTTATGCTCCCCCTCTATTCTGCCTTGGTCAGACCACACCTGGAATACTGTGTCCAATTTTGGGCACCGCAGTTGAAGGGAGATGTTGACAAGCTGGAAAGCGTCCAGAGGAGGGCGACTAAAATGATTAAGGGTCTGGAGAACAAGCCCTCTGAGGAGGGGCTTAAAGAGCTGGGCATGTTTAGCCTGCAGAAGAGAAGGCTGAGAGGAGACATGATAGCCATGTACAAATATGTGAGGGGAAGTCATAGGGAGGAGGGAGGGAGCTTGTTTTCTGCTGCCCTGCAGACTAGGACACGGAACAATGGCTTCAAAATACAGGAAAGGAGATTCCACCTGAACATCAGGAAGAACTTCCTCACTGTGAGAGCTGTTCGACAGTGGAACTCTCTCCCCGGGGCTGTGGTGGAGGCTCCTTCCTTGGAGGCTTTTAAGCAGAGGCTGGATGGCCATCTGTCGGGGGTGCTTTGAATGCAATTTCCTGCTTCTTAGCAGGGGGTTGGACTAGATGGCCCATGTGGTCTCTTCCAACTCTACTATTCTATGATTCTATGTGTGAAAGGAGCCACAAGCCTTTTCTACACTGCTATATAAAATCCATGTTATCTACTTTGAACTGGATTATATGGCAGTGTGGACTCAGATATCCCAATTCAAAGCAGACATTGTGGATTATCTGCCTTGACATTCTGGGTTATATGGTTGTGTGGAAGGACCCTGAGTCTACACTGCTTGAGTCTACACTGCCATATAATCTAGTTCAAAACAGATAATCTGGATTTTATATGGCATTGTAGCAGGAGCCAATGTTGAAAGAAACAAGGGCCATCCAGTTCCATTCCCTGCCATGAAAGAACACACAATGCATGATGTATACATTGGTGTTGTCCTTGAGCAACACCATTGTGCCTTAAGTGAGGTTGGTATTATTATGTTGGGCTTTGTGGGAACAAGCCTGTGATTTGATGTTTGGTTCTATATTATCATCTCCATTCTGTGTATCGTTTCTACGTCTACACTGCAGAATTAATGTAAATTGACACCACTTTCACTACCCTGGTTCAATGCTATGGAATCCCCGGAGCTGTCTTTTTACAAGATCTTTCTCCTCTTATAAAAAGGAGAAATCCCTCTTATTTGCATGTTTTCGAACTGCTAGGTTGGCAGGAGCTGGGCCTAACAGCGGGCGCTCGTTCCGCTCCCGGGATTTGAACCTGGCACCTTTTGGTCCGCAAGTTCAGCACCTCAGCGCTTTAACGCACTGTGCCACCAGGGGCCCCACATATATATACACACACACATACATACATACATATACATACATACATACAGTATATGAATCACATTGTAATGTTTATAACATAAACTAGACTAACTAGACTAAGGAATAGTAAGCCTGCAACCTATCAGCAAACCTCATGAAAAGTCATTCTAAATTTTCTAGCTCTAGGAGCCAACGCGGATATCCCTCCCACCCTCCTAGTGTTATGCCTTTGTATCTATGGTTCTCTATCCCTGGAGGGCGCCGTGAGTTGGGCGGGCGGGCGCGTTTGCGCTTTGGCTCAGGTCCCTCCCCTTCCAAGCCGGGCAGCACGTGGTTAGAGCCAGGCTGGCTGCTTGAAAGCGGAGGAAAGAGCAGAACAGAGGAGGAGCAGCAGGAAGGGAGGTCTGTTGCCGCCATGGAGAGCAGGCCTGGAGGAGGAGAAGGCGGAGAAGGAGAAGAGCCGCCGCTGCTGCTGCTGCAGGGGAAGGAGGGGAGCCAGTCGGAGCTGCTGGCCAGGCAGCAACGCAAGGAGAAGCGGGAGCTGCAAGGTATGGCAAGCGAAAGGCTGGGTCTAGACTTGGGGTGCATCTCCTCACATACTGTGGAATGAATGCAGTAGTTGCACTGCCCTGGCTCGATGCTCTGGAACCCTGGGTGATATGGTTTGGAGGGGGCACCAGCACTCTTTGCAGAGAAGGGCTTGTAGAACTACAACTCCATAGCACTGAGCCATGGCAATTAAAGTGGTGTCAAACTGCCTTCATTTTGCAGTGTGGATGCACCCTTTCTAAGTCTGTCGAACTGCCAGAGTTCTTTTCCTTTGGATAGGCTGACAAGGGGTGCATCCCTTATCCAAAATACTTGGGACCAGAAGTATTTTGGATTTTTTAAATATAAAAAAAATATTTTGGAATACCAGTACAGTAGAGTCTCACTTATCCAACGTAAACGGGCCGGCAGAATGTTGGATAAGCGAATATGTTGGATAATGAGGGATTAAGGAAAAGCCTATTAAACATCAAATTAGGTTATGATTTTACAAATTAAGCACCAAAATATCATGTTTTACAACAAATTTGACAGAAAAAGTAGTTCCATGAGCAGTAATGCTATGTAGTAATTACTGTATTTACGAATTTAGCACCAAAATATCACAATGTATTGAAAACATTGACTACAAAAATGTGTTGGATAATCCAGAATGTTGGATAAGTGAGACTCTACTGTATTTCCATTTATATTCATCATGCAATCTCATGGAGTTGAGACCCAAGTCTAAACACAAAATCCTTTTTTTGTTTTGTGTCGGTTTGTAGTACTACTTTTTATGACTTGCTTTGATTTTAATAATAATAATAATAATAATAATAATAATAATAATAAATCTTTATTTATATCCAGCTTTTCTCTCTCATGAGACACAAAGCGGCTTACAACATATTAATGTCATACAAACAACAATCCAAATACATAAATCCAGACCAATAAGACAGTAAATCAATACAGAATCATCTTAAAAACAATATACATTCATATGACATCATGTCAAGTTAGATGGCACTCTGCTTCAGTCAATATACCCTTAAGGTGTTTTCTGGTGCTTCAGACTAACTTTCTTCATTGAAGGCCTGTCTAAACAGGAAAGATTTTAACTCATTCTTAAAAGAAGAAAGGGAAGGAGCTGTTTTGATTTCTTTCCACAGGCTTGGGGCAGCCACCGAGAAGGCCCCCTCTCTCGTCACTGCCAACCGAGGCGGAAGAGAGAGCAGGGTTTCCCCAGGTGATCTTAAGGAGCAAGCAGGTTGGTATGAGGAGATGCGGTCAGATAAGTAAGTTGGACCTGAACTGCTTTAGTGGCAGCCCCATGTAGAGCCCGTTACAGTAGTATAAATAGGAAGTAACCAAGGCATGGACTAGTATAGTATACTAGTATACTCTTCTGCCAAGAGAGGTTTTGATGGAAGAGACAACTGCTGGGATATACTGTCTGAATTTCTCTTTCTTCCAGAGGCATAGCATCATGATTTTTCAAAAGAATGGATTGATTATTTTAATATGTATTGTTTTTATATGTCCTTTTGACTGATGCCACCCCTGTGATATGGCTCCCCTAAGGCAAACCCTGTAAGAAATTGCTTGGAAGGCACACAGCAACAACTTTCCAAAGGCACACCAATTTAGGAGCAAGTGGAATATCCATATAAATATAGGCTCAAACTGTAAATAGCATGTATTTTCATTTTGTAAAGAAAGAAGTGGGTGTTTTTGTCATAAATATAATAATAATAATAATAATTTACTATTATAATTGTATATTCATATTACATGTAATATTACTAATAATATTACAATATAGTGTTATAGTACAATATAGTAATATATAATGCTTATATTGCACTATGTGGCGGGAGAGCAAGCCAGTGCAATTAACTGCAATGAATCACTCTGACCAGGAGGTCATGAGTTCGAGCCCCGCTCGGAGCCTATGTTTGTTTGTCTTTGTTCTATGTTAAAAAGGCATTGAATGTTTGCCTATATGTGTAACGTGATCCGCCCTGAGTCCCCTTCGGGGTGAGAAGGGCAGAATATAAATGCTGTAAATAAAATAAATAAATAAATAAATATAGCCAAGTGGTCCACACTAAGAAAATGATTAACACAAAACCTCCCAAATTCTCCCATATGGTACCTTTTTGTGTGTGTCAGAAGTGGCTTCTGGTGTGAGAGAATTGGCCATCTGCAAGGACATTGCTCAGGGGACACCCGGATGTTTTGTTGTTTTTACCTCCGGTGGCATAATGGGTTAAAGCCTTGTAACCTTAAGGTTGGGTTGCCCCTGGAGGTACAATGGATTAAACCATTGTACTGGCAGGGTTGCTGACCTGAAGGCTGCCAGGTTCAAATCCCACCCAGGGAGAGCGCGGATGAGCTCCCTCTATCAGCTCCAGCTCCATGTAGGGACATGAGAGAAGCCTCCCACAAGGATGGTAAAAACATCAAAATATCCAGGCGTCCACTGGGCAACGTCCTTGCAGACGGCTAATTCTCTCACTCCAGAAGTGACTCAGGTTGCTCCTGACACGAAAAAATAAAACATCCTTGTGGAGGCTTCTCTCATGTCCCCACATGGAGCTGGAGCTGATAGAGGGAGCTCATCCGCACTCTCCCTGGATTGGATTTGAACCGGCAACCTTCAGGTCAGCAACCCAACCTTCAAGTCATCAGCCCTGCCAGTACAATGGTTTAATCCATTGTACCTCCAGGGGCTCCTACATATGGTACTTTGCTAGATAGTTATGTGAAACTGCATAATAATAATAATAATTGTTACTCGCCTCTCTTCACAGCTTGAGGAAGATGACAACATGGTTCATACAGTTAAAATAAATATATTAAAATACACATATCAAAAGGACACTAATACAATACAGGTTAAATTTCATAGTTTAGAATTATTCCGTATAGTCTATTCGGTCCGCTAGCCCAGAAATCTTCACCAGCCATTCTTCTTGTGTTGGGATAACTGCTCTTTCCATCTCTGATCAGAAACAATTCTTGCAGCAATTATCATATATTGTAATAAGCTTCCAAATTTTCTTTCTAGCTAGTCGTCCAGCATTTCCAACAGATATAACACTGGTATCATCAGGAATGTAACCGTAACAATTTCTTATGTATTTCAGTTGAATATTTGTGGTCATTTCCATAAGACCACTATATATGATAAAATACTTTTTTGCCTTTGTTGAGGCAGAACTTTCTAAACGTTTCATGTTGGTGACACCCTTTTTAGACATGCATTATTTCATGGCACAGTCATTCAGTTTTACTTGCAATTTGGAGGTTAAACCTACCCCTATAAGAGATATAGAAACATACATAAATTGTAATAATGAAATGTATAGGGACACAAACTATCCCATAAAAACCTTTCAATCATATTTAAAAAATAAATGATTTATTGTTTATTTTGCATAGACTTGGAGGATTCTCATGTGACACACCTACACACTACAGCCAATACCATAATGTGTCACGACACACAGTTTGGAAAACGGTTTTACAGACAAATGAACTAGTATGCAAGCAAAATAATAAATGTTCAGACATCTGGCATAAAAGATACTATTGTGAGATCAACCTGTATTAGGAGTGCCCAAATATTATTAATCGATTTGATAATGTGACCTTTACACTTAGCCTCCCGCATTTCCTGGAGTTAGGGGCACAGTAGGACCCATATGAATGCAAAAACCTTGAATAAAAATGCTGTTTTTTCCTTGAGAGAGAACATCTCTCTAGAAATTTCTAGATCTTTTAGCATCACATTTGAAATAAAATCTATTAACAATCAAATCTGCAAAAGTCAAAATTGCAAATGTGGAGCAACAACTGTGTCCCGAGGATAGATTTATTATACTTTGGGGAGCTCAACAATTTCTGTCTTAACATTTTTTAGTATTTGATCATTTAATATATTGACAATATACGAGGAAGTTCAACTACAGCAGTGGTTCCCAAACGGTACCCTTCAGAAGACATTTCTTTTCTGTGGAACTCGGATTCTATCCCTGATTTATGTAATCAAAATATACATTCCGGATCATTTTACGATAATTCAAATATGTTTCCAAATTTCCTGTACAACATGTAGTTTTTGAGTGAATTTTATTCTTGGTATTTTTTAAATCATATCCCAATATTCCAAATGTCTTTCGTTGCAAAAAACTGTGCCAGAAAAAAAATCAAAAATAAAATGTGGAATTAATGTGAAAAATCAACTGTGTTCGAATAACTCTTCTTCAGATAGCAAAGGAAATGTTGAAATGTGAAGCCAGTAACTGCATACCTGATAGTAATAGTTGTAGCATAAAATAGCAGTTATGGAGGCAGTAAATCAAGTAGTTGTGTTTTTTAATGGATCTATTTTAAATTTGATTTTTAAGGTTTTTTGCAGAACCTCTATGATGCTTTTTTTGCAGAACCCTAGGGTCTCCTGGAAAACAGTTTGGGAATGGCAGAACTGCAGGACTGGATCATTAGTGTATATTATTTCAGTGCCAAGGCAGTCTCAGCGGCATTTTCCTTTTGGTGTTGCTGTGGAAACAGGAGAGGTCTCAGTTTTTTAAATCTTCTTGCTTCTTTTGTTGATATAGGAAAGAGTAGTGCTGCTGCCTAACAAAACCAAACTTGTAAGATTTGTTATACTGTCAGATCTCCACAATAACAGGGATATTTCTACTTGCTTTGTTCTAGATTCAACTGGTATGAACAAAGGACTTCAGTATCAGACAGTGTGTTGTACTCCTCACAGTCAGTTCTTCACATTTGCTGGGTTTAGGGGGCAGGGCCTCTGTAAAAGTGAAAAAAATTGCTATTTGTTTAACTTGAGATAATACCTTTCTAGGAAATCCTAGGCCTTCCAACATGATGCTTTTTTAATGTCAGGAGAGACTTGAGAAACTGTAAGTCGCTTCTGGTGTGAGAGAATTGGCCATCTGCAAGGACATTGCCCAGGGGATGTCCGGATGTTTTGATCTATCATCCTTGTGGAGGCTTCTCTAATGTCCCTGCATGGAGCTGGAGCTGATGGAGGGAGCTCATCCACACTCTCCCCAGGTTTATTTATTTATTTATTTACAGTATTTATATTCCGCCCTTCTCACCCCGAAGGGGACTCAGGGCGGATCACATTATAACACACATAGGGCAAACATTCAATGCCCATAAACACATCAAACAGAGACTGAAAGACACACACAGAGGCAAGTTAACCTTCTTCTGAGAGGATGTTCGATTCTGGCCACAGGGGGGAGCAGCTGCTTCATCATCCACACTGACGGCACTTCCTCATTCCAGGTCGTAAATTAGTTAATCTTGCCTCCCCACTTTATAAGTGGTACCTTATCTCCTACTTGATAGATGCAACTATCTTTCGGGTTGCTAGGTCAGCAACGAGCAGGGGCTATTTTTTATTTTTAATTGACGGGTGCTCACCCCGCCACGGGCTGGCCTCGAACTCATGACCTCATGGTCAGAGTGATTTAAGGCAGCTGCTCAACAGCTGCGCCACAGCCTGGATTCGAACTGGCAATCTTCAGGTCAGCAACCCAACCTTCTAGTCAGCAGTCCTGCCATCACAAAGGGTTTAATCCACTGCGCCATTGGGGGCACCAACATGATGCTCTGGGACCTGATCATAGAATCACACTGGAGGACTGGAGAATCACACTAAAATGCATCTGCACTGAAAAAATAATAAATGTTGACTGCACTTTAACTTCTGTGGCTCAGTGTATGGGTTCATGGGAGTTGTAGTTTTACAAGCTCTTTAGCTTTCACTACCAAAGAGTGCTGGAACCTCACCAAACTACAATTCCTGTTATTTCAGAGCAATGAGCCATGACAGCTAAAGTGGTGTCAAGCTGCATTAATGCCACAGTATAGATGCAGCCCTAGAAAGGCGTTCTCTAGAAATCTGTATGTCCTCCAGCATGACATGTACTGTAAATTAGTTGAACAACATAAATAAAGTTTGACCCTCACAAGAGTACTCAAGGTCCAATGAGTTAGGCATCTCCAAGGCCCATGGAGAAGCAAGAAGCAGGAAAAAAAATTCCCTTTAAACATTAAGGAGAACTTCCTGATGGTAAGAGCTATTTGGCAGTGGAATATGCTGGATGGCCATCTGCCAGGGGTGCTTTGATTGTGTGTTCCTGCATGACAGAATGGGGTTGGAGTGGATGGCCCTTGGGGGGGTCTCCTCCAATTCTGTGATTCTATGAAGGGGAGGCTAACTGAATAACAGCTAAATTCAAACTTAAATCCATCTAGAATTATGTAAGTACAGATTTTATTTAGAACCCGTGGTTAATAAAGAAGTCTGTTTTAATAAAACTCAAAACAATTTATTTGCACTGAATTTCAGTACTTTCTATAGTGTGATTGTATTACAGAGGTGTACAATACGGTGGTAGGATAATGTTAATTAGATGTGAACTTGCAGACCGAAAGGTCCCAGGTTCAAATCCTGGGAGCGGAATGAGCGCCCGCTGTTAGCCCCAGCTCCTGCCACCCTAGCAGTTCGAAAACATGCGAATGTGAGTAGATCAATAGGTACCTCTCCGGCAGGAAGGTAACGGCTCTCCATGCAGTCATGCCGGCCACATGACCTTGGAAGTGTCTACGGACAACGCCAGCTCTTCGGCTTAGAAATGGAGATGAGCATCAACCCTCAGAGTCTGTCACGACTGGACTTAACGTCAGGGGAAAACCTTTACCTTTACCTATCTTTGCTTTGTTTCTGCAGCCAAAATACAAGGAATGAAAAACACTGTTCCAAAGAACGACAAAAAGAGAAGGAAACAACTGCTGGAAGATGTTGCCAAGCTAGAAGCTGAGATGGAACAGAAACACAAAGAAGAACTGAATAATTTGAAGGAGCTATCACCTGAACAGAATAAAGTATGTGTTGGACGAATGTTATTTTAAAAACCCTTTGGGCATGTGTTATCCTGCTAAGGGCATTGTATCCACTGAAACAGTAACAAATATTTGTAAGTAAACATTATTTCTGTTTAGGAATTTCCTGTCCTAAGCCATTGTTATCTTTCAGTTGTGAGTGTGGCTAGGTTTACTAATCTCGCATTATCTGTATATCAGAATATTTTCTAAATATCTTTTAAAAGAAGTGCGGCTGCATAAAGTATAATTAGGTTGGACTATGCAGAAAAATAGATGTGGCTGGTCTACAAATATATTTGGTACTTTGCCAGAAATCACTGATGATGAATGCTCCAGTTCCCAGGTCAAATAGATTTTTCTTGCTATATCATCAAAAGCCAACAAACATTTAGCTCACTCTCCAGAGTGGCCAGGATTTAGTTTGCTCTCTCTGTAAATTAGAGAACATTCTGGCTTGTCACAATCTCTGTTTGCAGAGAATTTTGTAGATAAAATTTTGCAGTCCATTCTGACTTACATTCCAGTTTGCTCGTAACAATTCTGGAATAGTGTTGGGTACTATGGGTAATCCCTCACTGTTGATTTCGAAGATATAGAAAGTATATTTGAATGGATGCTGGTAGATATTTGTGTTTTGATCCTTATCCACCATGTCTGTTCAAATCTGTGTAATCATGGGATACCATTTTTCTTCTCCTAGGCATTTCAGATTTTATTATGTTTAGATTTTTAGACTCCCCACCCACCCGCTTTATATTTATTTTGCTGCTGTTTTTAATCTCTTCAGTGCACCGAAGCACTATTAATAACACATTTGTTTAGTGGTCAGTCTGACTTGGATGGGATAAACGTCTCCTAAAATATCAAGTCTATCCAGTTCGAAAGTGTTCCTCAGTTCTGCATTCCCTTTAGATGTGGATAGTGTTTCCCCCCAGCTTTGTTTGTTTCAACCATTGTGACTGTTGAAGAACAGAATTTGATAGGCAAAGCACTAAAGGATAAGTAAAACCTTGGGAATAGTACATAGTTGTATGGTTGATGCCATTTATAAAATATACAAGGTAAAAATGTCAAAGTGTAAAGGAATTGCATGCATAGAACATGATAGACCATGATAGGTATGTTCAAGGAATTGTGAACATTATCTAGTTCCTACCTAAAATCAAGCTAAAGCTATTTTCCAAATTCAGGTAAGTCTTTATTTGTCCTTTAGGAATATTCGGCAACTATAAATATGTCAAGATTGGAGCTTGGGGGCACAGATCAGATTCAGCCTACTAGAATATCAAAAGCACAAAAAAGACGGGTAAGATTTTTTTTCCCATTGTGAATATTTTTGTAAGTAATATCTAAACAAAAAGTGCTAGACATTGACTAAGGTTTGACATCTGAGGTTTAGTGGGGACAGTGGGAACCATAACCTGTCACATTGGTTGAAATGCTACAGAAGAATGGGTTGCAGCAGCCCACTTCAACTTGTTGTGTAGTATACAGTTTATCACTGCTGTTTCTTTACATTGCTTTACTCAGTACCAGCAATAATTAACAGCAAACTATGATCCTGTTTACAGAACTGATTTTGTATCCATGTTGGCCTTCTGCTAACAAAGCAAGGAATCCCTCTTTCTTCATGTCTATTATATGTGATGATAATGCAGTACCTTTGTTCTGTTTTTAGAATTGAAACGTCAGACCAGTGAAGTGCAAGTGTTCATAATGTGAGCAAACACTGCATCCATCATGTGTTTCACTCTTTTCAATCAACAGGATAAAAAAGCAGCCCTGGAAAAAGAAAGAGAAGAAAGAATAGCAGAAGCAGAAATAGAAAACTTAACAGGGGCTAGGCACCTTGAAAGCCAGAAACTTGCACATATTTTAGCCGCGAGGCAATTGGAAATCAAGCAGATCCCATCGGACGGTCACTGCATGTACAGAGCTGTTGAAGACCAACTCAGGGAACAATCAAACTCCTGGACTGTTCCAGCTCTTAGGAGTCGGACTGCGGAATATATGGAAAGTCATGCGGATGACTTTCTACCATTTCTAACAAATCCAAATACAGGAGATTTGTATAGTCGAGGTAGGTATATTATTTCTGTCATTACTTGCCTGTTTATTACAAAGTAATGTCAAACCTTCTCTGGAAATAGCAGGTCCGTTTATACTGTGCTTTAGTTATATCATATAGATGTGTCATGCAAAATGTAAGAGCCAGATGTTGTAAATGTTCATTCAATGAATGATACTCAAAAGGTGTAAGCCCCACTGTGTGTTCAGTGTGCTTTTTAAGTCACATATGGCCTAGACAAAGGACAGAAATGGACCATCTATAGCAGTGGTTCCCAACCTTTTTTTTGACCAGGGACCACTCTCCAGCATTAGTACCAAAAGGGTTACAAATCAGTTTTTGGTCAACTTTAGATTCAGTTTGGTTATTTGGGGTTCTGATTCAGAAAATTGCATTGAATAGGCCACATTAGCTCTTATTTCTGATACAGAACATATGCCATCCAGTAGTCACAATGTGCTCGCCCACAGAAAACCATATTTAATAATCTAGAGCTGATGTGGTCTATCCAATGCAATTTTCTGAATCAGCACCTCAAATAACCCCAGGAACAGGCCTAAAAATGAAGATACCAAGGTGTCCTTGCTTCCAGGTGCTTTTGGACTGTGTGATTTTAAGTAATTGTTTTAATTATGTGATTTTAAAGTAATTGTTTTATTTTTATATGTACTCAAGGCATCGAATTGTGCCTTTGTCCCCTTTGGGGTGAGAAGGGCGAGATATACATGTGGTAAATACAATAAATAATAATAAATAATGGAACGACTGTGCTCGGGAAGGGAGGAGGATGAGAAGCAGCAGTCAGGGGGCTTGCTGTTGTGCACTCCCAACATCCCTATTGCCTCAACACTATAAGAGGGTTTTGTGAGATCAGTTGTTCTCGTTGGAACGATGTAGTAATGGTGAGGGTGTGGACCATATTTTGTTTCTTGGCAGCCACTGGTGGTTCACGGATCACAGGTTGGGAACTGCTGATCTGTAGTATGTAATAAAGATAAAAATCCTGTGTGACAACTCAATACATGAGGGTTGAGAGTATTTTGGCAACTTTAACTGCTATAACGTTTTTTCTGAATTATAGAAGCAAGAGGGAAATCTGAAAATAGTGCCACTTTGTAATCTGTAGAAGATTGTTCATGCCTTTGTCATTTGGACTCACGTTTTCATCTTTTGCTCCTATTTCTGTCTGCTCTGATCAACAATGCTATCTATATCTTTGTTCTCTCTCCCCCCCCCCCCCCTTTGCCATCATGCTTTACTTTGTGAAGGTTTGTCACTTTTGGAACTTCTCTCCCATTGTGACCTTTTTTTAAAAAAAGTTTATTTCTCTGGCTTCACACATTTACATTGAAATTAATTCAGTCCCCTTTTCCATTCCAGAGGAATTTGAAAAATACTGTTATGAAATAGCAAACACAGCTGCATGGGGTGGACAATTAGAGGTAAGTATATCATCTTAATTTTATTAACTGCTTATTGTTTTTAGTTGGGAGAGTGGAGGAAATTAGTTTGAATTGAGGTATAAAGTTCTATAAGTCATATATGGGGAAAGTATATAAAACATTCATTAGCACATTCAGTTGTATGTTGTATTATGCCGTTATGATACAAAATTATATTATGGATGTTTAGTCCAAATTGGTACATTAAAAAAACAACAACACCTGAGTTGTGTGAAAGAAAGAGAAAAATATTATGAGTAGATAACAAATTGTTATTTCATCTTACAGCTAAGAGCTCTGTCACACATTTTACAAACACCAATTGAAGTTGTTCAGATGGATTCACCGCCTATTGTTGTTGGTGAAGAATATAATGGGAAACCACTAATACTTGTGTAAGTAGACATTGCAAGAGTTTTAAAGCATTTAAAGAAGGCTGTATAAGTGACATGTGGAGATACATATTGAATCAAGCATTTTAAGATTTTGCTTGTATTGTATAATCACTGTATAATCATAGAAAGATCTGGGCTCAGATCCTAGTCCTATTCAAATATAAGAACATTTTTGTTCTGAACACAACAAATTAGATCAGGAGTAACAAACCCATTTGCATTGAGAGCCACATCACCCTCATGGTGCCTTCAAAGGGCAGTTGAATCCATGAACGGAGAATTCGTGGTTATACAGAGGGCCAACTATATTTTTACATAGTGGTTGGTGCTCTTTAGTATTTATCTAAATGGCAACTCCCATCACTTTTGACTGTCTGCCATGCAGACTGGAGATAGTGGAAATTGCAACCCAACAGCATTTGTGGCTCTGAGATAGGAGAAAGATTAAAGGATATTTCAAGTCAGACATCATATCAACAAGCCTTTTATCTTAATTTCAATCTCACTATCCTGACTAAATAGAACAAATGGCAACTTTCCAGATGTTACTATATCACAACTTCCATCAGCTCTCTAGTCATGTTGTCTAATGACAAGGAATACAGGGGTTGTATCTGGAGGGCAATATAAAATGACACAGTGGGCCAAATTTGGCCTGCGGGCAAGTCTACAACCAGGACACCAATGCATCAAACCTGTCTTAATTTTGTTATTTAAAAAGATTTTCACTGTATACATTTTGATAGAAAAAGATTCGTTTTTAAATATCTGTTATTGTTAAACACTGAACTTTCTTATTGAATTTACGATTTAATTCCAAAGATTAAATTTGTATACTTATATCTTTTCCACTGGTAAAACATAACCAGTGACCTGTACATTACACATTCTATAGTTTGTGTATATATATATTACTAGTTATAATTTGATTTTTATCTCATCTTTCTCATAAGAGTATATTCCATTTTTGTTTCAAAGAACTTTTGCAATTTCTGTAACACGATTTGTCTTTTTTTCCCCCTAGGTATATGAGGCACGCATATGGATTAGGAGAACATTATAATTCTGTAAAACCTCTATTGGATAAGACTATAGAAAATGAAAGCTAGTACATAATTCAGAAGATACTGAAAAATGGGTGCATCTTATTTGTGACTTATCTGGGTGGTTTTTAAGCTGACTCATTCTGCACCGGTCTTTTTCTAAGGATAAGCAAAGGCAGGGCAATGTACTGCATATCAGAAATCTGTTTTAAGTACTGGGGAGTCTAATTTAAATCATGTTTCTAAAAAAAGGTTCCTGATGTGTGGTAATACTATTTGCAATAAATTGTGTATTACAGATTTTTTGTTTGCCTGGCATATGGAATGTGTCAGTGGTGTATATGTTACTGCATTACTGTTACTTTGTCATGAACAGTAGTCATTGAGTATATCAAGGAAAAAATTAATGAAATCTTAAAATACTGAAATAATAATAGGAAAGGTTGTAGGTCTGAGTGGCCCGAATGTTTAAAAGCCAAAGGTAAAGGTTTTTCCCTGACATTAAGTTCAGTCAAATCTAGACTCTGGGAATTGGTGCTCATCTCCATTTCTAAGCCGAAGAGCCGGCATTGTCCGTAGACACCTCCAAGGTCATGTGGCTGGTATGACTGCATGGAGTGCCGTTACCTTCCCTCCAGGGCGGTACCTATTGATCTACTCACATTTGCATGTTTTCGAACTGCTAGGTTGGCAGAAGCTGAGGCTAACAGTGGCAGCTCACTCTGCTCCCTGGATTCGAACTGCCGACATTTCAGTCAGCAAGTTCAGCAGCTCAGCAGTTTAACTTGCTGCGCCATATCTGCCCCATATTTCACTATCCATTTTTCCTTCCCTCTCTGTGCCATGCCTTATCATATCAAAAAATAAAATACTGGGATAAATCAGAAGGTAAATTCTCGTTTTCTAAAGATAGAATTTGGAATTTTAGGAAGATGAAATGGAGCTTACTGGGGAGGTAATTTTCCCTTTTGTCCATTCATTTTTGTAAGCGACTAGAGGACCCAGGAGAAGACTATTGGCTGCACAGAAGCTTTCCAGAAAAACAAGTGTGGCCATGTTCTTTAACACTTACCAATATTAACATTCTTAACTACTTGTCTGAATTTTGAAACCCTTTTTACTGAAATCTTTATAAAATTTTAGCATTTTTTCCTGGTTCACTTTATCATTCTTACTATGGCTACGACCCTATACAGTTTCTTTAGTTCTGCTGCAATAAACAGAAAACTGAACATTGAAAAGAGAGCAGGAGTTGCTATCCTATGTTGCCTGCAGATAAAAGAAATAGCCATAATGTTGTTTTCAAGACAAGTAATTGTAATGCTCACCAACACATAGTTCATATCATTATATCAACATTCTGTAACGGAAAAACATCATAAATATACTGAGCAATATACTTGATTTTTTAAAGATATACTTTTCAGATATAAGTAGTGATGCTGAATAGACTCAGGCCCCTGCTGCATTGCCATATAATCCAGATTATCAAAGCAGATAATCCACATTATCTGCTTTGAACAGGATTATATAAATTTACACTGAAATAGAATCCAGTTCAAGGGAGATAATCTGGATTTTATATGGTAGTGTAGATGGGGCCTTTGTTTCAAGGTCTATATGGAAGTATACATATAGCAGGTTTCCAGGACATAAAGAAAAAACTAGCCCATAGGGATAAACTGATAAACCAGCTTGCTGCCTCCTCTCTGTATAAATATGTGAGGGGAAATCATAGGGAGGAGGAAGCAAGCTTGTTTTCTGCTGCCCTGGAGACTCAGATGCAGAACAATAGCTTCAAACTACAGGAAAGGACATTCCTCCTGAACATTAGGAAGAACTTCCTAATTGTGAGAGCTGTTCAACAGTGGAACTCTCTGCCCCAGAGTGTTGTGGGGGCTCCTCCTTTGGAGGCTTTTAAGTAGAGGTTGGCTGGCCATCTGTTGTGGGTGATTTGAATGCAATTTTCCTGCTTCTTGGCAGGGGGTTGGACTGGATGACACACGAGGTGTCATCCAACTATGATTCTATATGGCAGTGGTCCAGAGGGGGATATGCATTCTATCAGATAGTTTGAGATCTGATGGCAGTGTTATTCTCCGTAGTAACCTATGATGCGAGAGCTGGATCAACCATAAGGAAGGCTGAGCGAAGGAAGATAGACGGATAGAAGGATATTAGAGGCAAAGATGAAATACTTTGGCTACATAATGAGAAGACAGGAAAGCTTGGAGAAGGGAATGATGCTGAGGGAAATGGAAGGGAAAAGGAGGGGCTGACCAAGGACAAGATGGATGGATGGTATCCTTGAAGTGACTGGCTTGACCTTGAAGGAGCTAGAGGTGGCCACGGCCGACAGGGAGCTCTAGTCTGGGCTGGTCCATGAGGTCACGAAGAGTCGGAAGCGACTGAACGAATAAACAACAAAGTTTGAGATCTAATATATATCACTTGCATATAGATTACATCAGTAGTATTTATCTGTATGTAGTTGTTGGACAGAGCTAGCCTGGCCTTATACATGAGAAGAGTCAAATACAATAGTGGTAGAATGCTAAGTCACCATTTACATCACACAGGAAATAAGTGGGGCCTGGTTTTCTCTTCCTAGAGTGGTAGGCATCTAAACCAGTGGTTCTCAACCTGGGGTCCCCAGATGTTTTTGGCCTACAACTCCCAGAAATCCCTGCCAGTTTACCAACTGTTAGGATTTCTGGGAGTTGAAGGCCAAAAACATCTGGGGACCCCAGGTTGAGAACCACTGATGTGCACCCGGAGGCCCAAAGGTTGGGAACCACTGCTCTAAAAGCTGAAACACTCATGATATCCACATTGCACAGGACAATATGGCACTGTGGACTCAGGTAACCCAGTTGAAAGCAGTGTGAATGATATTCTGGGTTATATGGCAGTGCCGAAGGGCCCTTAATGTTATCTCCTACATTATTAAATCTAGATCCACTACTAAATCTACCTCACCATCAAATGGTTAACTAGCTAGGTTCTTTTCATGATTTCTTGCCATTGCAGTTCCTTTTTGCCACCTCCGGGCTCCCGTACTCAGAAGGCGCTTCCAGCGTCGTTTCCATGACGACGGCAGGGGGCAACGACGCCTTGTTTAGCGCAGCGGTTGCCATGGCGCCCCGGCCCGCAGCCATGGCGGACAAGCAGCTGCTGCGAGCGCTTCGGGGCGGGCCAGGGACCCAGTCTTTCTCGATGGCGGCACGAGGGCTTCCTCTCTTGCCCCGGGGCCTGGGTAGGATGAGCGGCCTGGAGAGGCTGAACCTGAAAGGGAATCGGCTGCGGCGGCTGCCACAGGAAGTGGAGGCGCTCAGCCGGGTGAGGCGGCTCCCATTCTAACATAGCATCGAGCCTTACTTGGCAGTTAACGCGGGGTCAAACGACCTTTACAGTATAGAGCACGCATGAGCCAACTTGAGCCGTCCAGGTGTTTTGAACTCCAACTTTCATCATTCCTAACAGCCTCAGGCCTCTTCCTTTTCCCCCTCAGCCGCTTAAGCTAAGTACATTAATAATAATGTAGTTTATTTATATTCTGTCCTTTTGCTCTTGGAGACTCAGCAGATTACAGCATTTACATAAATAGGCAAACATTCACTGTCTTTACACTTACATGAGACACACAAACACAAAAGCTGAGGTTTCTCCTTTCATTTATGGCTTCTGAAGGCTCTGCGGATGTGCTTTTCTCCATTTTCAAGCCAAGGAGCCTGCTTTGTCACCTCCTGGTTGTGTGGCCAGCAAGATTGCTTGGAGCGTCTCTTTATATATTGTTTTAAAAGTATATATATATAATTAGCATAGCACAATATTAGTATTACATATTATTATATTGTACTATACAACTATATTGCAATGTTATTAGTAATATTACAAGTAATATATAACATATAATTATATTATATTATATGGTACTATATTATTATACCACAATATATATATTACACTACCAGTATATTGTACTATTAGTATTATATAATATATTGTATTATATCTTAAGTCATAGTATATAAAATTTTGTGTACATTAAAGGTAAAGGTTTCCCCTGACGTTACGTCCAGTCATGTCTGACTCTGAGGGTTGGTGCTCATCTCCATTTCTAAGCCGAAGAGCCGTCGTTGTCCGTAGACACCTCCAAGGTCATGTTGCCGGCATGACTGCATGGAGCGCCGTTACCTTCCCGCCGGAGGGGTATCTATTGATCTACTCACACCGGCATGTTTTCGAACTGCTAAGTTGGCAGGAGCTGGAGCTAACAGCGGCCGCTCTCGCCGCTCCCAGGGTTTGTACCTGGGACCTTTCAGTCTGCAAGTTCAGCAGCTCAGTGCTTTAATGCACTTCGCCATCGGGGCTCCTTTTGTGTACATTATACCATTAGAAAGGAAAAGGGTCATTATCTCAGCCACTCCTGTGTACAATTTTGGATTTTGGAATTCTAGATAAGTGATGGTCAACCTGTAGTGCTATTTATCTGTGCATCCTGCTTATTATTTGTTGTTGAGTTTATGTTTTTATGATGTTTTATATGTTTTTATGTGTTTAATTCATTGTAATGCAATGTATTTTATGGTGATATATTTTAATTTTGTTTTATTGGGCTTGGTCCCCATGTAAGCTAACCCAAGTCCCTTCCGGGAGATGGGGCGGGGTATAAGAATAAAGTAGTAGTTGTTGTTGTTGTTAATAATAACCTCTGCATTTGCAGTTTTGACTTTTGTGGACTTAAATAGTCACAGATTTAATTTAAAAATCCTCTGTAGTAATCTCTAGGTCCTCCAATGCGACTCTGTGGTCAAATTCCTCTTGTCATGCTGGAGGAGCTAGTGATTTATGGAGAGAACACCTCTAGGTGTCATCCAGTGTGGTTCTATGGTCAACCAGAGTCATGCTGGAAGACCTAGAAATTCCTAGGAAGTTGATCTCTAAGGCAAAAAAAACAGCAATTTTGTTATTTGTGATTTTTTTCCTTTCATGGGGGTCCTGTGCCTCTACCCCAGCGAATATGGAGGTATTTCACAGATCCCTTGTAAGCAATCCTGTTTTTTGAAAATCTTCACTAATGGGAAATATATATATATATCTATCTATCTATCTATCTATCTATCTATCTCACAAATTAAGAGAGAAAAAGATGCCTTGCAATGGTTTGCATGCAACTGCTCTTAAGAAATAAACATGGGTTCATTGTTATAGCGCTATATGGATGATGTTGGGGGGTGGGGGATATATATATAGATTTGGGAATATATGATGTATGAAGGCAATTGCAGTATGTTAAATATTTTGAAATAAATAAAAATTGAAAAAATTGAAAAGAAATAAGTGTGTGTTTTGGCCAAGCTGTAATGAAGAATAAAAAAGGCTTTCACAATGAGCAGCTAATCCCTCTGTGAGTGAGTTTGTGCTGATAGCCTTTGAAGTAATACGTTTTGAACATATATGAGCCAGCATTCATTATTATTTAAGAGTTTGCATCATTACTATTTATCTTAATTAAAAAAACTATTTTCCCCTATGATTTTAAAAACTAAATGAAAATGCTTTAATTTCAAATAGAGGGCATGCATCATTTAGAGATATTACATGTTAAGATCCATTTATTTTAGTGAGAGATTCAATTATGTGCGTAACATTGATATTCCATTAACTCTGAGTAGTGCAGCCTTAATTGTGTTTTTGGGTTGTTTACCTCAAAATTAGGCTGTTCAATCAGTGGCTATTGAATCAGCTCAAATGTGAGTCCACAATCTTAGAAATTCTTTGGGTAAAGGCCATTGAAAATGGTGCATACTTTTGAGATTGCGCTGATAGAGTGAACAGCTGAACTGGAGGTGGGAGGAAAATTTCTGTACGCCTCTCAGTCAAAGCCTCTGTTTAAAATGGATCATAAAACTGGTTATGGAACTTTTTATGACAGACTCTAAGTTGGCAGTATTGTAACTCAACCTGGGATTAAAATGAATTTTTGAAAACATCATTTAAAAATGTTCTGGTAAAACTCAAATTACTTCAGTATAACTTCACAAAGCCCAATGACTGTGGCAAAAAGTGTGTACTTTTTCACAGTTGTAAAATATTTATACTTCATGCTGAAAGCACTGTTGTTGAGATTACTGGCTATACCACACTGCATAATTATTTTGAGTAGCACTTTGCCAGTTTTTTTTCTCGGAATGAGTGTAGTTCTGTCATACTTTATTTCTTGGCATATAACAGAGGTATTACATTTGGTTTTCATTCTGTCCTAAATTATATGCTTGTTTATAATTATTCAAAAGTTGCTTCTGTGTCCTAAATTATATACTTGTTTCATTATTCAAACATATGGGGAATTACAAAACAAAGTTCTGATTGGATTTAGGGTCATCCGTTTAAATAAAAAAAAGAGAAATTCTTAGGTACATATGCATACTTGGGCACACCTGTAAGTTCACTGGATCCTAGGGATAAGAATGGGCCCAAGTAGCAATCCAGTCCTACCACCTCTCCATCATGGCTTGTTACAGAACATCATTTGTAGAGAAATTAGCTGTACATATCTCAGCTAAACCACATTCTATAGTTTATTAGTGGACCTCAGTGTTTCTGATGCGAAATATGTTCAACATATCCTGTGGAAGATCCAACCAACTGACATTGTCAAAGAAAATCTATGCTACCCCAAATACTTCTCAAGTGTTGCTGGGTTTCTCCATAATAAAAACTCTATTTCTGGTTTTTGATTTCTATATTCAAATCTCAAATCTCTGTTGAATATTTTACAAGAGGATTCTTGTTTCTTGCTTTCTTTATTCTAATATAACATTTTTATAATCCATTTCTTAATTTGAAAACTGAAGAAGGCTACGACTTTACATGACTGTAATTACATGATATAATGAGTAAACCGATACTCTTTTTATTAAAAAAAAAGTAACATTTGTGGTTACATTCTTGAATATTGTGCATTATTTTGACCTTTGAAATAACATTTCAGTGATACACGCTTTTATATGAATGGTATTAATGATAAACAAAAGCCTATTTTTTCAACCTTAGGAACAGAACTGATGCAAGGCTGTTTAATCAAATATTTGATTGTAGTTGAAGGTATTAAATTTGGGAAACAATAATTTTGATGAAGCTCCGGAACAGCTGAAGTACCTCGTATCTCTGCAGAAGCTTCATTTGTTTGGAAATAAGATCTGCAGAATATCACCCTCTATATTTGGTAAGATCATATAATATCTTGTTCATTATCAAATATAATGTGTAATTTAGCATACATATATAGGATTGTTAAAGAATGACTAGACAGTTAATGAGTGCCCATGGTGTAGTGGTTTGAGGATTGGATGGTGACTCTGGAGGCCCAACCCAGCCTGTGAAATCTGCTAAGAGACTTTGGGCAAGTCACACTCTTTCAGCCTCAGAATAAGGCAAAGGCAAATGATCCTTGAACTAATTTTGCCACTAAAACTCCATGATAGGTTCACCTTAGGATCACCGTAAGTCAGAATTCACTTGCACACATCAATGTATTGATCATATAATTTTTAAAAATGTAAACCTATTCTTATTTACTAATCTCTATTTTTACCCAGCCAAATGTGCATAGAATTGTAGTCTAAGTGAATTTGTCAAATTGCAAAAATATATATGTCAGTAAAACATACAAATGAACAATCAAAGAGTTGGAAGAGACCACAAAGGGTATCCTGCCCAAGCCTCTGACATGATTATACTATGAAATCACTCATTACAGATGGCCACCTAGTCTCTGCTTAAAAATGTCCCCCAAAAAGGAGATTCCACCACATATATCCCATTGTTGAACAGTTACTGAGATATATAATACACAGATAGCAGCAGGCAAGTTAGGGGATGGGGAATCTGATGTGAGAAAAGTGAATGGTTCTTCTAAGGTGGAGTCTCCCTTCTATGGATTCCTAAGCAACCAAATTTTAAAAAGTTAAGAAAATACGTTTGAATGATGGAATATCTGGTAACATTTGTTACCAGACCATATTATAGTTCACTGTTTAGTTATTTTTTGGGATTCCAGGACATTGTTTTTAATCTCTCTGTGTATTCTTTCTTGTGGTTTTTGATAACACCATCTTTTACTTGAAACCTTTTATCAAGTTACTACACTAAATAGCCACCTGTTATAGGAGGCATTTTAATAATGATAATAATAATAATAATGATAATAATAATAATAATAATAATAATAATAATAATTTTATTTTTGTACCCCGCCACCATCTCCCCAGAGGGACTCGGGGCGGCTTACAGATATAAAACCAGCATACAGTACACGGTTTTACAAAAACACACAAGTAAATTTAAAAGGCATTAAAATCACGATCATTATAAAACACATGAAAAACAGCAATAAAAACATAAAATGAGCTGGGCAAAGTGCACTGAGTGGAACTTGTAAACAAGAAGGAAGATTAAGGTGCTACAACGTCATGGGAAGAGCCTTAAACTGGGGTGAATTCTGAGGCTATGTCAAGGAGTTAACCAACAACTGGTCAGAAGAACCATTTCTTTAAGCAAAAAAAATGGCAAAAATGTATATAAAGACATAGCCAGGTAAAAAGCCAGAGGGCATTACAGAAATATAAAAAGGCACAATGAAATCTATTAGATGGTATACTGCAAAATAGAGGCATCAAACTCATTTTCACTAAGAGCCACATCAGCCTTATGGTTGCTTTCATAAATATAACTATGTTGCCTGACATTGAAAGCCTCATGGGCCACATAAAATAACATGGTGGGCTTGATTCAGAATGTGGATCTTGCGTTTGACACATGTGCTGTAGAATATACCATAATATACATCCATCTTTTTTATAGATGGATTGCAGAATTTGGTACTCCTCAATCTGAACAACAACCGGCTCACTTATCTTCCTCCAGAGATTCAAAGGTAATCTTTTTTTTAGTAATAATTTTTATTTGTTTTGCTGATGTGAGTACATTGAAAGTAGGAGAACAATTATTCTTATAGAAAGAAAAGAGTGGAGAAGACAAAAAAGACAAAAAAGATATATATATATATATATATATATATATATATATAGAGAGAGAGAGAGAGAGAGAGAGAGAGAGAGAGAGAGAGAGAAAAGAAGAAGAAAAGAAATTAAAAAAAAGAAAAATAATAATAAAATGGTTGACTTCCCATCTGCATTTTAGGATCTTTTTCATTCGTTCCTTTGTTGTTTTGTTGTTCTTCCAGCTCTCTATTTTTAATAGTTATTTTTATAGAGAGGACAGATCTGTCGTAAAGTCCATTCCTTTTTTTTAACAAATTCTTTAAAGTTTGACCAGTCCCTTTTGCTTTCCCCCTCTCTTATTTTTGTGTTAAACTGTCCATTTGCATTATGTCCATTATTTTGAGTATCCATTTTTCTGCAGTTGGAGTTTTCCTTTCTTTCCATACCCTTGCCAATGCCAGTCTGGCCGCCGTGCTTTTATGAAAAAATATCCTGTCCTGGTTTTTGTTTAGTTTAGAGTTTGTGAAGCCTAATAAATACATTTCTGGTTCCATCCTAAATTTGGTTTTCAATATATCCTGTGTCATTTGGTGTATTGTTGTCCAATATCTTTTAACTTTTCCACAGGTCCACCATTGATGATAAAATGTCCCTACTTTATTTCCATATTTCCAACATAATTTTGAATTTCTCTTATTAAATTTTGTGATCTTATCAGGGGTGTAATACCACCTATACTGCATTTTATACCAATTTTCTCGTATTTTAACCTTTTCTTCCAAATTTCTTCCCATTGATCTCTTTTTAAACTGTGTCCTACATCCTTGGCCCATTTTACCATGCACTCTTTAATTTGTTCTTCTTCTGTTGACTATTGTAATAATTGTTGGTAAAGCACTTTTATTAATTTTCCCCTTTGTAATATTAATTCCCAGGTAATCTCAGTGACTTGGTCTGAAGGGGCACTGGGATAGGTTATATTACATAAGTAGATTTTAATCACTAGTATGTATAATTATTTCAAAACCATATCATCTCTTGAAGATCCCTTGGAATATTACATTTTAGGTGAAATGGAACAGTTATTAAGATACATATACTTTGAAGATCTGTGATTTCATTGGCATGAGTAGTTCTTCCACTAATGGAGATCATTGTAATGCTATATTGTCACTGACTTCATGGCCTTCATTACCATTAATTACTTGTTGACCATCTTTCTGTTTAATATTCCCCTAACGAGGCTGGTCTTCAGAAAGCAAAATTGCAGCCTGCACACACACAACTTATCAGCTTAATAAAACCTGCTAGAGCATGTGTTCTGCTAGCATATCTTTCAATAGATAAGGTTATCTCTATGCCTTAATCAGATTGTTACTGTGCGAAGCAACCTGTCCATATAATGAACTAGGATTCATGAGTTACTGACCTCATGTTTACCCCAAGCCTTAGATATCTGAGACTATAGTACCAGAAAAACAAATAAAGATCAATTCATTTTCAGCCAAGACTCACTAAGCATGAGTCTGATTCTCTTCCACTGATTCTCTTCTACCCAAATCAAAACTGCACTAAGGAAATACGAATTACCATCTATTGTATTATAATTACATACAGGCCCTAGCTGTTTTGACACATGTTTCAGAATCATAGAGTTGGAAGAGACTACATGGGCCATCTAGTCCAACCCCCTGCCATGCAGGAAAAGCACAAAGTACCCCTGACAGATGGCCATCCAGCCTATGTTTAAAAGCCTCCAAGGAAGGAGCTTCCACCACACTCTGAAGCAGAGAGTTCTACTGCTGAACAGCTCTTACAGTCAGAAAGTGCTTCTTAATGTCCAGGTGGAATCTCCTTTTCTGTAATTTTAACCGATTGCTCTGAGTTCTAGGGCCCTTCCACACAGCCATATAACCCATAACATCAAGGCAGATCATCCACAATATCTGCTTTGAACTGGTTATCTGAGTCCACACTGCCATATAATCCAGTTTAATGTGAATTTTATTCAGCCTTGTGGAAGGGGCCACCGTCTCTAGGACAGCAGAAAAATTTCAGAAAGCTTTCTCCCTCCTTGTGACATCCTTTCACATATATCATGAATGTTTCTACCACTCTAGGAAGAGAAGATCAGGCATTACTTATTTCCTTTGTGATATAAATAGTGACTTGGCATCCTACCACTATTGTATTTGTCTCTTCTCATGTATAAGGCTAGACTAGCTCTGTCCAACAACTACATACAGATAAACTCTACTGACATAATCTATGTGCAAGTAATATATATTAGTACATCTGATGTGAAAGAATGCTTATCCTCCCGCTCCCCAAAAGGCCTGGAACCACTGCCATATTCATCTCTATCGGTTACAGTTTTTTCTTTATTTCCTGGAAACCTGCAGCTGATGGCTCATGTGCCTGCACAATTCAGGAACCACACTGTGAGTAGCACTAATACAGACTACTGTTACTATAAATATAGCAACTGGTATCTTAAGATATTTTATTTTTTCCTCCATAGGCTTAAAAATCTTGAATGTATGAGTTTAGACAATAACCAACTGAGAAGTCTTCCCAAGGAATTGTGTTGTCTCAGAAAGCTGCGTGAACTCCATTTGTCCCATAATTCTATCATTGCCATCCCCGAAGACATTGAATACCTGACAGAACTCAAAATCCTGATTTTGTCAAGAAATCAAGTAGAAAACCTCCCTGATGTAAGCGGTGTACTCTGGAAAAGAATGAAGCCTTTAAAGCATTGTAGATATGTTGATTCTAGAGTGAATTTCTTTTATGCTTCAGTGAGCTCATCTTCTTGAATTGATGATAAATGTTCTAATATGGTATATATACAAGGGAGATAATAAAAATAAACCTTTAGAAACATCACATGCAGATTACCTATAGAATGAGTTCTTGTGCAGATCAGGTTGTTTTCAGACAAAGTTCTTAATTGCACTCACTCATCCACAGAACTCTGTACACATTACTTGGGAACATTGAACCCAGCAGAACTTACTTCTGAGTATATATGCTTAAGATCATACCATAAATAATATCGCTCGTTGTTTTTAATGTACCAAAATGTCTTTATTATCTTCAACTAGGGACTTTGTAAAATGAAGAGGCTTAGAATTCTAGACGTAGCAGGAAACAACATTCAGATTTTCCCCACAGACGTAAGTAAGAATATTAAATCCTTTTGGTGGAATAATCTGTGAACTGTGGAAATTAGTGAAATTAATTTCAGAAATATGAAGTATACATTTATTCTTAGGAGTAGCTTTATATTGGTTATATACTAGTATTCCTCATCTGAAATGCTTGGCACCAGAAGTGTTTTGGATTTAGGATTCCCCCCCCCCCCCCCCGCCAGATTTTTGAATATCAGGATCCGCATATGTATATGTCATGAGACATCTTAGAGATGGGATGTAAGTCTAAACACAAAATGAGGTTATGCTTCATATATCCTTATATGCACCTTATATGCATTATATTTATTATATTAATTATATTTATGTAATTTTATACAATAGTTTAATCATTTTGTGCAGGAAACAAATGTTATGTACACTGAGCCATCAAAAAGCAAAGCTGTCACTATTTCAGCCACCCATGTGGAGTATTTCAGATTTTGGACTTCTGGATAAGGGACACTCAACCAGTATCTTCAAAAACAAATGTGATCATTTTCACCACATTCCTCTAACTGTTGAAAGTTAACTTTCCAGAACATAGCAAGATCACATCTGAGCTGACATACTTTGAGATGTTAAAAAAGAGAATAAGATACATATAATAATATATTGTTTTTTTTAAAATGCTGCATGATTCAAACCATGAAATCTAGCAGAGTTTGGTCTGCCTCTTATAAAGATACTAAATGTAAAAGAATACACAATTCTTCATTTGACTATTAGGAACATATACCACATAGTGAAATACCTACATCCCAACCTTTCACTTTAACCTAAGTTCATGAATACCTTTGTCCTCAGAGGTCTGGACGTGACAAAACCCAGAACAATTTGTCTGTTTTTCTAGCCTGAGCCAATGTTAGTGGAACATTGAAAACCACTTTAAACACAGTGTTGGCTCTTTTCTAACAAGTAGGACTTAGTGCAAGGGCCATAACTCTTTTCATTACTCTATTGAATATATATGTTAAGTTTCATGTAGCTGGAACAGCAATAAGTACTGGAAAAGAGTTGAAATCCCTTTCTATTTAAAAAGATCACATAAACATTGATTATTCTGCATAGCTGATTTGTAATCATTTGCCATATTATTGTAAGATTACTTGTTTTTAAGTGTATATTTTAATTTTAAGATAAATGTAGGTGAAATGCAGAGAATATTTCAAGCTTATAACATGGTATGAAGAACAAAACATATGAGGAAAAGGATGTAGGCTTGTTCATCTTGGTGGGCATTTAAATACCTAAAAGGCTATCACAGAGGAGGAACAGACTTGTTTTTCTGGTGCCACAGAAAGTAGGACCAGGGTTACTAATTCGAAGATACAAGAGAGTAAATTTCAATTGAACATTAGAAGGAATCTCTTGATAGTAAAAGTGGTTCGGCAATGGAAACAGTTGCCTAGTGAGGTAGCAAGATTTCCTACTTTGGAAATCTTCAAAAAGAGTCAGGATAGCTACCTTCTTCTTACCATATGTTTTTATCTGGAGATCCTGCATAGAACATTGGGTTGGTCTCAATGGTCCAAGAGGCCCTTTGCAGCTTTGTGATATGCTTTTATGATATAACTAGCTGTGCCCGGCCACGCGTTGCTGTGGCTTAGTCTGGTGGTGTTGGTCAGTCTACATTAGGTTGTATTGATGCTGTGACCTCCACCCTTCTTCATACTCACATTAGTAGTAGTATTTGAAGTCTGTTACTTTTTTCAATTTTTGTGTTGATTGATAATTGCTTGAGATCCCTGTTGTCTTTGGTTTGTTGTTAATCGTAATGTCTGATTCTGCTGAGTGCGGTTTATATTTTTATTGCGGTACAATAGTCTTTTTTTTGTTTTGCCTGTGTAGGTGTTTATTATTATTGTTGTTGTAGTGATTATGAAGGCTGGATAAGTTAGATGCTACTGTATTGTTTTTTGGAGGCCCAGTGTAGTACTGACTGGCCTCTCAGCCTCAGTGCCTGGCTGTTTCTTGCCTGTGATGGTGTTGATTCTTATTGTTGTCGTTGTTGTCATTGTTATTATTGTAATTGTTTTTTTGGAGGCCAAGTGTGAATGTAGGGATTGGGGAGGTGGATGAGTTGTGTTGTCAAATGTTGTATTTGTTATAGTGACAATGCGTTGTTGTGAGTTTTGTGGGTCTGGATTGTGGTTTTGTGGTGTGGTTGTGTTGTTACAACTGAGAGGCAAGGCTTTTGTGTTGTGTTGCGAAGTTTTGTATTTCTGGGTCGTTTAGTTGTGTGCCAAGTTTTGTATTTCTGGGGCGTTTAGTTGTGTTGTTATAGTCACGATGCATTGTTGTGAGTTTTGTGGGTCCGGATTGTGGTTTTGTGGTGTGGTTGTGTTGTTACAATCGGGAGGGAATGCTTTTGTGTTGTGTTGCCAAGTTTCGTATTTCTGGGGCGTTTAGTTGTGTTGTTATAGTCATGATGTGTTGTTGTGAGTTTTGTGGGTCCGGATTGTGGTTTTGTGTTGTGGTTGTGTTGTTACAACCGGGAGGCAAGGCTTTTGCGTTGTGTTGTCAAATTTTGTATTTCTGGGGCGTTTTGTTGTGTTATAGTCACAATGCGTTGTTGTGAGTTTTGAGGGTCCGGATTGTGGTTTTGTGGTGTAGTTGTGTTGTTACAACCGGGAGAAAAGGCTTTTGTGTTGTGTTGTCAAGTTTTGTATTTCTGGGACGTTTAGTTGTGTGCCAAGTTTCGTATTTCTGGGGCGTTTAGTTGTGTTGTTATAGTCACGATGCACTGTTGTGAGTTTTGTGGGTCCGGATTATGGTTTTGTGGTGTGGTTGTGTTGTTACAACCGGGAGGCAAGGTTTTTGCGTTGTGTTGTCAAGTTTTATATTTCTGGGGCGTTTAGTTGTGTGCCAAGTTTCGTATTTCTGGGGCGTTTAGTTGTGTTGTTATAGTCACGATGCCTTGTTGTGAGTTTTATGGCTCCGGATTGTGGTTTTGTGGTGTGGTTGTGTTGTTACAACCTGGAGGGAAGGCTTTTGCATTGTGTTGCCAAGTTTCGTATTTGTGGGGCGGTTAGTTGTGTTGTTATAGTCACGATGCGTTGTTGTGAGTTTTGTGGGTCCTGTGTGGTTTTGTGGTGTGGTTGTGTTGTTACAACTGGGAGGCAAGGCTTTTGCATTGTGTTGCCAAGTTTTGTATTTCTGAGGCGTTTAGTTGTGTTGTTATAGTCATGAAGTGTTGTTGTGAGTTTTGTGGGTCCGGATTGTGGCTTTGTGGTGTGGTTGTGTTGTTGTAACCGGGAGGCAAGGATTTTGCATTGTGTTGCCAAGTTTCGTATTTCTGGGATGTTTAGTTTTGTTGTTATAGTCACTGCGCCCGCAACTTTATCCTTTTATATATATAGATACACAGACATGCTTATAGTTTTGGACAGCCTTTTTGAACATCTTTGCTATTATATTAGTGGTCACTTGAGGGCAGTACTAAATTATTTCGCAAGGTTCAATTCATTCTTCCTACAGACAATGTAGGCAGAAATGTTCAGCAAGAACACATTTTCCTATACATTTTTCTACAATTTTCAAACTTGTTGCTTGGTGAAGCAATACTGAAGGATATCTGAGGAACAGTTTGCCACTATAAAACAATTGTGCCTGGTAGGTACATTATACAGCAATCGTGATGGTTGTAAGTAAACAGTGCTTCTTTTAGCAGCATGGGCAACATATATATGTGCTCAGATGTGTTCAGATGTTTGTAATAAGTTACGTATAAATGTGTAGGAAATACTCATTTAAATATCAGCATTGTGTGTATTTGTATGTATTGTGAAGAGCTGTTTTTAATGATTTAGGACCCTTCCAGACAGGCCCCAAAATGTGGGTCCTATTGGGCCTTTACTGGAGGCATCCAAATAACATCTCTGGTAAAAGAAAATTAATTAGATACCCCATTAGACCCAGGCCTTCCTGAAAGGCCTGGGTCTAATGGGGTATTGGGCCTGTGGGGACTGACTCCCAGGTACTCCCAGGGGTCAGTCCCCACAGCCTTCTCAATTCTTCAGGATCCATGAGCTCGGAGAACTGAGAGAACATCTGTCCCCATCCCCTCCCCACCCCCAAAGCCTCCTTCGTGTCATTTCTACATGCCAGGAGGCCTGCTGAAGGAGCATCATGGCAGCCCAGTAAGTTTTTACTTCTTTTAAGGGCTTTTTGGGGGATTTAGGAGTGGGCCCATGCCATTGCGGTAGTTATATGGGGGGAAAATACATGCTGAAGCGGGTTTTTAAAACCCACTTTGGCATTGGATTTCCCCATGTCTGAAAGCACCCTTAGATTCTCTAATGAACTTTAGTTCTGTTGGGAGGTAATGTGAAGCAGTTGCTAAGCCAGCTCCACTGGCTGCCGATATGCTACCGAGCCCAATTCAAAGTGCTGGTTTTGACCTACAAAGCCCTAAATGGTTCTGGTCCAACTTACCTGTCTGAACATATCTCCTCCTATGAACCATCAAGAACACTAAGATCGTCTGGAGAGGCCCTGCTCTCAGTCCCACCTTGTAACACTCCTGGGCAGCGTGAACACTGGGAACCAACACAGAAGCCAATAACAATATAATATCTTTATTAAAGCAAATAAAGTTCCAAATGGAAATAAGCAGCAAAGTAGAAGTAGCAACTGACCTTCCAGAAAAGATCAATTTTAGTCCAATAAAATAAAGTCTTATGTCCAGTATTAGAGTTCAAAATCCAGAAACCGAAACACACTCAAACTCCGTCTGAGTTTTGAGTGGGGAAAAGAGCAGGGAGCAAGAAGGGTCCTTTAGAATAAATGTCCAAATCAGGATTTCCGGACAAGGCAAAACTAGATGTTCAGGAGCTGAAACGCAGTCCCAACTTGGCAAGAAGGTAAACCAACACCCGGTCTACTCCAGAATAAGCACACCGTCAGGCCGCTTGGAAATCAGGAACAAGAGACAACGATGCTTCCCAGTCAGAAGTTAAGTTGACACCGCGCCGAAGGTTTTCAGCGCAAAACTTTTATGGAAGTTCATAAGCTCCACCAGAGCAGGTGCTGGACTCACCAATTCTTCCCAAGAGAACTGGTCCGCCAAAGACATTGCACCAGGTGCCTGCCTCCCTAATTCTTCCCAAGAGAACTGGGCTAGCCATAATCGCCTCGCTCCGCTAATCTGGCGCTTCGTTGCAAACTTTGCTTCTGAGAACGGTTTGTTTTCAGAAAAGCCCTTCGATCAAACAGTAAACCATCCAGAGAACCCGGGAGAGGCTGCACTGTCTCAAGGGCATCCTTAATTGGCTCTGGCACGGAAATGTCAACAGTAGGCATCTGGAAAGGAATTGAATCTTGCTGACTTGGGAAAAAACCCAAGTCTTCTTCAGTTTGGTCAGCAATGGCCGTGGGGTCAGGGGCCAAAGGTGCCTGAGACATCACACACCTGCCTCACAGGCGTGGCTGGTGGAAACGAGGGACAGGGCCTTCTCAGTGGTGGCTCCTCAGCTGTGGAATGCCCTCCGCAGTAACATCCGGCAGGCCCCAACTCTCCTGGGCTTCAGGAAGAACGTTAAGACATGGCTTTGTGCGCAAGCATTTAATGAATAAGTACTATATTGACATGGTCTGAATTTAGGTTTATGTGCAATGGTTCCTTGGAAGAATGGTATTAAGTAATTATATGCTTTAAGCTTGATTAATGTATTTTATGGTTTATTGTTAATGGTTTTAAATGTGCTGCTGTTTTTATTGATCTGTTTGGCATTGAATTTTGCCGGTTGTTGTAAGTCGCCCTGAGTCCCCTCAAGTGAGAAGGGTGGGGTAGAAATGTTGTAAATAAATAAATAAGCAACAGCTTTTGGGTGCTATTAATGCTAATAGTAGTGGATTGGGAGGCAGAAATCTAACCAACTAACAGGACGTAATCTACTTGAAAGGCCTTTCAAAACCAATTACATTAAATAAATATATATTAATATCTGAACTGGAAATGGTCAATTCTTGATATAAATTTGTGCATTTCAGTAATGACAAAGCCAGTTGTGTCGGAACACAGGTGCCTTAAAGAGCCACACACACAATACCCAGTCTTAACAAAAGATTTATTGCAACTTAAAAACAGGCTCAGAGACACTTAACTGCAGTGTCTGACCAAAACTCAAAGTTTCAGCCCAAACTGGGTTCAGAAGGAAGAACAGAAAATAATCCGGATTAAATGGATGGATAATCCGGGTTAAAACTCAGTCAATGGAATTGGCAGCAAGCAGCGCTGTAGCAGACTTCCTGGAAGACAGCGCTGCACACAGAAAGTAAACAAAACCAGTCAGAGTTCGGAAAAACAGCAGAACAGAAGGTTTAAACTAGTGTCGTCTTCAAAGTGTTTACACAAGCCGCAGTCGAAACAAAACAGGAGCCAGGAACAGGGGAAAGCTGCACTCACGATAGCCAATCCAAAGTGGGTTTTCCGAAGTGGGTAACCGGAGCCAAAGTGAAGTCAATCCAAAGCCAGGAAGAAAGGAAGCTGCATCCATGAAACGCCAACCCAAACGTTGTTACCGGAGGTCATCAAACAGAGCCAAAGTCGCCAGTCCTAAGGTCCAGGAAGGGAGAAAAGCACATTCACAATGGTCCAGTCCAAATCCAAGAATCACAGGAACCAGGAACGCCAAGCTGTAGAGCCAGGACCCAAAGCCCAACAGGAAAAACAGGCAGGGACAAACCTACGCCAAAACGACACTTTGCCTTCTGCAAAGGATCCCCATTTCAGACCCTACTTTTAACTTACACATCATTATCTGAAGATGAGCTGGCCTCCACCCCATCGTCATCTCCCACAGCTGTTCCTGTCATCACACGTAAATCCCGGTTATCATCCCTCCAGTTCCTCCATCTCCTATCAAGACTTATGTTTCCCCATGACCCTGGCGTATCAGCTGTTTGCCAATCCTCCTGTCCCGAAAACCCCACAAACATATCACTAGAATTTGGCTCCGCACACATCCCTTATTTCTTGTATCCTAGTCCAGTCTGATGTGCCCTCCACATTTTCATCACTCTCAGACCCATCATCCCCAGAGAAACCCAAAAACAACTCCTCCTCTATGGGAGCAGTAAGTATATCCCGGAGCTTCTTCCTCTTCCGTTCCTCATCTGATTCCTGCTCCTGAGTAACCCTCTTAGTTCCTCTATTCACATCCATCCTGTCTCCTTCTTCAATCATTGATTCCTCATCACTTGAAAACCCTTCAGACGTGTCTTCCTCAGAAGGTGCCATAAGTATCTCCTGGATCCGTTTTCTTTGCTGTTCTTCATTTGGCACCTGCTCAAGATTACCCCTTTTTCTCCTACTAGTACTTCTATTACCGTTTGTAATATTGCCAGCAGGCTCAACTACAACAAGTTGTATTATTTACAATGAAACTCTTTTTAAAAGATGCATACTCATAATTCAAATAAACTTTGGAAAGTTAGATATTAATGGGTTGTCATGTTAATTGTTATGATTATTTCATAATGTATAGTTATTTGAAGAAGGCCTCTCTTGATTCGACCACGTTGAGCAATTACAGACCAACCTACCTTTTTTGGGCAAGATCCTGGAGCGGGTGGTCACCTCGCAGCTCCAGGGTTTCCTGGATGACATCACTTTTCTGGACCCATCTCAGTCCGGCTTTAAACCTGATCATAGTACTGAGACAGCTTTGGTCGCCTTAGTGGATGACGTCTGCAGGGAACTGGACAGGGGGAGTGTGACCCTGCTGGTTCTCTTGGACATCTCAGTGGCTTTCGATACCATCGGACATGGTATCCTTCTGGGTCGGCTCTCCTGGATGGGCCTTGGGGGTACTGCTCTGCAGTGGCTCCAGTCCTTCCTGGAGGGCCGCTCCCAGTTGGTGAAGCTGGGGGACACCTGCTCGGACCCCTGGCCATTGACCTGTGGGGTCCCACAAGGTTCCATTCTGTCTCTCAAGCTTTTTAACATCTACATGAAACCGCTGGGAGAGGTCATCCGGAGTTTTGGTGTGCGGTGCCATCTCTACGCAGATGACACCCAACTCTACTACTCTTTTCCACCAAACTCCAAGGAAGCCCCTCAGATACTGGACCAGTGTTTGGCGGCTGTGATGGGCTGGATGAGGGTGAATAAGCTGATGCTTAATCCTGACAAGATAGAGGTCCTCCAGGTCAGTTGTACGTCTGATCGGGGTATTGGGTGGCAACCTGTGCTTGACAGGGTCACACTCCCCTGAAGGTGCAGGTCTGCAGCTTGGGGGTTCTCCTGGACTCAATGCTGACGCTTGATGCTCAGGTGTCGGTGGTGGCCGGGAGGGCCTTTGCACAATTAAAACTTATGCACCAGCTGCGACTGTACCTCGTGAAGTCTGACTTGGCCATGGTGGTCCACGCCTTAGTTACCTCTAGATTGGACTATTGCAATGCACTCTATGTGGGGCTGACTTTGAAGACAGCCTGAAAATTTCAATTAGTCCAACGCTCGGCAGCCTTGTTTCTAACTGGAGCCCAATATAGGGAGCGGTCAGCCCTCCTGTTTAAGGAGCTCCACTGGCTGCCGTTCATTTTCCAGACCCAATTCAAAGTGCAGGTGATTACCTACAAAGCCCTGAATGGTTTGGGACCCACCTACCTTTGTGATCGTCTCTCCCCCTACGAACCTGCACGATCTCTTCGGTCCTCGGGGGAGGCCCTCCTCTTGCTTTCACCGCCGTTGTTGGTGGGGACGAGAGAGAGGGCCTTCTCCGTGGTGGCCCCCCGGCTCTGGAACTAGCTCCCCAGGGAGATCAGATAAGCCCTCACCCTGATGGCGTTTCGGAAGAGCCTGAAAACCTGGCTCTTCACGCAGGCCTTTGGTTAAGATCGCCCATCCCCCTTATAATCATAATTATATTCCTCAACCTTTTATATTGGTCGCACTTCTCCTGGCTCAGGGCTCCTCTCTTCCCAGATTGACCCCAAACAAACTTGTAGCACTTTATCTAAGTTTTAATTTGCAACCTATACTGGGCACTTTGCTGATCTACTATTACGGCCCCACTGTTTTTAATTCTATGTTTTTAATAAGTGTTTTTTAATTTTCTGGTTAATGTGTAAATGCTGCTACTGGTGCATGTAATTGTTTGTTGATGTATTGTATATTGTATTTGTTTTTGTATCTGATATTTCTGTGAGCCGCCCCTTCAGGGGGAGATGGAGGCGGGATACAAATAAACTTCTCCTTCTCCTTCTCCTTCTCCTTCTCCTTCTCCTTCTCCTTCTCCTTCTCCTTCTCCTTCTCCTTCTCCTTCTCCTTCTCCTTCTCCTTCTCCTTCTCCTTCTCCTTCTCCTTCTCCTTCTCCTTCTCCTTCTCCTTCTCCTTCTCCTTCTCCTTCTCCTTCTCCTCCTCCTCCTCCTCCTCCTCCTCCTCCTCCTCCTCCTCCTCCTCCTCCTCCTCCTCCTCCTCCTCCTCCTCCTCCTCCTCCTCCTCCTCCTCCTCCTTCTTCTTTGATGCAATATGATAAATACCTTTTGTTTCTCATTACTATTTCATTACCTTTTCTAAGGTAGATACTCCTTAGCTTTGATAAGAGGAAGACTGAGAACAGAAAAATACTTGTCAGAATGCCTACAAAGATTCCTTGAAAACTCAATTTTGAAAAAATAATAACAAAATAATTATCCTTAGACCTAAAACATACATGTTACATTGCTTTTGTAATGTGATTCCATTATTACTTTGTTACAAAAAAAGGGTGGTAGGTGACAATGGGCTTATCTACATTGATGGCAAAAATCGTACTTAATAGTTGCTGCAATCTGGACATACAACATTATTCACAATTTGCTTGGAATGTGAATTTGTTTGTTTTACATCTGAGAGCTATAATATAATGGGAAAAAATCCTTGCCTTTTACCCCAGTTTCTCGGAAAATCTGGGGATTTTAGCATAGGGCTAGTCTCCCTATCGCTGTAGAGCTGAAGGAAGAATTAATGGTGCGCGGAACATGGTGGGAGATGTAGACTGCATCTTCCACTATGGGAATGCAGCTGTGTTGGACAAAAAACACATTTGGTTTCTTACACTAAAAACATAAATGTGTATTTCATTTCAAATGATTTGACTAAATCATGGCATTAAAGGTGTTCAGATCGTTTCATGCTATCATATCATCAAATGTTTTGCAGATGATTTTTTGCTTTTTATTACAGAAACACATAGATCATTATTCAAATTAAGATTAGACATTTTCCAGGTATACTCTGGTTTAAAAAAATTTTTTTTTTTCAAAATAAAAAATCTTAACATCTCACTTCTGGAAAAATTAAGCCTTAATAATATTACAGATATTTGTGTAGCTATTTGGGGATGACATTCTTAGGTCTCTCTCTTACCAAAGATCAGAAGCAGCTTTGGAGACCTAACTATTCCCATTATCAGATGGATGTATACAAAACTGAAAATGCAGTCTTCAGTAAACTTTCATTACTGGGAAGGATCACCACAGTTAAATTGCAGATTCTTCGAAGACTTTCATACTTTTATCAAACAATTCCTATAACTCTAAATATTCTTAAAACTAGAACTAGATTAGGAAAATTTATCTCAGGAAGCTGTTGGTGTCTCAGATTTAAAGAAGTCTAATTTGCTGAAACAAAATTCCAACTTCCTCAGTTTTATGAAAAGGAATCTTCCTTTTCAGACGAATACCTACACATGTAGAAAGTAACAGAAATTGGAATAAGAAGCAAGCAGTTAAGAGTTTTTCTACTTCTCACACATTTACCTTACTCAGTGCCTGATTATGGCTTGAATTTACGGTACTTTCATGGTACAGAAAGCGTGTCTGGATTCATTGCCTTGAACTGAGTAGTGACTGCTATTCAAAGCAATAGCTTTCCCCCCTCAATTTGGTAAAACATGTACAAATGAAATGTTATTTCTTAATTTTGCTTCTTTTTCTCCTTATCTAGATTCTTTTTAAAATGTTCTCACTCAGCTGCACAATTACTGTAGTGATTGTTATGCATCATAAACTGGCAGTCTGTATAGTACAAATACAGATTCTTGGTCTTCTGACATTGGATGTGCTTTTCAAAGAACCTTTTGTTGGTATGATTCAACTAAAGTCAAGTACTTTTAAGCTCCATTGTTTTTAGTGGAGGAACTTACTGCATGCTTAAATCTTTCCCACTGAAACAAGAAAGTTTTGATTTTTTTTAATGTGACGAGATTATGTTTTGTATTACTAATGTTTTATATCCTTGATACATTTCCATGACTGTCTAGTTCAATTTTATATGAAACCTGTGTTAGCTATAGAAATTACTGATCTGTTCTCCACTATATTTTATGGGAGTGAAATCATCTTTTGACGTTTCTTGTAAAGGAGATTTTTGGATTGCACCTCAGGGATTCTGTCATGGTTATAATTTTGAAAATATTGTAAGAAACTGATATATTTTTATAGTGATTGTTACAAAATATGTGACCCAGAATATAATTACCTATTCACTCATCTTGCCCTGGAGCTATGAACTATTTAATGTTGCAAAATCTCAAGATTCTATTGATGGAAAATTATAAGCTGTTTTACAAATAGACCAGTGCACCAAATCCTTTGTGTATTTCTTACAGGTGTTCATAGCCTCTTGGCTTTCTTTATATTAGATAATTGTTTATAAAATTTTAGGAGAGTGCCCGTCTTCATATACTTTCTTTAATAACCATGACCTCAAAGTTGATCTTCCTAATAATCATGGAGATAAATTAGCTTAGCTGATTTATGAAAACTGCAGGATATTGAAGCAAACTTTATGTAGTTTTAGCATAAGTAAGTCAAACTTCTTAGAATTTTTATGTTCATCATGTTTTCCCCTTTATGATAGGAAGAAACACTGTTAATTCTTGGATACATTTTATTTGCGCCGTCTTGTTTGTGTGAGGTACATGGTTGGGAATACTATGGCAAACCTGTCCTACTTTAGGAATTTTCTCTTTATTTTCTTAGAATTTTGGTGAAATAAATTAGATGTAGGCCATTTTTTCTGTTGTTTCTTTAATTCTTTGTCTTTTAGGTTTTTAGAATGGCTTCCCATTGCTATTCTTCTTGATGACTTAGAATGCATTTATTTGGAACAGAGCTGCCAGTGTAGAGTCAAGTTTTGAATGAATCTTCCTTGTGCCATTTATCATTAAATTAAATAATTTGTCATAATTAGAATGCTTTTGCTTAGATTAAAGAAGGAAAGCTGTAGGACTGACTAGTATAATGCACTAAGGTTTCTCCTAGTGAAGCAACAATGAAAAGCTAGTATGAAGTCATGTTGGTAGCTTGTCACATTTCAAGTGTTGGCCCTAAGAGGATCTTGGAGATCAAGGTCAATTCATGGATGTTAAACCAGGTTGGGAAGATTGATAGTTCTCTTGGATTAGAGTTCAAGTCTTGGTCATACTAGACCAAACCGGGAAATTTTACAACCCTAGCTACAATCATTAGACAGTCTTTGTACTCTAGTTATTTTGTGGACATTGTTTTTAATCATGTACAGACTACATTTTGAATATAGCAGAATCTGTCAAGTTACACCAACATGCAAAAAACAGGTGATAAATGAAACAGAAAAACAGACTGACTATTAATATTAAGTTTAGTAAAATCAAGCAGCAGCTGTCAAAGACCTGCTACAAGAAAAAAAATCTTTAGTGAGTGTCAAAAAGCTATCAATAGGGAACCCAGTGGATCCACTAGTAGGATTCCATAGCTTTGATGCTGCAACAGAGAAGGCCTTCTTGTGGATTCTTCCCATTTGATCTTCAAACATTAGCAGGACACACAATAAAATGCATCCTCAACTAACATGAGTAAAGAGGGAATCTGATGTGGAAGATGATTCTTGACTTTTTGGAAACTTCTTGATGTCTTTAGTCAACATCTATCTATCTATATATAAATGTAATGTGCATTTTTATTATGGAGTAAACAACAAAACCACTGAACCAAATCACACCAAATTTGGCCACAAAAGACATAGTCATCCAAAATATGTCTTTCAATAAAAAAACCTAGACAAAATAAAGTCCACATTATAGAGGACGAGGAAGAGCCATTCTCCCCCGGCTGACAGTCAGAAGGGTAGGCCCCGCCCCCTTTAGGCCTCGCTCACTTTGTGGCCTAGCAACTCCCTCAGCCACAGTGGCTGAGGGTTCACTTAGGTCTCTTCCACGCTGTCTATAAAATAGATTATCTGATTTGAACTGGATTATATGGCAATGTAGATTCAAAGGCCCTTCCACACAGCTATATAACCCAGAATGCCAAGGCAGATAATCCACAGTATCTGCTTTGAACTGGACTATCTTGGGTCCACACTACCATATAATCCAGTTCAATGTGGATTTTATATTGTTGTGGAGAAGGGGCCTCATATAATCCACTTCAAAGCAAATAATATAAGATTAAGGTAAAGGTTTTCCCCTGACGTTAGGTCCAGTCATGTCTGACTCTGGGGGTGGGTGCTCATCTCCATTTCTAAGCCGAAGAGCCGGCGTTGTCCATAGACACCTCCAAGGTCATGTGGCCGGCATGACTGCATGGAGCGCCGTTACCTGCCCGCCTGAGCGGTACCTATTGATCTACTCACTTTGGCATGTTTTCAAACTGCTAGGTTGGCAGGAGCTGGAGCTAACAGCGGCCGCTCATGCCGCTCCCGGGGTTTGAACCTGGGACCTTTCGGTCTCCAGCTCAGTGCTTCGCCACCGGGGCTCCTACAATTATAAATATGGACAGGTTGCTCACCTGTAACCATGTTTCTTCGAGTGTACTCTGTGAATTCACACTAATGGAGAAGCTGCGCCTGCGCAGGTTCCGACGGAAACTCTTCCAAGCTGAAGTTCAAATTTTGGCGGTAACCACGCCCCCCTTCCCAAGGGGCATATAAGGCAGCCCCAGGCGCCCGCTCTCCAGTTCCTACGCCGCCAAGGCAACGAGAAAGGGAGAGGTTTGCCAGAGGGGAAGGAAGGGCGGGTTTGTGTGAATTCACAGAGTACACTCGAAGAAACATGGTTACAGGTGAGCAACCTGTCCTTTTTCTTCGTGTACTCTGTGAATGCACACTAATGGAGACTAACACGCTAAGGTCCCGGATGGTGGGACAAGGCAAACTCGACAATCAGTGAATGTCCAAACACATGTTTATTAGGACATAGAAAAAACAACCGTCCCAAGGGACCAGTGCAATAAATTGTCCGAAAGGACCAGTGCAATGCAACATGAGCATCATAGAAGAAGAACATAACATGGAAGGAATTTTTCAATAAACATGATAGAGAAAAATACACAATTGCGTAGTGCATATAAACGCTCTCCCAGGGGGAGAGGGACAAACACATCTTGGTCTTTGGCATATCCGCCAGGGCCAACGAGGCGGTACAAAGCAACAGAGCAACTGCTCAATACAATCATGGGAAAAAACACATATCCCTAGAGGCAGGTATGGGGAAAAAACCCCGTCCAACTTGAAGGAGAGGTATAGAGAGTCACCTGTGGGTGAATATGAAGAGAAAAAACGTCTGAGAGTCAGGAGAGGCAAGATGAGAGTACTGATCTTGCAAAGGCCGAGTCTTTAAGGGCTTTACTGTCCAGCCTGTAGTGAGAGACAAACGTGAGAGGGTTTGACCAGATAGCCGCTTTACATATGGAGTCAAGCGGAATACCCCTAAGGAAGGCGGTCGACGCCGAGAGGCCCCTAGTCGACCTCGGGCGGATGGAAGGAGGGGGAGGTCGCTTAGCTAGTTCATAGGCCAACTCAATGGCCTGAGCGATCCAGTGGGACAGTCTTTGGGAAGAAATGGGATTACCCAACTTGTCCTGGGCATAGGCGACAAAGAGTCTTTGTGACTTACGAATGTCCTTAGTACGATCCCTGTAGAAAAGAAGTGCTCTCCGAACGTCGAGAAGGTGCAGTTTTTGCTCGAGAGGAGAGGAGGGGTTAGAGAAGAAAGCTGGTAAGACAATGTCCTGGTTGAGGTGGAAGGCTGACACCACCTTAGGAAGAAAGGTAATGTCCGGGCGAAGAACAGCGCGGTCATGGTGGAAACGAAGATAAGGCTCGTCGACTCTGAGGGCAGCGAGCTCGGATGGCCGTCGTGCCGACGTGATCGCCACCAGAAAGGCCAACTTCCAGGAGAGCAGGCGTAGATCGGTCGAGGCAAGCGGTTCGAAGGGAGCAGAAGACAGCTGAGAAAGTACAAGTTCGAGGCTCCAGCCCGGCGTAGGTGGTAGCGACGGCGGGCAGATGTTATTGTAGCCCCGGAGAAAGGTTTTGATCAGGTGGTGAGAAAAAAGAGATGGCTGGCCGTGGCGCTGAAAAGACCAGGAAAGAGCTGCGAGATAAGCTTTTATAGAGGCAAGAGAAAGTTTCTTCTCGACGAGAGTCATGAGGAAGTCGAGGACCACCGATACCGAGGTCGGGAAGGTGTCGACGTTACGGGATCGAAGGAAGGCATGAAAGCGAGAGAGTTTGTAGGAATAAGCCTTGGTAGTAGACGGCTTATGGGCTGCCCGCAGGACGTCTCGCAGATTCTGCGGAAGAGAGGCTAGGTAAGAATCTTCCATGCAGTGAGATGAAGGGAAGAAAGGTCCGGGTGAAGAATTTTGCCGTCCTCCCGTGAGAGAAGGTGCGGCGAGAGAGGCAGAGGGTGAAACGAACCTCTGGAGAGGCGAAGAAGGGCTGGATACCACGGTTGGCGGGGCCAGGCCGGAGCTATGAGAATCGCCGTGACCGAGATCGAGAGAAGTTTTTCGAGAACTTTCGGTATGAGGGGAATCGGTGGAAAAAGATAAAGCATCTCCGCCGACCAGTCCAGAAGAAAGGCATCCCCTAGGCAGCCGGGGAAAGAGTTCGGGGGGAGCCTCGCTCCGTAGCGGGGTAGCTGGGCGTTGTGGGGAGACGCGAAGAGATCCAGAGTAGGGCGCCCCCAGAGGCGGAACAGACCGTCGAGGACCTCGGGATCGAGCTTCCATTCGTGAGAGGAAGAAGTCATCCTGCTGAGGGCATCCGCTAAGCCGTTTTGGGCGCCCGGTAGGTGGATTGCAGAGATCTGTACGCCGTGGGCTATGCACCAAATCCAGAGACGAGAGGAGAGGAGCATCAGTTTCCTCGAACCCGTACCACCCTGTTTGTTGATGTAGAATACTGCTACTAGATTGTCCGATTGAATGAGGATGGACTTGTGGCGGATGAGGGGGGAGAATGCTTTTAGGGCTTTGTGAATGGCGAGAAGTTCGAGGAAGTTTATGTGGTTGGCCCTCTCTGACGGGGACCAAAGATTTTGAACCGTTAGACCGTTCATGTGGGCTCCCCAAGCGTAGGTGGAGGAGTCTGTGGTTATGGTTAGCGATGGCGGGGCTGGATGGAAAGGAAGGCCCTTGCATACGTTTTGGTGAGACATCCACCATGAGAGAGACTGGCGGACGGACGACGGTACCGACAGGTATCTGGAGTTGTGGTGGTGGAACGGTTTGAAAGTGTCTATAAACCACCTTTGCAGGGTCCGAAGGCGCAGCCTGGCAAACGGGGTCGTGAGAACCGTGGAGGCCATGTGGCCTAGAAGGACCTGAATGACACGGGCTCTGACCCTCCGGGCAGATCGACAAAGGGCGATATGGTGGCGGAGAGCCAGGAATCTGTCGAACGGAAGTGACACAGTCTCTGCGACGGAGTCGAAGAGGGCCCCGATGAACCGGATTCGGGTTGACGGGGAGAGATTTGACTTCTCGGAATTGAGTTGGAGGCCGAGAGATTTTAGAAGACGCAGCGTGAAAGAGACGTGATTTTGGAGAAGAACCGGGTCGGGCCCGACGAGAAGCCAGTCGTCCAGATAAGGAAAGACCGTGATGCCATGTAGCCTGAGGTGAGCCGCTACGGCGGCGACAACCTTGGTGAAGACCCTCGGGGCCGTGACGAGACCGAAGGGCAAAACGGTAAACTGGTAGGTTTGGTCGAGAACTTTGAAGCATAGGAACCGTCTGTGCGCCTCTCGTATCGCCACGTGGAAGTAGGCGTCTCGTAAGTCTATGGAGGCAAAGTAGTCTCCCCGCTGCAGCATCGGGAGGATAGAGGCAATAGAGACCATCCTGAATTTGGAGGGGCGAATGAATATATTGAGTGCCCTTAAGTCCAGAATCGGGCGTAGCCCGCCTCCTCTTTTCGGGACTGTAAAGTATCTGGAGAAGAAACTTAGAGGGTCCAGTTCGGGAGGGGAGGGACGGATAGCGCCTTTGGCCAGTAGCGCTTCGACTTCGGCCAGTATCTCTGGGGAAGGGTTTGAGTGGAGAACGTGACCTGTAGGAGGGAGGTCCATGAACTCTAAGGCGTAGCCGTCTTGGACAATGCGGAGAACCCACGCATCTGAAGTAATAGAGTCCCATTGATTGTAGAAAGGGGCTAGTCGGTCTGCAAAGATACCGAAGGGACGAGGCAGCGTGGGCTCTACAACGGTAGCGGGCGAGGAGCTTTGGCAGGAGTTGGCGTCAGGTACGCCGATTAGGCTGCGGAGGAGCAGGGGTGGATCGACCGCGTTGCTTTTGCGGATGAGGTCCCCGGCGAGGTTGGTGATGGGCTTGATTGTTCGAGCCCGAAGGCCGCCTGAAAGAATGGTGTCTGAAAGATTGCGGCGGGAAACGGCGGGAACGGTGCGGGAACCAGCGAGTGCGCTGAGGTTGAGGTTGGTCGCCACATTTAGACGCAAGAATTTTAAAGTCATGATTAGACTTGAGTTTGTCATCGGTACCGGCGTGAAACAGTCCGAGCGCGTCAAAGGGAAGGTCCTCAATGACCTGTCTGGAAGATGAGGAGAGACCCGAAGACCTCAGCCAGGCGTGGCGGCGAATGGAAATCGCGTGGGCAATCATTTTACCCGCAGTATCACCTGTATGCTTCGCCATTTGTATTTGGTGGTGAGCGAGCGAGTCTGCCTCCTGTTGGAGGGTAGTGAGGACGGAGCGGTCTTCGTCCGACATCTTAGCGAAGAAGGGCTGCGCCTTCTCCCAGATAATTTGTTGGTAGGCACCCATGCAGGCTCCATAATTCGCCATGCGGCAAAGCAAAAGGGCTCCGGAATAAAGTTTTCGACCCACGGCGTCGAAGCGCTTCCCCTCTCTGTCGGCCGGAGTATTCGACTGACGACCTGAGGATTGAGAGGCCTTAACGACCAGGGAGTTAGGGTCGGGATGGTGTTTGAGCCACTCCAGGGTATCATCGTCGGTACGGTACCAAGTCTCGATCCTCTTCGAGGTCGGAGGAATGGAGGAAGGGTTTTTCCAGGAGGCCTGGATAACGTCCAACAGATAAGGCAGAAAGGGGAGTAGCGTGGCCGGCGGAGCTTGGGCCTGCACCCTTTTGAAGACTGGGTCAGACACTGCTTTGGAGGTTTGCTTGATCTCCAAACCCAGGGCGTCGGCCATCCTGACCATTTGCTCAGCGAAAGCACGAACATTGTCAGTAGGAGAAGGCGGGTCCGCCTCATACGCGTCGTGGGGAGGAGAGAGGTCGAGACCGAGAGAGACCACCGAGGCCGAGAGGACAGAGTCTGGACGGTCGACATCAACATCTTCCTCCTCAGCCCCTTGGGGGGACTGAGGGGGAGAAGACAGCACAGTCTCGGGAGGAGGCAAGGCCTCGCGGGAAGAGAGGGCCGGAGGCCGAATGTCCTTAGAGGCTGAGGCCTGGGCTGCCCGAGCCAGGCGAGCCGTTTGTCTGCCACGCTCCGGTGTCGAGGTGGGAGGGAAGAGCTGTTGGCGCGACGAGCGAGGCGGCGCAAGGGGCTCCGGCACCGGCACCCTGACCACCGTTTGGGTAGAGTGGTGGGGTGAGTCCTGCAACTCCCCATCAGACAGGGGGTGCAATGGAGACTGAGAAACATCTCTAGGCCTCTGGGCTGGTACAATAGGAGAAGACCTTCTCGAGGAAGTTGTCGAGGAAGATGGCGGGTCTTTCTTTGAGGAGGCCGAGGAGGAGGAGCGCTGAGTTAGCCGTTTCTTCGCCGGCGGTTGCTTGGATGCAACCCTCAAGGACTTGCCAGGTGTGGGAGGAACCACAGCTGAGTCGGATTGCGCTCGACGAGACTCCTCGTGAGCCCTTTTAAAGGCTATTTTGATAGCAGAGGAGGACGGAGGGGAACCGATACGAGAGCGGATCGAGGTCACCGAAGCCAGAGAGCTCGACGTCGAGGAAGGTCCCACCTTTCCGGAGCGGGTCGACACGGTCGCCGTCGTCACAGTACACGGTGGTTTGACCGGTTTAGCGACCCTGGAGGTCTTGGACGCTCTGGACGAGACCGAGGAAGCCTTGGCTGCCGGAGGCTTAGTTGGTGGTGCCGACATAGCTCTCAAAGCTGAGGACGCCGACGTACCCGACGTCGACGGAGTCGGTTCTGGCGCGAGAGATTTTTCGTAGAGCGCCGCTCTAAGCCTAGCGGCTCTGTTCTTTCTGGCCTGAGCCGTGAGAGCTAGGCAAAAACGGCAGGTACTGACCACATGAGCCTCGCCAAGACAGAAGAGGCACTTGGCGTGGCCGTCCGAGTCAGGAATTTTAGCAGCACACTGCGTGCAACGCTTGAAACGAGTAGTAGACATGCGAAGAGTCCGAAGTGAACCTTGCGGCGGAAAAAAAGGAACTGGAGAGCGGGCGCCTGGGGCTGCCTTATATGCCCCTTGGGAAGGGGGGCGTGGTTACCGCCAAAATTTGAACTTCAGCTTGGAAGAGTTTCCGTCGGAACCTGCGCAGGCGCAGCTTCTCCATTAGTGTGCATTCACAGAGTACACGAAGAAAAAATAAAAATTACTGTGGTATAATAAAACAGAACAATATAATCTCAAAATTCAGGACAGTAAATAAAGAGCAACACTCTGAAAACGGGAATTCCGGACAGGAAACTATCAGGGCCAGCTAACACCTCCCAACAAAGGATTCCCCCAGGGAGGAAGCTGAGGAGGAAGAATAATAGTGTGTATTATCAGAGTTATTATTATTATTATTATTATTATTATTATTATTATTATTATTATGTTGCTGTGAACCATGAAAATGAACACAATCTGGTTCCAAGTATTAAAAAACTCTAAAATCAGAACAGTAAATAAAGAACAACACTCTGAAACAGTAAATAAAGAACAACACTCTGTTTAATTCCAGAGATTAAACAACCAGGGCTAGCTAAAACCTCCCAACAAAAGATTCCCCCAGGGAGGAAGCAGCCAGCCTTTGAAGCTGAAAGCCTGTTACATGCTAATTATTCTGGCTAATTGCAGCATTCATACTTGCCTCCAACAGACAAAAAAAAAAAAAAAAGGAACAACCAGAAATATTGTATATTCACAAACTTTAGGAAATAACATATACTACCACCAATTCCTCAATACCTTATTTCCCATACCACCACACTTTGCCACAGCAACGCATGGCCGGGCACAGCCAGTATCTTAATAAATGTGTTCATACGTGTATGCATTAGGGAGTATGAGAGAAAGAAATCAATTCTTCTCTTGATCAGTGCTAATTAATAAAAACTGCAAACATTTTAGATGGCATGAGGTAAACATATTATTGAAATATTGATTATTCTTCCTCTTATACCAAGAATTTCTTTGTATTATTTAAACAGATGGAAAATCTTGAGCTTGAAGAACTTTATTGTGAAGATAATCCATTGCTTGAGAAGAATCCAGTTAGTGCCATACAAGAAGAAGACATTTTGACTCTTAAGGTTATTAATCAGAGCATATTCCTTTAAAATAAGGTGTTACTAATGTGGTACAAAATAATGCATAACGGCTAGTACACTACAAGCTCTCTCTGAAATCCTGTATGACTTTTATCAGAGGGGGTTGGTGATACAGGGCTAAAGAAGGCAGTAGAAGACTTTGATATAAAACAGGTTTCTGTATTCCCATTTATTTTGGTTTTTGTTTGAGGCAATGAGATAACAGGTTATAAATTAAACTCAAAATGTAAAAAATACCCAAAATACCTGATTTTAAAAATCAAAACATCACTGAAAATGCAAATTCTACAAAACAATCTTGTTTGAAATAGGGCTTGCATGTATATATATGTGTGTGTGTGTATTTATTTATTTATTTAATGCAAGAAGCTTAGAAAACCATAATTACAAAATAAGTATTTCTCTTGGAAACAATCAGAATTTTAACAATGTGATTCCCCCTCCCCACAAGACGAGATTCTTGAAAAAAAGTCTTGCTATTTAAATATTAAGTCGTGGTAATAATTTTACAGTGCTCAAATTGTGCAAATACACTAGTAACATTTAAAATAATATAGTTTTAGAATTGATTACATTCTCCAAATATGTGTTCAAATACCCTTTGATTCTAGCTGACTGCATGTGGGTAGAAAACTCTCGGTTGTTTCATAGAAACATAAACACTGTATAAACAAAAGACAAAGCTTGCAGGCAATTTCTAAATGTATTTTAGAAACATGATACTTAATACATGGGGCCTAAACCAGAAGCCTCATGAGCAAATGCTGGCAGCTAGTTCACAACTGTGTCTAATACAGGCACCACAGACTTCTACAGACACTGTAGGGAAAGGCATGAACACAATTTTCTATGGTTTATAGGCAGTGTGACACCTTTGGGAAGGCTAGCCCTATTAGTGTACTAGAACATTTGACTTCTGCTTTGCCTGGTTAACAGAACAGTATCTTCTGCTTTCTTATGCTGGCTACAACCCATGTCTCTTCATTTTTACCTATGTTCATTTCAGTGGGGGCACATTTCCTTGCTCTTCTGGTAATAATAAATAATAATAATAAAAGTTTATTTATACCCCGCCACCACTCCCCAACGGGGACTCGGGGCGGCTTACATGGGGCCATGCCCAGGACAATACAATATAACCATATCATAATACAATTAAATAATACAATAAATAAAAATAAACAGTACAACATAAGATCAAAACAGCAGTATAACAAGGGCGGGCCGCATGAACACTAAATTAAAACTCTGGGTGAGAAAGGGATCAGAATAAAAACCTCGGGGGACAGGGACGTCAGATAGTGAAACAGTCTAGAGGATAAATGTTGGGGGGAGTAGCAGAGGAACATTTACTCTCCGAAAGCACACTGGAAGAGCCATGTTTTTAAATCTTTCCTGAAGGCTAAAAGGGTGGGGGCTTGCCTGATTTCAATGGGCAGTGAGTTCCACAAGCGGGGGGCCACAGCAGAAAAGGCCCTCTCCCTTGTTCCCACAAGGCGGGCCTGAGATATAGGCAGTGGCGACAGGAGGGCCTCCCCTGATGATCGGAGAGATCGGGCAGGTTTATGGTAGGAGATACGGTCACGAAGGTAGGCGGGTTAACAGAATAATGCTTATGATAATGGTAATTATCATAATTATGGTTAATGCTTATGATAATGGTAGCATAGAATCATAGAATCATATAATAGTAGAGTTGGAAGAGACCTCATGGGCCATCCAGTCCAACCCCCTGCCAAGAAGCAGCAGCAGCAGCAATAATAATAATAATAATAATAATAATCATAATCATAATCATAATCATAGTCATAATTTTTGTTTACAGCCCTTAGGTGGAATACAACATTGTACTAAAATATATTCCATAAAAAGCATATACAAAAAAGTATTTCTATACACATTAAAATACATGAAACAAAAATTCAAACACAATAAACAGAATGTGAATTCATAGTTAAAAACCGACTGGGTAGGCCTCCTGGAAGAGATATATCATCAGTTGTGTTTTAAATTCATTTAGCTGTTGGAACTCTTTCAGTAGGTCATTCCATAATGTTGGGGTGGCTGATGAAAAGGTCCTCTGGGTAACGGTTGCCAGTTGGGTTCTGTCTGGTTGGAGTAGCTGCCCTACAGAGGACCTAAGTGTCTGAGGGCGAATAGTACAGGAGAAGGTGATCCTGTAGGGCTTTAAAGGTCGAAACCATGTAGGGTTTTAAAAGTCAAAAACAACACTTTGTACAACACTTGTACTTTGCCTGGAAACTAACTGGCAACCGGTGTAGTGATTTTAGTATAGGATGACTTGAGCTCATGATGGGTTTCCAAATGAACATAGCCAGCCAGGAAGTTAAATCTTTGTGTTTCCAACCTCTGATATAAGGAAAATACCTTCACTTTGAATTTTACCTTTTTCATTGTAAAATTACTCAGAATTCATCCATTGTTCCTTTTGTATGGCCCACCCTTTGCTAATGAATCGTGCAATGCACACTGCAAACACTAGCACCTTCTTTGCACTTTATTTGACAAATTATAACTCTTCACCTCTACAGTTTTTGGCTTTTTCTCTGTTGGAAAAAAATCCTGCTGGCCCATCAGGAATATACATACAAACATTTAATCACCTAGTACTAAACCAACATGCCAGTAGGCATTTTGTTTTTGTAAATATTTATGGTAAAATATAACATCATTGTTTCAGCTATCAGTGTTCTTGTTACAGTGCAATTTAAAAGCTACCATGTACACATCATTATAACTTTCCAACAACAACAATAACAAAAAGATGTATTTCTTGGTTTTGGAAGGATGGGCACATTCACACTTGAGGACGTTTAGCAAAAGTGTGTGTTTTGGTGTAAAGCAAGGGTTCTCAAATTTTTAAAGCTGCGGAGCCCTTTTTGAAGGGAAGATTTCTTGTGGAGCCCCACTAAACTTTTGGACAGAGGGGCCACATTGCATTTTAAAATTTGACAGATGGACGGGCCATTGGCAGATAGATGGATAAGGTTTGTGTGAACTAACTGGAAAAAATGAACAAATTCATATGCACACTACACATATCTTCTTTGTAGTGCAAAAACAGAAAAAATACAATATTTAAAATTAAAATATTTACAATTTTAACCAACATAAACTTAACAGTATTTCAGTAGAAGACCCCAGGAGCCATCCAGTCAAACCCCCTTGTAGTAAAAGCACAAATCAAAGCAACAGATGATCATCCAACCTTTGTAGTAGTAGTAGTAGTAGTAGTAGTAGTAGTAATATTAGGAGCAACACAGGGACCATCCAGTCCAACCTCCTGCTCTGCAGGAAAAGTGCAGTCAAAGCATCCCCAACAAATGGCCATCCAGCCTATGAAACAACAACAACAACAACAACAACAGAAATAATAATAATAATAGGAGCAATCCAGGGGTCATCCAGTCCAACATGCTGTGCAAGAAAAGCACAGCCAAAGCGGTGGCGGGGAGGCCTTGCAGGCCGCAACGGTGGTGGCTGCAGCTACCGTAGGCCATTCTGGGGAGGACCCGTAGACCTTGCTGGTGGCAGCAGGGCTCCACAGGCTGACAGCTACCTGGGGGGGGGAGCAGGGGCCCCACACGGAGCCTCTAACTGAGCTTTGCAGAGCCCGAAGGGCTCCACGGAGCACAGTTTGAGAACTGATGTCATAGAGAACTGCAAATTACTTATAAAAAGATTTATTAAAATGTGGAACCATGCTCAGAAAGTCACATGATAAATATTGTGAGTTAAAAGCATTATTTGAGGTTTTGTTGCAAGTTCTTTTTAACTATTATTGATTATTCTTTTCAATTGTACAGGAGCTAACGGCAAGATTTATTCTCTCTCAGCTGGAAAACAAAAACATTTATTTACACAGAGCAATGCAGAACAACCTAGAAGTACAGGCAGTCCTTTCCCATAAACGAAAGTGTGCTCAGTGTGGCTCTAGTTTTTTGAGCATGTGGCTAGAATGTGTGAAGTTTCTGGATGTAAAACAGGTAATTTTATGTAATACTGTATTCTTCTTATTTATTAGAATTATCAGATTTGTTACTTTTATTTGAATCATGGGAATTATAATTTAATAAGGTCTTTGTCAAATAGTGCTGATGCCTTACTTAACTACAGTTCCTATGATTCCATATTAGTGAGATGGTCTGAAACAGCATTCATTCTACTGTATAGTTGCCTTCATAAGTCACAGGTCATTTAGTTTGTGACCACTTTCTGAACCTGTCTTTGAGAAGACGTGAGATGTTGATATCTGTCTACAGACAGATTTAAAATAAGAAAGGCTTTCTTTTTAAAGTTGGAGTAACAGCAGATATTGCTAAGTTCTACAGCTACATGCTGTTAACATATATAATTCCACATAAGGCCTAAATGAAGAATCGCTAAACCAGCTACTGGAATATCTCAGACTATTTCAAGAGAATCCATACAACAATGAGTCTATAACAGCAGGCCAAAAATGATCTACAGCCATACCTAATGCTAAGAAAGACCACTGGATAGAGCTGCTTGAGAATCTTGATATGCCCAAGAGTAGCTGAGACGCCTGGATAGTGACCCTCTGGTCAACTGTGGACATGCAAGCCTAACACCAGACCAGATAGCACACCAACTAATTCAGAACGGGAAAACCAACTGCAGCAAAGTAAAAGTGAAAATCAACAGGGACCCAGAACGTGAAACCCATCAGTTGTCATCTCCCCTAAACCTTAAAGAACTCAGAGAAGTTATTAAGTGATGCAAACCTGGTAAAGCACCTGGCCTAGATGACCTGATGATGGAGCAAATCAAACACTTGGGCCCCAAAACTGAACACTGGCTTTTGAAATTTTACAATCAATGCTTGGCATGAATGCTATGGAGGAAAACTAAGATCATTGTCATTTTAAAACTTGGTAAAGATGCCTCCAATGCCAGGAATTACTGACCAATCTCTCTCCTATATCATCTATATAAAGTATATGAGATGATACTATTAAATTGACAGTTATTGAACCACTGCTTATTCCACAACAAGCAGGTTTCAGACCAGGGAAAAACTACAGCTACTACAAAGATAACCATCTGAAGCCTAACCCTGCCAAGACACAAGTATGTGCTTTCCACCTACGGAACCGTGAAGCTAACAGGAAATTGAAAGTTACCTGGGAAGGCCAAGAGCTTGAACATTGTTTCCATCTTAAATATCTTGGTGTCACCATAGATTGAACACTAACATATACGGAACACTGCATGAACACCAAGCACCAAGTAACTGCATGCAATAACTTCCTGCGGAAACTTACTGGTAACGTGTGGGGTGCAGACCCAAAATTAATAAGAACATCAGCCCTGGCTTTGTCTTACTCAACTGCCGAGTATGCCTGCCCTGTTTGGCACAAGTCTGCCCATGTGAAGCAGGTGAACATAGCATTGAACGAAACATGCAGAATAATCACGTCTCAAACCTACACCTGTTGATAAACCCTACAAGCTAGTTGGCATTCCCCCCCCCTCCCCCGATGTGCAGCAAGAAGTTGCTGCTAATTGTGAGAGAAATAAGATTGAACACTGCATGGCTATCAGCCTCCCTCCAGTACACTCAAATCAAGAAAAGGCTTCATGAGAACCACCACTCCGCTTAACATTCCCCCAGCAACAGCAAGAGTATCCCTCTGGGCAGCTAAACCAGGAAATCCCAATTGGATGGCCCCCCACAAGGGTCTGCCTCCAAGGGCACACCAAGAATGGGCAACTTGGAAGTCCCTGAACAGACTCAGAAGTGGAGTGGGCAGATAAATGACAACTTGGCAAAATGGCACTACCTAAAATAATCCTCCACCTTGTGCGACTGTGGAGCAAAACAGACAACTCCGCATCTGTATGCTTGTCCGCAATGTTCTGCCTCATGTACAGAGAAAGAATTGTTTGTGGCTACAGACCATGCTGTTGCCCGTTTTTGGTCAAAAGATATTTAGCTTCTATTTTTATCAGTTTTATATGAATTTATGCAAGCTTTTGATATGAAATAAATAAATAAATCCACATCTAAACAAATGGATAAAATATATGAAGGTAAAATTGCTGGATTAGATAATAAGTTCATATACTCCAGTATGAGTTTCCCTCAATGGTTATCTTTCTCCTAATTGTAGTCTCAAAATTCCTTCCATTTTCTGCTAGAATTTCCATTAATCTAGTTTCTCAATTTAGTTTATTTATCTGTACTCTTGGTTCTTCTTTTCTTTATTCAGTTTAAGTTAGATTGTTTTCGGTGACCAAATCCTTAGTATCTGATGTTACTGAGAAGTAAAGGGCCTTGAATTTCACTGGCTGATTCATCTTTTTATTTTTTGGTTCTTTTAGCTCTGCAATGTTTAATTTCTCCCTAGTTCCTCTTAAAATTATAACTGTGGAGAGTATATTGCGTGTTACCTAATGAACTTTCAGCTCTGCATGAAATGATGTAATGAAAAATTGCCTTTGAAAAAGAGATGGAGTAGGTGTTCACTCCAGAAGAGTTTGACTTAGAGGACCCATATTTGGAGGCTCTTTTGAACAATATAATCATAGGTCCTAATTTTGTTATCATAACAAAAATCACGGTTACTTGAATGGTATTAGTTCAGATATGGCAGAAACATAGTTTGGTTTTATATCTGAATCATCCCCGTCTCTGAGTTTGGTATAAACAGGTCAGTACCTCGCACTGCCTATGCCACATGTTGGAATCAAGACATGGAAGCAGGTATTTTGCTATCAAGTAGAGAGAGTTGTCATGAAGAAGACACACAACTTGCATAATTTTTGCTATTTCTTTTCCCCCTGCCTCCATACAGACGCATACAGATTGAGAACAGAAGATTATAGAACCCCAGTCTGTATAAAAATTGCTACTATTGCTTGATATTTCTTTTGATATTTCTCCTGGAAAGGTCTTTGAAAGGACAAGTGCATAATGCCCTTTCTAGAGACTTGAGCAGAAGTGGCAAGTCTGACTCTGTTTTGTAACACCTCATCAGCAGCACATGATCTCTAGATTTTCAGTTTCACTGTTCTGCTCTTCCAATTATTAAGTTTGAATATCATCCAATATAATAACTTTCCTTGGACTGCTCTGGCCCATTTCCCCACCAGATTATGTAGTGTTGAATTGTGCTTCACAGGTGCAGAATGCCTATTGCCTTGCCATGTAGTGATAAACTTCTTTAAAGCTGTGTTGTAGCTGTGGCCCTGAAATAAACACTTTTATTTTTAAAAAATCCCAGCCAACACTTTCTTGTTCATGTTGTTTAAGCAAATCTGAATGTTAACGGGGAGTTCATTGTACAGGCAGTCTCTGAGTTACTAACATCTGACTTACAAACTACTCATAGTTAAGAACGGGGGTGAAACAACAGGAAGTGAGAGAAATCTATTTCTTGGAAGGGCCATAAAGTGTCATCATGAGGAAAAAGTGTATGCACTGAAGCTTTATCACTAATCCTTATTTCTACAACATGCAATTTTTTTTCAAAATCCAATTATCACAGGCACAGAAAGTGAGGTGAAATCTTGTTTGTAACTTGGAGACTGCCTGTATTGAGTATTATGAGAGAAGTTCACAATTAACCCTCATTTGATATCTAACTAGCAGGTATACATAGGAGCATACTCTGTAAAGTGCTATAATTCTGATGCAATTATTTCTTTTTCTTTTTCTTTTTAAAAGCAAATGACGACTAGCAGAAACTTGGAGCTCTTACCTGTCAGGGCATTTCTGTGCTCATACAAGTGCTTTAACCACCCTGACCATGGACTCTTTGGGATTGCTGTACTCTAGACCAAGCAGTCCACTCAAAACCTCAAGGAGATCTGATTATTATAAGAACTTAAGCTGAACTTACCATCTGGTGCAATGCCAATATCACTTTAAAATACACAATTGTTTCGGAACAGTGGTTTCAGAGAGGTGATCTAGTTGTGGGCAGGAATTATTCCTTACAGCTGTGCAGAGCTAGCAGTGTGTTTTGGCAGGCATGACTTTGCTTCTGAAAATGGATAACTCAAGTAATGGCATTGTTCAGCAGTGAGGTAAAGTTTTATAATATAAACTAACTAACCTGGGTTACTGTGGTTTCTTTGGCTGCTATATTATGATGCATGCTGTACCCAAATGTGTAATTCTGATAAGTATGTTCTCTCCACCTCCTGAAAAGCTAGGGTCAGAACCTAAAAGTGCAAAAGTATGTGGTGATTACGTAGTCCTTGATTTCCATTATAAACCCTGTTTTCCAGAAGTGTATAACTTGGCTTTACCACTTGGCATGCAGAATTTTAAATGCAGGAGAAAATGTGCTGGAGTGTTTAAAAAGAAAAGAAAAGAAAGGCAAGATGGCACACATTAAAAAGGATTTCTTTGCTCATAGGAGCTTTAATTGCAAAAGGGTTTGTGTTATGAGAAACTGTAGAAGAGACACATTTCTCAGAGGAAAGCAACTGTATGGGATGTTTCTATACCTACTTAATTTTTAACTTTTGTTATGTATGGTTCCCTTCTTTATGTTTTGTGGGTATTTTAAATTCAATGCTGTAGTTCACCATAATTTACAACTTGCATTCTCATCTGATTTGCATTACACTGCTACTGAAAAGAGAGCTATTACTTAAAATTAACTCTTAAATACAAATATGTAGCTCATGTCAGTGTTTTACATATAGGGACCATATAAACATTTAAACAGAAAAAGGCTTATTTCAGTTTAGAATAAAAAGTAGGATAATGGGTTTTCTTAACGTACCAATGCTCTATATGCAATAATCTATTTAATCAATTAATTAAATGCAATGCAAATGAAATGAAATTTAAACCAAATATGAATAACACACAAATAGATCTAAATATATTGTAAATGTTTAGATCAAATTTTCCCTCCATCAATGTTGTAAAGAAAACTAAAAGGTAAAATATGATGTCATAGAATCATAGAATAGTAGAGTTGGAAGAGACCTCATGGGCCATCCAGTCCAACCCCCTGCCAAGAAGCAGGAAATCGCATACCTGTATAAGCGAGCCTCCGGTGGCTCAGTGTGTTAAAGCGCTGAGCTGCTGAACTTGCAGACCGAAAGGTCCCAGGTTCAAACCCGGGGAGTGGAGTGAGCGCCTGCTGTTAACTCCAGCTTCTGCCAACCTAGCAGTTTGAAAACATGCAAATGTGAGTAGATCAATAGGTACCGCTCCGGTGGGCAGGTAACGGCGTTCCATGCAGTTATGCTGGCCACATGACCTTGGAGGTGTCTACGGACAATGCTGGCTCTTCGGCTTAGAAATGGAGATGAGCACCAACCCCCAGAGTCAGACACTACTGGACTTAACGTCAGGGGAAACCTTTACCTTTACCTTTTACCTGTATAAGCAGCAGCAAAGGACTCAGTACTGTTTGTTTGCCTTTCTTACTGGGGCAGAAACCCCATGTCAGCTGCCCTGATTTCTTTGGAAGAAAAGGATACAAGTGTAATAAATAAAGTGGTAATTAACCACAGTTGCTCATTAGATCCTATAAGCCAAATAATGTTTGAACACTAGTTTCTTGAAAATACAGTAGAGTCTCACTTATCCAACATAAACGTGCCAGTAGAATGTTGGATAAGCGAATATGTTGGATAATAAGGAGGGATTAAGGAAAAGCCTATTAAAAATCAAATAAGGTTATGATTTTACAAATTAAGCACCAAAACATCATGTTATACAACAAATTTGACAGAAAAAGTAGTTCAATACGCAGTAATGTTATGTTGTAATTACTGTATTTATGAATTTAGCACCAAAATATCACGATGTATTGAAAACATTGACTACAAAAATGGCTTGGATAATCCAGAGGCTTGGATAAGCGAGGCTTGGATAAGTGAGACTCTACTGTAGTTAGTATATGTTATTTCCTAAAGTTTGTGAATATACAATATTCAGAACGTTGGATAAGTGAAACTCTACTGTACTACAGAAGCAAAGCATTTGTGATCCTTGCTTACAATATGCTATGGTTAGTATTAAATAGGAACTGCATTATATGGTCAGTGTAAACCTATATAATGCTGTTCCATTCTGCTAAATTGCATTGTGTGTGTTTACACTGACCCACATGTAGTTTGAATTCAGTCCTGTGATACTGCTTTGCTAATCATGCACTGAGAGGACCCTATCTGTCAATTTTATATATTTAATATGTATTATATTGTTGCTACTTTACCTAGATGTCTATCACCCAATACAGTTAAAACAGAAGTAGAAGGAAACTAATTCAAGGTTTGTTTGAAGAAATTTCTGAAGCAAATGTGGAACTTCAAATTAAAAAGTAAATATTCCACATTTTGACTTTCAATAATATTTAATTTTACCTAGAAGTATTTGGTGGTAGCACATATATAACAAGTTGACCTTCCTGAGAAATCAAAAACTCATAATGTCTATTTTAATTACAATAGAGATTTGTAACTTACTCTCCATGTGTGCGTGTGTTTGTGTGTGTTTTAATCCATACTTCAGTAGTCGACCAGAACCAACTTGAGAAGCACTTTCATAGCCATTCATGGTCGCTCAAGTTTTGCAGTGGCTTTCAAAACTAATCTTTATTTTAAGAAAATAAACTTAGAAAATGACATTCAAAATGTAACAAATATACTAGCCAAATATTAAAAATGAACATAACACTGTTTTCAGGCGTTTTCATTAGAAACTAAGTATGGTCGGCACTTACCGTGTTTCCCCGAAAATAAGAGTGTCTTATATTAATTTTTGCTCCCAAAGATACACTAGGTCTTGTTTTCAGGGGATGTCTTATTTTTCCATGAAGAAGAATTCACATTTATTGTTGAACAAAAAAAGGAACATTTATTATATACTGTATAGTAATTGTCATCACAAACCAGCATAACCAGACAAATTGTGAATCCTATCAAGAATTTCTTGTTACTACCATTATTTCCATGTACAACAATCTATGGTATGTACATTTACCAATCCTGTATGGTCTGGTGTTCTGTTCAGCGGGCATGCTTCCAAACAAAAACTTTGCTAGGTCTTACTTTCGGGGGAGGCCTTATATTTAGCAATTCAGCAAAACCTCTACTAGATCTTATTTTCAGGGGATGTCTTATTTTTGGGGAAACAGGGTAGTCCCTCTTGTTGAACAATTTTATTTTCATGCAGAATTAAATATCTGTAGGCTTGATTCATATTGCCAGTAAAATACATTATACATAATGGTGACAGAAATAACTTGTGCAGTAACAGTGAGAGTGCTGTTTTGAAGTAATTAAGGTAAGTTACTTTCTGCCTAGAGGACTAAAAGATTTGAAAGATAATTCACAAGCAGCTAGTACTAGTATGGAACAGCATAATCTGAGATATGTCATAATTATTTTCTATTCGCTTGATTAATCATGAAAGCTTTTACACACACACATATCTTTTGCAAACAAAATCAAAACATCTTCAGACTAATTTTAACTGTGTGCTGTAGTTCTGCACACAACTGTGTTAATTAGGATGACTTGGAGACATTAGTTTTAACATTTTACGCTAGTTCTAAACTGACAATATAATGCAGTTCGATACAGTTCAAGCTGCATTATATGGTCAGTGTAGAACCAGCCTGTGTTTTGGTTTTTGAAATGGCCTGTGTATGTTTCTAATCCTGCTGGCAAGATTTGTTTGTTGGTTTAAGCATCTTAATGAAATATCCTTTGTTTCGTTATAAACTATAAAAGTAGCCTGAAAGGTACATGCAAGTAGTAATGGATGGATGTTGATTTAAATGTACCTTTAGGCAAAGGTCTAGTTATTATTATTTTCAGTGGAGGAGGTAAAACAAAGACTATTGTGTGTTCAATAACCTGAATACTATATTAACGGAATCAATACTTTCCGGCTCTACAAACATCACACGAGCATTGGAATCTATATATATAAAAGGGTAATGAAATTTCGGCCTAGGACAAAACAACAAAACTACACATCCCAGAAACACTAAACTTGGCAGCACAACCCCTCATCCATGCCTCTACGTTCATACAAAAAGCTCCAGCTACTCCAGAAAATGGCCAGGCTTTGAGACTGCAAGGCTATTCACTGCTATTCCACCTGGCCAACAAAGGATTCCCATAAGCCACAGCAACGCGTGGCCGGGCAAAGCTAGTATATATATAAAATGAATGATACCACCTTCAAATATTCCAGGAGTAGTTGAATACTCAAGAACATTGAACATTTAATGTTATGCTTCTTTGGAATAAAGAAAGGAATTTTATCAAGTGTCTTACTTGGAAAATAGCACAAAACAGATATGCTTATTTCTGTTAAACCCTCATTTGCATGAAAAATACTTGCCTAGGCTACAGTCCAAAAGGGTAGATTTATGGGTAGGGCAGAAATGGATATAAATACTTCCTTTCTATAAAGGATGATCCTTGTGAGCTTGATACGCTGCAGATTACAAGTCTAAACAAGGTTTTAAAAATAGTATGCTCTATTTTCCAGTGATAATTCTTACAATATTTTCATTATTCATTGAGATTGCCATCGCTTTCCTTAATTTGGTACTGTTCCACTATCTGTGCAGAGGCCACAAGGGGGCACTAGACAGAGAAGGATATTTCTTTTTATGGGGGTGGAGGGTGGGTTGAAGGAGTAAAACCATTTCTCCCTGTTTTCCTTTTATTCCCCCTACCCATGTCCCTATTGTGGAAACAACCCTTGTTTATGATATGGGAGGTGGGGAGGGAATAACCAGCAAAAATGGGGGAAATGGTTTTCCTCCTTCAACTCCTCCCCTGTAAAATGGACTATCCTTTCTCTAGGCCCCCTTTTGGAATCTGCCCAGATAATGGAACTGTACTCTTAATTTTATTATTATATTCATTTTGTTTAATAAAATATTGAATAATTTAACATTACTATTATTCAGTATCATTTATTACAGTAATTTCTTACCTTTAATCAAGAAAACCATGTGCAAAGATACATCCACTTTAAAAAAAGCTTAAGCATCCCAGATTTCTTACATTCTATGCAACCTCAATGCTGTTAGAAACCTAAATGTTCTTAGAAGAACCAACAGATTGTGTGCTTACTGCATGATATTTACTTTCATTCTAATTATTTACCTTGAGTGTTGTGCTACCCTAATACTTTATTATAAACCAGTTATAGAGAGCAAACAATTGCACATACAAATAATATCATTACTAATTATGGGGAACTCTGCCTTCTGTTGCAACGGGTTACAGCACACGTGTACAGTAGCATCAGGAAAAACTAAGGCCTTTGGGCAGCCTTGAATATCATGTTTTGCCAGTGATAAAACTATGTTTCAAGATAGTTGAAAATATTTTGGAATGAAGAAATACAAATACATGAGTAACAAAGAACAAACAGACCAAACATAACCATCAACATAAAAAAGGTATTTGAGGAGGAATACAAATAGAGATTAGGGACACAAAACAGTGACAAAATCGTAACCAGAGGAATATAGTGATCAGTGCTTAGTGTGTTTCTTTTAAGAAAAGTTGGAGTTAAATGATCAGAACAAATTAAATCACTGCAGGGGCAAACTTTGGGCAGAAAACGTTACTCCATGCATTCACTATTATTGTCAGATTTAATCAGAGGTAGCTAGCTAGCTATTGGTTTGTATATTAACCACAGACATTCACTGAAAGTTTAGAATGTGCTGCCAAATATCTAAGCATCTTTGGGAAAAATATCCCAAGAGGAAGTAACAGAAAGTTCCAAATTAACTGTTGCAGCTACAATGGGAGATTAATTTCTATTGTCATCAAGAATCAAAGGTTTGGAATAACTGTCTTATTAGCATTATCTAGCAATTCTAGCATCACTACTTCCTTATGCTTTTTATGTTCTGTAGCAAAGACAAAAAGCCTCAAATTAGATGGCTGTCATGATATAATCTCAAATTAGCTAATATGACACAAGACAAATATATATCTACTTAGCATCATATAGTTGATAAATGAGCATGCTGTTGTCTAGTCCAGGTACTCTCCATGAACTCTCAAATAATGGCGAAGACATTTCTCTGCCTGAGATGTGGACAGTTATAATTAGAGGAAATTAAGACAGAGCTTTCCAAACTCTGTGTTGGGACACGTCAGCTGCAGTGTCGTGACACAGAGGCCTTAAAGAGCCACACACACTATTTAGTCCAACAAAAGGTTTATTGCAAAAAACAAATAAAAGCTCAGAGACACTTAACTTCAGTGTCTCTGGCCAAAACTCAAAGAATTTACCCAAACTGGGCTCCAAAAGGCAAACAGAAAATAATCCGAATTAAACAGGAGGAAAAACCAGATTAAACAGTAGTCAAAGTAACCAGCAAACAAACAGCGCTGTACACAATAGTTCCACCAGAGAGCGATGTTTCCAGAGTTAACTGCAAGAAGGAGTTTGCCAAAGCCAACCGTAATCCCAGAGTCATCGCTGAAGAAGCCAAAAGGATACGTAGTTTCCAAGTCCGTCAAACGGAGTCATCGTCAAGCCAGTCCACAATCCAGGGAGGGAGAAAGCCACACTCATGAGAAGCCAGTCTAAGTTGAAGATCCACAGGTAACACGAACTCCAGGCTGCAGAACCCAGACCCAAAACCCAACACAAGAATAGGCAGCGACAAACACACACGATACGTAAACAACACTTTGCTTTCTGCAAAGATTCCCCATTTCAGAGTCTACTTTTAACTTACACATCATTATCCAATGATGAGCTGGTCTCCACCCCATCATCATCTCTTACAGCTGTCCTTGTCTTCACACATGAACCCGTTTCCATCCCTCCAGTTCATCTCTTGTCAAAGACTTAGGCTTCCCCATGATTCCGATGTATCTCCCCTTTGCCAACCCTCATGTCCCGAAAACCCCACAAATGTGCCACTAGAGGTTGGCTCTGCACATATATGTACCTTAGTCCAATCCATTGTGTTCTCCCCATCCTCATCACTCCCAGACCCGTCATTCCCAGAGAAACCCATAAACGACTCATCATCTCTGGGAGCAGTAAGTATATCCCGGATCTTCTTCCTCTCTCGTCCTTCATCTGATTCCTGCTCCCGAGTAACCCTCTTTGTGCCTTTATTCCCATCCACCACATCTCCTTCCTCGCTCATTGACTCCTCGCCACTTGAAAACCCTTCGAATGTGTCTTCCTCAGTAAGTGCCATAAGTATATCCCGGATCCTTTTCCTTTGCTGTTCTTCATCTGATACCTGCTCGCGGTAGCCCTTTTCCCCCTTCTGGTACTCATACTACTGCTTGCAACATTACTTACTAGCTCAACTACAACATGCAGTGTGTAGAAGTGTCGCACAAACATAACAAACTTCTACATTTATGTTAAATAAGCAATAAATTATATATATTTTAAAATATGATATAAATGAAAGGTTTTCATGAGACATATTGTGTCCCCATACATTTCATTATTACAATTTACGTATGTGTCCATATCTCTTGATTCTGCTTGGAACTCTCAGCTCTTAATGCAAGGGAGGGTATATCTACACTGTAGAATGTAGTTTCACTGCCATGGCTTAATGCTACGGAATTTGTAGTTTGCTAAGCTACTAGCACTCTTTTGCAGAAAAGGCTAAAGAAAACGACTGCATTAATTTTAGAGTGCACCTTCGGAAACATTGGTAAGTACTGGGATGTGCAGAGAGTAAAATACAACAAAGGAGGGTTGTAAACAGAAATAGAGGGAGCCAGCGGTCTCTTTTGGATTGCTCTGAGAATCTTTGTAGTCACATCGCCATTGCTGCATTTCTGAGTCTTTATTGTGCCACTGATGTCTACCCTCTGCTCACATTCCTATCTTTTCCTCTTGTGAACCAGGCATGGGCAAACTTTGGCCTTCCGGGTGTTTTGGACTTTAACTCCCAGAATTTCTAACAGCCAGTAGGAATTGGAAGGCCGAAGTTTTCCCATGCCTGGTGTAAACTCTTAAGTCCAGAGTGGAGTATCTGTGACCTTCCAGGTGTTGTTGGGCTTCAGCTTCCACCAGTCCTACCCCACGGAAGTTGTAATTTAGCAATATCTGAAGGGCCCATACTCCTGCTAAGTCCTCTGGAGAGGGGTGAATGTATTTTATTAACTGCATATTAATGCCTCTGCAACACCCTTTTAGTTCTAAATACATATGATTTATGGCCACAACTTTTTCTGAGCATGCACTTCAATAAAACCATTTGGGACTGTAACTGAAGCCACCTTAGAGAAAATATTTCAAAGTGGTTTGAACTCTTAAGAATCCAAAAACTGGAAACTGGTAAACAAGTATCAGAATTAAATTCTGAGCGTAACAATGTGTTTTGAGAATCAGAACTTGGCAGAGGTCACAGTACTTTCCCACAAAAAGCTCAAACAAGCTTTCTTTATTCTCTCATTATATCACAGGGAAGGAGAATTGAGCTGTTTTGATGTTGCTGCTAGGAGTCAGAAATCTTTGTCAATTTACTGCAACTCGTCCAGAGAGCTTGCAGTAGATTAAAATGTATTTTCTGTTGTACACTCAGTATAGGTTTGGGGGGCCGGGGCTGCATCTGAGGATGTATCTCAGTGTCTGTACCTGTGTATCCTGCCCTCCATGTTGCAGGTCTAAATAGCATAATAAGAGATTTCATTTCAGCGTAGGCTCATTTTGGCTCAGTTCTCGTATCCGGTTTGTGATTAACACCGAATTACTGTGTTGTGAAATGACGCATGTCTAGAAAGTATGCCATCAACATGAAATGTTTAGAAATCTGAATTAAGAGATGGACGAATACAAATACGTACTGACTGGCTACTTCAAACTGAATGAAACACCAAGTTATATGTACCGCAGCATTTAATATCGCTAAACTTCTAGAACTCCTGTGCAGGAACACAGTTTTCAAATGGCCACACTTGTAAGAATGGCAATACAAAGCTTCATAATGAAATTCAGCTTCAGAGGACAGAAAGCACACATTATACAAGTTCATCTGGGCTCAAACTAGTTTTTCCATGAAGGTTAAAGCTATTTCTTGGGGTGCAGCTACATTATAGAATCAATGCAATTTGTCACCACTTTAACTGATATGGCTCTATCTGTCAAGGGTGCTTTGAATGTGATTTTCTTGCTTCTTGGCAGGGGATTGGACTGGATGGCCCACGAGGTCTCTTCCAACTCTATGATTCTATGATTCAGATGTGGTTTTGACAGTTAATTCCTCTGAAATACAGCCTACAGCACATGGTATCTGTTGGAGGTTTCTATGATTCTATGAAACAAGAAGCAAGGAACTAAGAAAGCCTTTTGTGGTTTTAAGTTAGTAATTGTCAGGAGGCTTTACAATAAGGACAATCAGACGAAAGGTTAGATGTTTAACTGATTGTATGAATTAATATTGCCAACACAGTTATCTAAAGGAGGTATCCAGGTAACAAAGTTTTGCTTTGTTTGCTAGGTAGGGAGCAGCTATTTCATTATGCGGCGTCCAGGAAAGATGAAGCTTTTTATTGATTCCCGCTGCTTTGTGATAATATACTAGTAAAGCTGATATTTAAGGAAATTTTGCTTGAGTACATTCATCTTTAATAAGACTCATTATGCCAGATTATATTCACTTTGGGGAAGAACAAAGGAAATGGACATCTTTATTGACTCCAGGTGTGACTGACGTATTTGCAACGATCTCTCAAAAAGGTATTCTAGGCAGCTAACAAGTACTATATAGCACAGTGTATGTGTTGTGATGTGTGCATCAGCTTTCTTGCTGTAACCCAAAGATTATAATTTTTGTAATTCAGTTTTGTTTGCATAGAATAATAGAATAATAGGGTTGGAAGAGACCTCATGGGCCATCCAGTCCAACCCCCTGCCAAGAAGCAGGAAATCGCATTCAAAGCACCCCCAAAGAAAGCCTCCAAAGAAAAAGCCTCCACCAGGAATGGGTAAACTATTAAATCTAGCAAGTTAATAGTGCATTCAAGTAGATTTGACGAATAGTGACCCTGTTCTAGGATCTTGATAAGATTTATCCAGAGGTTTGCCACTACATACCTTTCTGGCTGTGAATGTGTGACTTGCTCAAGTATAGGGTAGGGTTAATGCAATTTGATACACTTTCATTGCCATGGCTCAATGCTTTGGAATCATGGTTGTTGTTTGGTGAAGCACCAACACTATTTGACAGAAAAAGGCTTAAGAAGACCTTGCAAATCTACAAGACACATAATTCTGTTGCATTATGGCATTGAAGCTAAAGTGTCAATCTGCATTAATTTCAGTGTAGATGCATCCCCAGAGTCATAATCCAACACGCAAATCTGGATACCACACTGGCTGTCAAGGTAGGAGTAATTATTATTATTATTATTGTGTCAGGAGTGAGTTGAGAAACTGCAAGTCGCTTTTGGTGTGAGAGAGAATTGGCTGTCTGCAAGGAAATTGCCCAGGGGAAGCCTGGATGTTTCTGTGGGAGGCGTCTCTCATCTCCCTACATGGGAAGCTGGAGCTGACAGAGGGGAGCTCACCCCTCTGCTGTCTCCAAATTCGAACTGGGAGCTCCACTTATTACTTCATAACATTTTGACAAGGACTTTTTAAAGTAATACCCAGCCCCCTTCTACACTGTCATACAAAAATCTGGAATATCTGCATTGAGTATATGACAATGCAGGGTCATATAATCCAGTTCAGAGTAGATAATGTTTATATCCCAACCCTGCTCTACGCCTGCGGAACGTGGACGGTCTACAGACGTCACACTCAACTCCTAGAACGTTTCCATCAGCGTTGCCTCAGAAAAATCCTGAAAATCTCTTGGGAAGACAGGCGGATAAATGTCAGTGTGCTTGAGGAAGCAAAGACCACCAGCATTGAAGCGATGCTCCTAAGCCATCAACTCCGCTGGATAGCCACGTTGTCTGAATGCCTGACCACCGTCTCCCAAAGTAGTTGCTCTACTCCAAACTCAAGAACGGGAAACATAATGTTGGTGGGCAGGAAAAGAGCTTTAAAGATGGGCTTAAAGCCAACCTTAAAAACAGTGGCATAGACACTGAGAACTGGGAAGCCCTGGCCCTTGAGCGCTCTAATTGGAGGTCAGCTGTGACCAGCAGTGCTGCGGAGTTCGAAGAGGCACGAATGGAGGGCTTAAGGGAGAAACGTGCCAAGCGGAAGGCCCGTCAAGCCAACCCTGACCGGGACTGCCTTCCACCTGGAAACCGATGTCCTCACTGCGGGAGAACATGCATATCAAGAATAGGTCTCTTCAGCCACCTACGAACACACCCCCAAGACATCAGAAATGGAAGACAATCGTCCTCGAACTACGAGGGATCGCCTAAGTAAGTAAGTAGATAATGTGGATTATCTGATTTGATAATCTGGATTATATGGCAGTGTAGATCTAGTCCCAGATGTAATTCTCCAAAGCAAAGTTTGTGCCCAAACTGTGAGGCCTTGCATTTTTTTTTAAAAAAATTGAAAATGTGTTGAATGTTGGCTTTGTAAGGTGTGCATTAGCAGTTTCCAGCTTTGCTTTGGCCTTCTTCTCAGCAAATGCAGAAGCGAGAGCAGAATGCAAAGCCTGATAATCATAGGAAATAAAAGGTAAGGCACAGGCAGATCTCTTTTTCAAAAATGTCCAGGTTTTCTTATAAGATCTGCACTAGAGACATTGGGTGGTCAGGTAGCAGGAGTTCGGAGGAGGAGGAAAGGAAGCAAGCCAAGGCCGCTTCCACACAGCTTAATAAAATCTCACATTATGTGCTTTGAACTTGAATATATGGCAGTGTGGACTCAGATAACAAAAGCAGATAGTATTGTGGGATTTTCTGCCTTGATATTCTGGGTTATATGGCTGTGTGAAAGGGTCCCAATTTAAAGTAGGGCAAAGGGAGCCCCCAAAGCAGCCAGACTCAGTCATGTGTGGGTTACCAAAGGACTCACCTGCTTCCATGGGTTGGATCTCCATTCTCCTCCATTAGAAACACCTCCTGGTGCAGTGATGCTGCCCAGCTGCAAAGGAGGCCTGTCTTGTGTCTGTTGGAATCACTCTGTTGAGAAATGTTACAACTGCCTGGTGCTTACAGGATATTTTAAACGAGACTCATCATAGCAATCCGTAGTTCAAAGTAGCCAGTTTGTAAGTATATCCTCTATTTTTGCTTTTCAATAACTATACCTAGAGTATTTGCTTTGAAATCTGGTTTATGTGGCAGTGTAAAAGGGGTCCCAGTATCAGTTGATGGCACAACACTAGGGGGTTGCAATTATTCTTGTGGACCTCATATATGGTCATATTTACTGTAGAATTAATGCAGTTTTACATCATTTTAACTGCCATGGCTCAATGTTATGGAATCATGAAAGGTGCAGTTTTAGGAGGTCTTTAATTTTCTCTGCCGAAGAGTGCTGATGCTTCATCAAACTACGACTTCCAGGATTCAACATGGTAGCTAAAGTGGTGTCAAACTGCATTCGTTCTACAGAGCAGAAGATTCATCTCTAGACATTTGATGGATTATTGGAAAAACACAAGTCTGTGCTATTAAGGCCTTTTGGTCTGATTTACCGTGGCTCTTGTTTTCAAACGGCCATGCTTCTTATCTCATTTCTTCTGTTGTTGTGCGATGGGATGGTTGAAAGTGAGAACTGTTAAGGATGGAATTTGGTTAAGATGGGGATCTTTCACACAACAGTTATAATCTTTTGATTCTATTTTAACTGTCATGATTCCGTCCTCAACAATTCTGGCATTTGAAATTTCAAAAAGTACAGTAGACTTTCAGGCTGGATCTACACTGCCCTATATCCCAGGATCTAATCCCAGATTATTCATTTTACACTTTCACTGCAGTGTAGACTCGTATAATCCACTCCAAAGCAGATAATCTGGGATCAGATCCTGGGATCAGATCCACCCTAAGGCCCCTTCTACACTGCCAAATAAAATCCAGATTATTTGATTTGAATTTGATTATATGGCAGTGTAGACTCATGTAATTCAATTCATAACAGATAATGTGGATTAACTGATTTGATAATCTGGATTATATGGCAGTGTAGAAGTGGCCTCAGCTGGCACCCGTGAGGATTGGTAGATGCTGGATAAAATGTAGTTTCTGGTTGCTTGAGAGTTTCTATTAAAACTAGGCCTAACCAGTTCAATACCTCATACTATAGCATACATAGAGCTTGATATTAATATTGAAATATAGTAATTAAAAGCAAATTAAGACAAAAATAATAAAAATTTCTTCAATTTTTAAAAAAATGCTGGTTACTTGAAAGTTTTGTTGCCCGAAATTAGATCTACACTGCCATATACTGCAGGTTATCAAAACAGATAATCCATATTATCTTCTTTGAACTGGATTATATGAGTCTACATTGCCAGATAATCCAGTTCAAAGTAGATAATCTGGATTGTATATGGCAATGTAGAAAGGGCCCGATGGTGGATCTACACTGCCATATAATCTGGATTATCAAAGGAGATAATCCACATTAGCTACTTTGAACTGGATTGCACAAATCTACACTGCCATTTAATCCAGTTCAAAGCAGACAATCTGGATTTTATATGGCAGTGTAAAAGGAGCTACGTTTTTGTAGTTCAGTTCCTAGAAAACACAGCCAATTTGGTGAACAGGAATTCTGGGAACTGAAGTCTAAACTGTCTAGAGTATGAAAGTTTGGAAACTACAGCTTAAATATTTATTATTAGTATTGATATTTACTTTCTACCTCCTCTCTCCCAAAGGTGGCTCAAAGTGGATAACACTAAAAATCATGCAATATCCCCCCCACAAAACAAAACAAAACAAAACAATCCAAGATATCATAGGAGAGATACAGCCATGGTAGTTAAGGTGGAATCAATTGAGACAGTTGTATATTGCTTTCAATGGGGCTAATAGAGGCCCTTTCTACACTGCAATATAACATCCAGATGGCAGTGTAGACTCATATAATCCAGTTCAAAGCAGATAATATTGGTTATCTGCTCTGATAATTTGAATTATATGGCAGTTCAGAAGGGGCCAGAGTAGCCCTAGTTTCCATCCCATCACATGCTTATGCACCAGCTTTAGAAATGAATATTATGCCTCCAAATGCAGATAGGATCTGAAGGACACCTGTCTCTTATGTCTAAATAATATACATACACATCACATGGCTGCGATGGTGTAAAAATACAAATCAGAAGCCCAAACAAACAAGGAGATTAAGCAAGCAAGTCTTCATATCTCTCAAGAACAGGTCTTGTACGAGCTCAGAGGTCGGTCACAGCTGGAGTTGTAGTGTAGATAGGCAAAGTTCATGAGATCACAGGCAGATAGCATAGTTAAAGCTAGACTTGACTAGATAATCTGGATTTTATATAGCAGTGTAGAAGGGGTCTAAGATACACTGGTTGTAAGTTTAGCAGTAACCCCAGATGATAGTGTGGTATTGTCTAGGACAGGGGTCCCCAAATTAAGGCCTGTGGGCCAGATGCGGCCCTCCAAGGTCATTTACCTGGGCCCCGCCCTCAGTTTTAGACTTAGGCTCGCCCAAAGTCTAAAATGACTTGAAGGCGCACAGCAACAACAATCCTAATTAACTTGACTATCTCATTGACCAGAAGCAGGCCCACACTTCCCATTGAAATCCTGATAGGTTTATGTTGGTTAAAATTATTTTTATTTTTAAATATTGTATTGTTCTTTCATTGTTGTTGTTTTTTTTTTTGCACTACAAATAAGACATGTGCAGTGTGCATAGGAATTTGTTCATTTTTTTTTTCAAATGATGATTCAGCCCCTCAACAGTCTGAAGGATTGTGGACTGGCCCTCTGCTTAAAAAGTTTGAGGACCCCTGGTCTAGGATGTTTATAGGGCATATTGGGCCCCATTTTTTAATTGGAATAAACTGACCGTATATGATCTGTGGGAGTCATCTGACTGCATTAAAACCATATCAGGGTCTAGTGGGCACTGATGGCTCATTGAGTCGGTTTGTTGTGGAACCAAAAAACTGTTACACGGGGAAGGAAAGATGCGGAAGGCCACCTGTTGAAATCCTGGTTTCTGACCTCCCCTTCCACCTGAATTGGAATCCACAAATCAATTCAAATTTTATGAGGAGATAAAGCCTTAATTTTTCCATTTTTCTGAAACAAATGTCTGTGAGCTGTTTTCTTACCATATAATGATTAACGTGGGACTATCATCCCACTCTACTCTGTTTCATGCTTGCAGCTTGACAACACATATACATAGTGTACATTTCTCGGATGTGACCCAGAATCAACTGAGATCTAATATGAATGAGTACACCTCTCTAGAGCTTTATCCCCAGCCTATATGCCTGTGACCAGGATCTCTAAATTCACAGTGAAACTTTTTATGTGTCTTAAAGTCCTTTCAAACTTGTGATTATCCTAAGGCTAACATATATGGGGGGGGGGGCAGGTTTGGCAAGATATGTTCAGAGAGGGTTTGCTTTGCCTTCCTCTGAGGCAGAGAGTGATGTCCAAATACATTTCTATGACCATCTATGACATTTCTATGGCTTGCCTTTAGGATAGTTGTTCAAAGATTACTGTTAATTACGTGAAGCACTTCGAATGCCAAAATGCTATATAACATGCCAGCCCTAGAGGAAGCTCTGCTAGACATCATCTTCCATTGCAGAGTCCCACAGGATTGGTCCACTGTAAAAAATCTCACATGGGTTGGAGCAAGCAGCCATGACTTCCACTGAACATAATGGTTTGGGTGCCCAAGGCGTTTTGATGCCTGATTCAAAGGCAAAGATTGTGTCCTCTTCCATTCTATATATTGAAGGTGACTGAACTGGTAATCTTACTTCAATATCAGGGCAGCATCCCACATGACATTATGGTTAGCGGGCCTGCTTAGGGAATGTATCACATACCAAACTTGATATTCCCATATCTGATCATAGGTCATTGCATCTGCATTTACCTTCTCAAGTGGTTTGTCTCATTTAGTCTGATTGGCCCTGTTGAGCATCATCTGGAATAGATCACTCCTAAGGATTTTCTTAATATACAGTGTGACTCAGTGGGTTGGAAAGAAAGGAAGAACAGAAGATATGTTGTGCCGATCCATGGCTGCAAGCAAATAAAGAGCATTTCCTAGAGGGTCTACTTAAAATGTTCATGCATAAACCCAAAGTGTTTTCAATCATATGTTTCCTTTTACAGAGAACTGAAATAAAACATTTCTGAAACATATGCTCTGATCAAGCTAACAAAATACCCAAACATAACTTAGATGAGCATGCAACTTGTTGGGTTGGAAATCATTGGCCTAAATCAGATGTAAATGTGTATCTGAGTATATTTGCAGTCCCTGCGTATTGCATTGGTTTAATGATCCATTTTTGATGCATATTCAAGCATCCATCCAGATTCTTAGTAGTTCCACATGAACATCTTGTTTGTACATGAATTAGTTAAATTGAAGACATGAATACCGTAATTATAATCTAGTAATTTAGCAGTGGTGAAAGACTTTCCCACCTCATACCTTGGGGGCATTTGGGCTCTGCACACCTTGTTTACTAGGATGGGATGTCGTTTCTTAGGTGTTTGGGTAAACCTGTCTCCCCACTTCTAGTTTAGATCATCAGCTTTCATGGAAAAGTTACATAACATAAATTCTTTTAGGTTCTCTAAGGGCATCTTGCACAATCTTCTCCCAATTTCTTGGAGTAACATAAGCTTTCCTTTGACTGGCTTTGCAACAATAACATGAGTCACTAGCTTCTTCTTTGTAGACATCAAACCCAAGTCTCATTCTGTAGTGGTACATTGTGTAGCTTTGAAATGAAGTTAAGGATGAAGAATTTTACTACAGTAGAGTCTCACTTATCCAACACTCGCTTATCCAACGTTCTGGATTATCCAACTCATTTTTGTAGTCAGTGTTTTCAATACATCGTGATATTTTGGTGCTAAATTCATAGATACAGTAATTACTACATAGCATTACTGTGTATTGAACTACATTTTCTGTCAAATTTGCTGTATAACATAATGTTTTGGTGCTTAATTTGTAAAATCATAACCTAATTTGATGTTTAATAGGCTTTTCCTTAATGCCTCCTTATTATCCAACATATTCGCTTATCCAACATTCTGCCGGCCCGTTTATGTTGGATAAGTGAGACTCTACTGTAATTGATAAAGCAGGATGTTCTCCCCTGCAATCCAAGACAAAACAATCCATACCTTTCCTGTAGAAACCACTGGATGTCACTGTTGCTTTGTATACCTCTAATGAAAATTATTTAAGTGCAGAAAATATTTTGCTAGAGGTTCACCTTAAAAATGAACCATGTACACCAGTCTTTAATATTATATGGGAATATATCATATTTATTTAACTGTTTATGATTGGAATTGTAAACGACACAGGCTTTGTATCAGCTTCAGAATTTATTAGAACCATTGGACTCTAGCATAATAGCATATAAAAGAATTGTTTCTCTGGTTAGAACTGAACAAATAATTTTGTGATACAAGTATTTATACATTATGTGCCCTTGTGATAAAATTTACCATATTAATGGAATTTGCTTGTGTACATTTTGATACCATTACTTAGCTTGTGCAAATAGCCAGTGATTCAGTGTTCTCTGGCTCATTTCACTGTGAAAAGAGCATATGACACACACATCTGCGTATGTGACTTCATGGAAATGTTAGGTAAGCGTTTCTGATTAAAACGGGGACATAGATATTCGGATTTTTTGGTTTCCAGTTTCTCTATATCTGGTTTTAGTCTTGATTTTTTGTCATTAAATTAAGCTATTCTGGATTAGCCCATCACTAAAACGTGGATTGCATTTCCTATGTAATTGTCAGTATTATCTGAATTATCACTCATTTGCTCCATATATGAAGAGTAAACATGTGTCTACGTTGCTGTTTTCTCCTTTAAAATAAATGCAAAGTGAAGGTTTAGCTATTGGGTATGTAGTCACATGTATTCTAAGAGGAAAACAAAGTTTTAGACACAGGATTGGGTATATGATGTTTTGTATATATGATATTAAGGTGGGATGTATTACACTCTGGTGAAGAATCATCAAAAGCTCATCAGTTTTCGTATATTCTGTATGTATTTGCAAATATCTTTGTTAATTAACTTACATTGCTGTTCTTGTGTTGTTCAAGTCATTTCTAGTTTATGGGGACGCTAAGGTGACCCTATCACAGGATTTTCTGAATCAAGAATGTGTACCTTGCTCAAGATTGTACAGTGGGTTCCCTTGCCAAGTGAGGAATACTGCTACTCTTATAAGAAAGACAACTTTATTTCAGTTCATTGTTTCAGTTCTTTCTGTTCTTATGAGTTTTCCAAATCCCTGGGAATTATACACAAGTTTAGTTGAAGTACTTAGAGAGAAATATGACATGTAAGTGTAATATAAAAATGAATACATACATATGGTGTAGAGAGTCAGTGAAGAAATCAGCAGTATAGATGCACCTTTTTCATGTCAGGAGCGACTTGAGAAACTGCAAGTCGCTTCTGGTGAGAGAGAGAATTGGCCGTGTGCAAGGACATTGCCCAGGGGACGCGAGGATGTTTCTGTGAGAGTTGTCTCTCATGTCCTGCATTGGAAGCTGGAGCTGACAGACAGGAGCTCACACCACTCCCCAGATTTGAACCGCCGACCTTTTGGTAAGCAGTCCTGCTGGCACAAGGGTTTAACCCATTGCGCCACAGGGAATGCACCTGAAAAGTAATCAAAACATGAAGAAGCAGTCAGTGGAGGTGTAGTCGAGTTAGGGGATCTTCTCCCCCCATGACGAATGGAACCACTAGTTGCTCTGTAGATTTCTACTTACAACTTTCTTCCTTCCTTCTTCTCGGAACCTTATTCAGTCTTTATCCTTCCTTTGTTAAAAGGAGGTAATCTCACCGGAGGTCTTATTTCTATGTTGGCTGCTAACATTTGTGCATGTGTAGAAACCAGTATAAAGGTATTCTGTAGTGAAATCTAGAGTTTCTTTTTCTTCCTGTACTGTCTTTCAGTGGATTTCCTGAAAGGATAAAATAAGGTTTCCACCATCTATTCTATTATGTGTACCCTATTGTCATTCTGCCAGGAGTTGACCATATAATTTCATTGGAGGATATAGAGATTTCTAGAGAAAGCATTTTACATATGTAACAGTCAAACCCAGGCGTGTAAAGGGTTGACTGTATATATAGTTCAGAAAAGAGCACCTTATTTTTAGTAGTGGTGCTCTATCTTGAAATGAAAGACACCTGTTTGTCATAACATGTGATTTCCCTCATTTATGTGTCATCCTTTTATTATACTTTGTTTTCTGTTCGGTCTTGAAATTGGAAATATGGCATAATATGTATGAGGTACATACAACTTACAATGTAATCATAGGGAACATGTATTTCTCTTAACATTTAGCTTAACAGACCCTGTGGAGAGAGAAAAAAGCAAAAATTCTATTGTTAGGCTTATTTCAATGTCTTTATGTGGAAATGTGACATAATATAGTAGTAAAGCACTGCCTGATTCTGAGAGTGACTGCCACAAGAGATAAATACCTATAACACTGAACAGGCTAATACACAGCCCACGGAAAACAAGTTAAACTTACAGCTCTGATATAAAACATTTGGCTACACTGAAAACTTACACTGACCAGAACTTTTGGATTTTCAAATGTTGAGTGAAGTGTGAGCTAGCACTTGTGCTTTTTTCTGCAAAAACTGGCTGTGCCTTCAACCTCCTTTGCTGACGCAGCATTGTTGGTCATATTTTGGTCATGGCCCGTATTTCAAATGTGGTTTTAAGAAGAGTGCTTGACAAAAACTGACTCATCAGATTGGGCAGCGGATGAGACAAAAAGGCTGTTTTCTGAAGCCTCAAACTGGCACAGAATCTGCAGCTTTGATAGGTGGCTTAACAACATTGGTAGTAAACAGTACAGCTGGGCTGGAGGCATTTCTGAGTGCAATATTAATAAAACAGACTCCTGTGGCAGAAGTGAATGGAGTGCACCTACATTTCTGTCTCCCAAGAGCTCAGAGCAGCTACATCTTCATTACTACAATCACTTCTCCAATCTTTCCTCTTCTCTCTGGTAAGAACGAGCAACAGCAAGGGCTCTTAAGGCAATGGATGGGTAATAAGGGCAACAGAATAATCTTTTCTGCCCAATCCAGAAACAGACTGAAATGCATGTAAATTGCACTTGACATACATGTAAGAATGATGAGATACCAGTCACAAGGTGCCCATGAAATGTTCCTCATGGTATGTAACCAATCCATGCCCTTCTTCAGCATTTCAGAGATGAAAACAGGGACACATGTAGCCAAGCAATATCCCAGTCTAGGTAAGAAGCCAAAAGCTATTAATGAGAAAGAACACATAAGATAGGATAGGCTGCGACAGTTTCCTTTTACCCGAGCCTACTGTGAAGGGCACGATTCTGGCTCCATCCTCTCTTTTCCTTTCTCCTATTGAGTTAATTGAATTACACTACCTTTTCCAATGAAATTCATTTTGCAGCAATTTCAGTAAGATGAGGTTAATGAGGGCAGAAGGAGAGAGAAACAGTTACATTTTAAAAGCTGCTGAAAAGTTGGATAACAGAATTAATTGAGATTGTCCCTGCCAAATTGAGATAATGGGAAGTTATTCCAACCATCTGTAACATTTAAATATTAAAAGGTCTCTCGTGATGTCAGTTGAGACCTTGACATCAGAGCAGCTAAGCCAACAGCAGCCAGGAACGCTAGGAAAATATACACATGGTTAACAAGGGTGTCTGTGATATCAGAGATCATCCAAAAAGAAAACAGTCAGTAGATGCCGCAGGAATGCTAGGAGGTTTTGTGCAACTCCTGATGAGTTATACGTAGTAGTTATAAGAGAGTGCAATCAAAGGATACATCTATATAAGTCTTGTAATGTGCCATTGTCCTGCCTAAGTGTGTTTGTGTGAATGGCAATTTCAGCAAAAAAAAAAAAAATTCCCTTTATAACTCTTCTGTTGTATTCTACCTCTTCTTTCCTCTTTTTGTATTTCTACAAGTGATCCATAATGGGGAAAAAGTCAGTTGGGTGGAGCTAACAACTCTCCATCTGGAATCCTGTTGGAAATCTATACCAGCATATGCATACTGATGCAGGAAATAAATGTAAGAGGTAAAAGGGTCCTGATGCAGCAGCCATGAAGGCAGAACCTCATTGAGGTCATTGGGGCCCCGGAGCTCTTCTTAAAATAGGGATTCCTGTGTGTGCACATTTGTGCTATTCTAGGAGCAAAGGCCTAGAATTTAAAATGAGAAATAGATAATAACGTAAGTGCATCCATTTTTAGCCTTGCCAGTTTGATAAGACTGGCAGCTGATCCCATGCATATGTTATTCAGTTACACATGCGATCTAACAAAAGGTTAATGGTAACAGAATCATTGGGTGATTTGAGAGTTGACTAGGGGAAAAAACTATTTTCTTTTTCTGTTTTCTTTTAACCCGTGGGTTCCTAGCTTGTTAATGGCCTGGAGGAGCTGCACCAATTGAAACACGGATAACACTAATAATAACTTGACCCTGCATGAAGGGATTAAAGCACTAAAGCAATAGAACCACAGAGATGGAAGAGCCATCCAGTCCATGGAAGAACACCCAATCAAAGCATTCATGACAGATGACCATCCAGCCTATGTTTAAAAACCTCTAGAGAAAGAGACTCCACTACAGTCCGAAGCAGTGTATTCCAGGGTTGAACAGCTCTTACCGTCAGGATGTTCTACCATATGTTTCAGTGAAATTTCTTTTCCTGAAATTTGAATTCATTGCTCTGTGTCCTAGTCTTCAGAGCAGCAGAGCTAGACATACCAAACTTCTAAGCCTCTGCTCATATGGCTTGCTTCAAGACATCATTTTGGACATCCTGCTCTGGACATGTTCCAGCTCAGGCTGGTCGGAGCTGGCATATTTTTCTTTCCTTCTTCTACACTTTTCTTGCATCATAACATGACCTTCAGAAAAGTGTGACTGCTAGCAGAATGTACCAACAGAATTTTGACCTAAGGACCTAAGGACCATCCGTCAGCTGAATTCTATTATGCCAGCTAAAGTACTGTAATATTAAATCCAAACTTGCTTCAGGCTTGGAATGGTGCAAATTTCTTAAGACTAACTCTAGCCTCTATCCTATTTTTGTGTTTACACAATGATTATATCTCTGGGCTGAAGAAGTTTTGGATCTGGTACCATGTACCTTCCAAGATTTCACAGAACATGCGTGGTCAAGGGACATTTGAGTGACAAGATGACAAAATAAGAAAGAATATAGAAAGTTGCTTTTGGGATGGGCAAGGCTCCTCTCATCTTTTCCCCACTCTGTTAATTGAGGACAAACTAATTGTACGTTTTGAACTCAGTTTTCACCATTGCAGTAGGGCAAGGATAAAGGGGGAAAGTGAGAGGAGGAGTAAAAACTAGGAAATTTTTAAAAGCATTGAAAAAGTGAGATAACAGAGAATAGTTGATTCTTTTCCTCCCAAATTGGGACATTTGGTGGGTATGGTGCCAGCATAAGGACAGTTCATTTGACACAGAAGGCTGTCGCCTATTTCTACACAAGGTCTTCAAGTTAGGATTTTTGCGCTTATTTCCATGTCATGTGCATTAAGTTCTTTCTTGCCTTCTGTGACAACAACATAAGCTTCTGTGAAATTAGGTTTCCCCACATCACTTCAGTGTTCTTTTGAAAAATCTTATACAACAAGTCAGCTGAATTCATGAAAATTTAGTTAAGAAACATAACCACATTTCTATTTAATTCTGGGATTTAAATAGTCCGCATTGAACTCCACGAGGTACCCCCCACACACCTTTCTGCAGCATTTTTTCATCTGTAATCTCACAAATAATGGAATTTACCAAATTGTTTGTGCTTTGGTGCACCTATTCTTTCAGATAAGGGGTCTAGGTAAATGGATCTAAGCAGAAACTGGCATTTACCTCCAAAATCTATCCCCCAGGACATTTGGGTATAGGAAAGCCCATTGAGTATAATGTTTAGTTAGACTATTTGAACAGGAGAAATCCAGTTTCCTGTTCTCAAGAAGCTGTTGAACTCATTGGACAATATTGTAGCAGAGCCACACCACATTAACTGCCATGATTTGATTCTATGGAATTTGTGGATTTATAGTTTTGTGACAGAGCTGCAGTGCTACAACAAACTGCAAATCCCTGGATTCCATAGGATGGAGCGATGACAGTTAAAATGGTGTCAATCTACTATAATTCTCTCTATCTAAAAAAATAATAGTACAGTAGAGTCTCATTTATCCAACATAAACGGGCCGGCAGAACGTTGGATAAGCGAATATGTTGGATAATAAGGAGGGATTAAGGAAAAGCCTATTAAACATCAAATTAGGTTATGATTTTACAAATTAAACACCAAAACATCATGTCATACAACAAATTTGACAGAAAATGTAGTTCAATACGCAGTAATGTTATGTAGTAATTACTGTATTCACGAATTTAGCACCAAAATATCACGATGTATTGAAAACATTGACTACAAAAATGCGTTGGATAATCCAGAAGGTTGGATAAGCGAGTGTTGGATAAGTGAGACTCTACTGTAACTGATAATGTTAGAATAATATTGGAGATAAACACACATTTGAGATTATAAAGAGCTATGTGCCTATTCTGGATTATCTTCCTTAGTTATTTCTTCCCGCATTGTAAAAAAGAAATAAATATTGTAGTTTGAAAATTCATATAAAGGATTATGAATGGAAGGCAATATTCATTGTTACCTTAATTTCTTTGTGAAATTTCTTCACTGAATTTTAAGGAGATATTAAATGTCATCAGTTTCCACTCATACCCCCACCACTATTTTTTCAATGATTCTTCAGTCTTTTGCCTTATTGTAGAAAATCTGTAAAGGGGAAGGGGAAAAAAAGACAAATAGCTTTATTGTACCTACTAACTGCTGGTAAGAATAGTCCTCTGTTTGGAGATGTTAAATTTGTTGTAACTATCTTGTAAATGTCTTGTAACTATCTTTTTTGTGATTACAGGCTAGATGGTGAATCTCCCATGCTTCGTTTTTGGAAGGAGAGTTCCTTGAGCACATAAGACGTTTCTTCATCTAACTAGGTAACTCTGTTTTTCTAATCCAGGGATGGGATTCATGTGGTCTTCCTGATGTTGTTTGACTACAATTTCCAGCATTCTACACTATTGGCTGTGTTGGCTAGGTCAGCTGCAACTTGGAATCTAACGACACCAGCAGGTTGATATGATTCCCAGCTATCTAAAACAGTGCTAACCATGGGGAAACATGCACTTTATACCTCCTTAGATGTAACTTATTTTAAAATGTTGTTGATAGTTTTCTTCATGTGGTGACTTGAATTCTCCAGGTTTCCCCAGGGGTACATACCCGAGAAATTTGATGTTCTCAAGGTAAACCCCCTTGAAATAATTGAGTACTAAGGATCAGGAAGGGGCCCCTGGTGGCACAGTGTGTTAAAGCGCTGAGCTGCTGAACTTGCGGACCGAAAGGTGCCAGGTTGAAATCCCGGGAGCGGAATGAGCACCCACTGTTAGCCCCAGCTCCTGCCAACCTAGCAGTTTGAAAACATGCAAATGTGAGTAGATCAATAAGTACCGCTCCAGCAGGAAGGTAATGGCGCTCCATGCAGTCATGCCAGCCACATGACCTTGGAGGTGTCTATGGACAACGTCGGCTCTTCGGCTTAGAAATGGAGATGAGCACCAACCCCCAGAGTCGGTCATGACTGGACTTAACGTCAGGGGAAACCTTTACATTTTACTAAAGATCAGGACCAACAATATTCTTGCATGCCCTAGAGCAGATCTATACTGATCCATTATTCTGGGACAGATTTGGCATGGTGTTTGCTGGATTGTTTTTCATTGTTTTCCCCTGGCTATTACAGGGATGGAAAGGAGTCCTGATCAGTAGTGCCAAATAGCTGCCCATTCTGTCCCCTCCCACTCTCAGTGTTACAGGCAGTCTCTAGGCACGACATGGGTCCTGCTAGCCAGTAGTGACCAGTAGTGACATTGGCCAGGGTGCCAAAGTGATGAGGGAGGGGGGGGTGAAGAGGAAACACTCCATCTCCTCCTCCCTTCTCTGATCATCCAGTCACTTTTGTCAACATCACTGCAGGTGATGACCAACTGGCTGGAGCATGTTGCACCCAGAGACTGTCACGACATGGAGAACAGAATGGAATGTTTACTGCCATTCAATATCTTTGAGCCACCCAAGGCCAGAAAACATGATATAGCTTCTTGGAAGCTGCCCAATTGTTTATATAGGCACAAAGTCACATGTTTTCAGAATTCAGAATATTCTGTTTCTTTGGTTAATGTGGGTTAAAGATGTCTTTAAAGTGGTCTTGCCCTGCGTTAACCCAGATCCACTTTGTGTGGCAGGGAACTGACCCAGGGCCCCTTCTCATTATATTGTCAATGTAGATGTGCTCCTACTTTATAGATATTTTTATATTGGGTTTCACAGGTTCTTATGTATTGTCCTCTTTACTTGATATATTCCTTATATGCTTTAAACAATTTTACATTTCATTTATTTTTTGTTGTTGTCATTATAGTCATGCTGATTTTTAATATTATTATTTTTCATTATTTTTATTGACATATGCATTTTAACAAAAACAGCATGTAAGGGCTAAAAAAACCCCCAACAAACATATTTACATGTCTAATAAAAAACAGTAGTATATTTATCTACATCTACACACTATACTTCTAACACGAAACACAACAAAACAAAACAAAAACAGATTAAATGTAACTTCCAACTTACCAGATTCTGATTATAGTAAGTAAGCTAACTCTTCTCCCTCTACTATAAAACTGTCTTTTAAAAACTTGTTTTAGTGATTGCAGTATTTTAATTTCTATTTTCTAGATTTTCAAATTGTATAGCTTTTGAGGCTGTGAGCTGTTTTAGGTCTCAGTCCTTGGAGAAAAGAAAGGTATAAATAATAACAGTAATAGCAACAACATTCTATTTTTAATCCTACATATTGTTACAGTCTATTTATTTTTTTTAAAAAACAATCCTAGAGTTGATTCTGGCCCCTAATTAAATTTTGTTTAATGGATCACTAAGCTCCATTTTCACAGTTTTCTTTTTAATCAAAATTATTTGTTTGTCATCTCAGAAAACCTTAGATTTTCATAATTTATTCAGTCTGTGTTAGTGTTTTTCATTCTTTCAATTTTTCTTCATAAAGCATCCTTGCTTCGATTATCATATATTGAAGAAATCTTCCCTGTTTCTTGTTATTCTGGTTCTCCAGCTTTTTAAGAACAAAAGGTTATGGTTTAAGCTGGATTTTTTATCTTCAATAGCTGTTCAGTTAGCATTGAATCAGAATCCAGTATTTTCTTGCTTTTTCACAAATCCACTAAATAAGATAAAAAGTCCCTTATTTACATTTCCAGCATGTATTTGAAGAACCATAATACATTTTGAGATTTTTTCTGGTGCATTACCTACATATCCTTTTGCTATTTTTACTGGTATGCATCATCTTATAAAAGTTCTCTTTGGGTGGAGCATTTCCCACTGTGTGAGTTGTATATTGTGACCCACATTTTGTACCCATTTTGTCACTTATTCATTTACTAGTTCATTCTACATTTCTCTTTCTAACAACAATTTATAGATTTTAGCTATCCCACAATGAGGTATCAAATTCTAATTTTGTTACTTCAGATCCATATATTTGTGTAATCTATGGTCAGCTCAATGCACTACCGATTGTGCCCCTTCCGTACTTTGATTTGTTACGGCAGATAGCCGTATTATTCGCAGGTTTTACTGCGTTTTAGGAATTTTTACAATTTTATACTCTTACAATTTTATTAGTGGGATTTTATATGTGCTGTTGTTTGTACTTATGTCATTGTATTTATACTTATGTATCGTTGTTTATATGCAGTACTTGGAGTGTTTTTGTGAGTCACCCTGAATCGCTTTGGGGAGATGGTGGTGGGGTATAAATAAATAAATAAATAAATAATAATTATTATTATATCTCTTTATTCATTTTAAACCTTGCAATAAATATACCAATGCAACTTTATGTCCTACAGTTCTTGCTCCTTCAAACTCTTCTAAATTGAGTATTTCCAAAATTAAGAAGTTAATAATTTTATCATATTTTTGTTATCTCAGATACAACATATTATGGGTGGAAACTTAAAGATCCATTATTAAATATAATTTTCATTTGCATTTATTTGGTATCCTTAATAATGATCCTCTTGTAAAATACTTGTTGAAATCAGCATTAATTTTCATTTTTTCATACTATATGTAACCATGCCAGCCAAATCTTAAATGAAAGCCTTCTATTGCAATATCTTTTTTCTCTGGATTCAGCCAACCCTTTAACCAAACTAGACTACAAGCTGAATAATAAAGTTTCAGGTAAAGATCTCCTCTTTCCTTGTCATCTTGCAATAATTTAAATATTATCCTTGATTTCCCCCCTTGTGAAATGAACTGAGACATATGTTTGAATGGTAAATCATTTGTCAAAACCAAAATTGTATGAAACAAACATAACATTTATTGGCAATGCATTCATTTTAATATCCAAGATTCTATCAAAAAATGATAAATTGACTTTCTTCATTTTCTGAAGAAAGTCCAGTTTTACCTCATTCCATACTTTAACATGACTATTTCGAAACATTTTTGTGTTATTATTTAAAATAGTAATACCTTTAAATTTAACGTTTTTCTACTTTAAATCTTGTTTTTTCAGTTAAAAGTTGCCCTTCTTCTTTCTTCATATTTTCAGTAACATTCTTCATATTTTTCAATAACATTCTTCATATTTTTCAATAACATTACTGTCTTATCTTTGTTTATTTTGCAACCTACCAGGTTTCCAAATTCTCTTTAAAACTTTCATCAGGTTGTTTGTATTTTCCAATGGACCTTTCAATGGAAAAATCATTTAATCATCTGAAAAAGCAAGATTTAGGCTCTTTCTTCTCCTATCTTCCCTTAGCATTATTCAAGACTTCCAAAACCATTATGTAAAGTAAAGGAGACAAAGGACTGTATTGTCTATGCTATTTACATTTTTAACTGCTTTAGTTGGATATTATGATGATGTCTGTTTTGACTTTTTTAGGACATGTGCAAAAGACATAACGATTTCCTTGTCAATATTGAACTTTCCACCTTAAAACACAGTTCCCACTTCCCTTAATTTTGACCTTATATTTTAAGTCTATTGAATTTTAGTTTGTAAGCCTTTCTGAGTCCTAGCTTTAGGGGAAAGGTGAGGTATACAGTTTAAGGACAATGATGAAGATGATATTAATACGGTACTAATGTTAATAATAATAGAGGAGGAGGAAGAGGAAGAATTTATTACACTAACAGAAAACATATGGAAGCAAAAATAGCTAGCAGAATTTCTCACCATTAGACATTTTTTAAATATCAAAAACAATCTAAGCAATTTTTAAAAGATCTTTGAAGCTCTTGCTCACTTTGGGGACCACAGAGCAGGCTTAGGGGTGCATGCATTTAGGGCCCACGCTTTCTCAATTCTTCCTTTTCTGATTGGTGCTATTAAATGAGGGTGTTAGTGGTTTACTTCTGATGAAACTACCTGAAAACTACTACGATGTTGTATATTACAACACAGCTTAAAGCATGAATAAAGAATCCAACTTCCATCAGCCCTCATCAGCATGATTGAAGTAGCAATCCAGTAACATCTGAAAGGTCGCATCTTCTTTCCTTGATTTAAGGAATATTTTTTTAAAGTACAGTGTTCCCTCACTACTTCGTGGTTTGCTTTTTTGTGGATTCGCTGTTTAGTGGTTTTTCAATAAACTCTAAAAGAATATTATAAATCATAAAAAATTACAATTTACAGCCTAAGGAAGGGAGGAAGGAGAAGCCGAAGGGAGAGAAAAGGAGCCCAAGCGGCAACGGGAGGAGAAGGAGGCGATTTATCATCACACGATTGGTTGATAAAGACCTGATATTGTGTATAACTACTAAAATAATGTATAAGCAGTCATTCTGTTTACCTTTGGAGAGGTTTATTGTCAAAATGAGAAAACCCCATTCCAGAAAGAGACAAATGGCTCTGTTATGCCATGGAGATTAGCTAGAAAGTTATTCATTGTCCACTGAGATGGAAAAAAACCCCTCATAATGGGTTTTTATACTGTGGATTACTTGACTAGCACCTTGTCACCTAATGGTTTCCATGATTTGTAAATGCCTACTGTATATTTTTAACAGAAATGCCATTATTTCCCCGTTTCTTTGATGCTATTACAAAATGGATGTTATTTAAATACCTAGCCATTTATACTAGAGTCATGTATTCAGCAGGGTATCATCTAAGTACATGGATGAAGAAATATGAGTTTGGGGACAATGAAATATCACCAGGCATTAAAGATATTTAGAGAATAATCTCCATAGAGAGCATATTAGATGTATCAACTGCCAATAGCAATAGTCAGGAGAGGGCAGATTAAACAGCAATAAAATAAAACATGTTAGGCACAAACTGCAAATTATCAATTGTATAGATATTAACCTGCAATTCTCCACCTAGATTAATCTTCATGCCAGATACTACAGCTTCTCAGTTATCTACATTATTGTGGTATACTGGTCTTAGTTTTCCTGATTGTCTCGCTTTTGCAGTGAGTTTCTTTAAAATTTGTGATAGCAACTCATAACAGGGCTATAAACCTATAAACGTTTGAGAGCAGTATCCACACTTTATGGAGGGCAAACTAGGTTTTTGATCAACAGTTTGGGGACTCAGTTTTCCAATATTACCATTGAAAGTAAAGTGGAAATTGTGCAACTAGCAGGCTGCAAGTGACCCACCATATAGTCCCCAGATTCCCCGCCCCCCACTGCTGAAAAAAACAAAAACAAAAAACAAGTCATGCCCCTTACACCTATGAAAACCTCCTAAGGAGTTCACTTCTCCATTTCATGATTGGGAAGACTCACAACTTTATATCCACAAAATTGCTGAGCAGCTGGGATTAAATACAGTGAGACTGGTTTGGCCCCTCTGCCCGCCATGATGAGCCAGTCTGATCAAAAGTAGCCTATTGCCAACTTCTGCTTCCACAAATGTCAATTTCTCCAAATTTCTGCTATGCCTGATAGGTGACAAGCATGGATGCCTAATTTATGTCTTTTTTTTTTGCTTTCTTAAGGCAGTATACATGAAGAACTACAGAAAAGTATGTCATCTACATTTTGACTATTCCCAGTCCTGCTTAGTTTCAGCAAAGTCACTGCATGGTGTGCTTTTAAACTATAGCCTTGGACATAGTCTCTAGTGCCTTGGTAGCCAGTACAGAGTTCCAAACCTGTGGGATTCAAGCCATATAATCCTCCATGGATTGATCTCTGGAAATGCAAATTATTGATTTACTCAGGAAATAAAGTAGAATTTCAGGTGATGCATGAGTGAACCTCATCCCAGAAAACCATGTCTCTGTTTAGATCCACACTGCATAACTATGGTAATTTGATGCAACATTAAGTGCCATGGTTCCACTCTATGGCATCTGGATTTTTAGTATGGTGAACGTATTTTCATTCTTCTGAACTGCTACACTAAACTCTATTAGCAGATCGATATAATCAAAAAGGGCCCCCGGTGGCACAGTGTGTTAAAGCGCTGAGCTGCTGAATCTGTGGACCAAAAGGTTGCAGGTTCAAATCTGGGGAGCGGAATGAGCGCCCACTATTAGCCCCAGCTTCTGCCAACCTAGCAGTTCGAAAACATGCAAATGTGAGTAGATCAATAGGTACCGCTCTGGCGGGAAGGTAACGGTGCTCCATGCAGTCATGCTGGCCACATTACCTAGAAGGTGTCTACGGACAGCTTAGAAATGGAGATGAGCACCAACCCCCAGAGTCAGACACGACTGGACTTAACGTCAAGGGAAACCTTTACCTTTACCTTATCCTCATAAAAGGACACATCCCAGGGCTTCCATACGATGGAGCCATGGCACTTAAATAAGCAATATCTCCATAATTTGGTGTAAATAAGTGATTGTGGACATATGCTACGACAGCACTACATAATCACCACCTATGCAACGCACATCAGTGACTGGGTGTCATTGTGTAATACACAATGAACAACTGTAATGCAAACTATAGGGTGCACAAATGCAATGCAGAGTATAGACTTCACAGTTTGCAACCACAACACAGAGTACAGGAAGCACTGCCACAATGCAAAGTTTAGTCTGCACAACATACAACTTACAAAGGCAAGGCATAGATGAACATGCTGTTTGTGCAAGTCTACTTTTGGTTCTATTGTCAAGGAATTGTCATTGTGATGTGCATAGTGTGACTTAAAAGTGTGTGTGTGTGTGTGTGTGTGCCTGACTGAATTCCACCTTATGTGTAATTTGAGACTGGGCTGTGAGATCTGGTGGAGGAAAAGAGGAAACAGTGAAAAAGCCTTCTCTAGACTGCTTCCACCAGCATAATACTGGGTGACACCAGTTCATAAGAACTTCTATCTGTGTCAAAACCAAATGAAATTTCTTTAGTGAGCAGTAATCTGGGAATGCATGGCTCTCCAAATTACAGTCACAGTGTTGCCAGAGCTCTAGGGCTGGCTTGCTTTCAGTTAACTGTAAGATATTTGTCTGAGGCAACAGATTTTGAGTTTTCATAAAAGGTTAGTATCCAGGTTATATCACTTTTTTTTAATCTAATGCAGTCCTCCAGATATACTTGGATGGCAACTCATCCCGAATAGACTACTGCAACATGCTCTATGTGGGTTTGCCTTTGAAGACTGTTCGGAAGCTTCCATTAGCTCAATGGGTGGCAGACAGATTGCTTACTGAAGCGGTGTACAGGGAGAATACCACCTCTGTTACACCAGTTCCACTGGCTGCCATTCTGCTACTGAGCACAATTCAAAGTGCTGACTTTAGCCTATCAAGTCCTAAACGGTTTCGACTCAGCTTACATGTCCGAACGTATCTTCCTCTATGATCCACCTCAGAGGTTAAGATCGTCAGGGGAGGCCCTTCTCTCAATCCCCCCGCAAGCTCGATTGGTGAGGATGAGAGATAGGGCCTTCTCTGTGGTGGCCCTTTGTCTGTGGAACTCCTTCCCTAATGAAATCAGGTCGGCCCCCTCTCTTTTATCCTTTCAGGGAACAAACCCTCAAAACATTACTGTGGGACGAGGCATTCGAGCAGCAAATACAGCAATAATAAGAAAAACGATTTATGTGACTGATAATGAACGGACTCCGGACTATGATTTAGACTTGTGCAATTTTTAAATGATGTTTTTATAATTGATGTTTTATCTGATTATCTGTTTTTAATTGTATTGTTTTTATAGCTGTTTGTTTTTGGCATCTAATGATTGCCGATTGTGAAGCCACCCTGCTCCCCCCGCCCTCGGTGTGTGTGTGTGTGTGTGTGTGTGTGTGTGAGAGAGAGAGAGAGAGAGAGAGAGAGACAGAGAGAGAGACAGAGAGAGACAAAGAGACAGAGAGAGAAGGATGGGGTACAAATGTATTAAATAAATAAATAAATAGCATTTCTCCACATTATTTGTGCTGACTAGGACAGGTGGGAAATGTAGTCAAACCTAATATTTTAGTTTAATATAGTTTTATCAGCTAGAATTGTTTGTATGTATTTGTCTGTTTGCTTTATGTTATTGTGCATTGGACAATGTGTTTTACAACTGGATTGTTTTATATTTGTATTATCCCTTCCTTTTGCTATCTCTGTGTGGATACTTTAGATCAGTGTTTCTCAAACTCTGCTTCTCCAGGTTTTTTGGACTTCAGCTGGTAAACTGGCTGGGATTTCTGAGAGCTGAAGTCCAAAACCTTTGGAGGAGCAGAGTTTGAGAAACCCTGCTTTAGATTGTACATCTTTCACAAGGCTGGCTGTTTCTTGTTGCTCTCTTTTTAAAAAGTAGACATGTGCAGGTCCAATGTCAATTGGGAAGAATGATTGTGGCAGGTAGGTTTCCTAATTTCCTCTGATTTTTCAAACTTAAATATCTTCAACCCCATCCTCACCCCATTTATACGCACATTATTTCTTGTGTAGGGATTAATAAAAAGAAATAAATCATTCCATTGCTGATAACAGGTTTTTAAAAATGCAATCAAGAGATTTTTTTAAAAAAGTGGGAGGAGCTTTATATTTGCCCCCTACCCCAGTACTGGTTGGTTATAATCCAGATCAGATAGAATTATTTTGAATCAAGGAAGATAACTATGTGGGAGGAAAAGGATAATTTCCTCCCCCTGGAAACTACACACCTATGTAGAAAACAGAACAAAACCAGAAGTGCCTTGAAATGTAATTCTGGATTTGAAAAATTGTGACTTTGATACTGAACAGAGCAGCAGTACTCTACAGTCTATTCAGAAGGTGAATTGCTACTTCAAGAAACTGGAGAGAGGCAATCAGTTTTTGGGTTTTTTTTTGCCAGGAAGTATGTGTTGGAGTCTAATGGCATGTTGCAGACCATTAAAAGAATCTTGGAGGCAGCCTTTGGACCCATTTTGCCCACCCATGCTTTAGAGTTCAAAAAGATATCTACGTGCATAATACTTGTTTAGCACACTGTGTAAAATTTGGGGCAGGAATCATGTAACCTTCCAGATGTTGGACTGCAACTCTTAGCTAATGATGAGGAATACTGGAACTTGGAGTCCAGTAACATCTGGAGGGGCTTCATGAGTCCTAACCCTGTCTTATGTGATGAAGCCTTTGCATAATATTTGTATGCCTGGAGGCCCGGCCAGATTCTGTGCAGGATTTCAAGGACCAGGCAAGCTTTTTTAAGTTCTTGAGCATCTGAAATGCCACTACATGTCACCATAATAATACGAGGTAGCTTATTGGCTTTTTGATCAAATTGAAAATGCTGGCCATGTAATGGCCACTCTAGCCGCATTCATGACCAGATCATGATTCTTTCCCCTACTTTAGTTTTGGATTTTCATTATTCCATTTGTTATTACATGCTGAAGATCCCTTATCCAAAATGCTCGGGACCAGAAGTGTTCCTTATTTTGTTTTGGTTTTTTTCAGATTTTGAAATAATTCCATATATGTATTGAAATAACTTGGAGATGGGACCTAAAATTCAATTATGTTTCATATCCACCACATACACATAGCCCAAATGTGATCTGATACACAACATTTTTCATAATTTTATGCCTAGAACAAAATTTGTGTATACTGAAACATCAGAAACCAAATATGTTAGTCACTCACATGAATCATTTTGGAATCTTTTGGATTTCAGAAGTATGATTTCAGAAGTGGATTTCAGAAAGAATACTCAACCTGTACTGTATTTTTTTTAATCTTCCAGGAACACAGAGAAACTTTTTTTTGCCTCAAGTGCTAAGATAACATGACTATTTGCACCATCTCTATTATTATTCTGCCCCAGGCAACAAAATACTTAGGGACATTTTGGCAAACAAAATCTTACCATGAATTCTCCACTGCCCTTGATGGATTTATATTGCATCCCTGTGTTTACATCACACATAACCATACCCTTTACCTGTCCTTGACAGGGACAGTCCCAGTTAATCTTCTTGTGTCACACTTTTCAGATGCTTTTAAGATGTCGTGGTTGATTTTTTTTCCACTTTCCCCTTGTCCTTAGCTTATGTAATTTGCCAGAACCTGTGTTCAAAGGACAAAAATAGTTTGAACTCAATTCATCAACAGGGAGAGGCGAGGGCAAAATTTTGTTGTTTCCAATAGGAGAGTTGAGGCACGCAGTAGCAGTTTCTTAATATTGAATGGAAATCCTCCTGTTGGAACCATGTTGTCTCAAGCACATTGCAAACCACATTTTACTCATTGTTTGGCTATACCTTTCAATGCATGGTGGAATCAAGTGAATGGTCTCCAGAAAGTTTTTTCCTCCAGTTTTTTCAGTGGTGTGATAAGTCAGAAACACTGCATCAATAAGACTGGGAAATACGTTGTAGTCAAGTTGTGGGTATTCCTTCATTTCCCTGTTCCTAAGATGCAGGCCATTCAACTTCTGGAGAGTAGACAGAGAGGACCTCAGATTGCATAGCCATTACGTCCCATTTTTATCCAGTTTACTTAAATTTTTAAATTCAAGGCAACTGAGTAATTTTGCAAGTTACTCCTGGCACTATTCAAGATTTCCTTTGTTGTATAAATACTTCCTTATTGTTGTAAAACTTCCGGTATATGTTTGGCAAAAGTTTCCGTATTCACTGATGTGCTAAAAACATTGGGTTGTTGATTGCCTTTTGAATTTCAATGCACAGCTTTAATTTTGATGTTGTGCTCTGTATTAAAATCAACAAAATTTGTCATCTATAGAAACCTTTGGAGTTTTGCTGGTCCGTACACACAAAAACAAAGTTTGGCCCTGATAAATACACCACTCCCTGGCAGAAAACACTAGTGAGAAAAAGGCATGAAATTGCAAAATCCATCTTTATTGTGTCATCAATATTAATTATGCTGGGAGGCACAAAGAGATTGACTTGTGCTTGGAAACCTGGAAATGTGTTATAGTGCAATTGCAAAGTTACGCATTAATGAAACCACAAAATGGTAGACTATCAGAGGTATGACTCAAATCTTGAAATTGCACAGTTATTCCAGATAGAAGGCAGGTGGCATGACCAACGAGGGACAATCCACAAGTTGGGTAGAGTTGTCTACAAGTTGCTGTACCAAGCAGAAAGCACAAACAGAATTTTGAAAGTGCTTTCAGGTGGACTGTGCGCCATAAGAAGAGGAGCTATCCAGGCATGTTCCTGATTACTACAGGGATGGGTTTCTAGTGCCAGAAAACATCATGCTGTTCAGCAGTGGAACTCTCTTTCTCAGAGTGTAGTGGAAGCTCCTTCCTTGGAGGCATTTAAACAGAGACTGGATGGTCATCTGTCAAAGGTGCTTTGATTTTGCTTTTCCTGCATGGAAGGGGTTGGACTAGATGGCCCATGTGGTCTCTTTCAACTCTGTGATTCTATGCAATAATCTCAGGCAAAAGCAAACTGCTCTCTCTTAACCTGTGTGTTTTTCTTCATTAATAACTTTCCCACCTTGACTGCATTCTGATGTTTATGGGACACATGACTCAATTTTGATCTGAGAAATGTTGGAGGGTATGCATTACAAAGCAACAACCCTGAATTTTCAGCATTAGCGGCATGCTCATCTGTGATGCTATATTTGTTTCCATGATCCATATTTTTCTTGAATTCACTAAGTTTCTAGGAATACTACATGAGGTGTGTAATATCTAAAAATAATTGATGTACACACACTTTTGACTGTAGAGCAAAAGAGCCATAACTAATTCTGAGAGCAACGGTTTTGTAAGAAGTAGGTCTCAGGTTCAATCCTGATACCTCCAGTCACAACCAGATAGGAGGCGTTAAGAAATCTCTCTGCCTATGAGCCTGAAAAGATACTGCCATTCAGAATAAAAGTTGCTAGATTAGCTGGACAAAGAACCATCTCAGTATGTTGCTGTTTCTTATGATTACAAGTATGTGTTTACACTAGCCAGCTTTCCCCTGAACAGAAATTCAGCCTCATTTAGCTCTCTCTAGGTGCTTTCACACTAGACAGTAATAGTACTCTTACTCCACTTTTACTGTCATGACAGCATCCTATGGAATCCTGAAGTTTGCAGTTTGTCAAGATTCTAGAGCTTTGTGGAAGGCAGTTCTCTAAATGCTTACTGTAGCATTTACATTGAAATCATAGTCTTATAATTGTCTATGTGAAAGGTTCCTCTGTCAGCACATTTTCCCTACCTGCTTTAGTCTTCTGCATGGTGAACCCTACTTCTAGGAACCAGATTGGGGTGTTTGTGCATGTCTTTCCTTGGCATCTATGTGTTGTGTGTTCCTTTGCCAGCTTACCTGAAAATACCTGCCTGTTTCTTTTTTACTTGATACAGTCAGTGCCAAGAGCAGGCAACCTAATTGTTAAACTTCTACTTCAAAAAGGAAGGTTTTAATTAAAGTCTCGCATTACAGGGGAAAGAGGGAGGGGATCCACAGCAGTCAGATCTAGCCAAATGTCACAGAACATGTTTCCTAGCATCAGGAATGCAGAGCACTATGCTCCGGTTAGGGAGAAATTCTGTGCTGTTTCCCTCCTCTTACACAGAAAGAAAATAAATCCTCTCTCTCTCTCTCATTCTCTCTCTGTCTCTGTCTCTGTCTCTCTCCCCATTTAAAAAACATATCATAGTTGGCTGGGAGACTATGGTCTAGCTGTGTACTTCCTGATTGTATTAGAATAGCCCATCCCACCTCGAACATACGCCCAGCACTACCTCATTTTAATACTGGATCCAGGCCAAAAGCACAAGCACTACACTGAATATAAGGAGAGGAATGACTGCAGAAAGAATCATAAACTGTCACATAAAGGCTTAGGACCACATTGATGTCCAGGGCAGAGAAATAAGAGGCTGCCTGTGAAGAGCCTGTAGATATTGTGATGGGTGACAGCAAACATCCTTAGCAAGCCTCTAGCAAAGAAAAGAAAATCGAGGAAGAAAGCTGTGCCTGTCACATAGATCCAAAAGTACAACCTTGATAAAAGAAGTTGAAGTTCACAACAATTTGGTGCAATTCTGTAGTGGTGTTTCCCCCCCCTCTTTCTTTTCATCTTCTCTTTTGCAGAAGAAAGCAGTAGAAGAAAGACCTGGGAGAGTGGGAATAAAGCATGACAGGGACAAAGAGAGAAAAGAAAAATGCCATCTGGAGAAAGATCCATGCCCTTCGCTTCGAGGACGTCAAACGGTGGTGTGTCAGGAGGCTACCTGTGTTGGAGTGGGCACCAAATTACAACTGGAGAGCAGACCTGGTCCCCGATACAGTTTCTGGGATGATGCTGGCTGTTCAACAGGTGACACAAGGTACTGTGTTGGAAATTGGCACTGATGTATTGCATTGCATAAGCTGAATTGCTCTAGCCTTTTCTTCCTTGCTTGCTTCTTTGTAATGATTATTGATGGAAATTGACATTTCCTCCCTTTGCAGATGCTGGACTGAATTATGTTGTCTGGATATTTATTTGGCAGTAAACCCTATTGTGTTTAGTAGGACTTACTTTCAGGAAAGCATGCAGAAAATTTAAAACTTGCAGGGGGTAAAAAGAGTAGTTGTTGTCTTGATTGTGTTAGAGTGCAGAGAGGAGAGGGACAATTTTACCATGTAACCAGACACTAGAATACATACAAGCTTGGCTATGTGTGCATATTAAATTACCTTAAATTGTATGTAAGAGGGATTGATGCTTATTTTTTTATTTGCTCTTTTGTAAATATAATAGTTGAGGAGTTTCGCCACCAAATTCTTTTTATGAAACTAAACTTATAATACAATCCTGTGTTTACACAGAAGTGAATCTTGTTAGGTTCACTAAAGTGTGAAGTAAACCCTCATTAATCTAGCTGCTGTTATCTGTGTTTGTCCTACACTGTGTACAACACCACTTTGACCTGATCTACCTTACAAGGTTGATGTAATGATGAGTGCTTGTTTTTGAAGGCTATAAAGAGCTGTGTAAATGCTAAGGAGTAGATTTGATGTTAGTCCCAACTTCAGAAGACCAACTGAAATGAATGGAATTTGTTAGTCACAACTCATGTGAATCCTTCAGATTTCAGTGGTACAAGATGTAAAATGAATAAAACAAAAACTGGTACTGTACTTTAATTAATCCTTTATTAAATTAAATTTGTTGCAGATCAAAACAAGCATTAATGTAATCCTCAGTTATAACTGTAACTTCTGTGAATTCGGAAACTACCTAATATGATACAAGTTTGATGCATGAAAAAGGCTTCTATTAAGCTCTTAGTGCATGGAAGATGTTGCTTGCTACAAACTATGACCATAGTTATGGCGATGGTATTTCACTAGTAGCATCCTTATCTTTTGCAATTCATTGTTTGATTGTCTTCTCTTTCAAAGCTATACTGTAAGTCAGGGTGGCACCCCAAACCAGTCTGTCCACTACAGTCGGATGAGATGCACATTTGAGGAAAACCCTGCAGTTAAGTGCCTTGCAAAAATGCATTAATAGAGAAACAAAATTTCATTGAGAAACAAACATTTTGTGACAGCGTTCTTTTACAGAGTTTTTTTAAAATAAAAATATTCCCTAACAGCTAGGCTTAGTTTTCATTCATGCATTGACAATTATAAGTGCTCCTTTAATTGAATTATTGTTCAGCTGGAACCAACCAGTTTGTATAAGTATTTGTGCTTGTGGAGTAATTAGGAACATCTGCATTGGCATGATTTAACTTTAGAGACCTTAATAGTGTAGTACTGTAAAGGAACTTGTTTCACTGGTATACTCAGAAACAATAATTGTAATTAAAATGCTGCTAATAATGGGATTTTAGAAGCCAAACAAAATACTGAATTAAGAAGTAAGCAACACTTGATAGTACTTCTCTCTGGGTTTGTTTTGTTTTGTTTTTTTGGCATATTACTCTAGCAATGTTTTGGGATAGTTTTCCCCTCTAATTACAGGTGTAAAAATTTCAAGTATCCCTGATCCCTAACCCTTTAGGACTGAGGATAGCGGTTCATGTCCCAATACATATGTTTCCTTGACTGGTGCGTATCTTGCACTGTGCATGGAATAATGGCTCTGGAGTCAAGTAGTGCTTCATGAAAGAGGTGCAACTGCCTTCATTTTCATATGGGGAGACAGATCTCTCGTATCAGATGGTTGAAAGAGGGGAAGAATGCTCAGAATTGTGCATAGTGCTGGAGTGGAACACACTAATAAAACTTCATGAAATGTTACCAAATTTCATTGTGAGATTTGAAGCATGAGCAAATGAAATGAATGAACTGTTGCAATCAGTTAAAAGACTCTTCACAAAGCATTGAGAGCATGTTTCCTTTCAGAGAGTACAGTGGTTTAACTGTTTGATTTTGGCTCTAGAAATCAGGGTTCAAAACATCATTTGGCCATTGTAACTGACTGGGTGACCTTGAGTAAGTCTCAAAGGAAAGCAAAGGCACTCTGAACAATGCTTGTCAAGAAAATGTTTTAGAGTTTCCACAAGTCAAAAGGACTTGAAGACACATAATAACAACAACAGGTGTCTTTTTGGACACCTTCCAACTCTTTGCAGTCTGTAATGTTGGCATCAGTGGTGTCTGGAAGTGAGATTTCTGGCCACATTTCTGCTCTTTTTATGTTTTGGAATGCTCCCTGAAAATAACATTTACTGGCCAAAACAGGCCTCCCAGAATCCATCTTCATCTGAAAGAAGTGGATAGAATGGTACAAGAACTGAAGCTAATCACTCCCCAAGAGCCTCATGCAACCTGCACAATTGCTACTCCTAGTTTGAATGATCACATCTAGAATAGATTTCTGGGGTAAAAAATAGTGAAATTTGCATGAGTGAAAGTAAAGTAAAACATGTTTTCTATGCATGTAATTAGCAGCTGATTCAAGGAAGATAAGTGTTTAAAGGAAAATATGAGAATTAAGGATGTTCAGCTTTGTATTAGCTGAACTTGCTAGCTAAGCAAAGAGATGGGGATCCTGTATGAATTGTTTGTTCCTTTAAAATGGATTTTGATACCTCAATTAAGATGTTATTCTGTGAGCAGGTTGGCTAGGTATTGGTCTGCCCATCAAGAAGTTTATGCTGATTGTCTCAGGCCAAAGCAAACATGTCACTTTAACTTGCCCAACATAAATTGGGCTCCTAGAAACACAGGAACTGAAGATCAACTTACACAATACATTTAACATAATTTTGTGGACGTGCTCTCCTCAGCGTTGGAAAGACATCTGTTTGTCATAGCATATGATTTTGGTCCCATTTGTATCTTGTATTTAGCTTGCTTTGTTTTGTGATTGGTCATTGGAAGCTAAACATAGACTTAATTTGAAAGTCTGATTACTAAGGTACATATGTCTGAAGAAATCCTGTTGTGTGAGGGAAAGCAGCCTGATCCAAGGCAATAACATTTCCCTCAATCTCTAGTTTGACCATCAGTCATGTTCTTGGCATTTTAAAAAGGATTATTATTCAGCCAAAGGTACCTAAGCCACAGGATTTGGGTTGGTGTCCAGTCAAAGCTACATGTGGATAGGTAGCTAGGACATTTGAAGTTATTTCGGGTGTCAAAGGAAGGATTCATGCTACAATTCTTCGCACCCATAGTACCATAGTGTACACCAATGGTTCCACTTCATCCTGGAAAGAAATGACTAGTGGAGTGCCACAGGCTTCTGTTCTGGGACCAGTGCTGTTCAATGACCTGGATGAAGGTTTAGAGGACAAACTGATCAAGTTTACTGATGACACCAAACTGGGAGGTATAGCTAATACTCCAGAAGACAGGATCAGAATTCAAAATGACCTTAACAAATTAGAGAGATGGGCCAAAACTAACAAAATGAATTTCAACAAGAAGAAATGTAGTATACTTCACTTAGGCAGGAAAAATGAAATACACATATACAGGATGGTTGACGCCTGGCTCGACAACAGTACATGTGAAAAAGATCTTGGAGTCTTAAAACACAATAAGTTGAACAGGAGCTTACAATGTGATTTAGCAGCTTAAAAAGCCAATGGGATTTTGGAATGCATCTAAAGGAATATAGGGTCTAGATCAAGGGAAGTCATGGTGCCTCTGTGTTCTGTTTTGGTCAGACCTCACCTAGAAGTTTTGGGCAAAACAGTTTAAGAGAGATATTGACAAACTGGAATGTGTTTAGAGGAGAGCAACTAAAATCATCAAAGGTCTGGAGACCATGCCCTTTGTGGAGCAGCTTAAAGAGCTGGGTCTGTTTAGCCTGCAGAAGAGAAGGTTGAGAGGAGACACAATAGTCAGGTATAAATATCTGAAAGGATGTCACAAGGAAAGAGGGAGTAGGCTCGTTCTCTGCAACCCTGGAGACTAGGACTCAGGATTATGGGTTCTAATTACAGGAAAAGAGATACCACCTGAACATTAGGAAGAACTTTCTGACTGTAAGAGCTGTTCAGCAGTGGAACTCTCTACCTCAGAGTGTGGTGGAAGCTCCTTTTTGGAGGCTTTTAAACAGAGGCTGGATGGCCATCTGTCGAGGGTACTTTGATTGTGCTTTTCTTGCATAGCAGGGGTTGGACTGGTTGGCCCATGAGGTCTCTTCCAACTCTATTATTCTTTGATTCTAAGTCACCGATATTCAGTGGAACCCAGTTGTACCTTCTCCCATGTGAACATCTCCCACGTGAACTTCTTATAGTGCCAGAAGGAACTCCTCACCCATCACTTTAATGGCTGGCTATCTTCCTGTTGTGGTTTTGACAGCAAGCTAATGCAGTTATGCCTCAGCCGACTAAGTAGATGTGTTACTGGGTGCCATTTCTTTAACAGAAAATGTGGTAGCAGAGGCAAGTATGACATGGAAAAAATAGGGATAGGTTCCTGCATTACAAAGAAGACAATATTTCAACATATTTCTGAAAACTCTTTCTTCAAAACTAATGCTATACATTCATGAAAAGTCAGGCAGACTTTCCATAAGAGAACAAAAATATTTTAATCTTCTAGAAAGTTTCCTCAAAAATAAGGAATTATGGAAGAATATGCAGTTCCCATTACCTGTTATATTACACAACAGTACAGGTTGGAACAAAGTGTTATTTTTCCCCATATCAAACTTTATTCCATTGTTTGCTGATCCTAATCCTGACTCTTTGTTTAGATCTTCTTTACCATCTTCACAATGTCAGTACTGCTAAACAAAACAAAATACAGCAAAGCCTCCCAGATAGTCAGAGAAAAGGAGAGAAAGGGGTTGTACAGATGTTAAAAGTGTTTTGTGAAAAGGAACTTCTTTGTGAGAGGCTGTGTCCATTGACACATACCTGTATATTTTTAACCTGACAGGCTGGGTTGCTGCAGAGGTGACTTAACTGGCTGAGTCTGACCTCTCTATCCACTGAGATGTTTTAATTGCTTCTAAATGGCCTTGTAATGTGTAATGCTTTTCTAAAAAGAATTTACATCTGATTTCCTGTTACTTTTGATGCATAGGATTCCTATATAAGAGTATATCACTAAGCTATTCAATTTAAGGATGCCACTCTTGTTCATTCTTTTACCCAAGTAATGTCAAAATTTTAATGCAAAACTATGCCATAAAGTAGAGAAAAGGAATTAAGATAGCCTGAATATTATGCCTAGAGGACATGTACACAAACATACATAAAGGCATGTGAAATTGAATGCAATTTGAGGCCAAACTATGCCCCATACACATGAAGACACCAAAAGGTCATACCTGGAGTTTTTCAGCTTTTTACTAAAACAGGTGATTTTGATGGAAAGGCCAGTGGTTATTTACTGAATATGTATCTTCTTATCCAATATCTTCCTCCTACCTTTTTGTGAAAGAGAGTCCACCACCTTCTAAGGTAGTATCTTTGACAGTTCAATTGGCTATTTCTGGAATTACAGAACTCTTACTCAGACTGAATCATCACCAGTAAGGAATGCTTTAGCTCTAGATTGTTACACTTTCAGGTGTGTGTGTGTGTGTGGAGGGGTTCCTTACAATTATACAGTTTTGTGATTTCATGGCCTTGCCTGAAAAAATCTTCTCACTGACTGCCCATTCATCTCCATTTTCTTCCATTCAGCCCTTAAGCTTCTCCTTGAAGTCGGTGCTCCTCATTTAAATCCCCTTCCTGCAGGCTAATGATTGTCCTCTAAAATCCTTTTATACACCAAAGCAGTTGTCTTTGCTAGCTCTTATCTTAAACAACATTACCATCAAAATTGTCTTCTTTTCTCCTCACCACAGATTGCCACCACTGTCATCACCATCCCTCTCTTTTGGCTATAAGATGTTGTCATGTGGTCAACAGCATACTTTCTGGAGTCTTAAGGACTTGAGTTGCCAATATTAATGGATGTTAAAAAGTTTTAATCCCTAAAACATGCATCATGTTTTAATCCCTAAAACATGAAGCTGTTGACTTTGATGGATCAACTCCTCTATTTCTAGGCTTAAAGATACTTCGTTCATTTGCATGGAGTGAGCTAAGATTGCTGTTGGGTTACTCAAAAGGGCTGCTGTATCATGCTTTTGTCAAAGCTACTATAAAAGCTTTGGAGGAGTGGATACACAATCTGATGCCCAAATAGCTCATGATGCATAACTACACATCTACTTTATGTTTTTAGATTATTTAAAGCATTTTCTCTTTGTCCTTCAGCCTCTACCCCAGTGGTTCTCAATCTGGAATACCCAGATGTTTTTGCCTTCAACTCACAAAAATCCTAACAGCTGGTGAACTGGCTGGGATTTCTGGGAGTTGTAGGCCAAAACATCTGGGGGCCTCAGATTGAGAACCACTGCTCTGCCCCTCCTCCCAACTCTTCGAGAACAGCTTATAAATACCAGAATGGCATTTGATGTTTTACTGAAGTAAATGATCCCTTGTTTCCCCAAAATGGTCTGTGTACTAACTATATAATCAACTCAGACAAGTGTATTATTAAAGTAATCCTGTGGTGGTCCATATAGATGGTTCAACCTAGAGAAGAACCGCTATGACTTGAATGCAGAATTCACCAGAATCGGAGGCAGGGGGATTTCATCATTTGTATGGATGAATTGACATATTACCTGACTTGCTCTTATCCATTTTAATTGATGCTTCCTATCTGAATCTCTGAGTTGATATAGTTCTCATGTGTGTATAACCTATGTCCTATTGCACATTTTAGGTTAGGTCTTTACTGTTCTTGTTAAGTGGCTTTTTTCCTAAAATATTTTTTTTACCTATCTCATATTCATTCTCCATCTGTCAGTTTTGAGGTGCGCATTACAAAAAACAAAGATTTGTATTAATCTAATGCGCTCCTTCCTTTCCTTTCCCTGTCAGCTGAGACCCTGAATTGTCCAGCCCAGTCTGGTGGAGGAGCAGGGGCTTCCCAACTTACCTCATATAGGCCATTAATGAGGCCAGTTAGGAAACCATGTCTAACTGTCCTTTCAGCTGAGAGGTAAAAAGAAGGACTGAATGAACCCAGTTGGGAAGCAGCCTGGCAAGTTCACTAGCCTCATGGCAAGTTCACTGGCAAGTTCACTAGCCTCATCCTGACTGGGGGGTGAGGGGTGGGGCGCAGAGACAAAGCAGGTTTAAGTTTGTGATTCTAATGTGCTCAAGTCTATCAAACTCCGGAACATAAATCAGTCCATATAGTAAAGCAGAAAGCAGAATTTTTCCACCAGTAGAGTTGATCAAGTGCTTACTTTTCATTTTCTCTCTTCCCATTGCATTTTTCTGTGTGTAATTTAGGCTGCAACCATGTGAGTAAAGGTTATTTTTATGGATTTTATTAGATTGATTGAAGATTGAGATAAAACTGCTTTAAATAATACATCAATAAATTATTGGTCATATTTGGTTGCAAAGTTCTGTAAAGAGAAATATTAGCAAAATTATCTTGTTTTCATTTAACCCAGGTGATTCAATGGCAGTAATACTTTCATTTCACATCTCCTAATGAGAAAATATAGCCACAGTAAGTGACACCTTATATCAGGGGTCCCCAAACTTTTTAAACAGGGGGCCAGTTCACGATCCTTCGGACCGTTGGAGGGCCGGACTATAGTTGGCCACTGAGCAATAATAATAATAACAATAATAACAACAACAACAAAAAAAAAAGGTTGGAAGAGACCTTTTGAGCCATTGAGTCCAATCCCCTTCTGCCTTTGTGCACCAAAAGCACAAGCAAAGCACCCCTGACAGATGGCCACCCAGCCTCAATGTTAATAACAACAACAACAATAATAATAATAATAATAATAATAATAATAATAATAATAATGAGGATTCGAAGAGACCCCTTGGGCCATTTAGTCCAATCCCCTTCTGCCTTTGTGCACCAAAGCACAAGCAAAGCACCCCTGACAGATTACCACCCAGCCTCAATGTTAATAATAATAATAATAATAATAATAATAATAATAATAATAATAATAACAACAATGATCTGCCAACTGCAAAAGGCCACCCTACTGGGATCTTCATGCATAATCCGAAAATACATCACACAGTCCTAGACACTTGGGAAGTGTTCGACTTGTGATTTTGTGATACGAAATCCAGCATATCTATCTTGTTTGCTGTGTCATAATAAAATAATAATAATAATAATAATAATAATAATAATAATAATAAAGATTGGAAAAGAAGAGACCCCTTGGGTCATTTAGCCCAACCCCCTTTTGCCCTTCTGCCGTGGGGGCCGGATAAATGGCTTCGATGGGCCGCATCCGGCCCCCGGGCCTTAGTTTGGGGACCCCTGCCTTATATAGATAAAGGCCTATATTTGCAGTAACTTAAAATCACCATGCTTTTTTAAGAAAACAATTTGCAGAGCATAAGTCCCAGATAGGTTATTTCTGCTACTAATGGCTGTATCAAATTTCTATTTCGATGAAATGAGTTATCTAAACTGGTGTTAATCTGGTTATATGATGGAAACTATAGAAGGGAGAAATGTAATCCTGTTGATTCTCCTGGACCACTTAAAGACATTTGATATGTTTTCTGCATAACCTGCTATAATTTGGATAAGAGAGCAATATCTTGTGGTGGTTCTACCTTTATCCGACAGATATGCTATAGAGGATACATATTCTATGTGTTGTCGAAGGCTTTCATGGCCAGGATGACTGGGTTGCTGTGAGTTTTCCAAGCTGTATGGCCATGTTTCAGAATGATTCTCTTCTGATGTTTCGCCCACATCTATGGCAGGCATCCTCAGAAGTTGTGAGATCTGCTGGAAACTAGGCAAGTGGGGTTTATATATCTATGGAAGGTCCAGGGTGGAAGAAAGCACTCTTGTCTGCTCGAGGCAACCGTGAATGTTGCAAATGGCCAACTTGATTAGCATGTAATGGCCTTGCAGATTCAAAGCCTAGCTACTTCTTGCCTGAGGGAATCCTTTGTTGGGAGGTATTAACTGGCCCCGAATGTTTCTTGTCTGGAATTCTCCTGTTTTCTGAATGTTGTTCTTTATTTACTGTCCTGATATTAGAGTTTTTTTAAAAATACTGATAGCCAGATTTTGTTCATCTTCATGGTTGCCTCCTTTCGATTGAAATTATCCACATGCTTGTGGATTTCAATGGTTTCTCTGTGTAATCTGACATAGTGGTTGTTAGAGTGGTCCAGCATTTCTGTGTTCTCAAATCATATGCTGTGTCCAGGTTGGTTCATCAAGTGCTCTGCTATGGCTGGCTTCTCTGGTTGAATTAATTTGCAGTGCCTCTCATGTTCCTTGATTTGTGTTTGGGCAATGGTGCATTTGATGGTCCCTATGTAGACTTGTCCACAGCTGCATGGTATACGGTAAACTCCTGCAGAGGTGAGAGGATTCCTCTTGTCGTTTGCTGAACATAGCATTTGTTAGATTTTCTTAGTGGGTCTGTAGACAGTTTATAGGTTGTGTTTCTCCATCAGCTTCCCTATGCGGTCCCTATGTGGTGGTTCCCTTGATGTATGGCAGGGGTCCCCAAACTAAGGCCCGGGGGCCACATGCGGCCTATCGAAGCCATTTATCCGGCCCCTGCAGCAGCAGATCCCTCCTCCTCCACCGAGAAAGGTGCATATGGCGCGGGGTAGGAGGGAAAGGCTCACACCTTTCCCATCTCCTCCCTCGCCTGGTGCATGCCTTCCAAAACTTTGCTTGTTTATAATGGTATTTTAATTATTATTTCATTAATAATTGATTATTAAGGGGTGCTTTTCTAGTGCTTTTGGTGCACAAAGGCAGAAGGAGATTGGACTAAATGGCCCAAGAGGTCTCTTCCAACCGTCTTTATTATTTTTATTATGATTATGATTATGATTAACATTGAGGCTGTATTTATTCCTGTTTTGTTTTTTTACTTCAAAATAAGATATGCAGTGTGCATTGCATAGGAATTTGTTCATAGTTTTTTAAAAAACTATAGTCCGGCCCTCCAACGGCCAGAGGGACCATGAACTGGCCCCCTGTTTAAAAAGTTTCGGGACCCCTGATGTATGGTATGAACACTTTTCTTATCATACCTCAAGAAAAAGTGACTGTAGAAGGATACTCCATGGAAGGGGGGGAATCACACTTGGCACAGAGAGAGGGACAAGAGGTGGCACAGTGAGAAATCCTTCACAAACTTCATAGTATCTTCACATTAGTAGCATTTAAGACTGATCTATGCGTTTTGTTTTTTTAAACTTTTGTTTAATTAATTACTTGTACAAGTTTGTTCACTAAAGTTTGCAGCTGTACTTATAATTCATTGATGAGTCACCAAACAGCCATCTGACCAGATGTTCTGGCTGAGGACAGAGAGGTTTTATGATGAACCTGTGTGTTCCAAGTTTTCCTCTGCTTATATCAAAACCACCTTTCCTCCAAGACTTTGACCACAAGCAGCAGGTAGAAAAATTGGCCATAATCCTTCAGTTCCCATGATGCTGACAATTTTTAAAAAATGATATAGCTTTCACTGGCTCCTTTCCTCTTGACTCCAAACTGTAAAAATACGCCTTTAACTATAGCTATACATATAATTGGAAAGAATAATGAAAGGAATCAATGCTTTTCAAACAAAGTTAGCTAGCAAGGGATCCAAGCCATGGATGGTGGGACAAAGCCCATCTGTTACCTAAGGTAGCTCTAAATCTTTTTCTTGGCTCGTGGGATTCTCAGAAAGCCAAGGAAATTAAGACTTCATGAGTTGGCAAAATCCCCTAGAATTTGGCAATCTTTCTTAGGCCGCTGGTGTGCATGCTTCAGACTTGTCCTTAAAAACCAGAAGAGCGGCTCATGTGTCTCCATGAGAATTGTATCCAGCAGCTTCTGAAACCCTAGAAGTCTGAGCATGTCAATTAAAGTCTGGAGATACTAATGCTTGTGTTCAATGTAAGAGATTTCTAATCCCATTGCACATCACCCAAAGAGAGTGTGAGATCTTTACATCCCACTGAAATGGTTGGATATACATACTTAACAATGTGATCCTAGGTTTGATTACTCAGAAGTAAGTCTCGTTTTTCAATTGAACTTCCTCTGAATAGCTTTGCAACCTATAAAGATACTTAAAACTTAATTTTATTTTAGAAGAGTTCATAATTTTAACATACTGTCTTAATCAAGATTATCAGCAGAAAAAAACAAACAAACATGGAGCACTCTTACCATCCCTAACTAGAGTTACTCATGCCTAGCTTCAGAGGTAACGTTTTTGATAGTCCAAATCTTTAAGGCTATTTTTGAACACCAAAAATTGCCTGCATTTATGAGGCTGCTAATAATTAAACAAAATTATGTTTTCGGACTCTTGCCAAATTATTAAATATGTGGACTATGTGTTTTTAAAGTGAACTGAAGATGAAAATAAAAACTAGAAGAAAACAAAGAGGAAAGAAGAAATGTATTACTATTTAAGTATCAGTTAAGCACAGAGTCAGATACTATTGCTGCTTTGGGGCAATAATATTTTAATCAACCATAGGCTCCCTCTTTAAAAGTAGTATAGGTAGTTTAGAAATTAACCTATGGTTCAGTGAAAATGCATAATCACATCTTCTCAAGTTGCATTATCACAATTTGAGCATATAAAGAGATAATCAATTCATATTATTTATATAAATCAGTTTAAAACAAGCGACACCAGGGGCACTCAAAGTGGTCAGATTCTGTCAAAGGGCATTTAGTATAATGCCAAGTTTTTAACTTTGTGTTCCTAAATACATTACAACTGTACCCTTGGTTTTATTTCTGTTACAATAAAAAAGTTTAAAGCAGTTTCCCTTTGGTCCAATGTTTTCATCTCAAAATATGAGTGTTGTGATCTAGGTATTGTATTGTCTCCTCGGGGAGAGGGGGCGGGATACAACTAAAGTTGTTGTTGTTATTATTATTATTATTATTATTATTATACCCTCAAAACCTAAATCTAGAGGACTAACAGCCTCATCAGATGGGGGAATTTCGACAGAAACACCAGTTCGTCTTTAGTTTTGCAACGGAGCCCACCGGCTCTCATCCCATGATGTACAGATACTTACTTCAGAGCTCATCACAAAACTAAAGAGAAATAGGTATATGCTGCCACAGCAGCAACACAGGAGGCTTCCAATGGGATCAACGGAGGGAAGCTGAGAGGTGGACACTTCACCCTGTGGGATGAGGTAGAAGGGAAGCCTGGTGATGCGAGATGTGGGGCATTGCCTCATGCCAGGCATCACTGGATTTGCCACCATCTTTGGCAATTCTGGCAGCACATATGATGAGGCCATAAGTAACCTGAACCTTATCATTTTGACCCTCAGGATCATAACCTGGAATTTATGAAACCTGAAACTGCTGTATTGAGTTGAACTGTATTGAGTTCAACTGGGGGTGTATTGTGATTTCTATATGTATATTTTTGTTGTTTGTATCCCAGGTGTACTCTATAGTTCATTGCATTTGCTATTTGCGTCCAATACTGGTGCCAGACATAATTTTCTTTCCATACCATGTGATGTAGTACAGCAGTTGGTAGCAACAATATTCCTAAAGGAACACGAGCAAAATGTATTCTTGTGATCTATATACATGTGCTGCCTTTAAAGGTTATTATATCATTATGCTGTATTGTTTTAATTGTATTTGTGTGATTGTAAGAGTAAGAGCATATAGATCCATAGCACCTCTGATGTAAAAGCCACAAAGATACAGAAATGCCAGAGATGAAGACACCTCATACTAGGTACATCTTTTTCTCCTTAAAGGATTTTCTCTGGTAAGAAGAAAGATGGATGAAGGAGTGTTACAGCCAAGGAATGTAAACACAGCAGCATGTGATGCCCTATTGAAATATAGTGTATGAGGTAGCCTCATTGGAAAATCCTCATACTTTATGGGGAATATCATAGCCCTAAAGGAAGATATTCTTTTTGAATTAAGATATCCTAGATGTCTCATTTCTGACAAGAAATGTAGATGAGTCCACAGAGTTGTTTTCATATTTAATGATGAATAAACTATTTATGTGGATCAGTTTAGATAAAGTATCACAATAAGTTATGATACAGAAATTTCATTAGTGATTACAATGACTGCAATTTTTTTCTTCTTTGCGTCTTAAAATAAGACTACCATTGTTGACTCTCATTATAAACAAATAAGCCTAAATCCAATTGATAGTTTCAATTAGAGTAGACTCATTCAGTTAATAGAGTATATATCAATCTTGATTTATTCATTTCCCATAGATTCAGTGACTAACACTATTATGTCTTTGAACTGATTCAGTGAGTTTGCTCTAGTCTGGAGAAGCAGCTCTCTTCATTGCTTTGCTTTTGGATGGAATGTGCTGGTGCTTACCTTTTAAAACTCAGTAAGGTTTGGTGGAGTGTAGAGTCTGAATATCCTAAAGGAACCAGATTCTGTTTGTTCTTGAATCCTAAGCAGAATCAGCTCTGGTTAGTACTGGATGGGAGATCACCAATGAAGAGAGGGTGCTTTAAACTATACTCATATTTTAGAGAAAAGAACTGGCAAAAACTATCCCTGAGGATTCCTTGCCTGAGAAACCATTATGAAATTCATTGAGTTATCCTAGGTTGGGAGAAAAGGTGAAGGCACACAATGTTTGGGGGGGGGGCTCATATGCAGGAGAATCTCTTCCTATTTGTGATGCGAAAACTAAGGAAGGCAACTCTTTTATGGCACTCTTGCTGTATAGGTTTGCACAAAATGTAGCCCCTGAGCCCATTTTGAGAGTTGAAATAACTCCCCTTTGCACTTTTATGACTCCCAATTTACTTCTTGGTTTTTCCTGGACTAAAAAAAGGCCCAGAGAAGCAAAAAATAAAAAGGCAAAATTGCCCCCTCAGTGTTTAGGAACATTTTGTATTTTTATTAAGGGGGCGTGATGGCGGTGTCAGTAGTAGGGCATGTGGGTGGACAGTGTGCCCTCCCCCCCCCATGACTCTCATTTACTTGCTCCTGCTGTAGAGCTACCCTTGGTTACCACAACTCCTATAAACTTTTAAGTTCCAATTCAAAACCTCCCTGTTTGCTTGACCTCTTGTGATTTTACTCTTTTTGCCATTGTATTTTATGGTTTCTAACTGCATTTCTGTGGTACCATGGCTGGGTTTTGGTCACATTTATTGTTCACTGCCTAAATCCTTCAACAAAGGGTGGTTTATAAATAACTAAACTGATCTTGCCAATTGAAATCATTGGGCTTTTGAAGGGCTTAGATTTGACTGGATTGTGACCTTGACTTGTGGGTTTAGGCCCAGTGGCCAGGTTGTTCCTTCTTGTTAATAATTCACTCATTTTCCCTCATGTGATATTGACTTTGGGAAGAAAATGACTTTCTCTTGAATCTGTTTGAAAAATCAATTCTGAATAAGCCCAACGTTTCTGAGATTAGTAAATCTGTGCACCAAATGGAATTTGAAAACGCTCCATGAAGAAGGATAGTACTTCAATTTAGCAGTGCACGTATTTTGCAGTTGGAAGTTCATCTCTTGGCATCTTCAATCTTTTTGCTGTCTGTCTTAAAAAACTACTTATGACATAGGGCTTTCTGAGATTCTGGAGAGCCAGCGCCAGTCAGAATAGACTGGTATAAAAAAGTTGGCAGGTCTCAAGCTGAGCTGGAGGAATTTCATATGTCACTTAACGTTCCAGGCTCTGCTTCTACCACACAACTTGCATTCCTTTGTAATTTCAAACAAAATCCGTCTTCTTCCTAAGACTTAGTTTTTGGTCCCCTTTCCCTCCTGGCTGGTATGCAGCTGTCCTCGAGTAAGAATGAAAACATCACTCAGTCTGATTACATCTGCCAGCTGCCCATAGAATCATAAACTTTTAGAAGGGATCACAAAGGCCATCTAGTCCAACTCCCCTGTCATTCAGTAATACATAACCAAAGTATTTCTGAAAGATGCTTGCCCAGCCTCTGTTTAAACATGTCCGACGGTGGAGATGTCACCACCCTTTAAGTCAATCTATTTCACCACCAAAGAAACCCTTACCATGGGTTTGTTTGCATGCTGCAACACACTGTTGGTTCAAGTTCACTTATGTTTTATAACATGGAAAGTAACTCATTTTGACTCATTTTCCTTTCTGAAGGTATCAGGTGATTCCTTTTCTTCTGGCATGCAGCAACAGATTGGAGTCTGAGGGATTCTGTGTCCGAGGCAGTTGTTTCCAAATCTTGTGTTGGGTTGGACTGTAACATGCATTATCCCACCTTGTAAAAATAGGGATTGGTTGAGGATAATAGGATTATGTATACCTGAATGGCTGGGGACTGGGCTAGATGTCCCTTGGGGTATCTTCCAAATCTGTGATTTTAATATCCCCATATTGTAGTTGGGTGCATATGCTGAATCTTAGAAGGAGTGGCTGATCTAATGTGCTCTAATACAATGGGCACAATGCAGGCTTCTGGGATTTGTTTATTTATTATGCAAGAGCCCAGTAACCCACCAATAAAAATGTAGGTCATGTAGGCAAAATGATATTAAAAATTAAGGAGCTAAATGTATCTGTCAAAGTATGTATGTACACTGCTTAGTCCAGAGATTGGAAACTAATATGAATTAATTGGTTTGCCATTACATTAAGAGGCAACTTGAAGACACACCAGAACCAAACTCATACATCCTTTCATATATGAATCATACAACTTCTGGCTCCCTTCTCCCCTTTTTTCTTTAATTTTTGTTTCATTTTAATATTTTGTTTTTTCCTCAATACTTGAGATTCAATGAGACTCTCAACCTGGTTAAAAAACAAGCATTCTTTTTCAGCAACCCAATGTAGTGAATTGTGTTCATGTGTTATTTTAAAGTTGATACTATTGCTAGGCAACTGAGTGTCAGAAATCCTGAGTAACATATTCCAAATTGCCCTAAAGTTTGCCCATGGATCCTGATCTGACTTCTGATCATCCCAGTCTGGTGAGAATTCATCACAACGCTGAGGATGAGTAGGTCTCATTGTTTACAGTTGCTATCATCCCCCAACATTGTAATGGCTATGGCTGATAGGAGTTGCAATCCAGCTTGGAGGACATGTGTCCCACCCTTGAGGTACAAACATGCAGATGTTTTCTTCAACAGAATTGTTTTATGTCTGAGAGAAAATTACCAGGGCTATATAAACAAATAGTCTGTCTAAGTAGAAAGCCGTGCCATCTATCATAGAATCATAGAGTTGGAAGAGACCTCACGTGCCATCCAGTCCAACTCCCTGCAAGAAGCTGGAAAATCTCATTCAAAGCACGCCTGACAGATGGCCATTCAGCTTAAAAGCCTCCAAAGAAGGAGCCTCCACCACACTCCGAGGGAGAGAGTTCCACTTCCAAACAGCTCTCACAGTGAGGAAGTTCTTCCTAATGTTCAGGTGGAATCTCCTTTCCTGTAGTTTGAAGCCATTGTTCCACATCCTAGTCTCCAGGGCAGCAGAAAACAAGCTGGCTCCCTCCTCCCTATGACTTCCCCTCACATATTTATACATGGCTATCATGTCTCCTCTCAGCCTTCTGTTCTGCTGGCTATCACTATATATTATGCTAGATGACACAATATATGGGCATAGGATGGGACTCCAATTCCAACGTAGTACTGATAACTGTGTGAAATATAATACAACTCATAATTCCACTCTGTCTTCTCTACAGGGCTTGCCTTTGCTGTTCTCTCTTCAGTGCATCCTGTTTTTGGATTATATGGAGCTCTCTTCCCAGCTGTTATTTATGCCATGTTTGGAATGGGCAGGCATGTTGCCACAGGTAAGTGCTTCTAAATCCTTGCAGACCAAGTTTGAAAATACAACAGATGCATTTGTCTACCTATCTTAGGAACCTGTACTGCTTTATTATAAAATATGATTTATCATATTTAAAAGAACTGATCCAACAAAAAGGAGAACAACTGGTCTGTTCTCTGATGGAGGACACTGAGTACTGTAATTTATTTCCATTATGTTTAGTTGTGCCCTCAGGCACAACTCAAGCAGACAAGCGTTGTAGCTTCATTGGCTGTGTTTGTAAAGCCATCCACTTTGTGACCATTATATTTAGTTGAGCTGTTTTGAAGGCAATGGTTCCAGACCTGTAATTTGTAGGAGATAGAAAGTAAAAAAGCTATATGAATGTGTATGCTCATGTGTGCAGATTGTTATACTTCCTCTACAACTACACTCTCCTCCCCATTTAAGAAATAGTGGGGCCTAATTACTCTAATGACACCAGATCCTATCTGATTGTGGAAGCTAAACAGTGTCAGCCCTGAATAGTATTTGGATGGAAGACATCATCACAATACCACACGATGTAGGCTATATTTTAGAGGAAGGAATAGGCATGAGCCACTTCTGAGTATTTCTTGTTTAAGAGAATGGGTTGAAGTTCATGTAATCACCATAAGTCAAGAGGTGACTTGAAGGCACAAACACACTTCAGAAAGTTAGTTTTAGTTTGTATAGAGCATAATTGTGATTTATCTGGACTTGTATTTACATCTTTAATTTAATACTACATCAGGATTTCTCCTCCTCCAAGCAAGTGTTCAAATGGCTTATATTATCAGGCTGATCTTACATCTTGCTGTCAAATAGAGATGGAAAGAATATTTGAAAATATTCAAAATATATTTCTGGGGTGTCAGATTGTTTGGGATTTCTTTACAAAAGTGGCACATAGCATTTTTCTGTAAACCCCCCCCCCCCCCCCAATATTTTCTTCACAGAAAACAGCAAAACAAAACAAAAGACTACTCACTGGAGCAACTTACAGGGAGCAGTCAACCCCCCTGTTTAAGGAACTCCATTGGCTGCCGTTCTTCTTCCAGGCCCAATTCAAGGTTCAGGTGATCACCTACAAAGCCCTGAATGGTTCGGGACCCGTCTACCTTCGGGACCGTATCTCCTCCTATGAACCTGCACGATCTCTTTGTTCATCGGGGGAGGCTCTCCTCTCGTTCCCGCCTCCGTCACAAGTGCAGTTGGTGGGGATGAGGGAGAGGGTCTTCTCCGTGGTGGCCCCCTGGCTCTGGAACTCGCTCCCCAGGAAGATTAGGCAAGCCCCCACTCTGGCAGTATTTAGGAACAGCTTTAAACTTGGCTCTTCCAACAGGCTTTCGGAGAATGAGTTCCCCATCTCATTATAGTCTTTGTATCTATGAACATTTCCTCATCTGTTGCACTTTATTACGCCCCACCTATTTATTATAGTCACATGGTCCACCCCATCCCAAGTTGCTTCCCTATTGACGGTAGCACCTTTTAACTATCTTGTTTACAATACTCACTCACTGCACTTTACCCAGTTCGTTTTATCCTTTTTACTTGAGTGCCAAATCCATGTTTTTATGATGTTTATTATTTTTATATTTTAAAATGTTCATTTTAATTTTTGTGTTTTGTATTTTCTGATGTTGTTTTATTTTGCTTTGTTTTATCCGGGCTTGGCCCCATGTAAGCCCCCTGAGTCCCCTAGGGGAGATGGAGACGGAGTATAAAATAAATTATTATTATTATTATTATTATTATTATTATTATTATTATTATTATTATTATTATTATTATTAAAACCTCCACATACAAATTCTGCATATAGTAAGTGCCATGGTGCAAATCATTTTTGAAAACTGTGTTGTTTTTGACAACTCTCTTGCTCTGGGAAGAAAATTGCCAAAAATTACTTGTGGCTTAGCAATTAGCAATGAATTATGTCCTTATTGTGAAGAGCCAACACTAATGGAAAAACATTAAGGAGAGCCCTCCAGTATCAAACAAATTATTAGATTAACTAGTCCAGCATAATGTTTCCAGAATCTTATGAGCCAACCCAATGCTCATTTGAAACTTAAAAGGAATGCAAACGGGCTGCAGCCCTCTCCCATTGTCTTTCAGAAATATGTGTACAGCAAATTGTTGACTCTGATTCTGAAGATAATATATATTTATTTTGATAGCAACAATATATGGCTTACTCGTGTGAGCAAATCTTAGATGTAAATGGGGTGAAAATCAAAGTGCAAGCTCATATATATTACTAATAATAGAGAAACCACATTTATATCAAATCATGCACATTAAATATCCATTGTTACTTGCTGTAGATACAGTTTCTGTTTTCTTTGAATAAGTAGATTTCCAATGGCTATTTCCAGTTAATCATTTATTGGGTTTATGCAGATGACTCTCACTGCATAAGATCAGAACGACCTTAGCAGAGTTACTGTACTCAAGCAGAAAAAAATTAAATGCATAGATATAGGAAGGGTTCTAATAACAATACATGTAAAAGGAGTCTAGAAGTCTCATTACACTACAAGCAATGTGATGCAGCAGCTAAAAAGCCAATGTGATTCTAGGCTGCATCAATTGGGGTATAGTGTCGAGATTGAGGGAAGTAATAGTACAACTCTATTCTGTTTTAGTTAGACCTCACCTGAAATATTGTGTTCAGTTTTGGACATCACAGTTCAGGAAAGATAGTGATAAGCTGGAATGTGTCCAGAGAAGGGCCATCTAAATGATAAAAGTTCTGGATGCCAATTGTGACTTAGGAGCTGTGTACATTTTATCTGGAGAAGATAAAGTTAGGAGGTGACATGATAGCCATGTATACATATTTGAAAGAATGCCGTATTGAATATGGAGCAACTTTGTTTTCTGCTCCTGCAGAGACTCGGATACAAAGCAATGGATTCAAATAGTAGGAAAAGAGATTCCACCTAAATATAAGGAAAAACATCCTGATAGTAAACACTGTTTGACAGTGGGATATGTGCCTTGGAAGGTGGTAGATCTCCTTCACTGGAGATTTTTAAACAGAGGTTGGATGGACAACTGGCAGAAGTGCCTTGGGCATGTATTCTGAATGGCAGGGAATTGGACTGGATAGCTTTTGTAATCTCTTTCAACTCTATCATTCTGGACTCATCTAAATGACCAGAAAAACTAATTCCCTTGAGATTGTATGGTTGGAGAATGAAAAGTTATCTCTGTTTTATCTATAGAAAACGAAATATCAGGTGAGAAGGCTGAATTATTTCATACATATAATAATAGTTTGATGTGAGGGAAACTTAGACATCTTTATGGTCTATCATCAAGAGCCACCCAGAACTTTGAGAACTGGGAGGTTCTTGTAACTTTTTCTCAAATAATAATAACAATAAAAATAATTTTTAAAAAAAGAGAACTGGGAGGTTCTTCTTCTTCTTCAAAGATCATACTCCACTCTTTGTTGCCTTCACTCCTTCCCCTGGGCTGGAAGTTTTTACATTAATATAGCAGGCTTGAAAGCTTTAACTTGGAGTAGGTTGCCACTGAACATCATAAATTGTGACCTTAATTCAACCAAGACCTTGTATTTTCCTTTTTATTTCCTTTCTCTTTCTCTAAATACTGTTTTTGGGACAGAAGATAATGCACTTGGGGATTTATTCTGCACAAAACTTCAGCAAAAAGAGTAGCATTGTTTGCATAAGAAACAGCATTTTCTATGCAAAAAACAATATTTTGGTGAAGAAGCATTATTTTCTGCATATGCAACCAAATGCAAATTCTTCTTGTAGAAAAAAGAAAATTGATTTAAAAATTGTTGCTCATTTTGAGAAGAAAATTCATCAGAAATGCCACCCCTAGTAAAAAGTCTAAGTGTAGCAGTTCTAGGAAAAAAAAATCCCACTTCCAGGAAAGGTTGTTGCATCCCAGTGATTGCTGTTTCACCCTGGTGGTTGCTTAAATCCATGTATGTCAAGGGCTTTGGTCTGATAAAATGTTCTCTTTTATCTCCCTCTCCCTTTATAATGTAGTTTATAAACTCCTAGAGATGGAGAGAGTGCTGTGTACATTGATAGCAGTACCCATATCAATGACAGCACTAGTTTCATTGGTTATGGTACAGTAAATTGATTTACAATATTCCCTCTCATTGCTAGAAGGAATCTACCACCATCTGCATATATGTCACTATTGGAGTTCAATGAAACTAGATTATAATTTATAACTTCCGATGGACATCCCAATTAGGAACAAAGGAAGATCCCCCCCAAGGTAATAATTTCAGACAATGACTTCCCAGAATGAGAAGCAGAGGAGGCTCCCCCCAAAAAAGAGACCATCTGGTCCCAGTTGCAGAAAACAATGGAGTAGGGTATGGGGGTCAAAGCTTCTCTTTAGTTAAAAGAGTCTGGAAAGGATGAAGGAAGGGAAAGAACTGTGGGAGTCTTTCAGATATTGGGAAGGGGTGTTTTGCCTTGGAAATTCAGAACTCCGTGGAACCACACACAAAGCTAACCCCTCAGGGTTTGAAAAGCCCAAGTATATGCACATTCCGGTTGGTTGTTATTATGCTTTCTAAGGAGCAATCATTGTCTTTTGAGTAATTGCGTGGTTTCTCCAAAAATGGCCTGTATGCCAAAACGTGCATTCAGTGCTACGTTTAACAGCTCTGTAGGAGCCATGTGGTCTACTGGGAAAGCAACTTTCTGTCCAAAGTACATAGAATTTGCATTGAAACGTATGCAAAGTATATTGTCAAAGGCCCTTTGCAACTCACTGGCAAGTTGGATTTGAATTTTGTGGCAAGTTCCTTGGAAGCAATGATAACTCTGAATCAGCAAAGTAGACATTACGTAGTTACTTCATTTTTAGTGAAATAATTGCCCAACTGGGACAAGCTTGGTTTCTTCATGAAAGGCACTTAGACCATCTGGTACTTTGGAAAAATGTTGTTATGTGGTTGGATTTTCATTTTTTTAGGTAGTGAATATCTGAGCAGTGCAATTGACACACAATATACTCTGCCTAGCTCACCTTTAGATGAAATAAACATTTCCAAAATGAAAGAGTTGTTCATCAGCAAATTCTGATTGGTGAAGGAATGATATTGTGCATTAAAATGTAACTTTGGAGATGCTATATTTGCTTTTGGTTCCTGAAGTACCATTTCTAATCCTTATTAGTCTGAGGGGATTTATGATTCTTTAATGAATGGAATGTGTATCCCTCCAGATGCTCCTGGATAGCAACTCCCATCATCCCTCAAACTATTGGTTTTCCTGGCTATGATGAGAGTTACAGATTAATCTCTGGAGTGATATACATTTTCCATTACTTGGTTTCACAGATCAGTAATTGTTTTATAATAATTTCATTTCAAGAATAATGCAGTCAGCCTTCCCATTTGCTGGGGTTAGGAATGCAGGCCCCTGTGGAAGTGGAAAATCTGGGAATTAAAAAATGCTCTTCTTTACCAGAGAGAACACCTCTCAAGGAACCTCTATGTTCTCTAGCATGAATCTAGGGTCAGATTTGCACTGGAGAACCTAGAGATTCCTAGGGAGAACATATTTATTTATTTTATTTATTTACAGTATTTATATTCCGCCCTTCTTACCCCGAAGGGGACTTGGGGCAGATTACAATGAACACATATATGGCAAGCATTCAATGCCAACAGACAAAGAACATACAGTATAGATAAATACAGAGGCATTTTAACTTTTTTCCAGATTCACGATTCTGGCCACAGGGGGAGCTGTTGCTTCACCATCCACTAGTGGCTGTACATCCTCATTCCTTTCCTCATGTTTTGCTGGCAGTTTTATGGTGTTGTAAATTAGTTAAATTGGCCTCCCGCATAAAGCGTACCTAAATTTCCCTACTTGACAGATGCAACTGTTTTTCAGGGCTGCATAGGTCAACAGCAAGCTGGGCTATTTAATGGTCGAGGCTTAACTCGACCTGGGTTTCGAACTCATGACCTCTTGGTCAGTAGTGATTTATTGCAGCTGATTACTACCCAGCCGTGGCACATATAAATGAAATCTGTGAATAATCAAATCCACAAAACTCAAACATGCAAATGTGGAAGGATAACTATACTTTTGTGAAATGGTGGAACGAAATTAAATATAACTGAATGACTATAATCCTAAATTTGCCTGATAAGGAGCAAGCTCCACTGGATGCATTGGGCTTTCTTACAAATAAACATGCATTGAATTTTACTGAATGAAACTGCATAGCAAAAACATCTCTGATAATTTGCCTTGGCCATATTTGCATCTGGAGATAGGCCTTAGGCAACCAACTCTAAGTACCCATCCCTAAACTAGTAATCACAGGATTCCATAGGATGAAACCACGTAAAAAGTGGAGGTTTCAGATCTCAAGCGGTCAAGAATAATACAACTAGCAAAGAAATCGCATTGCAATGTGCTTTGTTTACAGGAAACCCACAAACATCAGAAAGATAACAAACAATTAATAAATATTCCAGGTTGGAGCGTGATAGCTGAAGCGAGAGGTACGAATAAAGCTAGAGGGGTAGCGATTATAATGAAAAACTCATTGAAATTGGAAATATTAGAAACAATAATAGATAAGGAAGGGAGGTACATAGTACTAATATGCAAAATAAATGGCAAGAAATATACAATAGGAAATGTATATGGCCCAAATAAAGGACAAAAGAAATATTTTAGAAAGTGGTTTAGGAAAGTACAAGAAATTTATCAAGGGGAGCTAATAATTCGAGGGGATTTTAATATGGACCTTAGAAAAAACAAAGACCTTGTAAAAAATGGAAAATGGAGGACATATTTGAAGCAAATCTCAAAAAACAAAATCCAACATACTTCTCACAAAGTCATAAATCTTTTTCGTGGATAGATTACATATTAATAAAAAACACTAATAGGCCTAGAATTTTAAATATGGAAACACAACCGATCTGGATTTCAGACCATGCACCTATTATAGTGGAGTTAAGGATAGAGGAGCCTGATGAAACGGAGGCAATAAAAACTTGGAGATATAAAAATTTTATAATTAAGACAGAAAAACTTAAGAATGAACTATCAGAAGAAATAAAAAATTACTTCAAAGAGAATAGGGGTTCAGCAAGTACAGAAATAGTCTGGGACACAGCAAAAGCAGTAATTAGGGGTTACTGTATAGCAAAAGAAGTGGCAGTAAAGAAACAGCAAGATAGAGAAAGGAAAAGGGTGTTTAGAGAAATAGAGGAAACACAAAAATTACTACAAAATAAATACCAAGTGCAGGTGAAAGCAAAGTTGGAAAATTTAAAGAAACAGTTAGAAGAAATTGATAATTTGGATTTATGGAAAAAAGATATATTTATTAAAAATAATTTCCAAAGACAAAATACGAATACAATGAAAAAATTGGCTAATTATTTGAAGAACATGAAAGAGAAAGGAAGAGTCATTCAGTTAAAAAATAAATATAATAAAAAAGTAAACTCGACCAAGGAAAGAAGGGAGACATTTGTAGACTTCTATCAGGAATTGTATAAAAAACAAATACATGGAGAATTTGACGAAAAAATACAGAAAATAATAGATAGAGAAGACAATAGGAAACTAGGAACAGAAATATCGTATCAAGAAATAGAACAGGTTATCGACACACTGAAAAATAGAAAATCTCCGGGAGGGGATGGATACACTGCAGAATTTTACAAAGAAATGAAAGAAATAATAATTCCAGAATTGAAGATTCTATTTAATAACATAATGAAGGGAGGGAAAATCCCTGACACATGGAGAGAATCAGAGATAATAACAGTAAGAAAAATTGGGAAAGATCCAGAAGATCCCAATTCATACAGACCCATTAGCCTCCTAAATCAGGATTATAAAATATTCACGAAAATATTAGTAAATAGAATAGAAGAGATTATATCCAAAATAGTAAAGGAAGATCAATATGGTTTTATAAAAGGCAGGAATATTGCGCACCCTATAAGAAATGTATTAAACATCCTTAATCATAACAAAAAAAGAAAGTTTGCACTAGTAAAGTTAGACATTTATAAAGCCTTTGATTCACTAAACCACAAATATCTGTTACAACTAATGGGTAATTACGGATTTGACATTTCATTTATTAAAATAGTAAAAGAGTTATATAATAATTCAAGAGCAAGAATAAGAGTAAATGAAGGCTTAACAAAATTTTTCAAAACAGAAAGAGGTGTAAAACAAGGTTGTCCTCTGTCTCCGCTCCTATTTGCATTAGCAATGTAACCTCTAGCAGATAGAATAAGAAACAACGGCAGGATAAAGGGATATCAAATTAGGAACGAAGAGGTGAAGATAAATCTTTACGCGGACGATATTTTACTAATAATGGAAAACCCAGCAGAAGCTATTCATGAAATACAAATAATATTAAAAGATTTTGAAAGGTATTCAGGATTGAAAGTGAATATGAGCAAATCAGAAATGATGATATACAATATGGGGAAAAAGGAGCAGAAGGAGCTGCAGACAAAAATGGGAGACATAAAAATAATAAGAAATAAAATAAAATATTTAGGTATAACCATTACAAAAGAAATAACTAAGTTAAAAGTAGCCAATTATGGGGCAATATGGAAAAAAATCCAGGAAAAATTAAAAGCCTGGGGAGATAAACAACTAAGTATCCCACGAAAAATATTAGCACTAAAAATGTGCATAATACCCAAATTACTTTACCTGTTCCAAACCCTATCAATAAAAATAGACTATAGGCAAATAAAAGAATGGGATAATACCTTGAGAGAATGGATATATGGGAAAAAGAGAAACAGAATAATGAAAAAGATTCAACATACCCCAAGAAGATTACTTGGATGGGGATTTCCAAATCTACAAAACTATTATGAGGCCTTCCAACTAAGATCTTTACTAGAAATAAGTTTAAAGGGAGAAGATAAATGGATAAAAGTAGAGAACGAAATAAATGAAGGGTGGGGAAAATATGGGCTATATACTAGAGATATTAAAGAAATAAAAGAAAAACTAACAGGTCCAAGAAAGATTGAGTTTGAATGTTGGCAAAAATGGCAAAAACTATGGGCAAATAAAATTTCTGGAAAGACCCCAATTAAGAGCACGGGACTCCCTGAAAGGTTGGTAAATACCTTAGAAGAAAAAGGATTAAGGAGGGTAAAAGATATGTGGAAACAAGATGGAGGGATAATTAACTGGCTAGACCTTTTGGAAAAAGGGGGGAAAGAATATTGGTTAAAATTAAGAGGGATCTGGGAAAAAGTAAAAAAAGAGGGTGCACAGCCCACTGAAGAACTGAAGGTAGATAAATTGCTAAATGCAAGAGAAAAAACAAGTAAAGGAACAGTGGCAAAAATATACAATTTAATGGTAGAAGATAAGGAATTTATGATCCGAGCAATACGTAACAAATGGAATGGGGTTAAAATATTAAGCACACAAGAAGTAGACGAAATAATTAGGAACATAAATAAAATAAAAACAGAAAAATATAATGAATTAGAAAAACGATGGTATTAAGATGGTATAGAACTCCGGAACAACTGTCTTATATGATAAAAGGGAAGAATTCAAAGTGCTGGCATTGTAATAAAGAAAAGGGCACTTATTCGCATATGTGGTGGGAGTGTTCTGAATTAAAAAAATTTTGGCTAATGATACAAGGGAAAATCCAGGACTTATTACAGATAACAATACAAATCAATAATGATTTGTTACTTTGGGGAGTGCTGGATCATCCAAGTATAAAAACTGAATGCCAAGAGTTATTGAAAGTAACAATAAGAGCAGCACATGCTGTGATTGCTAGAGGATGGAGAGACAAATCGAAATGGACGTTAAATAATTGGAATGATTATATGTATGATCAAGTGTTGTTAGATATTACAGGAATTATGACTAACCAAGTAACAAGAATGAATAAACAAAAGGACATTACAAACAGATGGAAAGACTATTTCAACTGGGTGAAAAATGGAGGAGCCAACGATTACATTAATGAAAAAATACAAAGACTTTACCTGTGGCTCGATCTGCAAGATTAATATAAACATACTGTGGTTGAGGAGGGAGGGTGTGGGTGGTAGGGAGGAAAAAATATTGGCAGATGTTAAAAAAGGGAAGTAGTGTTGTTACGAACTATGAATTATGAATGTAAAATCCAATAAAAATGTAAAAAAAAGAAAAAAAAAGAAGGGCGGGATATAAATGTCACAAATAAATAAATAAACTGTTAAAAAAATCCAAAAAAAAAAAGTAAAAAGTGGAGCCATAGCAGGGTAGTTTTATAATGTAAAATGGCATAAAGTCTTTGCTGCATATCTCTCTCTTGAACAGTGCTAGCTGGTGGCCTTTGTCAATGGGATGGTGAATCCACTGCAGCCTTTAATCTGAATTTTAGAAGAGCTGTCCATGGTGCCGAACCTAGTTTGAGGATAGGTTTCAGCATCTTTTGGAACTCCATCAAAGTTTCAATTCACAATTCTTTTTTGATGAATTCACACCAGTCTCCACCATGGCTGTTAGGTGGAAGCTTGTCATAATATTGTACTATCCAAATCTGTATAAATTTCAGTCAAGCACTTCTGTATTACACCATATGTATGCAGCTGCACACAGGCAGAAAGGTTTTTATAACTATTTGCATTGTGGGTGAATGGACTTTGAATAAGTAAATACATTTTCATGGCAAGGAGCAAACATCTAAAAGTAATGTTGCACTCCAGGCCTGGAAATGCCTATGACCACTGCACTACACAAGTCTCCAGGAATATAAGCTAACAGTTTATTGCAAAAGAGATATAAAAGCATATAAAATTCAGGAATAAGAAAGGAAGATAGGTAATCCAAAAAGATTTAGCAAAAGGTGAAAACCAAACAATAATCCAAATGTTTCACTCGATTCCTTATCTGCTGTTGCTACTTTTAACTCCCCCGAATGCCCTTGAGGTCCTGCACCTTCGAGAACCATCATTTACCAGACTTGAGGACCCATCACTTCGTGCCACAGGAAAGCTCACAATCCTCTCTAAATCATCAGTTAAACCATCAGCCTCTGATGAATGATCTACAGTGGGTAATGTGTTAAGGACACAAAATATATGCTTAGTGCAAGGCAGATATTGTAATAATAATAATAACAATAATAATAATAATTCGCTGATACATCACAGTTCTAGACACTTGGGAAGTGTCCAACGTGTGATCCAATACAACAGCCAGCAGAGTGTCTGCTGTGGAGTCATCTTGTTGTGTTTCAAATAATAATAATAATTTTTTATTTAACCAGTCATATGACCATTTCAAAATACAACACTGATAAAAACAGGGCAAGAAGGAGGAGAGGATGGTAGCCGACCTCCCATTTACAGTCAAAATCCTATTTTCCTTATTCTTATTTCAGGAAATGTGCTCTTTTCTTGGTAGCTTTCAGAATAAAAAGGCTTACTCTGATTATGGTGGATCTTTCTTGTCCTTGCAAGGGGGATGTCTGAAGATCATTTCTGTTGGGAGACCTAAAATTGGATAGTAATGGATATAAATATCTCTATCGAAGTTCAGTATATGCTGAACAGTCAATTAAAAAAATGTTCGATGTCTTCCACAATTTGTTCTTCCCAAACACAGAATCTCTCACTTCTTGGGATGTTACAGTAGCGACCAGATGTAGTGGTGGGTTCCTGAACTCTAAACTGACAGCTTAAGCAGAATGATTTGGACATAATATTAACACATTTCAATGCTACTTCCCTCTTAGGATCACAATAGGAGACATCTTGAAGTGGAAACTAAATTACTTATCTTCTTCTTTCACAGGAACCTTTGCTTTGACTTCCTTGATATCTGCCAATGCTGTTGAACGTCTTGTTCCATCTGTGAGGAACAATTTCACAACAAACAATACCTCTGCAGTCTTGGGTTTATCTGATTTTGATATGCAGAGGATTGGAGTTGCTGCAGCGGTTTCATTATTAGGAGGGCTCATTCAAGTAAGTATATCATTATTCCACCAGTGTTGACTACATCATTTCAAGATTACTCAGACTAATGGGAAACATATCACAGGGTTTTCTTGTCAAGAATTATTCTGAGAAGATGTATCATTGCCTTCACCCAAGATAGAGCGTGGCTTGCTTAAGGTTAGCCAGTGAGTTTCTGTTTCTGGAGTCCCTAGCCCAACACTCACCATGCTGGCTCTAATTCCTTCAGTACATGAGTGTATATCAGATAAGCAGTTCAGGATTGTGTAAGCAGTATGAAAAGAGAACCATTGCTACATCTCCAATACCACAAAAACCAAGAATGAAAGGAGCTTTGTTTCTTCATGTAATTTTACAAATAAAATAGGCACAACATCTCTAGTATTTCGATTGAACTGATTCCAGCATAGATGTAGGGAAATAGCTCTGCTTGATCCTCTAAATTATTGCTGAACCCAGCAGCTATTGCTGTACCCCATCTTTCCTCCAATTACCTAATGTTCTTCTTGCTCCCCACGTTATCCACATGACAACCATGTGAAGTAGGTCAGGCAGAAAAAGTGGGTTTCGTGGCTCAGTGAGTCCAGAAACCAGTTCTCGCAAATCCCAATCCAACTCTTTAATTACTACACCACATTGGTTCCACACCATATGTAAGACCGCACTCTACTCTTCACATTCTAATTCCCAAGGAAGCTCCTACAAAGAATAAATGGTGGTTGATTCAGATGACAGCCCTATGAGGATGGAAGAAGCTGGTGTATCATGCTGCATAGACAACAGTTTCTTTATTCATAGGAAAGCTTATTGCAAATATCACATGCTGCGGTATACCGTATTGCTTCATAATACTCTTCCTAGGTTACGGTCCATTTGACCAATTTAACAAGGAGATCAGCATCTTTCGCTGTCTTAATCTATTTAGTGCACTTTTCTATAAGACATAACTGAAGATTAATCTTGAGCTTGTTTGGAAGGGTTCTGTACATTCACACAAAACAGCCAGTCAGTCCAATAGGCCTGCCTTACATCGTTTGCAAACTGAGAATATTGATGATAGCTTATTTTTAACAGAGGGCATAGTGCATGCCACATTTACATCACCAGGGGGCTAATAAATAATTATCTTTTTCAAATACTGAGGTATGGACATTGCAGATGGTTACACATATAGTAGTGACTTATCTTTATGAAAGAAGAATATGAATACAACTCATAAAGACATTCTTAACTACCAGGATAGCTTGGGGTGGTGAGAACAGAAATGAGTTTTTTTATAGATGCCGGACATCTATAAAAGGCCTCCTGGAAGTCAGGGAGTTGGCTTATCAGCTAGTGCCTGAACAAAGAAATGTCAAAGATACTGCAAACACAGAATGGTGAGCTTCTATGTGCACTTATGAAAGAAAGTGCTTTAAAAATTTGATCATTTGACCACATATATATCACATATGAAAATTGGTCACATGTGGGCAGTGTATGGTAAAGATGACAAAAGCTGTTCATGAGGAGGAACTGTCAAGAGTCAGACGCCAGTTAACAAATGTGATGACCCATGGGCCTTGTAGTCCTGCTCATGACATTGTGATGCCTGATGAAGAAGAAAACTTGGGTTTTTTACCTTCCCAGTCAGAACTGGATTCTTCCCAGACAGATTCTTCCCAGCCAGATCTGGGAACCTTGCACCTGCAAGAGGGTTATGTTCCAGAAGTATGTCAAACAAACACTGAGGCTACATCTCCTGTGTTTTCTCGCCATGAGTTTTGTAAACAACAGAGAGGTTTGGAAGCGGCCTCGCGCAGGAGTGCTAGAATAATTGCTAAGAATTTAGCCAATTAAGCCTGCTTTCCATGAGAATCTTTAAGGAGTCAAACATCTGGTCTCAGAGATTAGCTTTCGTTTCTGGTTCCCAGAGAACTGCTCTCGGCGGGAAAGTTAGACTCTATATAGGTGTTTTACCCGCGGAGTAACTTTGCGGAGTCAATTCGTCAGCCTCCGGAGCGAGTTGTGTCTGGACAGCGCGCTCCGATCCAAGCCTCGTTCCTGTTCAAGCCTTGTTCTTGTTTTCAAGCCTTCGCTCCTGTTTCCCAGCCTTGTTTACCTACGGACCTTGCCTCGCCTTTCAGGACTAAACTTTGCCTTGTTTCACGGATTTTACCAAGTAATTCCACGGATCTTGTTCTTGTTCCTTGTTACCTTGTGCCACGATTCAAGCCTTGTTTTCAAGTATCAAGTTAATTCCTAGCCTTGCTCAAGTTCATGGACTAAAGGACCTTGTCATCTCCCCTCACTTTGCCTGGCAAAGTGAGTGTTTCGGTTATTGGATTACAACTTTGGACCTTAATATTTCATATTGGACATTGTTTCTTTGGACTAATTTTGACCTTTCCTGAAAGGTCTGCTTCTGGACTAACTTTTACATTTGCTTTTATTAACTTTATATATTTCCTTAATAAAGATATTAGATAGAATCTGGCCTCTGCGTATGGTTATTGGTGCTCTGTAGCCTGGGTCGTGACAGTTTGACTCCGCCGCCCTAAGCACCAATTAACCTCGGCCAGAATGTCTACCGGAGCCGGACCTGGACCGGGCGGCCAGCCGATTACCTACACCATCGACAAGGATGAGGTGGACCGAATCCGTGATAAGCTCAATGCACAGGATGGGGAAATAAAGGGTTTGAAGGAACGCGGAATCCGTCTTCCGGCCATGGCGTTGCCAACCAAGTTTACTGGAGAAGCTTCTAAGGTTCATGTTTTCCGTCGCCAATGCCAAGCTTATCTAGAGGCCCGTGCTGCCGAGTTTCCCCAAGAAGACATCAAGGTGGCGTGGGTTTACAGTCTTCTAGACGGGCCAGCGGCCAACTGGGCGACGGCACTGTTCGACCAAGCCTCTCCACACCTAAGATCAGCGCAACGCTTCTTGGACCACCTTAAGGAGACTTGGGGAATCGAGGACAATTTGGAGGCAGCCGGTCACAAACTCCGCCGCCTCTTCCAAGGAGACAGACCCATGTCTCAGTACATAGCCGAGTTCCGAGTGCTGGCCCACAACACCGGCTGGAACGATGTTGCCCTCAGAGGACAATTTCGGGAGGGTCTCAACATTGAAATGCTGGAGGAAATCTCCAAGGTGGATCCTCCCCAAACGCTTGAAGCACTCATCGATCAATGTTTACGGGCTGAAGTCATGATTGCCAACAGGAAACAGTGGGTACGAGGCCAGAGCGGTAGAGCTGGGGCAAAACCCCCCGCTCCCGCCAGCGTTCAGCCGCGTCCAGTGTGGAGACCCCCACCACCATCCCCATACCCCAGAGGGAGCGAGGAGGTGCCGATGCAGTTGGGCAATGTGCGTCCCAGATTAGATGCCGCCGAGAAGGCCCGCCGCCAACGCCTAAATCTCTGTTGGTATTGCGGGAGTGGGGGCCACTTCGCCAGAGAGTGCCCAGCCAAAGGGAAGCCCGCCGCCCGTCTTGCGGCGGCGTCCTCCACGGAGACGAAGGCGTCTGAGGCGACTGGCACACAGCCGGCGGGGGAAGCCAACGACCGGGCGTAGAGAGGCTCGCCAACCCGGTCAAGAAACCCATTCAAGAGCCGCCAACCGGGGTCCTGTTCCTTCTAGTGGTCACCTTATGGTCAGCAAAAAAGGGACCCGTCATGATCCACGCCATGATAGACTCAGGAGCTACCAACAATTTCATTGATAGAGAGTATGCCGACTCTCTGGGATTACAATATCATGACTTCAAGAATGCCCGTGTGGTGCAAGCCATCAATGGCCGCCCTCTCAAGACGGGCCCCGTAAGCCAGTGGTCGGAACCCACCAGGATGTGGATAAGGGAACATATGGAAGAGATTTCCTTCTTTGTTACTGAGGTTCCCCATTTCCCTGTGATTTTGGGGATTCCATGGCTGACACTTCACGACCCAAGCATCTCCTGGTCCAACAGAGAACTGCAGTTTGCTTCAAAGTACTGCCAAAACCATTGCCTCGTAGCCAAGGTCTGCCATGCCACAGACACCGAACCCATTATCACCTTGCCAAAGAAGTACTCCGAGTATTGGGATGTATTCAATGAAAAAGAAGCCGAAAAATTACCCCCACATAGACCTTATGACTGTGCCATTGACTTGGTGGAGGGGGCCCCGATCCCGCGAGGGCATCTCTACTCCCTGACTGAACCAGAGCAAGAAGCTCTCAGGGAATTCATAGAGACAAACCTTCGCAAGGGATTCATCAGACCCTCTCAATCCCCAGCCGCCTCCCCAGTGATGTTTGTGAAGAAGAAGTCAGGGGAATTACGCTTGGTGGTGGACTACAGAGCATTGAACAATATCACTAAGCGGAACAGCTATCCCCTGCCCTTAATCTCGGATCTACTAGACCGACTTCGAGGAGCCAAGGTCTACACCAAGCTGGACCTACGGGGGGCTTATAATCTAGTTCGCATCAGAGAAGGGGACGAGTGGAAGACCGCCTTCCAGACTAAATTCGGATTATTCGAGTCCCGAGTTATGAATTATGGTTTATGCGGAGCTCCCGCAACGTTCCAGCATTTTGTCAATGACATTTTTCAGGACTATCTAGATCGGTTCTTGATCATCTACCTGGACGATTTTTTGGTGTTTTCTAGATCACAATCAGAACATGAGAACCACGTTAAAATGGTGTTACAACGATTGCGGGATCATGGACTTTATGCCAAGCTGGAAAAATGCGCTTTTGATCTACAAGAGGTAGATTTCCTGGGGTACCGCATCTCGCCTCTAGGGCTCTCCATGGACCCGGCAAAAGTTTCAGCAGTATTGGAATGGCGGGCGCCAACCAACAAGAAAGAGGTGCAGCGATTCTTGGGGTTCGCGAACTATTACCGCAAGTTCATTCCAGATTTTGCCCGCTGGTCTGACCCAATCACCAGCTGCATCCGTGGGAAACAGCCCTTCCGCTGGACTGATCAAGCAGAGAAAGGGTTCCAGCAACTAAAGAAATTATTCACATCCCAGCCAATCCTTCAGCATCCAGATCCTGAAACCCTTTTTGTGGTGCAAGCGGACGCCTCTGATGTGGCAATTGGGGCTGTGCTCCTACAACCGGTGGGAGATCACCTTCATCCTTGTGCCTATTATTCTCGTCAACTAACCGCACCAGAGAGGAACTATACCATTTGGGAAAAAGAACTATTAGCCATAAAGGCAGCTTTTGAAACTTGGAGACATTGGCTAGAAGGGGCCAAATTTCCCATTGAAGTCCACACTGATCATCGGAATCTAGAACATCTAAAAACTGCCCGCAAGCTAAATCAGAGGCAGCAACGTTGGGCTTTATTCTTTGAACGTTTCAACTTCCAGATTCATTATGTGACCCCAGCCCAAACCAAGCAAGCAGACGCCCTGTCACGTAAACCGGAATACGCTGCAGGACGCAGGGAGACCTTTGAATCCCAACTACTACAACCCGAGAACTTTGCCACGCTCACAGTGGGGAACACTAAATCCACTCCCATTGATTCAACTCCCTCTACTCCAGGACCCATCTGTGCTCAAGAAATCAGGGCTAGTCAGCAAGCAGATGCCTGGGCGCAGGACCAACTTCGTCAAGGTCTGCTTTTTCCCTTTTCGCTTAAAGATGGACTGCTTTGCTATAGAAATCATGTTTATATCCCACCCGGACCGGGCAGGGAAAAAGCACTTCGTCTGTGTCATGACTGCAAACCAGCAGGGCATTTCGGACTATTTAAAACCATGCATTTGATCCTAAGAGATTTCTGGTGGCCCAAGATCCGCAAAGATGTGGAAAAATATGTCAACACCTGCCCAGTATGCCAGCGCTCCAAGATAAGAAGGGAGAAGCCCTCAGGGCTTCTACACCCCCTTCCTACCCCATCTCGCCCATGGGAAATAATTTCTGCGGATTTTATCACTGACTTACCACCTTCCTGTGGATTCACCACGATCCTAGTGGTGGTGGACCTTTTCACCAAGTTAGCCCATTTCATTCCCTGTGAAGGCCTTCCCACGGCCCAAGAGACTGCAGATTTATTCCTCCAACATGTTTTCAGACTACATGGATTGCCCAAGAGTTTGGTCACAGACCGTGGATCCCAATTCACCTCTCGTTTCTGGAAGGCACTACAAAAACTATTGGGCATAGACTCTCGTTTATCTTCAGCTCATCATCCCCAAACGGATGGGCAAACGGAGCGCACCAATGCCACTTTGGAACAGTACCTTCGCTGTTATGTAAACTACCAACAGGACAATTGGGCTTCTCTGTTACCACTGTCGGAGTTTGCCTACAACAATGGAGTCCAGGCTTCTACAAAAGAAACGCCGTTCTTTGCAAACTACGGCTTCCATCCACGTTTCTTTTCCCCTGTCATTGAAACTTCAGAAGTTCCCGCAGCAGAAGATTGGCTGCAGGAACTCACAGCGGTGCAACAACTTTTGCTCCAGCAACTGGAACAAGCCAAGGAGGACTATAAACGTCACGCGGACAAACATCGCCAGCCGGGCCCCGAAATCAAGGTAGGAGATCGGGTTTTTCTGTCCACTCGCTTTTTGCCCTCCCATCGCCCTTGCCGGAAGTTAGATGCCCGTTTCATTGGCCCCTATCCAGTGGTGGCGCAATTAAACCCCGTGACTTTCAAACTTCAACTTCCGCGTTCAATGCGCATTCACCCAGTGTTTCACCGCTCCCTGCTCCTTCCGGCGGATGGTGTGCGGCCAGATGTAGACCGACCGGCCCCCGTCCCTATTTTGGTGGATGGGGAGGACGAGTTCGAGGTTCAGGACATTTTGGATTCTCGCTTTCACCGCCGCCGCCTGCAATATCTCATTGACTGGGTGGGTTTTGGCCCTGAGGAACGCTCTTGGGAAGACGCCTCCACAGTCCATGCTCCTGATCTAACCCGTCGCTTTCATCAGACCTATCCCGCCAAGCCACGACCTCGCGCCTCGGGGAGAGAGTCCCAGTTTGGGAGGGGGCTTGAGGAGGGGGATAGTGTGATGACCCATGGGCCTTGTAGTCCTGCTCATGACATTGTGATGCCTGATGAAGAAGAAAACTTGGGTTTTTTACCTTCCCAGTCAGAACTGGATTCTTCCCAGACAGATTCTTCCCAGCCAGATCTGGGAACCTTGCACCTGCAAGAGGGTTATGTTCCAGAAGTATGTCAAACAAACACTGAGGCTACATCTCCTGTGTTTTCTCGCCATGAGTTTTGTAAACAACAGAGAGGTTTGGAAGCGGCCTCGCGCAGGAGTGCTAGAATAATTGCTAAGAATTTAGCCAATTAAGCCTGCTTTCCATGAGAATCTTTAAGGAGTCAAACATCTGGTCTCAGAGATTAGCTTTCGTTTCTGGTTCCCAGAGAACTGCTCTCGGCGGGAAAGTTAGACTCTATATAGGTGTTTTACCCGCGGAGTAACTTTGCGGAGTCAATTCGTCAGCCTCCGGAGCGAGTTGTGTCTGGACAGCGCGCTCCGATCCAAGCCTCGTTCCTGTTCAAGCCTTGTTCTTGTTTTCAAGCCTTCGCTCCTGTTTCCCAGCCTTGTTTACCTACGGACCTTGCCTCGCCTTTCAGGACTAAACTTTGCCTTGTTTCACGGATTTTACCAAGTAATTCCACGGATCTTGTTCTTGTTCCTTGTTACCTTGTGCCACGATTCAAGCCTTGTTTTCAAGTATCAAGTTAATTCCTAGCCTTGCTCAAGTTCATGGACTAAAGGACCTTGTCATCTCCCCTCACTTTGCCTGGCAAAGTGAGTGTTTCGGTTATTGGATTACAACTTTGGACCTTAATATTTCATATTGGACATTGTTTCTTTGGACTAATTTTGACCTTTCCTGAAAGGTCTGCTTCTGGACTAACTTTTACATTTGCTTTTATTAACTTTATATATTTCCTTAATAAAGATATTAGATAGAATCTGGCCTCTGCGTATGGTTATTGGTGCTCTGTAGCCTGGGTCGTGACAACAAACAAAACAGAGTTTATTCCGAAACTAAGCCAAAAATAACATAAACACAGAAAGTATCCTTGAAACACTTCACTTATCAGTGTTTCAAGAGTAGTTTGGACAAAAATAACTTAAAAAACAAGCCACGCCATTTTCCCATGCTGGCATTCAATAAAAACTAAAAAGACGCTTCAATTCAGCTTTGGAGAACAAATAGAGTTGACTGCAAGAAAATATGCAAAATAAACGAAGGCTTGAAACCTTCCAAAAGCTACAGAGTATAACTGAAAGTGCAAAAGCCTCTTTTGGCTCCAAACCGTTTCTGAAAACAGACAGCCGGCTCTGCGGATTTAAAGGGACAGTTCCCAAAAGAAAAACAGCAAACTGGCTTGAAAACAAACAAACTAGAAGAGCAGTAAACTGCTTCCACGGTGCAGATAAAGTCGAAAGCTTCAAAGGGATGATGAATAGCCGTCGTCAGGAGAATCCAAGGTCAGGTCAGGAGGCAGCAGCAAATTCCGAAAGGCAAACCAGTAGTCAGAAGCCGGGAGTAGTCGTCAGTCAGAGGGCGTAGACAGAAGCCAGGTCAAATTCAATCCAAAGTCCGAAGAGGGTGCAGTCATCCAAACCAGGTCCACGATAAGACACAGCGAGAGCCAAGCCAGATGGTATCAGCAGCTAGAAATAGTAATCAGAATGCAGTCCAGGGAAACCCACACAGTTCCATCCTTCTGCTGCAGAGCAGTCCCAGATAACTTACATCCGAATCACAGTCCAAGTCCAGTCTTCACGGAAACACAGAGATCCCAATGGTGCCTCAGCAATACCTTGCCACACGCAAAGTGCAGTGGCCAAACATTCCCATTTTATTCCCCTTCCTCCTGGGTGACCAAACACTCACACCCAAACACCAGGTGTCCCAAATCTACTCAGAGTCCGAACTCCACACAGCTAGAGCTCGTGGATCCGGAGTACCTAGCAATTCGTCGGAGTCCCAATCATCCTGCCCACACTTAGCCCCATGAACACTTAAAGAACCATCCGCCCTTCTCCAAGCATCCCAAGTGGGATCAGCTCCTGCAGAAACCCCAGGTTCAGTAGTATCCATAGGCCCCAAATCCCCAGACATCTCCGGTGGCTGTGCCCATTCAGTGCCCACTTCCCCAGCCACCACCTTTTCCTCAGTATCCATTTCCCCAAACTCCCCATCTGAATCTTCCTCAGAAGATCCCCCATATAGCTCTTTAAGTCGCTTCCTGTGCAACTCCTCCAGTGAACCCTCATCACGAGGGTTTTTTCTTCCTCTTCGAATCCCATTACCATCAACCATAATCCCCGAAGGCGCAGTCACAACAGGAACACACAGGAAATAAGAAAGTGTAGCAGTTTCTTTTACCCGATCCTCGAAGGAAGAATTAGATTCTGCTCCTTTCTCTCCTCTCTTTCCTGCTGGAATAACTCAGTTTGCAGAAATTGAAATAAGCTGACACAAGGGTAAAATGGGAGGAGCGAGAAAGTGATGTTTTAAAAACAACTGGGAAAGTGGAATGACAAAGTATTAATAGGGACTGTCACTGCCAAATCAGAACAGTTGGAAACTATTCTCCCATTTTACTGAAGTGATACAGCATATCTGACTTGTAGTACAAACTATCTGAGGAGCTTTACCAAAGGGAGGGGAAGAGCATCTTGCATTGTTCCTTCAAAGTTCATTCTGAAATCAAGAGTAGATTCACTGGATAGCTGACTTAGAACTTGCCAAGCTGCCAGTGATCTGTGTAGATTAAATTAAAAGTTGGCATTAAATTAAAAAACATGTGTCCAAAGCTCAGCTTGTTTTCTATGAATCTGTGCAGTATTGTATACAGCTAATAGAAGACACATTATATCAAATGTATATGCTTGTGTTGATGTTATATCCAAAAATATTTTGAAGAAATTGACAAAGCTATTTTAGTTTTTTTAAATTAAATTTCATAATTCTCTGTCATGTACAAGTCATCCTTCAAATAGCCATTCAAATAGTCATGCACACAAGTTTAATATTGTGTGCTCCGTTATATGAAAATGTTGGATATACTGTATAACTACATAATAGGCTGTGAATGGTCTACACAAATTCTTTTATGGGAAAAACTGCACAAGTTCTGTTGCACAGAAGTAATTTCCACCATTTCTAAAAACATGCACAAATATTTTACAGTTGTGTAGATGAAAATGGCATAGTCTTTTTGTTTTTGTTGTTCTAAATTAGCTTCTCCACACAGACTCTTGTAAACAGCCCTATGTTCAAAATACTTTGTTACTAGCTACTGATAGACTGTATTGGAAAGAAAACATCTTTTGTTCTCATTCAACCTGGCAACAAGAGCTAATCAAGCTATTCTGTTGTAATCACTATTTATTTAATGGCGAAGTAAGGAATGCTTTTGAACTAATACACAATAGCTGGTGAACTGTGGGAAAACGTGTACCTTTTCTCTCCAAAAATTTGCTTCACTAAATCTCTGAGTAGCGAAGGCAGGATTGCTACCTTTTTATCATTTTCAGCTTTATGTGTTTTCTCTCTTATTTTCTTTCCAATTAACACTTTTCCTCATCAGCGTCAGATCCTATTTTTCCTGGGAAAGCGCAGATGTCAGCAGTTCTAGCATAATCATAAGCAAAGCACACAAAATGTTGGGTGACTAAAGGCCACAACTTTATTTGGTTACAGCTGATCAGAATTGGCACACCCATTAGGTCATGGATTCTCTATCTATAACTGGACCTCTTGGGCAAATTGCAATGTTTGAGCCTAAAATGAAGGCAACCAAAAACCTCCTCTGAATATTTATTACCTAACGTAATCCTTAGGATACGATTACCATAGGTCAGAGTTGACTTGAAGGCACATAACAATACATTTTAGTGAGGCCCCTGAAATTCTCCAATGTTTGTATCTGCATGATACAAACTGACTTTAGCATGCTTGGTCATTACTGAAAAGACCTATGAGCTCTGTCTTCAGGATACATGTAAAATTGGGTCAGAGTATTACTTTTAGAAGTCCCTAAATATCCCTGCAGTATCCCACTAGCAGGATTTGAAGAGTTGGAGCCCAGTAGTTGGTTGGTTAGTTTTAGGCAGCATTTAAAAAAAAAGTTTAAGAATGTTGTACCAAATCAAATATAGATGTTCATCTGGTAACTACAGTACAGAGATTTAATTGGATCTAACCTAGAACTGGAAGATAGTTCTCAGAATCCCTCAACTCCTGTGGTCATGCTGGCAGGGATATTGTAGGAGTATACGGAGAGAAACAAAACCCAAAGGAATTTTGCTACTTTCCCTTCTAGGTCAATGCTATTCCTTTGATATTTTGTGGTATTATATGCCACTTGCATGATACAAACTGATTAATCTGTTTGCACCTATTCAGCAATCTAGTCCTGATTTGTTTCCAGCCAAAATACAGTGGTGGCCACAATTCATTTTTCATATATCCTGACCTATTATCCTGAATAAGATACCTATTTGTGTCCACTTTAAAGTCCATTGCTATTGAGCGGGTTTGCCAAAAGTGAGTGACACCCTACTAAAACATACCATTCTCCCAGATTTTTCATGTGGAGATTGGACATCCATAGCACCTCTTTCTACAGCATTTTTTCCCCATGTAACCCTTCTTGATATGGTGTTCTTGGATTGGCTCCACATGTTTATGGTAGCTATTTGTGCAAGGTTGGTAGCTACAAGAACTAGCCCAAGATTAAATCTTCCCATGCTTTGCTGGATTGCAGGGTGGGAAACTGGTAGGGTCCAGTGACAAATAGCCCTCTGTGGGTCACATCACTAATACAAACCCCAAATACCCCTGTTTCCTTCTGTAACAAGTTCCAAAATGACTATAGGGAAAGAAGTACTTTCTTTTCCTTTTTGCATCTGTAGATGAAAAAATGATGTATTTGTTATGGAGACATTCTGAAAGTGGAGACAGGAAGTGAAGGCTAATCCCTTTGAGTTTTCTTAGTGTTTAGCACCTTAATGAACCGCAGGAGCCAGAAGATGCCAAGGAAGCAGGAGTGCATACTTTAAAATGCTAGTCTAATGAAGCCCCTAGTCCAATCCAGAAGTACACAACTAAACCACTCATGAAAGATGCCTGCCCAACTCCTGCTTAAAGACCTCCAAATGCTCCAATGCTGTTGTGTGTTTGGGAGGGTGCATGTGGCCACTAGAATATTTCTAGCTACACTTGGCTACAGTTTTACCAATAAGTACACTACCTAGGAAAGGCAAACAGCTCTTACAATCAAGAATTCTTCCAAATGTTTAGGTGAAATCTCCTTTTTTGTAACATGAACCCAATGGTTCATGTTTCAGTTTCTATAGGAGCAAAAACCAAACTGCCCTTCGCTTATTTAAAGACAGGCACTATGTCCCATCTCCCAGTCTTCTACAAGCTAAATCTAGAGATGCCTAGAGAGGTGTTCAAAAATGTTTCTTAAATTTGGAGTTTTCCCACTTACTTAGAATTCCTGCACCCCTCAACCCCATGAAGGTGGAGGACCTACTATAAAAACGCTTCTTTTCACAGAGTAGCTTTTGATGCACAATACACAACATTAAATCGCCCTGAGCCAGAAAACACACTGTCACATGAGATAGAATATTTTTTTGGAGAAGTTGTTTATTGGTTTTGTTTGTAAAAAATGTACCCACTACAAGTAAAACAGATTTTTCTTGGGTAATTTATGGCTCAACTGGAAACAAATTCTATATGTCATATGACTGTAAACTGACAATACTGTTTACAACACTGCAGGCCATAAAATATCTACCTTGTATATCTGGTTTGGTGTGAATTTGTCAAGAAAATCCTTTAATGAAGCAAGAGCTGGAAGAAGTTATAAAATATAGAAAAATATAATAAAGTAAAATTAAATAGTGGTGATAGCTCTAATTAACTTTACAGTTAAAGATGAAAACAAAAAAGCTAAAGCCACAATTGAGACCATACAAAACTGCTGAAAGCTAAGAGTGACTCTCAATTAAAAATGTAAGCTTGCAATAATTAAAACTAAAACAGATGAAAATCCTTAAGCTCTCTTTATATTCAAAGAATTGAGAAATAATGCAGGACTCACTGAACAAGTTCAGCAGTTTACAGAAATTCAGTCGAGTGCAGCTACTTGGAACAATTAAATCAATTCAGAAAAATAAAAGAAAAAAATCACAAGAAGCAGTGGAGCTCAGAACAAAATAACTTTTTTGTTCCTTTTCCCCCTTGTCAAGAAAATGTGACTCTGGGGCATGGATGAGGATTGAGTCGAATCAGGCAGGTTTGGGTGGCTTACTTTTCTCCTCTAGTACTCAATACAGTTTTATAGGTTGGTGTAACTGAGAAAACAACAGTGTAAGCCAATATTCAGAGAAGTCACTTCACTGAATACATATCGGCAGAACCAGCTGTTATTCTAACTAATCTCAACGCAGAGCCTGGTAAACCAGTGATATGAAAGAGATAGCATATAATAAATGTATGGAAGTGGACATGTGTTGAACATTTGCCTGTGGTCTAAGCAATGCGTAATTCAACAACTTAACTGTTTGACTAGCTCATGTAGCTATCTCATCCCCCGTTTTGTTTTTTCAAGTGGATGGATATATCGGTTTTTTGAATTAGTACCAGCAGCTACGTCCTTGTGTGACCACTGCGATATATTTTTGGTTTCTTAGGTAGCAATGTTTGTGCTGCACTTGGGCAGTGCCACCTTCTTGCTCACGGAGCCAGTGATAAGCGCAATGACAACGGGAGCAGCAACGCACGTCGTGACTTCACAAGTGAAGCACCTCTTGGGAATGAAAATGCCGTATATCTCAGGGCCCCTGGGATTCTTTTATGTGAGTATATGTAAAGCCTAGCTGGTTTTTCCCCCACACATCTTTGCATTTCAGCTTAAATTGTAAGATCCAGTCACAGTACTAATCTTTCCTCATGTGCAAATATGCAAAAATACCTTGAGAACCTTATACTACCCCAGACCACCTCTGTTTTTCTCCATATCCCCTCTCAAAATAGTGACAGGAAGCCAGACAATGCCACTTCTTGTCACCATTTTGAGAAGGACTGCAGAGGAAAATACAAGTATTTGAGTTTGCCATGTGTACGCATGTGTCCAGTATGAGGAAGTCTGAGGGAAATGTCCGCTCAACCACACACAGTTGCCCATTCCTGCAAGGCTACACTGGCCGGTAAATCTGTGGCCAGCTTGGATCAGCAATTGCCAGAGGTGGGAGGTAGCTGCACACACTCTTCCTCACATGAAGCAGTAGTGGGTCAGAGTCTATATATGGTCTATCTGGGCCAAGTCCACAGCAGTCTTTCTGGACCATCATCTTACCGTTCATGTTGCTGGTTCCAGGTGACCAAAAAGTTCCATGAAGAACGAAGGACCCAGTTTCTCTATCTTCTTCCTTTTCTTTTAGACACCTCTATGGTCATTTGGGAATACCCTGTTTCCCCGAAAATAAGGCATCCCCGAAAAATAAGACCTAGTAGAAGTTTTGCTGAATTGCTAAATATAAGGCCTCCCCCAAAAGTAAGACCTAGCAAAGTTTTTGTTTGGAAGCATGCCCAGCGTCTGCCAAACAGAACACCAGAGCATACAGGATTGGTAAATGTATGTACCAGTTGTACATGGAAATAATGGTAGTAACAAAAAATTCTTGATAGGATTCACAGTTTGTCTGGTTATGCTGGTTTGTGATGACAACTAATGTACAGTATATAATAAATGTTCATTTTTTTGTTCAGCAATAAATGTGAATTCTTCTTCATGGAAAAATAAGACATCCCCTGAAAATAAGACCTAGCACATCTTTGGGAGCAAAAATTAATATAAGACACTGTCTTATTTTCGGGGAAACACGGTAGTGGTGGTTGCAACACCACATCTAAGTTGGTTTTAGATGTCTGGTTTATTTTGTGTTTACTGTATTTTTATCTATAGCCTTATCAAGGCATTGGATGTTTACCTTTTTTACCCATTGGAATCCTCCCTGAGTCCCCTAGGGGAGATAGGGTGAAATATAAATAAAGTTGTTATTATTCTTACTATTATTATTTATAACATAGGCACAATTTGTTCCCTTTCCCCCATGCTGGTGAGCAATCTGGTTTCATAAGTCTTGAATCCCACAATTGTTCAGTGTAGGTAAAATTATGTGGATAGATGGGTTCTAGCTGCTGAATAAATGCTGAGGAATTACAGATTATAAAGACAAATTATAATGTCAGGCAGTCATAAGGAATGTAGGCAAATGATATTTTTGGCTTGATGGAACAGTAACAGGATACATACTTTTATAAAGTAACATTTTGGTTTTGATTGCACTGAGTAATGACAGTGGGTCATTTCTCAAAAGAATGCTGTGAGTAACAAATTATTTTGAAAAAGCAATGTACTAAACTTTTTGTTAGTTTGAATTGCTACCAGAAAAATGACCCATAAACCACATTGTTGTATGTCCAGCAGTTGCTCTGGTATTAGCAATTCATATCTAGGATCCAAAGAATTGTGTTTCTTCAACTCATGCCATATCACTTTTGGGAGCAAAAGGATTTTCCATACCACACGGTGATGGCAGGGTCTCATGCTTGGAGAAAAACAAGATATAAATAAAATAAATAAATGATTTGTGGTGGGGGGATGAATCAGCTTTACAAAAATTAAACATCCCACTGATCCCAGTTTCTTAGCTGAACGTCTAAAATGGATCCCACATATTTGTATATTTACGTATGCCTTTTTTTCCACTTGTGTTATCACCTCTTAGAATCTCCAGTTACTGCTTCTCTTTTATCTGCACATTATAATAATCACATAAGTGATACAATAGGTTTTTTAATTTTACTTCACCTCTTTGAAAACAGTCTCATGAGATGCAATATCTAACTTCCCAACAGTATCTGAAAGTGTTTGTGCTAATTTCTAAATTGTATTCTATCTTGACTAGTCTAGTTTCTTGTGTAGCTGGGTATGTCAAAAATAATGAACTGTGTGACATTGCACACAAAGTCTCATGGAAGCCCTATAATGATAACCAAGGTGAAACACATTTTTCATCACTGCTTTGGCAACAAGAAAATTAATTATAGTATCTCAGTTTTTATTTATATCAAAACTAATGTGAGGAGTCAAATTGTTTATTCATGAGATACACTGAGCTGCATTTGTCAATATATTTATGAATGGATCATGTTATGATGAATGCTTTTTATTATCAGACAAGTTTAAAGATAGTTTCTGAAAGGGATGTGACATACTAATGCATCCCATCTGGAGCTCTCCATTTATTTGAGACTACAACTACTATTAGGCTCAGCCAGCAAGCCAAGGGTTAGGAATGATGAGGTTTGTAGGAAAAAAGTCTAAGAGTTTGTGGGTTTTCCATGAGTTAATTTTATTTTCAATTTTTAAAGGATCACCATTTGATGTGACCTATTCAAAATAACTAAATAACTCAGCAGTGCAGATGCATAATTAAAATGCAATATAACATTTAAGCCAAGATACCGGGAAACTCAGAATAAACATAGTTTAAAAGTGTCATTGGATAAAGCTTATTAAAATTGTTGCTATTTATTCAAAGTGATACTTAGAAAGAATGAATTTAAGAATAAGAACTTTCCATTCACCTTTTGGACCTCATAGATACAATATGTATATTGACTATTCCTTGATATACTATTAGTATCAAAGTATAACCTTCATCTATTGTGAGCCAACTTTTCATTTAAATTTCAAGAAAAGATTACGCCACCTACTGGTGGTTATTGATATTTAAATTCAGTGTGGATGCTAGAATGCATAGTATGATATAAAAAATAAATAACTGTACCTATGGGATGGAAGTGCTGTTACAACCCCTGTTATTCAGGCTTGCCTATGTTTAGAACATTTCTTGTGCTTATAACACAATGTAACAAAATGTGAACATTTTTCTGTTCTTGGTTTGCAGGTGTTATTTCCTGTTTAATTATATGGTATTTACTAGGAATGTAGTTGTTATCCTTCAGAGACTTCGTTTTTGTGGCTGCCACAAACTATGTTCAATTGGTTGAGACTCTATGAGATATTCATTAGAAAATGATAGCAAAATGTGCTGTAAGATGTACTGCAAAAAGAAGTTTTTAATCAATGTTTTCCGTGTTTTTATGATAGAACTAATTAGGAAAGGACATTTATAACCCAGGAACAACAATCATCTTACATAGTGTAATTAACCCACAGTTGTTTTTCAAATTCTTTTTGTTTTCTGTTCTTTGCTGTATGAACTTACACATCCAACCTTCTCCTGCATCTTTACACTGCTGGAGGAGATTGGTCATGATAGACAAAAGGCCTTTTCACATTACATGACTATATTTATTTATTTCATTTATAAACCACTTTTTTCACTCAAAGCAGGACTCAAAGCAGTGTACAGCATTATACATGGCAAAGATTCAATGCCTCACATCCATGTAAAAATATAAAAACATTAAAAGAAATCACGCATGGCCATAAATTAAATAATTAAAAAACTATTTATGCCATCAGCATAATGATAAAACATTAAAACATTAAAACATTGCATCGATCCCATGGTGTTCTTTAGCTACTGGCATATTGGTATTATTCATCGAATGCCTGTTTACACAGCCAAGCTTTGAGCTGCTCCCTAAATGCCAGGAGGGAGGGGGTGATCTAATCACACTCGGGAGGGACTTCCACAGTCAAGGGGCCACCACCGAGAAGGCTCTTTTCTCGTCCCCACCAAGCACACCTGTGAAGGCGGGGGGACCGAGAGCAGGATCTCCCTGGCCAATCTTAACAACTGGTTCATAAAGGGAGATGTGTTCAGACAGATAAGCTGGACCGGAACTGTTTAGGGCTTTATAGGCTAAAGCCAGCACTTTGAATTGTGCTCGGTAGCAAATTGGCAGCCGGTGTAGCTGACGCAACAAGGAACCTTGCTGCTGCCCATTGGACTAATTGAAGCTTCCGAACAGTCTTCAAAGGCAACCCCACATAGAGCGTGTTGCAGTATTCCATATGGGATGTAATGAGAGCGTGGACCACTGTGGCCAAGTCTGACTTCCCAAGGTATGGGCGCAACTGGCGCACAAGTTTTAATTGTGCAAAAACTCCCCTGGCCACTGCTGAAACCTGGGGTTCCAGGTTCAGCGATGAGTCCAGGAGAACTCCCAAGCTGCAAACCTGCACCTTCAAGGGGAGTGTAAATTCATCCAGCACAGGCTGTAATCTTTCGACTGACCTCTGTCTTGTCTGGATTCAATTTTAATTTGTTCGCCCTCATCCAGACCACCACAGCTGCTAAGTATCAGTTTAGGACCTGAACAGCCCCCTTAACAGCAGGTGGAAAGGAGTAATAGAGTTGAACGTCATCTGCGTGTAGAGGACATCAAACTCCAAAACTCCGGATGATCTCTTCCAGTGGCTTCATGTAGATGTTAAATAACATGGGGGACAGTACGAGCTCTGCGGGACCCCACAAAACAATGGTTGCAAGGCTGAGCAGGTGTCCCCCAACAACATCTTCTGGGAACAGTCCTCCAGGAAGGATTGGAGCAATTGCAGAACAATGCCCCCAAGTCCCATTCCCGCAAGGCGTGAAGTGTGGTCTACGGTATCTAAGGCGGCCGAGCAGTCCAACAGGGACACACTCCCCCCCCCATCCAGTTCCTGGTGTAGATCATCCACTGAGGCGACCAAGGCTGTTTCAGTTTCATACCCTGGCCTAAAGATAGATTACGAAGGATCTAGATAAGCAGTGTCTACCAAGAACCACAAACTATAGCACTGTGATTCCATTTTAACTGTTACAGCAACATAATAATAATAATAATAATAATAATAATAATAATAATAATAATAATAATAATACTTTATTTATACCCCGCCACCATCTCCCCAATGGGGACTCGGGGCGGCTTACATGGGGCCATGCCCAGAACAATACAATATAAACAGCATATAAAAGAACAACACATCACAACACAGTGAACAATACAATAAATAATAATATCCATTACAATACAAATCAAGGAAACAATGAAAACAGGGCGGACCACATGAACATTAAGTTAAAACTCAGGGTGAGAAAGACATAAGAATAAAAACCATAGCGAACAGGGTCATAAGGAAGTGGTGTAGTCTAGAGGATAGATATTAGAGGGAGCAACGGAAAAGAAATATAAAATAGTTACTCTCCAAAGGCACAATGGAAGAGCCATGTTTTCAAGTCTTTCTTGAAGGCTACTAATGTGGGGGCTTGCCTAATCTCAATGGGCAGTGAGTTCCACAATCGGGGGGCCACAGCAGAAAAGGCCCTCTCCCTTGTTCCCACAAGGCGGGTCTGGGATATTGGCAGTGGCGACAGGAGAGCCTCCCCTGATGATCGAAGGGATCGGGTAGGCTTATGATAGGAGATACGGTCACGAAGGTAGGTGGGTCCCAAACCGTTTAGGGCTTTATATGTGATGGTTTACACCTTGAATTGCTACAGATACCTGGGATTTGTAGTTTGAGGAGGTACCTCAGGCCCTCTGGCTGAAAGTTGTAAACATCTCTCAAAATTGTATATTCTGTACTATGAAAGAGCCCAAACTGCCTTTTCTGGACATTTTGGTGCCATTGCCAAATTTTCAAACAATGGACTCCTAGATAATGCAACACAACATGAAAAATTTACTTCTTTCTAGATTTTCTCAATCAAATGAGGAGCTCAAATACAACTTTCCCCATGTTCTGGGTTGAAGTTGGAAAACTTACTTTTAGTCACTTACATCCCCAAGTCTTTTTTCTTCTGGTTGCAAATGGTGCAAAAATGGTCTTCACAGAATTTCTTTTAAGGGACAAGATTTTTTTTCTTTAAACTTTTATTATTTAGTTTTATATGTGACATATTTGTTTAAAGGGGTCACTTTATTTTTGTTAAGGGGCTGTTACAAATTAGACACAAATTCCATTTACACGTCTGTACATATGGGTTGATTTGGAGAGATTCCAGTCAGATCCCCATCCAGAAGACTGTGCAATAAATCTGATAATTTTAGTTGCCATGGTACTAGTTTTATATGAAAAATAGAGTTAAGTAATTATGTGTAGTTCAGCAGGCACAAGTGCAGGGGAAAAGGCAAATTTGGCAACCATGACATTGTTCTGTGCTTCCCCCAAAGAAAAAATAGCTTCGTAATTTTTAGCGTATTGCCCAATTCTTTTGTTTTATGTTCCCTTTCACAATCTCCACTTATTGAAGCCTTTCTCTCTCTTTTTCTTTTTGGCTTGAACAACCTGAGAGCTCCAGAGCAGCACTCATGGCTGTTAATAAAGTGGAGTAAGAGAGTCATAAGGAAAACAATCCAGTAAAATGTTTTATTTTATAGAATGAGATCATAATTCAAGTCTGAGCAAATGAGATGTATATGGAGAGAACTAACCTGTTCAGAAGATCCCATGGGATCCATAAGTATCACAAATACATTGCAAATCATAACCTGATATCACACCACCATTGGGTTCAATAAAATCTTCTCAAATATAAGATTCCATTTAAATGTACCATGTCCTTTTACATGAATAGAGAACCTGTTTTCTCATTGGTGATAGTGGCCTGCATCTATGTGGATCCCAGATATTTCACACACTTTATCTTGTTTTTGCCAGACCTCACCTGGAATACTGAATCTAGTTCTGGGCACCTTAATGTAAGAAGGATATTGACAAGCTGAAGAGGAGCAACCAAAATAATAAAAGGGCAAGCAAAATAATAAAAGTTCTGGAAAGCATGACCTGTGAGGAGCAGCTTAGGGAGTTGGGTATGTTTAACCTAGAAAAGAGAGGTTAGGTGACATGATAGCTATGGTTAAATATTTACAAGGATGTCATACTGAAAATAGAGTATACTTCTTTCCTTCTGCTCCAGAGGAAGACACAGACTACAGGAAAGGAGATTCCACCTATACATTAGGAAAAAGTCCCTGGTGGTAAGAACTGTTTAACAGTGAAATATGCATCCTTGAAGTGTGGGGGAATCTTTTTTTTAGGTTTTTAAACAGAAGCTGGGTGGCCATATGTCAGCAATGCATTGGTTAGACTGCATGGCCCTTGTGGTCTCTTCCAATTCTATCATTCTGTGATGCAGTAGGCAGGAAGAGTGAAGATGCTCAACTGATAAAATATGGACTGTGATATTGGAATGCACTGCCAAGTCTATAGTAAACAGTGGCCTCTGGTTCTCCAAACACATTGTAGTTGTGCATTTGGCTCCCCAGTGTCTGTACTTACTTCTTCCTGATAGCTCCATAACTACATTCAGTATTACGGTATTACTTGAGTCTGAGCCACCCCTTTTTTTCAACTAAATGGCATAGGCAAAATTGATGTATGCATTAGATTTTATGGTCTCATTCCCAAGGCCTTCAAAAATGAGGGATTGGTTTGGAAGCAGCTGTGCATAATGCCAGTTGAGAACTGTGTTTGCCTGGAGAAGAAGCATGGCATCTTCTGAGCTGCCTGCCTCCATAATGAAAGGCCCAACAGCACAAGCAAGATCATTTCAGGGAGACAGGCAGCAGAATGGCCAACAGGCAAGGAGAGGCCATGCCAATTCACCAGCCTCGTGCTATTCCTAACTGCCTGCCTCCCTGATGTGACTTTGCCTGTGCATTATATTTGTCAGCAGATCTTTCTTTTGGTAATGTGCACCTCAAAACTGAGGTGTGCATTACATTCGATGATACACTATACTGGAAAAAACACAAGAGATAGAATTGGGGATTCATAACAGTATAGGAAATTATTATATACCATGTTGGGGTGTTGATTTATCTCTGCATTTTCTGCAGTTTTCACAAGGGGCAGGCAGCTGCAGAGACACACTGTTTATCCCCATAGCAGGCTAAATCAGCCAAAATCAAAACTGGAAATAATGTCTTTATTTTTTCAGATTTTTTAATGGCTTAGGGGTGCTGGGTTCTGGGGTGCTATATTTCAGTTATAAGTTCCATTAGAATTGGTTTCCCAATTTTTGCCAAGTTTTCACCATGTTTGTATATGATGCAGAAGCTTTTGATGATCTGACAGTTGGCTACGTTGAAACTGTAATCCAAAAAGTAATTTTCCAAATCTTTGCCCCCATCATCCAAAGTCAAAGTAAGGGTCTTCTGGATTCTACAAGAAAGATGGTGGCGGCTCTTTCTTGTCCTTTGCTCCAGGCAGCAAAATAACTGGAACCAGGCCTGAGAACAAAATAGAAGCATAATATAGGATATTTTAGGGCTTTATAACCATCTAATTCTTCATAATGGTGTAACTGATGGCTTTGCTGTCACCTCCAAAATGTCCAAAGGATGTTGACTTCCTCTGATGGCAGGATAATGTCACCTATATTTTTCAAAGTGGCTACTTTAGATTGGCCTTAGTTCTCTACAGAGCCTTGAAAATTCCAACAAATGAAGCGTTACCAATAAATCATCCATTTTCCAACCATACTTTTCAGGACAAGGGATGGCAGGATGCCACCCGAGAACTGGAATGCTGTGTTGCAAGTTTTCTGAAAATAAAACTATTTTAAAAATTTTAAATATTAATACTAAGTGTTCATGGTTAGGATCTAGTCCCTTAATTTTTATAAACGACCTTTGGAATGAAGTTTTAGACCTAAATCGTTTTTGAAAAGCAACTTTATCCCCAAATCTGTGTTGCATTTGGCTACCAAAAGTTGAAGAGAAGCATTTTAAAGCAATATAATGGAGAGGCTTTTTGCCTGTAAAAGTGGATTGATTTTAGAGTAGGCTCCAAAATCTAAATTATTTGCTTTCATAGCTTACCCCATTTGGAGAACTAGCCTTAATGGTTTGTCTCTACCCTATTAGATTTGCTGACATGCCAATATCACCAGACCTTATTCTTTGTTGGCAATGCCCTTCTCCATTATAAAGCTATAATTTGATAGATTTTGGTAGCCCAGTGTGAATCAGTACACCAAATAGTGGACCGAAGTCTCATTTTTTCTGTTTAAGAGAACGTTTTTCTGCGCAATCCTGTTGTGCTCATCCACCAGTTCAAACCACCACAGGGCCCACTGTGGAGCCTGGAGGACTGGAACGTTCCATTTGCAGATACTGTGGAGGGCCACGTGGTGCATTTGTGACTTCTTTTTAGGGTGACTGATTGTAATGATGCATGTGTTCTAGTAGCTTTTTAGTCTGGTTTTACTGCTGAGGGAAAGCAGTGTTTCAGGGTGGAGACCTTCCCGCTCCAAAACAACATTTATAACATTGAGAAGAGTTTTTAAATACTCCTTAAAAGTGTTTCATGGATTTCTTTTTGTAAGGGTGTGGTCTGGTGGACGTCCCAAGGTGCTCTGAATTGGCCAAAAATACACACAAAGGGTAGGATGCTCTGTGGGCTTCACAATTCCCATCTCAGAAAGAGTATAGGAGAAATTGCATTGCTCAAGACGTTGCAGAACTACAACCACCAGCATCTATCATCTTTAGTTATATCAACAAGATGTGATTGGAATTACAGTCCAGCAACATCTGGAGGTACACATGTTCTCATTCCTACTGTAGAGAATGGGGCATATGCCACTTGTTTGGGAAGAACTCTGTGGTCTCAGAATCTTTGAAATGCCTTGGGGTCACAAGATTAAAGAGCAAGAATTGATTGTGGTATTGACTGAACTGTTACTCAACTTGTTACTCAACTTGTAGGGATTGGATATATCTATTATCGCCAAACCATAAGTCAGAACTTAATGTCATTTAGGATTCAAATTTTGTAATGCTGTAATTTGTAATTACATGTTGTAGGTAAAGGTAAAGGTTTCCCCTGACGTTAAGTCCAGTCATGTCTGACTCTGGGGGTTGGTGCTCATCTCCATTTCTAAGTCGAAGAGCTGGCGTTGTCCGTAGACACCTCCAAGGTCATGTGGCCGGCATGACTGCATGGAGCGTCATTACCTTCCCACTGAAGCGATACCTATTGATCTACTCACATTGGCATGTTTTCGAACTGCTAGGTTGGCAGGAGCTGGAGCTAACAGCGACCGCTCACGCCACTCCCGGGGTTTGAACCTGGGACCTTTCGGTCTCCAGCTCAGTGTTTTAACGCACTGAGCTGTAATGTTGTAATTTATTCCCACTTGATTTCAAATGTTGTAATTTATTCCCATTTGACTTCAGCGGAAGGTTTATTGACCGCAATAAAGGCAACTGACTGATTGGCTGACTGACTGCAACTCCAACTGTTACTTCCAACATTGGGTTAACATAACCAATAGCAGCAGTTTTAGGAGTTGAAGGCTACAATAATCTATCCCTAAAATAGAAGGTTGCCTTTGAAACAGAGTATTGTTCCCTGTGAAGTGTATTGTGTTCAAGCAGAAAGGTGGGATATAACTAACTGACTAATTAGATACATGACCATTGACCACCACAGTTCTCACTATAGAATTTGTACTAAAGAAGGCTTATATCTGGCTGTTGTTTTCAGGCCTTCAGAAAATGTGTCTTTCTATGCAGTAGAATAACTTTGGCATGGGCTGCTGAAATGATGCCATATAGAGATGCAATATAAAATATAATATAATTAAAACATAATATAATGAAATCATAAAGAAATCAACATCAAAATGGAAGTAAACTATCAATATTAAAACACTAGTTGACAATCTTGCTGTAGATCTTTGTACCAGCTAAGCATTTTTGGGTGGCCACCCGGACAGAAAGAACGTGACAGTATTCCAAACAGGATGCAAGTAAATCATTTGTTCCTGTGGCCAGATCAGATGTCTCCGGAATTAGTTGGTGCACTAGTTTTAAGTTACAAAATCAATCCAGGACACCAGAAACCTGGGTCTCCAGGCTCAAAGCTGAGTGCAGAAATATGCCCAGAAGGCTTACCTGTGACTCTAGGGGGAATGTAATCCAACCAGGCATAGTATAAATTATTTTATATCTTTTGACTCACCAGAATCAATACTATTTTCAAATACTCTACTCTGAATATACTGTAATTGTGCCTAGATTCAGTGCTGGCTGATGGCTTCTAGACAGTTGGGCAATGAATCTGGCTCTATTTGTATTGATACTATAAAGGAGCTAGCCACAGTGCTGAACTCTTTTAAAGTTCAGACTAAACTACTTTAGGCTGAGTTGCTTTATTTCTCCTTTCCTTTAAAGTGCAAAAAAAAAACCTAGAGTGAATTTATCACCTCACTGACATTGAAGGCAGCAGCTACTGCTGTGTAGATCAAACACGGTAGTTGGATAATGCCACCAGCCAAGAGGAAGACATTAGTGGTGTATACGTGTGTGTATTATATCCCCAATAGGTTATAATTCAGCCCAATTAGCTTCCATGGGGAATTTATGAATGTTATCTTCACTGAAATTAGTAAATGTTGGTGGAAGCGCCTTTTTGGTGGCTTTTAAACAGGCTGGAAGGCCATCTGCCGGGGATACTTTGATTGTTCTTTTCTTGCATGGCAGGGACTAGCTAGCCCACGTGGTCTCTTCTATTATTCTAGGATTTTATTATTCTCTTTGTTTGTCTTGCCTTATCAAAGTAGAAAAATCGTTTCATCAATCATTTCCAATTGAATGGTTATGTGTGCCAGCTGTTATTTAAAGTTTCTAATGTATTACAGAATTAGAATCATGGAAGAATTTCTGAATGCAGGAGGCATGTTCACAAGTGAATCATTTTTCTTTTTGATCTACAGAATTATATGCTGCTTTGTCTTTGATACAATGTGTGATGGTAGAAATAATTGGGACTTCATTCCTAGTAGTCATTTTGAGATAAGAGCACCCAGCTGAAATGTAAGAGTTAAATTTATGATAGCAGTGGGTAGCAGTTCTTCCTCATTACAGATTTAAAAATCCAGTAATTCAACCAGGTGTTGTGATAATCTTTTGTGTCACCAGAGAAAATCAATGAAACTCTAAATTGGTCAGACTGCAGTGCACTGCTTCTCAGGATTTGCCCTTGGGGTAGATTTGCCACCCCATCAAAGCTTGGCAAAGTTTCTTTTGTGCACTACAACAAACAGAATCTCAACTAGCCATATCTTTTGAGGGATTCCTGGACTCCTAGTTCAAGCAAATGGCTTTTTAATATATCTATTCTTGCACTAAAGAGGACACAAAGGACAAAAGTGCTCCATGGGAAATGAGGCCTTTTGTGTGGGATTGCTACAACTCTTACTCTCTCATGTTGGTCCTATGAGGTTATTTACTATGGGCATGTAGTAGAAAACCCACACAGATTGTTAAGGAAAATAAAGTAGTAAACAATGATAAAAAGGGGTCTGTTGAGGGGCTTCTAATGCCAAAATCATAGCAGAATGGATGATCCTCAAAACTGTTGTCTTTAGGATCCCAAAGTAACCATTATTTCAGGATGCCTTCCTAAATCATTGGAAACATTTTGTCTCCAAATGGGCTGATAAATGTGGCCTGCCTTCAACAAGAGCCATATGTTTGAAATAAGTCTTTGATTATGTCATCTTTTAATAATTGATGGTGGGACCTAGTCAAACTCTGCTTTGTTTCTTGCTTACTGACTGCTTTTTGGAGCTGCCTCTTGGTAGCTGAGAACTTTGCTAATGTTCTGACATGGCATTCCAAGTTTCTGTCTTTTGTCCTGGTTGGTTGTTGCTCCCGATGGGGCACAGAGCCTAACCCACATACCCTCTGCAACATATATTTCTGCACAACTGTGTCATTCTAGCTGCCAAGTCCCAAGCTGTCTCATATAACATCTTCATTGTTTGATTACATAAAGGCAGCATGTGGGTAGAAGTTGTGGTTTCATTGCCCACATGTCCAAATGTCTGCCTTATCCACAAAATGGACCCCCTCAAATTTTACACCAAGCGTGAAAAAGAGGTGTCCCTGTGGTTATGTAAAATCTCTCCATATGAAATAATCTTAACTGGGTTAACCTGACCTTGGCATAGAGTAGCTGTCCAGATTAGTGGGACCATGATATTGTGCAAGCTTTATTCAACATCTTCTTTCATCACTTTTTATTAGAAAATAGAAGTCATATAAGCTCTAGCCACATTACAAATATGGTGGCTCTTGCATTCAGAACAATACAAAATTATCTGCTCCCAAAGGAAGGATTATGTCTCTCCATCTTTCTCCTGACCCTGGAATTTTAAATATATGTTAGACTTTGGTATGCATATCTTAAGGTAAAGGTTTTCCCCTGACGTTAAGTCCAGTCGTGACCGACTCTGGGAGTTGGTGCTCATCTCCATTTCTAAGCCGAAGAGCCGGCGTTGTCCGTAGACACCTCCAAGGTCATGTGGCCGGCATGACTGCATGGAGCGCCGTTACCTTCCCGCCAGAGCGGTACCTATTGATCTACTCACATTTGCATGTTTTCGAACTGCTAGGTTGGCAGGAGCTGGGGCTAACAGCGGGCTCTCATTCTGCTCCCAGGATTTGAACCTGGCACCTTTTGGTCTGCAAGTTCAGCAGCTCAGCGCTTTAACGCACTGTGCCACCAGGGGCCCATATCCTAAATTTGCATATCCTAAATTGCTTTTATTTCTGTTTTATTTTTCTGGTTCTTTGTATGTATGCATGTGTACATACACATCTCTTTATTATCCAGACTCAAATGGAGATGCATGAAGCTTTGTGGAACTTAATATAGTCCTCTGTAATTCTCCATGACTTAATACCAATATTTTTAAATACATATGCATAATTCCATTATAAATGACATCCACATGTGACTCTGAAGAAACCAGGACTTGCTTGTGAACAACCTTACTATAGCTGGCAGTTTTGTTTACTTACTTCCCCAATTTCTCTACGTTTGATAGCAGCTTCTTATGGATGCATTACCAGTGCACAATATTTATACTAAGGACATTAAAGTCACAATAACATTGGTTAGAAGAACAAGCTGCTGGCAAATTGCTACGTGTTTGGCATCTTTCTTCCACTGTGAAATATAGACATCTTTAGGGTTGGATCCCACCAACCCATGAGCATAGTGCTGCTTGCAGCATGCTGTGCCCGAAGAAGAAACAAGAAGCAAAAGCTGCCAAATCATTCTACCCTCTTCACTCTTAATTAGCACCTGAGGATAAAGAGAGTGCAGATGAGCTCTGTCTATCAGCTCCAGCTCCATGCGGGGATATGAGAGAAGCCTTCCACAAGGATGGTAAAAATATGAAAACATCTGGGCGTCCCCTTGCAGACGGCCAATTCTCTCACACCAGAAGTGACTTGCAGTTTCTCAATTCGCTCCTGATACGAAAATAAATAAAGCACCTGAAAAGCTATTCCAGAAGATGACAGAGAGATCTGATAGAAAAGAGCATTAGGTTGCACCAGAGCTTTGAAAAAAATGTGTGTGTGTGTCTTTAACTTGCAACTTTCAGAATCCCCTAGACTATATGGCTATCCCCAAGGCTTTCTGGAAATTCTAGTGCATCCAACCTGTTGTTTCCCTTGTTGGAGAATGTGACATGCTGGAATGTGACAAACCACAGTTGTCATTTATGGATGACATTTTGCCTTTGTTTTTCCACAATAGATTTATGCCTACATCTTTGAAAACATCAAATCCATTCAGCTGGAAGCTCTGCTGCTGTCGGTGCTGAGCATTGGAGTCCTTGTTCTAGTGAAAGAGTTGAATGAGAAGTTTAAAAATAAAATTAAAGTGGTTCTTCCTATTGATTTGGTTTGGGTAAGTAAATACAAAAATTAGGGGGTTTTATCCTACTAGAACTGGTGTTTTCTGTTGATCAGCACAGAGCAAATCTATGTGGTTTTGCCAATAGGTTTTAACAGTTTAGATCAGTGGTTCTTAACCTGTGGTCCGTGGCCCAGCATTGGGCTGCGAGAATGAAAATCTGGTGCATGAACCTTCTTCCTCTTTTTTTTATATATTTAATATATTGTATTTCTGCTCCTTTCTGCAGAGCTGACCATTGCATTGGATAGACCACATCAGCTCTAGATTATTAAATATGGTGTTCTATGGGTGAATAGATGGCAACTACTGGATGGCATACGTTCTGTATCAGAAACTAGAGCTGATGTGGTCTATCCAATGCTAATTTCTGAATCAGCACCCCAATAACCAAATCAAAAAGTTGACCAAAAACTGATTCATAACCCATTTGGTACTAATGTTAGAGAGTGGTCCCTGGTCAAAGTGGTCCCTGGTCAGAACCACTGGTTTAGATAAATGCAGGTATATTAGTTCTCATCAGAAATCTGTGCCTGAAATGTTGTAAGTTGAGGCACCACAAATCAAGAGTTATCACTAATGTTATTCAGGTCAGCATTAATTACAATGACGTTGATTAACTTTAAGCTGTTATACTTTCCCCTCTCAAAACTAGGACTCAACGTGGCCATTTATTATTTTTTTCTAGTTAATTTCTCTTGTTGCTTGATCAATAGATAATTGCGTCTTCTGTTGCCTCCTATTCTACTGATCTGAAAAACAGTTATGGCTTGGATGTTGTGGGACATATTCCAGAAGGGTAAGGTATTTTTATATGGTTGTATGTGTATTAAAGGTATAAATCTTTCCTTATTTTGTTCATGAAAGAATAAGGATTGTTAAACATTTTCTTCCTTCCACATGTATCATTTGAGTTTCCATGCATTAGGCATTTCTTCTTTGAAATTCTACCAAGTGACTTAATAGCAGAGAGTATTGTACTCTCAGCTCCTGCCCTTTTAGCTCTGACCACACCTACTGTGCTCAGCTACTGGAATCAGTTGTAGTTGAGTTCATGTTTTATTATGTTTTACATATTTTTATGTGGTTAATACTTTTTAATGCATATGTATTTAATGGTGATGTATTTTAATTTTTGTTCCACTGGGCTTGGTCCCCATTTAAGTTGCCCTGAGTCCCTTTGGGGAGCTGGGGCAGGATATAAGAATAAATTTACTGTTGTTACTATTGTTGTTGTTGTTGTTGTTGTTATAGTAATGATTGTTTCTTGTGTAAAATATTTTTTTGCAAAAGAAAAAAGCCCTTCTTGAGAATTAACTGTCTCACAGTGATTGATTGATATGCATAGATACCCTTTAATTGGGAATAGGGAAATTTGAGAGTATCTTTTACATTCCTAAACTATATGTATATTTAAATGTTTGATATGTTTTGATATTAATCGAATTTAATTTTAATTTTGTATGTGTTTTAAGGCATAGAATAATTGCCTCTATGTAAGCTGCTTAGAGTCCCCTTCAGGGTAGAGAAAGGCAGGATATAAATAGAGTAAATAAATACACAAATGTAATATGTTTTATATTTTGCTGCTGATTTGAACAGATTTCATAATAATTTATTTATTATATTTATTACATTATTTATATATCGCTTTTTCTCTTAGAGACTGAAACTAACAGTGAACAGTGGTAAAAAATGATACAATACAATGTAAAACCTAAAGAGTATAAACATTAAAATAGAATTAAACTTAGAACTATCTAAAATGAATAGCTAAAACTATTAAAATAGTTTAAAATACATTTTTGCTCAAAGGTTCTATAGAGATTTGAAGTGTTCCAGTATAGACAAGCTCTCTGCAAGCCCATGACTTCAAATGAGTTGAGCTACAACTCTTATTATTTCCAGACAGCACTGCTCATAACTGTTTGCCCCATTTTGAGAGCAGTAGTTTGGGAAGGGCTGGTGAGGCCAATTATTCATAAATAATAACACTGTAGATGTAACAAACTGTAGATGTTACTCAGGATCAAAAAGAATTACTTGTGTCATGTCTAATTAAGGGCTTTGGTATGTAGAGTAAAATTTTAAAGAATTTAGAAAACAGCACAGACGATCACTGTTCCATATTGCAAGTTGCTTTCAAAAGTCTCTTCCGTTTCATAAGCTATTTTTTATATGTCAGTTTGGAAAACAAACGCAAACCTGCCTTTGGTGTGTGGAATGAGTTGCATATTTATCTGCACTTCGATCAGTAAAAAAAACCCCATGTTATTCTCTAGGCATGTCACGTAACCAAGTAGTTTCTAAGTAATTAATGATACTAGATATCAAGTCTCAACTTAAGTGAGGACAAGAACAATAAAAAAGAAAAGAAATGCAAATATACATGAAGCACTTTCCTTAGGTGCCAGACATCAAGTGAAAAGATTAGTGAGTAAATACGGCTCTGAAGGTAATACAAGGTTCAGAGTATGATCTGTAAAAGTATAGTTTAAATTCAGTTCAGCCATTTATTCTAACAAATCAAACATTGAACTCTTTGGTCTCATCTACACCGCACAGTTATAGCACTTTGATTTCACCTAACTCCCGGGGCTCCATCCTATGCAATCCTGAAAGTTATAGTTTGGTGAGAAACTCGAGTTTTATGACAGAGAAGAGTGAATACTGCATGAAAGTACAAACCCATCAATTCCATAGGAAGTAGCCATGGCAGATAAACTTGTATCAAATGAGATAATTATGTTGAGTTAAAAAGTTGTATGTCACAGCCACCGCTAGCACCTAGAAAAATTAATGTACAAAAATTCTCATACTTTTGCCCCAGATTGAGAAAAAAATGTTTTCACATGTGAAAACAAAAGAAGCAAAGATTTATAATCAAATCCTACAAACCATGTGGCTTATTGCACAGAAATATTACCTTACATTGTATGGAAATAATTACTGTGTGTGTCATGCATGGAGGAATGCAGGGTATTAAATGAACAAACAAACATACAAAATGTGTTGTGGAAGGCTTTCATGGCCGGGATCACAGGGTTGTTGTATGTTTTCCGGGCCATGTTCTAGAAGTATTCTCTCCTTAGGAGAGAATACTTCTAGAACATGGCCATACAGCCCGGAAAACATACAACAACCCCAAACAAACAAAATGTATAATGCATCACATGATCATGCTAGCTAGGGAATTGTTCCCAAAAAATATGGTCTTCCAGGCCATAGGCTTTGTTACAGAACCTTCAGGAGAGACTGTACACTGAAAAGCAGAGTTGGGTCATTTGTAGTTCAACACACAGTAGTTCCGCAGATGATCTCATGAATTTGACTGCTCTGCTCAAAAGCTTGCATGAGATAAAAAAAAATCAGTCCTTAAAGTGCTCCAAGACTTTTCAACGTTTATAATGCTATGAATGTGATCCAAGTAGGATTGGCCCCTAGACATTCCTTATATGGTGTTTACTTCCTTGTAAATCGGTATAGGGTTATAGCCAAGATATCACTTTTGTTGTTGTGTGCCTTCAAGTCATATCTGTTTTATTGTGACCCTAAGGCGAACCTATCATAGGGTTTTCTTGGCAAGATTTGTTCAAAGAGGGTTAGATATACAAGTCATATAAATATACATATGTTCTCTCCAAGTGACCATGCAAAAAGGATAGATTGTTTGGGTATAGATTATTCACAAGCAAATTGTCAGTTCCAATCCTTCTTTTTAGTATTTCCAGGATTTTGATTATCTGATGATAATGATGATTATTGGGAATAAGGGAGGATATTGTAAGAGGAATACTGAGAATCTCTCTAAGTTTTAGAGTTTCAGGCAAAGATCTCCAAGATGTATTGCAATTATTTTTGTATATTAGTGCAGATTTATTCAATAAAAGCAGGCAAGATGGCACATTTTTATATCTGGCAGACATCATAGTCCTGAAAAATATAAATATTGCCAGAAATTATTCTTCTTAAACTTAAGTTTAAAGTCAGATGGGGTTTTGTGCTGCTATAAAATCAGAAAAGAGTGTTAGTTCTCAGTGCTTGGCCTAATCAATTGGAACTTTTTTTTCACAATCTTAATACTGTCAGTTTTCCTGGTGGTAGAATGATAATGTTCCCTCTGTCTTTTATGAATGAGTTTGTCCACACCTTTCCCCGTTTTGTTCTAGATCAGTGGTTTTCAACCTGTGGGTCCCCAGATGTTTTGGCCTTCAACTCCCAGAAATTCTAACAGCTGGTAAATTGGCTGGGATTTCTGGAAGTTGTAGGCCAAAACACCTGGGGACCCACAAGTTGAGAACCACTGTCCTTAATTATAGTCCTGGTGTGAAGTTGAAAATTTAGAAGTTGTAATAAATAAGCCTGTTTTAAAGCAAAAAAGAAAGTCAGTTTAGACGCACTCCCCAGGGAAGGATTTCCTCATCATAACAAAAGTTGTGTGCCTTGTACCTAACAAACATGACATAACTTAATACTATTATAGTAGAGTCCCGCTTATCCAACCTTTGCTTATCCAATGTTCTGCAGTCTGCCTTTTAGTAGTCAATGTTTTTGTAGTAAATGTTGCGATATTTTGGTGCTAAATACATAAATACAGTAATTACTACATAACATTACCATGTATTGAACTGCTTTTTTCTGTCAAGTTGTTGTAAAACATGATGTTTTGGCACTTAATTTGTAAAATCGTAAAGTAATTTGAGATTTAATAGACTTTTCCTTAATCCCTCCTTATTATCCAATATTTTCACTTATCCAACATTCTGCTGGCCCATTTCTGTTGGATAAGTGAGACTCTACTCATTCAGAAAAGACAGAGGTAACATTAGCATTCTACCACCAGGAAAACTGACAGTATTAAGACTGTGAAAAAAATGGGCCCCGGTGGCACAGTGTGTTAAAGCACTGAGTTGCTGAACTTGCGGACCAAAAGGTTCCAGGTTCAAATTCCGGGAGCGGAATGAGTGCCCGCTGTTAGCCCCAGCTCCTGCCAACCTAGCAGTTCGAAAACATGCCAATGCGAGTAGATCAATAGGCATCGCTCCGGCGGGAAGGTAACGGTGCTCCATGCAGTCATGCTGGCCACATGACCTTGGAGGTGTCTATGGACAACGCCGGCTCTTTGGCTTAGAAATGGAGATGAGCACCAACCCCCAGAGTCGGTCACAACTGGACTTAAAGTCAGGGGAAACCTTTACCTTACTGTATTAATATTAGTAATCCCTTGTCAATACAAAGGCTTTTGTACCTTAAAGACTGCAAACGTGTGTAACCACAACAAGGGGACTGCAAATGTGTGATCAATTTCCTTAAAACAGGATTCACTGTGGCTTTTGCGTTTTCAATTCTAGCACGGGAAGTGCTTTGTAAAATTAGTATAGTAAACCTTTGCCGCTTGGGCACAGCTGCCTTCTTATTCTAACCTGTAACATCCTCCACCACATAGGACTGTACTTATTTTTACAGCATACCACCTCCGCAGCCTCCACCCATGAACATCCTCCCTGAAATAGTTACGGAAGCATTCAGTGTTGCACTAGTTGGCTATGTTGCATCGCTAGCACTTGCCCGCTCTTCAGCCAAAAAGTTCAACTACTCCATGGATGATAATCAGGTAAAGGTTTTCTGCTGCTACCAAGTTTTTAAAATTTCATTTACCAGTTACATTTATATCCCATGTTTCTTCAAATGAACTCAAGGCAAGATGAACAGCTCCTTCTCTGCCTCAGTTTAGCCTCATACTTAGAATATGGAAAACAGGATTTTGGTAGACTATGCTTACACAATTGCTTGCTATCTGAGAAGTTGCGATGTTTCCATGGTTCTATAGCAGCAATTAAAGTAGGCAGACAAAGTTATTGTGCAATAGTGACGAAGAAGCTGCTAGAACCAAGGAACTTGTTTCTTTAGGTTCTGCTTTCTCTGCAGAGCCCTTGGAGTCAGGTGGTTCAGGGTGTTGGTTGGGTCAATTGCCTATTCAAGCCAGGCTTTTCAGAGCTCAAGGATTCCCCTTTCAGAGTACTCAGGCTACACTACAAAGGAATTTACAGCCTTCCTTTTCCAATTACAAGTTTGTCTATCTTCATTTGTTGATCCCTTTTGCCACTAGTTACTAAATAAGATTTCAACTCCCCATGCTCTGGTCTCTGAGTTCTCAAGCTTAGGAGACTGAATCAAATTCATGCAGTGATTTTTATGGCTCTGTAGAACAATCTGGATCACTCAAATCCCAGGTCAACATACTAATCACACTGGTTATGACATCATCTTACTATTAGTTTTAAGGATGCACTTGATATTAATAAAGATCAAGGAACAAATAGTCCAGAATAATTTAAAGCAGGGGTTTATAAAACTGGAACTCTGTGATTGATAGTGAGGGGCTCCGCGGAGCCTTGTTGCTTCCCACCTCTTCCTCCAAAAGTTTGCCCATGCCTGATAAATATGCATTAAATATAATATAATATAAACATTTATTGGGGCTTCACTAGAAACTTTTGCTTCAAAAAGGGCTCTGCAGTTGAAAAACTTTTAGAATCTCTGATTTAAAGTCCAACATGTATTTGAAGGTAGTGGAATCAAGGGGGTTGCCTCCTCTGGAGAACTTGGATAAGTTCATAGGAAGATATTGTCTTTCAGATAGCTTGGACCTGGGCCATGTAGGGCTGTATAAATCATAACTAGCACTTTGAATTGTTCTTGAAAACATGATATGCTCCCTGTAGCCAGTATGCATCTTTGAAAATGAGGAAAAAAAGTTGGAGCGTAAGCTTTTGTCTCCATGCACCTAAAGAAGGAGACATAGTCAATGTGGCCAAATGCACTCTTGGTTAAAAAGCTATAGACCGGACAGCCTATTATATTCCATTTGGCATCTTCATCACTTCTGAAAGACCTGTTCTACCTGTTAGAGGCCATAGAGATAGCCATGTATTCATTGTAAGGAATTCCAAAGGGGAGGATACTGCAGTATCCTAATGATAGGGAAAGACTTTTTTTTTTAAAGTCATTTGGGAACTGATGGGTTATGGGAAATAGTGCTTTTGATAATGTAATGCCTTGCCTCTATTTGTTAATGTGTAATGGATCTGGGTTTTTTTTTTTTGGTTTTTTAAAAAACTTCTGTTGATAGTTTAATTATATTTTAGATTTTTCATGCTTTTAGTGATGTGAATTTCTATATGTTATATGTTTTCACTTTCGTAATTCCGAGGACTGGGGAAAAAACAGGAAATAATTAACAATAAGAATAATGAACATATTATAATATATATCACATATTTATGATGCATAATATAATAATATGAGGAATGCCATTGTAGAATACCTCTGCTTGGCTTGATAGATGAAATTCCAATAAGATAAACTGTTTGCAGATGGAGGCTAAAGCTGACAAAACAATCAGGATAATCCAATGGGATAAATCCATATATTAGCCCCAACTAGAGTAGTTGGGGCTAATTAGGAGGCCATTCGGAGGAAGAGAAAGTTTTTGAAAGAATGATTCAGGGTAATATGGAAAGAATGGACTGAAGTCATGCTTCTCCTCTCTTTTCTGACCCTGGAACTGGGCAAAAAAAAAACTTTTTCAGGGTTTCACTTACAATCATTCACTGGTGTAAAAAATCATGATGGCTGTTGAATGATTTGAAAAGAGGATGAGATGAACGAAAGATGGGTCTATTGATATGATGGTTCTATGGTGCTCTGTTTCCAGAGGCAGCAATGCCAAGAAATCCTGGTTGGTAAAAGGCAACATAGCAGAGAGGAATAGAGATAAACTGGAGAAAGATGCCAGTTTTTTGCTGTCTATAATTGATAGTATTGTAATGACCTCCTGACCTCTAAATAGCTTATGTCCAGGGAACCCTGTAGGCCTATTGAATCAATGGAATGTTCACTAAGTGTTGACGCATCTTTCAGCAACTGATTACGTGAGTTTATTCAAGTGGGGGCTGGCTTTTGGATTTAGATTTTGAATTGCATTTCAAGAATCCTGCATTTCAAGATTTCCTGGGTAGAGGATTCTGGGACATACCGTCTAAAAGTTAACATTTTTTAAGATTAGAGAAGGCCATGATCTTCAGTTGTTTCAATCCCTTCTCATAGACTTTATGAAAATCCTCACTGAAATATGAAATATTGGAGCAGATGAGCTTTTTGTTTCATCCAACAAGGTTTCATCCAACAAGATTTCCTTAGTTCTTACTTTCTTTCTCGTAACTTTCCAGGAATTGTTGGCTCATGGCCTCAGCAATGTCATCCCTTCATTTTTCTTTTGCATCCCGAGTGCAGCAGCCATGGGGCGTACTATACTTCTCTACAGCACCGGAGCAAAAACTCAGGTAACTTATGAAAAACTTATAGGAGATACACACACTAATATCCTGTATTTTCAATGGCTTCACTACAAGTACACTGTGTTGTACTGGCATGGTAAACCTATCACTCTGATATAGTGAAGAGCAAAGATTCTCTTTGCTAATGCTGTGTTTCATGGAGTCAATCTTTGGAATAAATTATTTTACAAACCCAGATATTGTGTATTGTTACTTGGTACTTTTATATCATTTTGCCCCTGTGTCACTATGTGCTGCCTGAGTTCTGAGTTGATTTACTCACATTCTTCAGATTATACTAGGGTTGTTTACATTTGACTTCTAGCCACAGAGGTTTATTTAATTATGAAGAACATGTCCTTGGACAGAATAATTTCAGAGTACGAGATGGTAAAGGATGTGAGTCAGTAATAATTCAGCCACTTGCAAAGCACTTGGTTCCCTACTTGGAGTAAGTTGTCCTAGCTCTTAATTGCATTTCATGCTCAGTATTTTAATTCCCAGATCCTATCTCATGTAGCATCTGGTTCCTTAGTGCAATAATGTTTACCATGGGTTCAAATGCCAAAAAAGTCATTTTTAAAAACTAGTAAAATTTACTTTTTGATTAACTCTCAAAATTACCCAACTGTTTTGGCACAGGGATTTGGGGAAATGTAGTCCAAAAAAGTAATGCATCCAAGATCTTCAATTAATTTATTTTTGAACATGGTTAGTTATAATTGAAGCAGTCATTATTTGATCTTCTAGTATGCATAGTAGGTGACGTGTATGGACATGTAAGAATGCAGAAGAAGCCTCAGTTTGTATGTATTACTTTACTAATGAATCTTAGGGTGCTGAAGGGGATATTTTCCCCCACACATACCTTACATACCTCTTTGTGTACAAACAAATGACTTTTTAAAGGCATGCAATGCATTCCTATGCTTGTCTACTCAGAAGCAAACTCCATAGAATTCAGTTGGATTTATTCTCAGACCTCAGTATATGGGATTACACTCCCAGCAACTGACATTTTTTTCTATAGCATTTCTATTAAGAATAAGGCAACTCAATCTTCTGATGTTTTGTGTGTCTGTTAGTGAAAAAAATGGATCATAAGTGAAGACCAGTCATTTTTGCTGTCCATAATGGAGAAGGCCAACTAAAAAGAGCAAAAACAACTATGGCTTTGTGATCCTAGAAGCCAGACAGAGAGACAAAGCATGTTTAAAAAACAAAATAGTACAGCTGACAAACCAAACAGTCCTCTGTCTTGGCAAGGAAAGTGATCCATTTACTTTCCACAAGCTGAATCTAGTCATGCTATCCAATTCAGGCTATAATTAAACAAACAGAACTAAATAAAAAGGAAGACAAAGGGCACTGTCCCCATTAAGGAGAGAATTGCTTATACAAAATAATTGAAGTACTTTTTTACTGAGCATATTAAAAACCCTGTAAGCCTTGACCAGAACATTATCATTATTATATTATCTGCATACAATGCCCAGAGTCACACTTCTTCCTTTATATGACCCATGGCCATACTAGTTGGGGAATCTTGGAAGTAATAGTTAAAAAATAATTTGCCACACTCTCATCATGATATAAGTAAGAACCACGTTTGTTATTGTGATTTGCCATTCATGCAATTTGACATCATTTTAACTGGCATGGCACAATACTATGGAATCATGGGGATTGCAGTTTTATAAGGTCTTTAGCCTTCTCTGCTGAATAGAGCTGTGCTTCGCCAAACTACAATTCCCAAAATTTCATAGCACTGAGCCGTAGCAGTTAAAATGATGTCAAACTACATTCATTTTACAGAGTAGGATGAATAAAAGCCCAGCATTTGCTTTGAGAGGAGGATTTGGAGGAATGGAAAGATGGGAAAGTCACAGGCTTTCTCTGTCTGTCATCCTTCTATTCAATTCCTCACCCAGGAAATGTGACTGATTTTGTGATGTACATTTCCATTTAATATGTAGCTCCACTCTACGTCTCATTGCTTGCAGCTGGGTATACATCTCTTTTGATTGGAACAGTTAGTTAAACGCAAACTGAGCACACGTTGTTTAAGCTAGTCATACATACGCCATCCGTGAACATTTTCCAGTTCAAAAGTTGAACTTCAGTGGTTTTTGCCTGTGTATCTGTGATCAAAAAAAGTGAATCTTTGTGTTTGCCTGTAATTTTTTGTATATTGTGTCTATTGGTACTTGATCCTGGTATTTCTCCTTTTGGTGGGCTAAGAGCAGCCCACCACAGGTCAAATCTTAAATTATCTTCAGATGCTTTCAATCTACCCTCCATGTGAGAGCCAAAATCCCCTTTCCTGGCTCCTTGAATTTTTATGTGTCTGCAATGTTTTGTTATGCTCAGCAGTTTTGTCAAACCAAACACTTTAATCTAATTTTAGACATGCTTCAGAATTTGAATAATGTGATTATTTATGCTTTTCCTTTCCAATTGTTTTTTAGGTGGCTTGTCTAATATCTTGCATACTGGTGCTTGTGGTCATCTATGCAATAGGACCGATGTTGTGTTGGTTACCCATGGTACGGCTTTTTTCTTTTTTAATTAATTTTTTTTTGCAGTGCATATTTTCTTAGACCAAACTGTGCTTTTTGAAAATGACGGCTCCACCTTTCATTATGATTCTATGATTATTAATGTTGTAGAAGGGAGAGAACATACCAAAAATTGTGCCAAGAACAATTTTTTAAAGAAAACTCATTTTATTTTGTTTGGACAAGAACAGGATTGCCTGTTTTCAATGGAACTTATTGCAGAAGTTCAGAATCTTTGCACCTAGTATATAATTTTGCAATAGGTTATTGGACTGGGTTGGAGTCAGGGCTTTTAACATCAGTGCTTGGATACAATTTTCTTTTGTTTATTGGTTAATATGGGGAATGTTCTACATAAGGAAAAACACTTGAGAAGCAAAAAGGCAGATTGTCTAACAGCACAAATGCTGTGTCAGATTCCCTCTCCACAGTACAAAAGGCAAACACACGGCATACTTTGCTTTTGCTTGTACCCTGTAGTCTTTTTTATCGGATTTAAGAGTTCATAGCTACTATAAAGTGACACTTCATTTATAGATATGCCTTTGTTAAGTAACAATATAATCTCTCTGACAGCTGAACTAGGACTCTGGAATATCAGGTTTCATATCCTCACTTGACCATGGAAACCTGTTGCATGTGCCAAGTCACACTCTCTCAGCTCCAGAGGAAGGCAATAGAAAGCTTCCCCTGAACAAATGTTCCCAGAAAAGTTTGTGATATGGAGACTTATGGTCACCATAAGTAGAAAACGACTTGAAGGCACACAACATCAATTATCTTTAGTGTGGCCCTGCCCAATTTGGTGCCTCTCAAAAGTTGGTTTTCTCCCCTAAATACATAAATAGCCCCTGAAATACTTTTTGAGACTTCTGCATGGGTTTTGGCATGTTCTAACTTGTGCTTAATTGTACAAAGCCACCATTTTTACAAATTGTCAGTTGACAGCTTTTTTAACTGTGGTATTCACCAAAGTGTACTTTCTGTATCCTTATAAATGGAGAAAAGGGGTTGTTCAGAGGAATGTAGAAAAGCAAGAGAAATGGAAGAAAGATGTAGCAATTTCCATAAACTATTATGTGGACTCTGAAAGCCCCACCCCTATGCAATTTACAATACAGGTTTATATGGAATCAAGTCTCAGTAATGGATTGAGTGGAGTTTACTCAAAGTGTGCATAATACTATTTTATTCAGAGAATATTTGTGTCAGTGGCTATCAGTGGTGTAAGAACAGAAACAGTAACTAATATTCAGGGTTAGTGCACTCTGATGTTCACAGGCCTGAGTCAAAGAAAAGTAAGTGATTATCTTAATTTTAAAATAAACAAAATTGTGAAAAAATCAGCATATACTCCATAAACTTCTGCAAAAAGAATAACTATTTAGCTAACAAGAAGTCTTTTCGTGCTGGTAGAAAAGGAATAGAAAGCTTGGCTTCTCATGGAAGGCAATTCTATAGCTTGATAGCAGAAAGTGAAGTTTCCTTTCATATTCTTACCTAACATACTTGTGACATGTGTGCCTCCAAAAGAAAACCCTCTTTTAAGAAGCTTAACAACTCAAGGAGGCTCATATGTATCCACAAGGAGCACATTGCCATATTGGCTTCAGTGTTGGCTGGTGGTTTCCATGTCATTGGAGCAGATTAATTCCTCCAGATTAATCTGGATGTTAAAGGAGCTCTCCAAGGTGCTAAACCAGTTTTGTGGAGAGGGTTCAGCAACTTACATTGCTCCCTTGAAGAGATAGGTAGATCCAGGAGCATGGCGGCTGCTAGTTAATTATACTACACTCCTTTGTCTGAGAACTTGATATCCATATGCACAGTATTTTTTTTCTCTTGGAAGTGTTTGTGGGCTTCTCACTATCTCAAGTGCTATTTCTATGATATGCTTCTGGCTCAGCTAAAGAAAAAATATAGGGGTTGCTAGTACCTGCAGTTTCAGTGTTTAAAAGACACTGGTTCCATAAGTGTTTCACTAGGCTTTAAAAAATTTTGAGGTGCGGCAAGATTACATATGCATTAAATATGCAAAAACAGAGCTGCTTTGTTGGACTACAACTTCTAGAATTGTCTAGCCGGCATGATTTTGCCAGCTTGGTTTCTGTGAGTTGTACCATTATTCCAAGCTCTGGGTGTCTCAATTCCCCAAAAGGTTTAGCTTTATAAATGGAGGAGGCTATTTAGATTGAATAAATAATGGAAGAGTCATGTAACTGGATATTTTTGTCTAATGTTTAGTTAATGTTTAATGCTCCCGAATACGCAACTTTATGTAGAAAGAAGCCCTGTTGCTTTAAGTCTGATTTAACTACATGCTCATTTACTTGGGTGAAAGTTGCCTTCAATTTAGTGGTTTTCGTTTTGAATAAATATTTTATTGAGAACATTGATATCCTGCCTAATAATTATGTTAATAAAGCAATAAAATATAGTTAGAGTCACTGAATAGTGAAAACAGGGCAATTTCCGCCTTAAAATCTTAGAACAAAATTTTAGCACTTCAAAGAAATCGAATACATAAAGAAATACAAAGGGCCAAACAGCAGAAGGAAATACACCTTGTCACTATATATGTAACTGATATTTATGTATAAGTATCTGAATTTTAACTGTAGTTAAGTATGGTGAACCTGCTTACAATCAGTATTTTGTAAGAATCGGGGAAAGCATATTCTTTTTTGGAGGTAATTTTTTACTTTTTATTATTATTTAAAATAGGTTAATGGGTCAGTGTTTATTTAAAATCATTTTATTAGATTTTATTAGAATAACAAAGTGAACTACAAAAAACACACACAACTATCAGATACCAAATGAAGTATCCATACTAATAGATACAGATTAAAGATTTCATTGCACCTTTGGGTGCAATGTCTAGGCCAGGGGTCCTCAAAGTTTTAAAGCAGAGGGCCAGTTCACAATCCTTCAGACGGTTGAGGGGCCGAATTATCATTTGGGAAAAAAAAATCCTATGCACACTGCACATATCTTATTAGTAGTGCAAAACAACAACAATAACAATGATAGAACAATACAATATTTAAAAATGAAAATAATTTTAACCAACACAAACCTATTAGGATTTCAATAGGAAGTGTGGGCCTGCTTCTGGCCAATAAGATAGTCAGGTTAATTAGGATTGTTGTTGTTGTGTGTCTTCAAGTCATTTCAGACTTTGGGTAAGCTTAAATCCAAAATTATTTATTTATTCATTTACTACATTTATTTACTACATTTATATCCCACCCTTTTCACCCAGAAGGGAACTCAGAGCAGCTGTATGTACATACAATATATTATATTATTAGCATAGCACAATATTAGCATTATATATTACTATATTGAACTATATCACTGTGATGACTCATGGGCCATGTAGTCCCGTTCCTAGCGCTGTGGTGACAGATGAAGAGGAAAACTTGGGTTTTCCACTGTTTCAGCCAGAATTGGAATTTTCCCAGCCAGAATTGGAGCCCTTGCACCTGCAGGAGGTTTGTCTTCCAGAAATCTGCCAAACAAGCCCTGAGTCAAAATCTCCCCCATTTTCTCGCCGTAACTATTATCAACAACAGAAAGGAGTTCAGCAGGCTAATCGCAGAAGCCTGAGAATCGCAGCCAGGCATTCAGCTGATTAAGACTGCTTTCATGAGAAACTTTAAGGAGTCATGCATCTGGACACAGAGATTGACTTTCGGTTCTGGTTCCCCAGAGAAGTGTTCTTTGGTGGGAAAACGAGACCCTATTTAGGTTCCTTGCCCCTTAGGAATCTTGCGGAGTCAATTCGTCAGTTACTGGAGTAGGTTGTGTGTGGACAGCGCTACTTCGTTTCCAAGCCTTCGTTCCTGTTTCCAAGCCTTCGTTCCCGTTTCCAGCCTTGTTTACCTCCACGGACCTTGCCTTGCTTCCTAGGACTCAGCCTTGCCTTCCAGGACCTTGCCAAGTATTTACCACGGATTTTGTCCCTGTTCCTCGTTTCTTGCTGCCTTGTATCAAGCCTTGTGTTCCAAGAATCAAGTTTACTTCCTAGCCTTGCCTCAAGTTCCTTGGACTAAGAACCTTGTCATTTCCCCTCACTTTGCTTGGCAAAGTGAGTGTTTCAGTTATTGGATTACAACTTTGGACCTTACTATTTCATATTGGACATTGTTTCTTTGGACTAATTTTGACCTTTTCTGAAAGATCTACTTCTGAACTATTTCCTACACTTGCTTTTATTAACTTTATATATTTCCTTAATAAAGATATTAGATAGATTCTGGCCTCTGTGTATGGTTATTGGTGTTCTGCAGCCTGGGTCGTGACAGTTTGACTCCGCCACCCTAAGCACCAATTAACCTAGGCCAGAATGTCTACCGGAGCCGGACCGGGGGCACAGCCACTCAGCTACACCATCGACAAGGATGAAGTGGACCGCATCCGTGATAAGCTCAATGCACAGGAGGGAGAAATAAGGGGATTGAAGGAACGCGGAATCCGACTCCCGGCCCTGGCGTTGCCAACCAAGTTTTCTGGAGAAGCTTCTAAGGTTCATGTTTTCCGTCGCCAATGCCAAGCTTATCTAGAGGCCCGTAATGCCGAGTTTCCCCAAGAGGACATCAAGGTGGCGTGGATCTATAGTCTCCTAGACGGGCCAGCGGCCAACTGGGCGACGGCACTGTTCGACCAAGTCTCCCCACATCTAAGATCAGCGCAACACTTCTTGGATCACATTAAGGCGACTTGGGGGATCGAAGACAATTTGGAGGCAGCCGGCCACAAACTCCGGCGCCTCTCCCAAGGGGACAGACCCTTGTCTCAGTACATAGCCAAGTTCCGAGTGCTGGCCCATAACACCGGCTGGAACGACATAGCCCTCAGAGGACAGTTTCGGGAGGGTCTCAACATCGAGATGCTGGAGGAAATCTCCAAGGTGGATCCTCCACACTCCCTTGAAGGACTCATTGAACAATGTTTACGGGCTGAAGTCATGCTTGCCAACAGAAAGCAATGGATCCGAGGCCAGAGCGGTAGGGCTGGAGCGAAACCTCCCGCTCCCACCGGCGTCCAGCCGCGTCCAGTGTGGAGACCCCCGCCACCAGCCCCATACCCCAGAGGAAGCGAGGAGGTGCCGATGCAGCTGGGCAATGTGCGACCCAGATTAGATGCTGCCGAGAAGGCCCGCCGCCAACGCCTAAATCTCTGTTGGTACTGCGGGAACGGGGGCCACTTTGCCAGAGAGTGCCCAGCCAAAGGGAAGCCCGCCGCCCGTCTGGCAGCGGCGTCCTCCACGGAGACGAAGGCGTCTGAGGCGGCTGGCGCGAAGCCGGCGGGGGAAGCCAGCGACCGGGTGTAGAGAGGCTCGCCAACCCGGTCAAAAACCCCACTCAAGAGCCGCCAACCGGGGTCCTATTTCTCCTAGTGGTCACCTTGTGGTCAGCGAAAAAAGGACCCGTCATGATCCATGCCATGATAGACTCAGGAGCCACAAACAATTTCATTGATAGAGAGTATGCCGACTCTCTGGGATTACAATATCACGATTTCAAGAACGCCCGTGTGGTGCAGGCCATAGACGGCCGCCCCCTCAAGACAGGTCCAGTAAGCCAATGGTCAGAACCCACCAGAATGTGGATAAGGGAACACATGGAAGAGATTTCCTTCTTTGTTACCGAGGTTCCCCACTTCCCTGTGATTTTGGGAATTCCATGGCTGACACTCCACGACCCAAACATCTCCTGGTCCAACAGAGAACTGCAGTTTGCTTCAAAATATTGCCAAAACCATTGTCTTGTAGCCAAGGTCTGCCATGCCACAGACGCTGAACCCATCATCACCTTGCCCAAGAAGTACTCAGAGTATTGGGATGTATTCAATGAAAAGGAAGCTGAGAGACTACCCCCGCATAGACCTTATGACTGTGCCATTGACTTGGTGGAGGGGCCCCCGATCCCGCGAGGACACCTCTACTCCCTGACTGAACCGGAGCAAGAAGCTCTCAGGGAGTTCTTAGAGACAAACCTCCGCAAGGGGTTTATTAGACCCTCTCAATCCCCAGCCGCTTCCCCAGTGATGTTTGTAAAAAAGAAGTCAGGGGACCTACGCTTGGTGGTGGACTATAGAGCACTGAACAATATCACTAAGCGAAACCGGTATCCCCTGCCCTTGATCTCGGACCTTTTAGACCGGCTTCGAGGGGCCAAGGTTTACACCAAACTGGATCTTCGAGGAGCTTATAATCTAGTTCGCATCAGGGAAGGGGACGAGTGGAAGACCGCCTTCCAGACTAAATTCGGTTTATTCGAAATCCTGGTCATGAATTTCGGTTTGTGTGGAGCTCCCGCAACGTTTCAGCATTTTGTCAACGATATCTTTCAGGATTATCTAGACCGGTTCTTGATTATCTACCTGGACGATTTTTTGGTGTTTTCTAGATCACAATCAGAACATGAGAACCACGTTAGAATGGTGTTACAACGATTGCGGGATCATGGACTTTATGCCAAGCTGGAAAAATGCGCTTTTGATCTACAAGAGGTAGATTTCCTGGGATATCGTGTCTCGCCACTAGGGCTCACCATGGACCCGGCAAAGGTTTCAGCAGTATTGGAATGGCGGGCGCCAACCAACAAGAAAGAGGTGCAATGCTTCTTGGGGTTCGCGAACTACTACCGCAAGTTCATTCCAGACTTTGCCCGCTGGTCTGATCCAATCACCAGCTGCATCCGTGGGAAACAGCCTTTCCGCTGGACAGAGCAAGCAGAGAAAGGATTCCAACAGCTAAAGAAATTATTCACGTCCCAGCCAATCCTTCAACACCCAGACCCTGAAACCCCTTTTGTCGTACAGGCGGACGCCTCCGATGTGGCAATTGGGGCTGTACTCTTACAACCAGTGGGAGAACATCTTCACCCTTGTGCCTTTTACTCCCGTCAACTGACCGCACCAGAGAGAAATTATACTATTTGGGAAAAGGAACTTTTGGCCATAAAGGCAGCCTTTGAAACTTGGAGACATTGGTTAGAAGGGGCCAAATTTCCCATTGAGGTCCATACTGATCATCGGAATCTAGAGCACCTAAGAACTGCCCGCAAGCTAAATCAGAGGCAACAACGCTGGGCTTTATTCTTTGAGCGTTTCAACTTCCAAATTCACTATGTAACCCCAGCCCAGACCAAGCAAGCAGATGCTCTGTCACGGAAACCGGAATATGCTGCAGGGCGCAAGGAGACCTTTGAATCCCAACTGCTGCAGCCCGAGAACTTTGCCACGCTCACTGTGGGAAATACCAAATCCACTCTAATTGATTCAGCTCCCTCTACTCCAGGGCCCCTTTGTGCTCAGGAAATCAGGGCCAGTCAACAAGCAGATGCCTGGGCTCAGGACCAACTTCGCCAAGGACTACAGTTTCCCTTCTCGCTTAAGGATGGGTTACTTTGCTATAGAAACCATGTCTACATCCCTCCAGGACCGGGCAGGGAAAAGGCACTTCGTCTGTGTCACGACTGCAAGCCAGCAGGGCATTTCGGACTATTTAAAACCATGCATTTGATCCTAAGAGATTTCTGGTGGCCCAAGATCCGCAAGGATGTGGAAAAATATGTCAATTCCTGCCCAGTATGCCAGCGCTCCAAGACAAGAAGAGAGAAGCCCTCAGGGCTTCTGCAACCCCTTCCTACCCCATCTCGCCCATGGGAAATAATCTCTGCGGATTTTATCACTGATCTACCACCTTCCTGTGGATTCACCACGATCCTAGTGGTGGTGGACCTTTTTACCAAGCTAGCCCATTTCATTCCCTGCGATGGCCTCCCCACGGCCAAGGAGACTGCAGATTTATTCCTACAGCATGTTTTCAGATTGCATGGTTTGCCCAAGAGTTTGGTCACAGAAAGCACTACAAAAACTATTGGGCATAGACTTTCGTTTATCTTCGGCTCACCATCCCCAAACGGATGGACAAACTGAGCGCACCAATGCCACTCTGGAACAATACCTCTGCTGTTATGTAAACTACCAGCAGGACAATTGGGCTTCCCTGTTACCGCTGTCGGAGTTTGCCTATAACAATGGTGTCCAGGCTTCAACTAAAGAAACCCCGTTCTTTGCAAACTACGGCTTCCATCCACGTTTCTTTCCTTCTATTATTGAAACCTCAGAAGTTCCCGCAGCAGAGGACTGGCTGCAGGAACTCACAGCGGTGCAACAACTTTTGCTCCAGCAACTAGACCAAGCCAAGGAGGACTATAAACGCCACGCTGACAAACATCGCCAGCCGGGCCCCGAAATCAAGGTAGGAGACCGGGTTCTTCTGTCCACTCGCTTCTTGCCCTCCCATCGCCCTTGCCGGAAGTTAGATGCCCGTTTCATTGGTCCCTATCCGGTGGTGGCGCAACTTAACCCCGTGACTTTCAAACTCCAACTTCCGCGCTCTATGCGCATTCATCCAGTGTTCCATCGCTCCCTGCTCCTTCTGGCGGATGGTGTGCGCCCTGATGCAGACCGGCCGGCCCCCCCTCCTGTTTTGGTGGATGGGGAGGAGGAATTCGAGGTTCAGGACATTTTGGATTCTCGCTTTCACCGCCGCCGCCTGCAATATCTCGTTGACTGGGTGGGTTTTGGCCCCGAGGAACGCTCATGGGAGGACGCTTCCACAGTCCATGCCCCCGATTTAACCCTCGCGCCTCGGGGAGAGAGCCCTATTTTGAGAGGGGGCTTGAGGAGGGGGATAGTGTGATGACTCATGGGCCATGTAGTCCCGTTCCTAGCGCTGTGGTGACAGATGAAGAGGAAAACTTGGGTTTTCCACTGTTTCAGCCAGAATTGGAATTTTCCCAGCCAGAATTGGAGCCCTTGCACCTGCAGGAGGTTTGTCTTCCAGAAATCTGCCAAACAAGCCCTGAGTCAAAATCTCCCCCATTTTCTCGCCGTAACTATTATCAACAACAGAAAGGAGTTCAGCAGACTAATCACAGAAGCCTGAGAATCGCAGCCAGGCATTCAGCTGATTAAGACTGCTTTCATGAGAAACTTTAAGGAGTCATGCATCTGGACACAGAGATTGACTTTCGGTTCTGGTTCCCCAGAGAAGTGTTCTTTGGTGGGAAAACGAGACCCTATTTAGGTTCCTTGCCCCTTAGGAATCTTGCGGAGTCAATTCGTCAGTTACTGGAGTAGGTTGTGTGTGGACAGCGCTACTTCGTTTCCAAGCCTTCGTTCCTGTTTCCAAGCCTTCGTTCCCGTTTCCAGCCTTGTTTACCTCCACGGACCTTGCCTTGCTTCCTAGGACTCAGCCTTGCCTTCCAGGACCTTGCCAAGTATTTACCACGGATTTTGTCCCTGTTCCTCGTTTCTTGCTGCCTTGTATCAAGCCTTGTGTTCCAAGAATCAAGTTTACTTCCTAGCCTTGCCTCAAGTTCCTTGGACTAAGAACCTTGTCATTTCCCCTCACTTTGCTTGGCAAAGTGAGTGTTTCGGTTATTGGATTACAACTTTGGACCTTACTATTTCATATTGGACATTGTTTCTTTGGACTAATTTTGACCTTTTCTGAAAGATCTACTTCTGAACTATTTCCTACACTTGCTTTTATTAACTTTATATATTTCCTTAATAAAGATATTAGATAGATTCTGGCCTCTGTGTATGGTTATTGGTGTTCTGCAGCCTGGGTCGTGACAATCACTATACTGTAATATTATATGTAATATATAACATATAATTAATATTATATGGTATTATTATTAGCATTATATTGTATAAAATAATATTATTATCAATATAATATGTATATACAATATATTATATTATTAAAACGGATATAAAAATATTATATTATAAATGAGGGCGGGGGCCAGGTAAATGACCTTGGAGGGCCGCATGCGGCCCCCGGGCCTTAGTTTGGGGACCCCTGGTCTAGGCTTTAGTCCAAACTTTAAAGGAATTACCCAAGTACTGGGTTCAAGGTTCAGACCTGGAATAGATTCACCATCTGCTGACATGGAAGCCCGCAATGGACATGATGGGATATCCATTTGGAAAGATGTCAGATGGCTATTCTCTGAACATCGGACACAGTATCTTGAAGTTTTTGTCCAGGCACAACTCAAATTTGGTTGCACAGATAAGGTGGAAGCAGTGGCCATAGTTTAATGGCACACATTAAAAATTAGGAGAAAGTTGGTAGAATAATTTCCATTAATACAAGTTTTCAGGAACTCGTTTAATGTTTGGCAGGCAAAATGGTTTGCTCCAAACATTTTGGTACTCCAAGCAAAGGTCAAAACGGTTAATAAAACTAAACCTTACTTCAAGATCAGCTGTGGTATAATTTTCCTGTCTTCATAAGTGCAGAAGGGCAGTTTTGAGTTGCTGAGAAGGTCATGCAGCCCACAGACCCCCAAGAAGGGGGAAAGTTAAGGAACCTGGGAGAAACAATATATCTAGAAATAGAAAGAATGATTGAAAAATGTTTGATTTTTTTCCTTGAGTTTTTTTTTTTTTTTGCATATTGAAACTTGAACTGGAAAGAATCTTTACAGTTTGAAGCCTATGAAAATTTGACATGAGTTTTATTTTGAGAGAAAACAGCATTTTCTGTGCAGGAAATGGCATTTTCTAAACATAAAGATTTATGTTAGAATGACAACAACAACAACTTTATTTCTTACCTGTGGATCAAATTGGGTACAACATTGTTAAAATACTTCATAAAAATATATAAAATAAATATATTAAAATACAGTAAATACGGGACATTAGTTTAAAATTCATAGTTAAAAACATCCATTTTTATTTGTACTGCACACCTTTGCTCAATGGATGAGATCTGAGAGATCATGTAGTACATAGGAAGAGATAATCCTGGTTATTCTTGTTTGTGTGACCGTCACCCAGAGGACCTTTTCATTGGCTGCCCCAAAACTGTGGAACAACCTGTCAGAAGAACTCCAACAGCTAAATGAGCTGTTGGAATTTTAAAACCATCTAAAGACCTCTTCTGGCAGACCTACCCAGACAGTTTTTAAACATGAATTTTAAACGTGTGTCCTTTTTAAATCTCTGTTTTGTGTATTTTAATAGGCATTTTATAAAAATACGTTTTAATATGTATCTTTTATAGAAATACATTTTAATATGTGAATTTGTTGTATTTTTTTACAATGTTTATGTGTTTTAATTACTTACCCTCCATGAGGAGAGGCGGGTAAGTAATAAAAGTACATTATTATTATTATTATTATTATTATTTGGTATAATCTAAATGTTATTTAAATTTATCCCTGTACTTGGCATTGACATGTCATGTTCATTATGCTGGCCTTTTTTGCTACGGTCTGCAAAAGTCACATATGTAGTTCTTCTGGATTTTTTGCATTATTCATATTTAGGGATATTAATATCTGTAGCAGAGAAGTGTCTGCAGGAGGCCTGGAAACCTGCCATGTCTTTTGCCAAAATACTTTCTCCTACACATTTAGAGAAAATAGCAGAGCTCACCTTCTAATAAATGCTTCTTTCATTGCAGTGTGTTCTAGCAAGTATCATTGTAGTGGGGCTAAAAGGGATGCTGATGCAGTTCCGTGACTTGAAAAAGTATTGGAATGTGGATAAAATAGACTGGGTAAGTGAAATTCAACTTGAGAGTTTTCATCCTAGTGTCCTTTGGTTCATGGAATAATTTCCTTCATGCCACTTGGAAAATCACACCTCTTTTTACTACCAGAGATCCAATACTGAGAATCAATAGTAGAATACATTATTTCTTTTTCGTGCTTCAGGAATATTTGGGACACAGATTATTGAGGAAGAATCTGTTTTTGTATTTTGACTCAAATTATGAAAAGTAGATTAATTTTCTCCAGAATGCAAAATATTAGGAGGATGTGAGATCCCTCAGGAAAGATAACCAGCTTAGGTCTGGATAGATCAGAAATGACTAGTTTTATGGATTCAAAAAACCTAACTACCCAAATGTATGAGAAGTTAGCACATTTGGGAAGTTAATGAATTGCACATTTGTTTTGATGAATATTTTTGGGAAAATTTTCACAAATGAATAATTGTGGGGATGTTTTCTGATAAAAATTAAAAACTTTAAAAGACTGTTCTGTGGAAAAAAAAGCAAGGAATGAAGATGATATGCCTTGAGGTATAAGACACAGGCACATTTTCTGTGTAAAATATGAACTGCCTAATCCACTTTTGTCAGATCCAAAAAAGTTTCCATATTTAGGAGATGATTATATAGATGAAATTTGTTATTCTTCAAAAAGGTTGTCAGAAATTAACTTCAAGGAAGGAAAGAAGCTATTTGATACACAGTCTCCTCTGTATTTTTTTCAGAGTGGATTATACATCCCACACTTTCCCCATATAGGATCAAAGCTTGATCATTGTACTTTTCCCTTATTTTATTTGCTACTAGAATTATCTTTCATTTTGACCTCAGCTGTCAATAATCTATCTCCTTCTTTGATGTTAAAGAGGAGAAAATATATTGGTTTTGATTAACTGGGGTTTTGCATTTCCATTAGATACCGATTTGAACATTTTAATAATCTCTAAGAACCGTAATTGCAATTAATGTTGTCTTTTGGTTCCAAAGAATCTCTAAAAAATTCACAACATATTAGATATTAATGATTTTATAGCAGGGAATGAAATTAAGATGGTTGCTCTTTTAAAGACATTGGAAATAGTTCATTGTGATTTTTTAAAATGTATATAAATAAGGAACATGGAAAAGTGTGTTCTTTAAATAACCAAAATCAAGCTTAATATCTTCATTGCTTTAGGAAGTAAAAGTGTTCAGCTATTCATTATTATGTTTTAATGTCAAATTATTATTGTAGAAAGGGATGTGTTTTGATTATGGTAGTGGCGGCAGCATTGATTCTAAAATGTGAAATTGTTCTTATCTGACTCACTGTCTTCTTGCTAGAGAATTATTACAGAGATTTTTTTAAAATGTGTATTTTGAGTCTTGTTATGTCCCATGATTTTCTGTTATGGTTCAGACATCAATGAAATTTCTTTGTTCTGTGTCAGATCAGGGCAGAATCATGACTTACTTTTTAACAAGAGATCTGGCTGAAGGCCATAGTCAACTCCAAAAAGGCGATTTGGAGATGAGGATATGGTTATTTTGGCCAGCCTTACCAGGCATGTGCGTGTCATATTATGATTAAAATGAAGATGTCCCATTGCCAAATGAGAAACTTTTACGGCACAAAGCAACTTTTTCGAAATAAATATTGGTCTGGTGTTTTACGTAGTTTCAAACTTGACTAAGGACTCACAGAGGAAGAATCACAAAAGCTAGTAGAACAAAAATGAATTCAGGGAAGAGGTTTTGCTTATTCTATAGACAAAACATTTTTGTGTTCAGGTCTTAAGTATGTTGGAGACTTTATTTGTCAATAGCCCTGATTGATGATAAAGTGGACGAAGAACCACAATAGTATGACTGTTGTTATCACCACTACTTGCTTATGTATCCTTCTCCCTGGAAGCAGAAAGACAATGTTGGAAAAGCTAAAATGCAGATCTTTGTCTCACTGTAGTAACTGTCAGTCCAATATCTGCTACTGTCAACATGAGTTCATAGAATTGTAGTGTTTGCAGGACATTTGAATGGTGGGCACTCTAGGCAGGCCAGAAAATTATTCAGGTGCAAACCTCATTGTTGAGAAAATGCCAGCTTTGTTTGGGTGGTTAAACTGAATGTATAATAATTCTAATCTCATCTTCACCATTAGCTTTGTTTCCTATTGTCTAAGATTTCTTGAAGGGAATGCCTTGCCCCTATTCTTTCTCTGTCTGCTTGTTCTACCCTTGGAATTCAAAGGCATCATTTTGAAAAGCAAATGCTGAGTCAGCTATTTTTACTAGACTACATAGTTCAACACTCATACAAAGAAACTGATTTATTCCAGATAAGATGGCAATTTCATTTTGGCTAATTCATCTGTGGGATGTGAATTGTGGGATGATTTATGTAGAAATATATCCATTATGAAAGAGACCTGGAATAATCAAATTGCTTCATCCAGGTACCAATTAGTTGTCAGAGGAAAACATTCTACTGTTTTGGCTTCCTTGAAATGCAGAAGTCAACAATAAAACAGCTTTTTTCATCTGTTTTCTGCCAATATGTAAATATTATATTTGTTTTACTGCTTGCAATTTTTTTTCATTGATCTTTCTTTGCCATTCAATTTGCAAAATAAATCCTGGGTTTTTATGAGGAGCAAAACAGCACTATTGTGCCATGCCTAACAATAATAAGCAGCAGTATGAAATTCAATAACATTGAACTGAAAAGCAATTGAAACTTTCTGCACAAATGCAGAAATGAGCAGATTTTAATTTCAAATATGTAAAAAGAAACCTTTCATTTTCCAATCATGCTTTCCCTTTCCCACACTTCAACACTATGGATCAAGCTAGCAAAAATCAAGAATTGAATTTTATGGATCTTTTCGACTGACAGCATTGCTTAATGGTATTTAACTGGGAATTTTTAAAAATTACTGTGCATAATGTTTGTATATTTTATGTTAAACCGCGTGAGTCCCCTTTGGGGAAGCTGAAGAAAGGTATAATAATAATAATAATAATAATAATAATAATAATAATAATAATAATAATAAGCAAAGGGAGCTGGCACTGGGCAAAACTATAACACCAGAATAATACATAAAACATATTCTTCTGAATCAAACACTTTCTTCAGAATTAGTTCTGGAGATTGCTATACTACAAATTCTCAAATATTTGGATTGTATTAGATTCAATACTGGGGTCACCTATGGGCCTTGTGATTCACGAATCTTGGATCAGTCACTGTCTCTTTCCTTGGGGTTGGGAACTGTGTCCTGCAAGACTTACGTGGTCTTCCTTGAATGTTCATGTGATCCCTGAAATCCATTCCCTATAGCCCACTGGCCTTCCAGAACTTTTGAAAAACAAAAATAGACAGTCACCACTCCCAAGTTCTTCTGGAGGACGCAATACATTCTCATAGTAAACAAGGTACTCTGCTCCACACAAACCTTGTTTTAAACATCAAAAGTGTTCTCCTTAAAATTGGAAATTATTTTCTGTAGAGATCTAGTGAGAGGAATAGGGCAGCTGTGGTCCTGAACAATCTCATGTCTAAAATACTCTGAGCTACATTAAAGGTTGCTTGGGGAATAAACAACAAACTTCAGAGCTTCTGCCAGGAAGGATAAGAAAATCCTGTTTAATGGAATGAAACACCTTTAAAAATGGGTGTTGTGTCTGCCAATATCTTCATTCTCATGTTGCAGTCTTGAAGAATGTTTTTATCATCCTCCCCATTCTTTATCCACCAGTACTCTTGATCTTCCTTATTTTTCCTACCTGCCTTTTTCAAAATGCACTTATATCCACTGATCCTCCACAGCACTATTAGTTGGGTGTGCCACAGGTGTAATTATGAGGGACAGGAAGCAAAATGAGGGCACTGCCTCCTCAAATAAGAATTTTGCCCCCTAAAATGAACTTTTCCTTCAGTCCTCAATACCTAGAACTCTTACATTTGTGGTGTTCACATTCCCTTGGTGGGCTTACTTGCACCTTTTCTTTGGATACCTAAACATTTAAATGCTTAACTGAATGTTTAAGTTACAGCAAAGCTAGACATTTGAAGACAGAAGGAAAATGTCATGGGGGAAGGCAGAATTCTTATTTAGGGGACAATACCCTAATTTTACACACACACCCCAACTGAAATCAATTTACAATACATTGTTTTTATTGTTGTTTTTATTGTTTTTATTATTTTAAGCTAATTGTATTGTTTTAATCTATTTCTGTAAACCGCTCCGAGCCAAACTGGAAGTAGTGGTATACAAATCAAATAAATAAATAAATAAATAAATATCAATTTATGTGGATTCAGACCATCTTAAAATGTCAAAATTGCAGTTTACTCAAAGAGTTGTACTGTTGGACTTCTATACTATCAAAGAACAAGGAATTCTATATATTATTGGAGCCACACAGGCAGGTTATTTCACAAAGGGCTTCATGTGGCAATATAAAGTGATAGCTGTCCATGGTACTAACACTTTGTACACCATCTGAAGGCCCATCTACATGGGCCACTTACTCCAGGGCTGGACTGAAGTGACAATATGTTGGATTGGCCCCAAGGACGGCTACACTGCCTGGCTCCTTTGGATGGCCACCTTTACCTATGCTTTGTTGTCCTCAAGATAGTAGTAGTGTGGCCACAAATCACCAAAGAGCTCCTAGCTATCCCTGGGCACCTTTACCTATAGAAGCAAAAGCACACATAAAATTCAGAGATGAGAGGAAGAAAGAAGGAATGATCCACCTCCCCTCTTCACGTAATGTGGCCATTTTTGCTGAAATCCGTAAAAGTGCTTAGAGATGGCTAGGAATTCTTTGGAGTTCTATTGCCGCTAACAGTTTTAACAACATGACACAGATAAGCGTATGGAGGAAACAGGATGGTGGCACTGGCCCATATGAACAGTAGGACTGATTGTGAATCAGGACCAGCCTAACTGTTCACATTATACCAAAGTGTGGTGCTTCTCCAGAACTTTTGGGAAACTTGAGAACATTTCCCAGCTTTCTCTAACATTGTGGTTCTCAACCTGTGGGTCCCCAGATGTTTTGGCCTTCAACTCCCAGAAATCTCAACAGCTGGTAAACTGGCTGGGATTTCTGGGAGCTGTAGGCCAAAGCACCTGGGGACCCACAGGTTGAGAACCAATTCTCTAACAGAAGCACAATTCCCTGAAGTGGCTATGCCTTGCCTTAGGGTAAGATGGCTCCAGGCATCATGTAAATGCCGTGGCACTATACCCACTTTGAGGTATAGTGTCCATGTGGATGTGTCCTGAGATAAGAACAACATAAGTCCTCTCTTTATAGGTAAATCTAAATTGGCAGGAGAAACCTGCTATGTGACTTACTGCAAGTAGCCTTTAAATATGGTAGTCTACATCCATGCATGCTTAGTGTTCAGGACAATTTAATATTCCTTTCTTGTGCCAGTTTACTAAACCAGCATGTCTACTGCAATATGAAGTTACAATATTGCATCTTAAATCTCAAACTTAATGAATGTGTGTTCTAATTACAATTAGAATGATAACATGAATTAAAGTTATAGTAGGAAGTAGGAATTATTTTTTAAAAAGCTAACACCTTTTTTTTCCTTACAGAGTATATGGGTTAGTACCTACGTGTTTACAATTTGCTTTGCTGCTAATGTTGGACTGTTGTATGGTGTAGTCTGCACTATACTGATAGTGGTTTTCCGCTTTCCAAGGTGAGACATTCCTGCAAATTTTCAAAGCATGTTATTTTATCTACTTTAAAAAAATGTATTAATCTATTTCATTAAATGTAAAATCTGCACTACATACTTAAATGCCAGTTTAGCTGTCATGCCTTTCTCCATAGTCCAGGCTTGTCCAGAAGGTTGATAATTCTGTCCCCCACATTATAAAACATTGGTATTCAGATGTCCTGATGAAAAGAAATAACGAGCTTCAATGTCAAAGTAAGCACTATGCAGAAAACAAGGGATTGTCAATCCCACGTTTCTATGTTGAAATGAATGGAGGTTCTGGAGGTGTCGCTTGCAGGAGTGAGTTGATAGACAAATGACTGGTTAAGAGCATGTCTCCTGCTTATTGAGATGCATCCAGACTTAGTTATGCTTATAATAGATCTGCTGAAACTAATGGCACTTAAGTTACCCCTTGAGCCTAATTTCCATTTATTTAAGTGGATCTCATTTAAGCTTGGATCTCACCTATTGATTCTCCCTTGCAAATATCTCCAGTGCAAATGCTTCCTTGAACAGAGTTCCCTCTCGATCCTGCTTCTGTCAGAGCCCAATGGGAAGGGAGGAAGGAGAAAGGGGAGGAAAAGAAACTAGGTCGCTCCCTCTTTTTTTTTCTTACAAAACCTTTTGCATAAAAAAGAAATGGCAGGATGGCTTCTCTTTGATGAAGAAGACTCCATGTGTGAAGAGGGTATAGGAATCAATAGTAAGAAATCTAGATGCTCAATGCAGCCGGGTTTTGTTTTTTGTTTTTTTTGCATTGCTTGTTCCCAAGTGTAAATTCTGCATCATACTATGTAGTGCAATCATATGTATTTTTTAATATTTCACCAAATACAGTGGAATGTACATTCTTCAATGAATGGATTTACAATTGCAAATTTCCTGCATTGGCATGAAATATGAATATAATTTTTTTTTTTTTTACTAAACCTTCACTAGCGAGAGAAAGGGCACATCTGACCACAGCTTCTGTTGAATATGTGCTCCTACAGAGCCCAAAATCCCCTTATGGGAATCTTCATTTCATATTGGTTTTTTAGTGGATTAAAATGGCTGAGAACAGTGTATTTCTCACAATTTATATTTTTGGAATGTGGGGAAGATATTTTAGGTGTGAAAATACCGGCCTACTCATGTACATTTTCACTACTGGTAGTGTTGCATGGAGATGAAACTGGTTAAAGGGTTGTTGTATGTTTTCCAGGCGGTATGGCCATGTTCCAGAAGTATCCTCTCCTGACGTTTCGCCCACATCTATGGCAGGCATCCTCAGAGGTTGTGAGGTTTCTCCATACCTCACAACCTCTGAGGATGCCTGCCATAGATGTGGGCGAAACGTCAGGAGAGAATACTTCTGGAACATGGCCATACAGCCAAGAAAACATACAACAACCCATAGCTATTCTGGTTTCCCAATAGGGCTGACAATCCATATTTCTGAATCTCAGTACAGATTCAGGATCTGGATAGGATCATCTTCATAAACAAACTGGTTAAATTTCAGGGTGGATCCAGATAGCTTTTTGACATTTGAAAATATGTACTTTGCATATATAAAACCCAAAATCCAATGAAATCTGGCTAACAGTATTTAAAAACTAAAATCAGGACAGTAAATAAAGAACAACACTCAGAAATTAGGGGAATTCCAGACAGGAAACAAGGCCAGCTAACACCTCCCAACAAAGGATTACCCCAGGCAGGAAGCAATCAGGCTTTGAAGCTGCAAGGCTATTTAATGCTAATCAAGATGGCCAATTGCAACATTCACACCTGCTTTAAACAGATAAGACTTCTTTCTCCCACATTGAATATTGCAGAGATACATAAACCTCACTTGCCTACTTTCCAACAGACCTCACAACCTCTGAGGATGTCTGCCATAGATATGGGCGAAACGTCAGGAGAGAATGTTTCTGGAACATGGCCATATAGCCTGGAAAACTCACAGCAACCCAGTGATTCCAGCTATGAAAGCCTTTGACAACACATCCAATGAAATGTTTATGAAGAGTGTGCACTTTCATGATAAGCAAGCCAAATTAGAGGAGCACATCCATCCTGTTGATGATGATGATGATGATGATGATGATGATGATGATGTTAGCATAGGTGCATTTTTAACATCATGAAATTGGCACTGAGATTAGAGTTTTTCTTTTGTAACAAAACAGGCATGTGCATTCATGAAATTAGTCATCTGTTGTATTTCACATTGAAATTGTCAGGGACCACAAGGAAACTGTTAACCTTTTAAAAGACTAGCCATTTACATCCAAGGTGAACACAGCTTTATTTTGTTCTTTTTAATGCATTTGTTACAGAGCAACAACACTAAGTCTGAAACAGATGAAAGAAGCAGAATGCAGATTCAAAACAGAAACAGATAGTGTAAGCTCACTTTTCTTATTCTCCTTTATATCTAAAGAAAGAGAATATTTAGCTTTGGAGGATGTGCTTGTCCTTTCTGGAGGCACAGACATTTCAACTCTATGGGGAGAACAAGACATTTTTTTCTCATGTATAACCTTCAACGAAAACCTCATTAATCAGGCAATAGTTGGCATGCAACTGGCATCCTTTGGCATTCAAGACAACACTGGACATCTGTCAAGTCCTCATCCACAAATAATCTCTTTTTTCAATTTTCACACCTCATGCTTACTCAATTCTGCAAGGGTTTCTGAATTGTATTTATTTGCATGCTGCCGTGTTTTGCTACTGCATGTTATGTGCCTTCAAGTCGTTTTCAATGTATGGCTACCCAAAGGCTATTCTATCAGGTTTGGATTTGGGGTTTTGTTTTTTTTGGACAAGTTTGGCTCAGTGGGAGCTTGACATTGACTTCTTCTCTTAGGCTGAGAGACTGTGACTTACCTAAGGTTCCTGCGGCTGAACAGGGGGTTTGAGTTCAGTACTCAAGCTATTGTACTATGCTTTCTTTCCCGTATCTACCTCATGGGCAATTAAGGAAATTTGGAGTGGAAAAAACTGGTTGAACCTCAAAATGAGAATTGATTCCTCTCACATAAAATGTAGTATGTTCTGGGTGATATAAATGTGCCTGGAGAACATGCAGATTGCAGAAAATGCATGTACATTTCTTCAATCTACATGTTGTAAGATTAAACCCCTTTCTTCCATTATACTTCTCTGCAACTGCTGGATGATGTAGTAATTTTCAATAAAGCCATATTCAATTTTTTCCCAAATGTCATTCCTTTTTTTCTATTCCAAAGGACTCTTCACAACAAGTGAAAATAGTTTCTATAAATAATCCACTAGTCTTTTTGAATGCCAAGAAGTTTCACATGGATATATCAAAATTAATCCAGAAGGAGATCACTTGCATGTATCTACCTGAAGATATGGACAAGGTAGGGCACAGAGATTGGAAAAATAACTGTTCCAGAACCCACAGTCAGAATGGCCAGCATGACATCTAGTAAAGTATGCTTCCTGATGGAGCACATGTTTTGCATTTCCATTATACAGTTGTAGACCATGTTTTTCATCTATATGGTGAAATAGAGAACCATCTTATACTTAGAATCACATAGAATGGTGCTCTAGAATATCAATTTCTATACCCTAGAAGTTATTGCATTTGACCTTTTGGGGGAACTGCCATGACTCAAGAGTAGAAAATAAACTGGAGAAGACAGGAGAATGGGAACCTGTCAGATTGCTGACCCAACTAGCTTACCTTTGTTTTCACCAGGTGCAGCCTATCGATTGTGTGAATAAAATGACTTTTTATACCCTTAGAGGGGATTTTTCACATGGGGAGTGTATCAGTGAATGTGGCTCTGCATTGCGTCCCTCAAATCTTAACAGTTGCCCAACACTGCTCTACATTAACTGGCAGCTGCTTTCCAAAACATACCTGGATATGGCTAGAATTGAATCTGAGATCTTCTGCACACAAAATATGAGGTCATTCTATTTGTGGGATACGTAGTAAAATGATGTGTTCTTTAAATAAGGTTGTTGGTAAATAGGATTGAATAGCACATTTGTTAACTGGTTTCAATAAAAAAGAGACAAGTAACCTCTCAGATGTAGTTGGCTGTAACTTCATTTTTTCAAAGGGTATTTAAAGGACACTAAAGAATTAATGTAGTTTTGACACCACTTTAACAGCCATTATACAATGCTATGGGTTCATGGGAGTTGTGGTTTGGTGAGGCACCGGCACTCTTTGGCAGAGTAGGCTAAAGACCTTGTAAAACTTCATCTCCCATTATTCCATAGCATTGCCCCATGGCAGTTAAAGTGGTGTCAAACTGCAGTAATTCTACACCGTAGATACAAAGTGAAACCAGCACTGCAGTCCAAAAACATCTAGTAGTCTCAAAGTTTCACCCTTTCTGCAAAGAAAGAGATACCTTACATGATTTGGAAATTAGTGTAGAGCACCTTAGCTTGTTATTTAAGGCCTCCCATGAATTTGGGACTGACTGAGCATATTAACCTGGAATGCTCACATCTGGGCAAATCAGGCAGATCAATTCAGCCATTTTGTCAGCTTGCATTCATTTCACAGAGTGAGTGTAGGTTCTGGGCCAAAATACATGCCTACTTGTTCCCTTGCTGTTCAGCCTTTAATCTGTTTATTTTCAAATAAGACGTTGTTGCCAGTAGTGGGCAATGAGGTGGTTTTCTCCTCTGTTGCAGAAGAATGTGAGCAGAAAGGAAAGGTCTGTCCTGATCTGAAATATTTAGAAGGCAGTGATGTGGGCCGTGGGTGTCTTAATTTGCACCCGGCAAGTGTCTGGTTGCTTTACCTCTTTCAAGGAATCTGACCCCCTGAAGTTTCCTTGGAAACCCTCACAGCTCAGACAACTGGGAACTATTTATTTCCCCCCTGCATAGTAAGTGTGTGTGATTTGGCAAAATTTAAGCCAAATTCCATTGCTGCAGAGGCAGAATACTTATGTTCATTTTGGTTAGGTATGGCTGAAGGTGCAAGAGCTTGATTTTCCAAGCAGTCAGTCACTCTAAACAAGGCCCTTGATTATATGCAATTATATGCGAAACTCCTTTGGAAATTTATGTTTGAGGCTATGGGAATTGATCCAAATATAGGAATCTAGGAGCATGATTTGAAGTGTGCGTAAGAAAACAGTGACCTGGCTGGAGCGGAGAAGTCGGGAGCCCAGAAACTGGTGATAGATCAGATACAAGACTCAACTGATGCAGATAAATAAATACATCCGCACATGCATACATATTAATACAAGTTGTTCTGATATTTAGCATACACATATCCCAAAGGTTAAAAAAGGGATTTTGGGACTACATCTCTAATATTCTCCAGCCAGCATGCTATGACACATCTGCACACACTTTTCCTTCTTGTTGAAACTTTACACAAATACATAGTAAATCAACAATCCAGGAAGGTTGATGTACAAGGATGATGTGTTGGATATTGCCAATTACACACACTTATAGGGGGAAACAGTGCTCCATGCAGTCATGCTGGCCACATGACCTTGGAGGCATCTACGGACAATGTGGCTATTCGGCTTATAAATGGAGATGAGCACCACCCCGCAGAGTCGGACACAGCCAGACTTAATGTCAAGGGGAAATAAGTAGCTTCCTGTTGTCTGAGCTGTGAGATTTTCTAGAAGAAGTTTAGGGGTCAGATTCCTTGAGAGAGGTAAAGTAACCAGGCTCTTGCCTAGCCCAGATCAAGACAGAACAATAATGTATGTGTAAATACACTCCTGTAAAAATCCCAAGAAATGTAATACAAATCAGGTTTCTACAATTCTATATTAGAATAATTCTCTTCAAACTATATTGCATATAACAAAATTGCTTTCAGGATATCATAAACAAAGGTACAATTTCCATGTCATAATCTAACAAAGAGTGTATTTACACATACATTATTGTTCTGTAGGAGCCCCAGTGGTGAAGTGTGTTAAAGCACTGAGCTGCTGAACTTGCAGACCAGAAGGTCCCAGGTTCAAATCCCAGGAGCGGAGTGAGCGCCCGCTGTTAGCTCCAGCTTATGCTAACCTAGCAGTTAGAAAACATGCCAATGTGAGTAGATCAATAGGTACTGCTCCAGCAGGAAGGTAACGGCGCTCCATGCAGTCATGCCAGCCACATGACCTTGAAGGTGTCTAAGGACAATGCTGGCTCTTCGGCTTAGAAATGGAGATGAGCACCAACACCCAGAGTCAGACATGACTGGACTTAACGTCCATGACTGGACTTTACCTTATTGTTCTGTATTATTATAGATATTTTTGCATTATCCGCGTAGCCCAGATCAAGAGCCATTGATATAAACTATTCATAAATCTCCATATGGAAAACAGTAGCTATTTTTGGAGAATAGAAAGGAGAGGACTGTCTTTCATCAGTGATCTGTTTATTTTTCTTTTTGCTTCAGTTTGAACAGAACACATTGCTCAGTCCAGTATCTAATGGAAATTGTCACGGTGAGTTTACTGTTTACAACATACCCTTAATTTTCTATTTCATATTCGGTGTCAAATGGTTAATGTTTAATCCAGAATCAAACCTAGCATTGCATTCCTAATCATTTTTATCTGCCACAGTGGTGAGTGAAAACTCTGGAGCCAAAAGTGTACAAAGAATGATTTGGAAGGCAGGGGAAAGAGTCAATTTTGTACTCCTGGACCCTGCTTCAGGTCTCAGTCCCACTCCCACACTATCAAATTTTGATGGCAAAGTGGAAAGTATTATTAAAATCGGAAGGGGGATTGCTCCTCTCAAAAGGAACCTATTCAGAAATGCCAATAAAAGTACTTGCATCTGTAAATAAAGCCACAGAAGTGGCAGGATCAACTTCAATTAAAATTTTGGCAGAGCAAGTGCAGTGTAGTGATTTGAGTGTTGGATGCCTTCCGGTGAGTCACACACTTTGAGCTCCAGAAGACCCCATGGCAGGTTGACCTTAGTGTCACGAGATGTTGGAAATTATTTTAAGGCACACAACAACAAGGGCATGATACCTCAGAACATGTTGTATGCCTTCAAGTCATTTCCAACTTAAACACTAAGGCCAACTTGCCATGGGGCTTTCTTAGCAAAAGTTCTTCAGATTAAGTTTTCTTCCTCTTTACTCTAAGTATGAGAAAGTGTGACTTGCCCAAGTTTACTCAGTGATCTTCCATGGCTAAGGAGAGGGCTGACCCTGGTCTTCAGAGTTATATTCCAACATTCAAACTATGATATCAGAAGTAGGGCCATGTAGAACTTCCATTATTGATTTTGATTTTGTCCATTTTCTTCTCACCCTTGTTTTGTATCAGGTTGAATGTCTTTATGATCACTTCTTGCAATGAAATTAGCGCACATTTTTGTAACACCTTTCCTGAATTTTGCACAAGGCAACTATCATTTACACAGCACCCCCTTTCAAGCGAAGCCTTTTTTTTCATCCTTTCTTGATGTTATGTGTTCCAGCCATTCTCATTTTGAAATGAACACCTTGTCTTGTTTGAACTCCCTTGGAAATGCCTAGTAAGCCCCTTTCAAATGTGTGAATGGCTGACACAAGGTGCACATTTCCTTGCAACAAGCCTTTGGGGGGGGGAGTATAAGAATGACACTTCCATTGGCACTGTTGAGTGCGCTCACATTTCTTTCCATTCCTACTCATGATATTAGCATATCTGCTAATACCAACATAAATCATTCTAATTCATGTCCCCTACTTAATTTCATTATGATGTCAAAGGTTTAAGGGAGCACTGTTTTGAGAACGGAAAAAATCTGAATTTTAAAACAAATTTTACTAACTTAACTAAGGCCAATATATTTTGTTGCCAATACAAGCAGCTATCAGTTTCCTTGCCCAAAGATGCCCCAAACGCAAGTATTGTACGCTGTTTTGAACTCTGCATAACATTAAAAAGAAGAAAATTTGACAGAGCTGTTCATCAGCTTGGAGGCCTTGAAATGTCAACAGTGTCCTTTCCCTCTCCTGTTTAAGTAAACCAATAACCACAACAAGAAGAAAAACAAATACTGAATTTTCAAAGCTTTTGATTTCCTCTTCTGTCATTGTTGGTCTTTTGTTATCTCAGAGTGTCAGATATTTCCTTTTTCTCTTGGACATTTTTGAATTGGTTTTAGAGAGGATTTCTTGAAATCCTAGCAATTCCTTTAAGTCTATTCTTGGTTACGGTCAGTCTGGAGTTTCCTTTTATTTTGATATTCCTTTCTGTTTTGTCTCCTTGAAGTATATTTATGCATATACAATTAAGTAAGCCTATAAACCTCTGGAGCTGCAAATTCAAAAGGCACTGGATTTTGAGTACTTTTTGAAAAGGATTTGGTACCACTATAAATCCACACACAGTGCTGGCACCTAAGTCCCTCGAATAATTTCAAATCTCTTTATATTCTTTGTCAAAACTGTTTAGTTTAAACCATTTCATATTTAACCTCTAGTCTTTTATTCAGAGCTATGTACTTTATAATATCTAAAAGGTTCATTCACATACACTTCTTCAGGAATTCCAAAACTTTTAGGATGAGTGGATGGGTTGCAAGGTTAGTAGGCCGATTAATTTTGCCTATTTGGAGCACCTTGAAAAGAAAGGTGCTCCAAATTATTACTTTCCCCATCCATTATCATCGAAGTACCTTTAAAAATGTACTCTTACAAGTGCCATGTGTATGATGAAATTCTTACTCTGAAGTAAATGTGAAGAGATCAGATCTCAGCCAGACTTTATTATTCCTGGCAGAACACAATGATAATCATTGTATTCTTATTTCTTAGTGCTTCATCAATTCTGACATATCTGGTATTACAACATGGCATTTTTGTCCCCTAGGGTCTAAGAGAAGCCTGAAAGTAGGAACTAAACTTTCTCCTGAGCATATAACTACCTACTGAAAGAAAGGAGGCAAAATATAGCGAAATTAATCTTATGGTACTGGTACAAAGCTGTTGCAATAGAGGTTGCACATTTTCAGAATTAACACAACCATTGTGTTGCACAGGTTGCTGCGCAAATGTTGGGCAAGCAAGATGCCAGTGGTTGTGCAAGTAGCTGAACAATCTCTTGCACAACTGCTTTTTCAATGTCATAATCTAGTCCAACTGTACTAGCAGTACCTTGTGTTATATTGGATTTTGGCTAAGGAGATGACATATAGTTGTTTATTATGCCTTTATACAGTGATGTCCATGCTTTGGCCTTCTAGATGTTTGGGACTCCAACTCCCAGATGCCCTGGCCAGCTTGTCCAATGGTCAGGAATTCTGGAAGTTGAAGTCAAAACACCTAGAGGACCAAAGGTTGGATACCACTGCTTTACAATAATGACAAGTCTGTCCTGCAGCTAAATCTGGTGGAATGGGAACTGGGTATTTTTTTCATATGTTCTCAGTGAAGAATCCTATCACTGGTGGCTTCACTATCACTGGTGATTTCAATGAAATACTGAAGTTCTCCAGAGCTTTGGAGTAGCCACAAATGGGATAGTGCAATTTATGGGCTCGAGAGGATACCATCCCTTCTGTGGAAGTTTGCAAGGATTACTGGTTCAGGCAATCCAGAGCCTGGTTTGGTGAGCTAAAGTCGAAAAACACATGAAAGGCCATGATTATTGCATATGTTTAAGCGTACTATGGAATCTTGAGACTGATAATCTTAGAAGTGCTTCTTTCCATAATAATAATAATAATAATAATAATAATAATAATAATAATAATAAGATGATGATGATGATGATGATGATGATGATGATGATGATGATGATAATGATATGTTTCAACTATCCATACAGGGGAGTCCTCATTACAGCAGCGGACTGTTGAAAGGCAGACTTTAATATTTGATTGCAGTGGTCTGACACTCTTTGACTACACTGGAATCGCTGTACTTACTCAGGTATGTATGGTTTTCCATATGCATTTTATTGCACCCAGTGGCAGCCGGTGGCTTGGTGGCAGTGAATTGACTGTGGGTCGAGTCTAAAATAAAAAGAGCTATCAAAGGGGCTGAATCTATTTTAGTATCATAGAGGTCCTTTAAAGTTTGAACTAAAACCCAGACTACATCCACTGCCTCCCTGACGTAGAAGCCACCAGCAGCCATTGATGGTTTTCATCATTATATATGCACTGGGATCGCAGAGTTTGAACAATGAGACTGAACAGGATCTCATGTTTATCCTCTGATGAAAATAGTTGAATCAATGAAACTGGAGTATTTATTTATTTATTTATTTATGTCATTTCTATCCTGCCTTTCTCACTTGAGAAAACTCAAGATGGCTTATAGATCTGGCAAAAAATTCAATGCCAATAAAAGCAACAATAAAAAGGTAAAGGTTTTCCCCTGACGTTAAGTCTAGTCATGTCTGACTCTGGGGGTTGGTGCTCATCTCCATTTCTAAGCCGAAGAGCCGGCGTTGCCCGTATACACCTCCAAGGTCATGTGGCCGGGATGACTGCATGGAGCACCGTTACCGTCCCGCCGGAGCGGTACTTCTTGATCTACTCACATTGGCATGTTTTCGAACTGCTAGGTTGGTAGAAGCTGGAGTTAACAGCGGGCGCTCATACAATACAATAAAATATAAAGTAATTAAAAAACAATTTACCTTAGGTATTAAAACACATGAGACAATATACAAAACTTAAAACATATAAAGTGCATAAATCCATTTGTCCAAAAACCTTGCGCATAATCCTTGATCCAGACCGTGTTGAAGCCGTAAAAGCTTATTCGTTAAACACTTGTGCACATAGCCAGGTCTTTAGCTTCTTTCTAAACCCCAGAAGGGATGGAGCCTGCCGGATGTCGCTGGGGAGGGAGTTCCGCAGCCGAGGAGCCACCACTGAGAAGGCCCTGTATCTCGTCCCCAACAGTCGCGCTTGCGAGGCAGGTGGGACCGAGAGCAGGGCCTCCCCAGACTATCTTGAAGTTCTAGTAGGCTCATAGGAGGAGATACATTTGGACAGGTAAGTTGGACCAGAACCATTTAGGGCTTTATGGGTCAAGAGTAGGTAATTGTCCCTCCCCACATAGCCTCCTATTTTTTTAGTTGGAAGCTTTACCCCTTAATTTTTAGTCACCCCACAAAATAAGCTGATACAACTGTTTATGGGAGTCTTCTCTCAACCTGGAAAGATACATCTGGGATCTTTCCCCTCATACTCATTTTTTTTTGTTTTCCTTGCCTTTTCCCTCCCTTGGGATGTAGGATGCTTGAGGATTTTGTTCAGTCCCTATTTTGAAACGAACAAACCTCATTCTGGACTAATGTGGAAATCACATTCTATAGACTTTGCATTTCTGTGACTTTTGTAATGCAGTTCTCATCTCAAAAAAACTTTAACAAAATGAGTATAAAATGCATATATGAGACAAAATGTATTAACAATTCTATATTTAGAGAGAAAATACGTTATGAGGTTCATATTTTATGTTCATGCATGTTTATGCATGCATATTGAAACATTTATTTCAACATTTTTATAGTTTTTTTCTGGGGGGAAATTAAAAAGTATTTATAAATATAGAACAGAATAAATGAATGCATACTAGAAGAGCTTAATAAACACAGATAAAGCTAAATTGGACCAAAAATAGACGGAGAGCTCCATTCCTGCTGGGAGGTTTTTCCTTTGGTTGGTTTTTCTTTTTGACCAAGTTCAGTTTCTCCCCTTTTCACCTTCTTTGCTAGTTCTTCCTTCTCTGCTTTCCTATAAAATGACCTATCCAAATCCTTTGGCAGCCTTCCTCTGTTATGATTGGATACCTAGCGATTGAGTGAATTACAATGTAGTAAAAGAAACAGTTCAAATCTCATGAGTCAAACATGCAAGTATTATTACTCAGTAAATTGATGAGAGGGGGAAAAAGGGTCAAAGAGTCAAACCAATCATAAGGTATCTCCACTCCACACTCCTACATTGCTTTCTGTAGGCATTTGCAGTTGTGGAAATTATTTGTCAAGCAGAAGCTGGCAGGATTTATCCTGAAGCAATGCTTGGCAGCTTCTGGAGGCAGCTGCAGTTATTACCCAAAAGCATCAAAAGGAATATCGAGAGGTGACTCACAAATCTTTACTGCAAAGTTCCAGTTAACTTTCAAAATGGCAACTCGCAGCCATCCCATCCACCTCACCTTATGGAGAGAGTCAAGAGTTCTTAAATATAGCTCCTAGTTGTAAGACGATGCTATCTTCACAAGGGCCAACAGAAGATTGTGGATTTTTGAGTTTCCTAGAACTACCTGAGGTTGGATGCTAAGCAAAAAATGGTGGTGGCAGCCAACAGCTGGGCAGGATTTAGTTATTAACTCTGTTAAGACTTTTGGATTGTTTGTCAGTATGCCTACTGACATAGCTATAAACTCGCGATAGAAAGCTTATATTTTAGATTTTATAAGGAAGGCAGAATGAGCAGGGATCAGCATTATAATCAAAACTCAAAAGGCCTGAGCACCTTTTTACACTACACAATGGTAGTATTATGGTTCCACTTTAACTGCCATAGATCCATTCTGTGGATTTGCTTTTTAGAGAAAGGTACGTGGAATTCTTAGCCTATGGGAGTTGTAGTGTCTCAGCAGACCACATCCTATAGGATTCAATGCAATGGAACCACAGCAGTTCAAGTGGAATCATAATGCTATAATTGTGTAGTGTCAAAGGATCTCGGGCCTTTTTGATCAGAAATAACAATGGCCGACAGGGAGTTCTGGCGTGGACTGGTTCATGAGTTCACAAAGAGTCGGAAACAACTATGTGATTGAGCAGCAGCAACAATGGCATTGTCTGCCTGAACCAACTCCTCCAGCTTCCTTCTCCTCTTCAAGTTCAGTCAGAACCCTCACTGAATCCGACAAGGAGGGATTACAGCTTTTCCATCCACAATATGTAGCGTTTCTAAATGATGGACCTGATTTGAAATTGCTATATCATTGTAACAACAAACCGTCCATGCATGAAATGCTTAGCACTTGAAAAGGTGGAACATAGAGTTGTGCCTCTCCCCAGTGCACAAATAGCCCCTAGCCGTAGTTATTTGCAAGATTGTTACTCTGCAGTTTAAGGCGCCTTCTGTTACACAGTTTAATGAGACAGAATCCGTAACTATCGTGCAGTGTGCATTTCAACTGCGTTTTGGCGTTGATCCACCAGTACCAAAGAGTATATCAACAATTGGAGGAAAGAGGCTATTTATGTTGTTGGAAGAGCACATCATTTTGAAACACCCTGTACAATTTGCAGATAGACATGGATCAACATAGCTGCCTCCACATTTGGATGTTGCTTGGAGAAACAGCATCACTCTTCTGTTGCATTCCCATGGCCACTTTCTCTCGGCCTGACTCCTCTTGTTGCTGGTGAAGATGGGCAGTGAAAAGCCTACTGCATTTGCCTTTGTCTCTCCATATAGCTTGTAACCCAATCACTCAGGTTCTTACATTGAACAAAGGGCCTCTTGAAGTGAAGTAGGAACTGGAGAATTAAGTGCCACTCAGGTTAAGCGTTTGAAAGATAGCTTCACAGAACAAAGGAAAATAGGGCACTTTCCACAGTGGGTTAATAAGGTTTTATGGATGGCAGTACACCTTTGAAGATGCTCAAGAAACAAATCAAGTCTATGCGTTACTCTCTGTATATTTTACATTGCCATTATTGGGCAAGCTCAACATTTCTGCTGAAAGCCTCAAAGTTAAGAACAGTATGATGCTTGCATGGGGGAATGTGTTCCAAGACGCACAGGAGATTCTTGAAACCATGGATAATAGTGAACCTTATATTTAGACTAGTTTTCCCAAACTTTGATCCTCCAGATCTTTGGACTTTAACTCCTAGAATCCCCAGACAGATTATCCAATGGTCAGGAATTCTGTGAACTGAAGGCCAAAACAAACCAAAGTTGGGGAACCATGAATTGCAAGTATACTTGAGCTAGAAGCATAGCATAGAGTCATACATATCTGGGGGGAGAGAATATTTTTTAGTGCATGGGTGAGTAAAACTGTGGATAAGGGGGTTGTACTGTACTAGTTCTAGAGAGCATGAGGAACAGCATGGGAAACAGCAATTCTTTTTGTGGCTTCCTTGGGAGGTGCCTTCCTAACCACTGAGGGAAAGAGTATTCTAGAGTAGATAATAAGTTATAAGAAGTAGATACTAGAGAGGATATTAGGTTCCTCTCATTGCCTGAATGAGAGGAGCCTTAATCTGTACATGATTACATCTTAACCTTATCGCTGTATACTGTGAAATGATCATAGGCTTTGCAGGATATTTATATTATAGAACAGCTCCCTCTGGTGGTCACTAGCAGTGAAATTCCACTTATATGGAATTCTAAAACTAATTGGATCAATTCAGAACAACTTGCTCCAACTCTAGATCAAATCAGTCTGGCCAATTCTGGAGCAGACTGAAGTTATTTGGACTGAACCATACACTTATATATCAATAATAAGTGTGGGGGGGCATGAGATGACATGCATGAAATACATCAGAGTAATGAAAGTATGTAGAGAAGCAGGAAGCAGTCTGGATGTTTCTTCTTGAAAAATTTAGCATGCATTCTGGACAAGCCTCCAGCACTTTTCAGCCACAATAATTTTGAGAAACTGAGATTACTGAAGTTATACTGCCTCCTTTTTTCTCTTATAGAGAGGGATTATGTGACATCACAGAAATTACATAATTTTGTTTTGCACATCTGCATTTCTTTGCTAGATTTAGCAGTTACTAGCAGACTGGAAAGAAGTGGGATGTACATTTGGGCATCTACTGATTGTCTTCTGAATTTTGTTTCTCGAAAGTCATTCTCATATAACTTCCTCTTATTACATCAAGAGCCTAGCTCTTTCCCTTGTTTGCCTTTTTAGTTAATTTGAGTAGTGAATTTACGTGTATGTTTTATGTATCTTGCTCCTCAATTGACCCTTGTTGTCATTAGGTGTCTGATGTGTTTTTTCTAGTATGATCTCTTTCTGGTTCCTCTAACTGTATCCTCTCTGCTATTTTAATTTGCCAATAAGTAGATTTATTTAATTTGCAAGGCACATATATTATTATTTAAATCACATGTTTATGTTATTAAAGAAAGCAAAACATTGTGATTTATTATGCACTGACTTCAGCAAGTAAATTACTAGATTTGATTTCCATTAGATTTCTCAATTAGTTTAACGTATATATGATTTACAGTTTAAACAGTTGTTATTATTTCTACATCTGATCATTAGTTCAACTTAATTGCAAGGCATCACTGGAGCAGCAACGCAAATCTATATTGTGTCTGTAGGGACTGAGGAAGACAAATTGGTTTACTATCTTTCCCAAAAGATTCATATAAGAAAGTAGTGTTGGTACTAGTGAAAACATGTGTTTCACTGTCAAAAAGGCTTTATTTCAGCTTGGAGGTCAGAGGGAGGGAGGAGGTGGCTCTGTAACAGCAACATCATAGGGAAAGCTTATGTGATGGCATACCTGCCCTGAATTGACAAGTACAAACCTGGTTAGTCCTCTGTCATTCCACCTTTTAATCTGATTTTAAATGTGCCATTTTCTCTCTTCTCTCCCCCCGCCTTCATTCACTGCTTACTTCAGTTGCTGCAAGTTGAGTTCAAAATACAAAACTCAGAATTAATGCAGAAGTGTGAGTGAAAATAGTAGGAAGAAGAGGGGAGGAATATTGATGTTCCCAGTAGGATCAGGCAAAAGCAAACTGTTGCAGCCTCTCCTAGGATGTGTATCCTTCCCCATTAATATTTTTGTGCCACCTAGACCATACTCTGTTATTGCTTGGCCACATGTGTCCCGGTTTTCAGCTTTGAACTGTATGAGATTGAAGAAAAGATAGTATCATTTGGAAATTACTACAAAATAATAATAATAATAATAATAATAATAATAATAATAATAATAATAAAAAAACTTTATTTATACCCCGCCACCATCTCCCCAATGGGGACTCGGGGCGGCTTACATGGGGCCACGCCCAAAACAATACAATATAAACAGCATATAAAAGAACAGCACAACACAATACAATAAACAATACAGTAAATAATATCCATTACAAAATAAAACAAGGAGACAATAAAAAAAAGGGCAGACCACATGAACATTAAGTTAAAACTCGGGGTGAGAAAGACATAAAAATAAAAACCACAGCGAACAGGGTCATAAGGGAGTGGGGTATTCTGGAGGATAGATATTAGGGGGAGCAACGGAAAAGAAATATAAAATGGTTACTCTCCAAAAGCGCAGCGAAAGAGCCATGTTTTCAAGTCTTTCTTGAAGGCTGCTAGTGTGGGGGCTTGCCTAATCTCCGCGGGCAGAGAATTCCACAATCGGGGGGCCACAGCAGAAAAGGCCCTCTCCCTTGTTCCCACAAGGCAGGTCTGGGATATCGGGAGTGGGGACAGGAGAGCTTCCCCTGATGAGCGAAGGGATCGTGTAGGCTTGTGGTAGGAGATACGGTCCCAAGATTAATGGCTATTAGTGTCACTTGGAATCACTTTAGCATATGAGTGGGTCCCAAGATTACTGGCAAATGAACAAGGTAGGTTGTGGGGCATCAGCAGCAGAGCCTTGCTGTTTAAAGAGAAGCAGAAAACATTCTAGGAAACAAACGAGGGGAAAATCATAGACTAGGAGTAAGGTGCTGACCTCTTGGGTACATCTACATTGTGTAATGAAGTTTGACACCACTTTAACTGCCATGGCTCAATGCTATGGAGTCATTGGATTTGTAGTTTTGCAAGGTCTTTATAAAAGTAAAAGCAACTTGAGTTGAGCAGTCAACTTACATCTTAACTTCCCTCCCCCAAAAGTTGTAAGTGCCTGACACAAACAACTCTATCTGTTTGCAATTTGGCTGGTTTAATACTCTGTTAGTCCTCAATAAGATAGCTATTAAGGTTTCCCAATAGGGCTGACAATCCATATTTCTGAATCTCAGTTCAGATTCAGGATCTGTTTAGGATCATCTTTACAAACTGGACTCTGGACTAAATAGATTCTCTGTACATAGGCCTAATAAGAATGACATCTCTTGGAGTGGCATTGAAAAAGAGTGAGTCTTGCCAATTTGTGCAGGTTAATTAACACAAATCTGTAAAAATATGAATAATATGTATTCTTTAATCAGCTATTTTTTCTTTTAGATCTACACAGATTCCAAAAAAAGAAATATTGATGTTTTGCTGGCAAATTGTAAAGGTATATATTAATTGTTTTCCAGTAGGGATACATTTTTAAAGTCACATTTCCATGGTTAGTATCATTTGCCATTTTCATGTAAAATGTCATGTTCCCATGTCTTTTTATAGCCTCCTTGATAAAGGCACTGAAGCTCAACAGTAGACTAGAATCAGACAATGCTGTCTTCTTTGAATCAGTTTCTTCAGCCGTCGGTGCTATTCAGTTCAACAGGGTGAGTCTCAATTCGGGGTGTGAAAATCTCTCTGTCTCAATTTTGCTGCACCTCTCCAAATTTCACTTGCATTTTTTCATCTTAGGCACCAGGTTGAGACTTTGTATGTGCATGTTTGTTTGTTTTTTAGTCTGGGAATTTCTGTACTTCATGGTAAGCAATTTTCTCAAGTTGGCACTTTGTAGTATTTTTCTTGATGCATAGATTTTTGTAGTGCAATGTATTTTCACATTCTTCTAATATACACATTTTAAGTAATATGCATAATTTGAGAAGAAAAGAGAATGAGACTTGCCTCATCCTTCTACACACTAACATCTAAAAAAGGCAGTCTATACCTACTCCTGTCTTAATACTCCATACACCTGTCTAATGGTAAATCCACTCCGGGCTTCCACAGATCTTTTAAGAAAGTCCTATTTCAGTTGGAACCAATTTTGTTATATAAACATTGTTCCCACATTCTTAGTGTCTTAAGGCATCACCTTGCTTTACAATGTAAACTCCTGTAAGCCTCTTTGCTGTAACTGTTATTAAACCAAATGTTCAGGCAGCGTATGGAGTTCTGCTTTTTCATTGTTTCATGCTTGACTGCACATTTGGCCATGGTCCAAGACAGAGTCCCCTCCAAGACAGATTAAAGCTAAATGTGCAATGAGTTGTTGCTTTCTGTTTCTCTTCTTCCTTGCCATACCATGAACAGGCACTTTCTGGTAATTACATAAGAAAAATCTTCTTCCTTTTCCACCAAAATCGCTTTAAACTGATTGAGCAAAGTAAACCAAACTGATGATATTTGTTTACTTGGATTGACTAGTGAAGGAAATGCAGGGATATATCTATTTGAAACTTATGTTCTCTTAGATTTTTTTATACTCTTACGATCTAAGCCAAGTTTTGCCCATTTTTTATCCCAGTCTTTATGGCCACCACATGATGGAAAGTGAGTTGAACCCCACTTTCATCTTGGCTTCTGTTTTCCAAGCTCCAATTTGCTTTGTGCAAATTGAAGCTTGGAAGTAACATACCACCAAACATTTTATAGATTACAAACTGGGACAGGTGGGGCCAGGCAACATCAGATAAGGTCAAAGTGGCAAAAGTTGTTAATAAGAAAGTTTAGAAATTTTAGGAAAAAATTAGAAAAGTTTAGAAAAAAATCAACTTGGTAAACAAGGTTGGCTTATCTATAGATCAAAATGAGTACTAACTCTGATAAAAAAGAAACCATCTCCTTCCCTGAGGAAAATGGTGAAAAGCAAGAGCTTAGTCCATCCCAGGAGAACTTAAAAGATGCACTAACCCCTCCTATTTTCTTTGTCATGGCACCTCTTTTGACCTTTGTGAATGTCTGGGCAGAGAAATGGCCCAGCAGCAAAGGGCATTGGTTTTCCCCTCTCTGGCGAATGACCTTTCACTTATCCATGATTTCATATGAAAATCCATAATTTTGGCTCCCAAATCTGCCCTTGACTTAGTCATGAGATCAATGTATACATAAGGTATATATATATGCCTTGAGGCAAGGGGAGAGGGGTGGGATTGAAAAAGGAAAGAGAAATTGAGATATTTTCATAGAATCATTGAGTAGGAAGAAACCCCAAGGGCCATCCAGTCCAATCCCTAGCTATGCAGAAACAAGCATTCAAAGCATCCCAAACAGCTGGCCATCAGACCTCTGCTGATAAACCTCCAGAGAAGCAGATTCCAGTGGTCTCCAAGGCAGCCTATTCCATTGCCAAACAGTCCTTACCACCAGGAAGTTCTTCCTAATGTTTAGGTGGAATCACTTTTCCTGCAATTTGAATCCATTGCTCTGTGTCCGAATCTCCAGAGCGGCAGAAAACAAGCTGGCCGCCTCCTCAATGTGATATCCTTTCAAATAGTTAAACATGTCTATCATAGCCCCTCTCAGTCTTCTTTTCTTCAAGCTAAACATACCCAGCTCTGTAAGCTGGGTATCTTTAGCTTGGACAACAGAGGATTAATCAAGACTCTTCCTACCAAACCAGGGTACTTGTAGGGTATGAAGTAACAAAAAGCAAGTTATACTGAATTAAACCCTTCCCACAGAAACTCAATTCAAGCACCATTGGGACCAACAATGCAACAATGCAATTTTACTCCTACTCCTCCCATAGCTTCCCTCTGGGGTCCATGGCCATGTGCAGCCTCACTTGGCACTTTTGCAGCCTCACAACCCCCCCCCCCCCAAAAAAAATGGAATTGCTGGAAATATGCTTTAGCCCAAACACAGTTTGTTGTGTTTTGGTCACCTGTGCTATTTATGACTTGCATTCAAAACTGGACACGAGTATCCTTTCCCATGTTGCTTTACAAGAAAGCCTCTCCTGGTGGATGCTGGTAGGCGCTGTGTGTGGATGAGTGGAAGTGGGTCAGTCCCTTAATGTCTTTGGGTTGTTGTTCTTGTTTATTTATTTATACCTTGCCTTTCTCCACGAGGGGACTCAAGGCGGCTAACAGCAACACACTTCAATCAATTTAAAACAAAGCAATTATATTTTTTTTAAAAAAAACCCCGTTAAACAGTACTGTGTTAAACATACAGTTAAAATACAATAAATACAATTGAAATACATTTTAAAACACACAATTCCCCACCCCCAAATCCCACCCACATCCTCCCCAGCAATGTGCCTCTTATCCTTCTCCAAATGCCTGCTTGCAGAAAAAATAGTCTTCACTTGCTTGCGGACCATTCCTATGTTTTATCATGATAGCAACCTTCTTATTAAAGCAGGATATGTGTCTGTCTTCTGTAGATTTGCATTCAAAACATGGATCAAAGTGCTCTGCTGTTTATGGGTCTTTTTTCAAAGTGAAGTCAAAAAACAATGTGTGCTATTACCGTGTGAATGCTATTACAGAATATATTTTCAAATACTGTACAATGTCTTTGTTTTTTCCATTTTAGAATTTCTGCAAGCTTAATGAACACACTGAAGTCTGATGCCAGCCTGTGTTTATATATATATATTATAGTATAATCTGTTGAACTGTTCATCTGCAAAGGAACTATACCAAAGTATTTCTTCAGATGTTTAAACATGGAAAGTTGAGGGTGATAATTTATATGCCAAGTGTATACCAACAGCAACAGTGTTTATTTTTATTGCTCCTGAATTCTTTCTGAGTTCCCATCAAGGACAGGTTTCCTTTTAAAAAAAAATAATAACCTTGTTTCTTCTTTGATGGTTTCATATTTTTGTATGCATTTAGATTTTAAAAGAAAAAAACTAGAAAGCAATTTAGGATATTACCATAATGTATATTGTTTTAGCTCTGGCCTAATTGTAATTTAATTGTATCATTTTGTGCACTAGAGAATACAACATTATTGAATTTTGTAGTGGAATTGATGGTATCCAGTTCAAGATATGTGCCTTAATAAATGCAAACAGAAACTGTAATACAAGATCATTTCTCCCTCTGAAATACCCAGGACACACATTAGAACAATCACTCCATGACTCTTTCACATTTCAACCTCAAGTGTTGTTGTTTTTTTAGTGTTGCCTCTATATTGCACTGCATTGTAAATTTTTAATTAATTTAGAAAGCTGTCTCCACTAAAATGACCAAAGTCATATGATGGCTCATCTGTTGGAGAAGTTGGACAACTTACTTTTTGACTACAGCCAAAGACTGTGTGGACTCTGAAGGAACATCTCTTATAAGCTCTGTTCTATTGTTCTAAATCAGTAGCATTTATTTCAACCATTCTCAGCTTTGTTCTATCCTGGGTGGGAAATAAATCCATAAAGTTCTTTAAAGTCCAATACAATGGTTCTAGCATACTGTTGTTGTCATGCTGCCAAGACTTATTTTATAATACCTCTAAGATGAAAATAACTGGATTCACATAGGAATGCAGCTGCATGTGGGACGTTGCATATTTTAGCATGCAATACCTGATCTGAATTTTCAAATACCATTTACACATACAGGGACCCACATGGCCAAACAGTTTGCATGGCTAAGCCACAATCTTTGAATCACACAACCCTCCTTCCATTCTTCTGTTCCAGAAACCATAAGTAGGATTCACCATTGTTATTTTAAGATAGTTTTTTGAAGTAGTCCAAATTGACTTCTGGTTTCTGATCCTGGTGTCTTTAGCTAATACATTGTTAAAACAAACTGCCATTTCTGGTTCAGATGAAACAACAAACCGTACTTAGTTTAATTTTTTTTTAAAAAGATGCTTTCATTCTTTTAATGTCCAGATTTCATCCACATGTAGCCAGATATTTTCTGAAGATAGTGATTTGAAACCAAATTCCACAATGTTTTCTGCAGCATTTTGGCCAGTGCTGAAAAATAGCTTTCCTCTCAAAAATGTTTGTTTAGTTTTGTTTAAATTGGTCTCACATGATCTCAGTGATGTTGTTGTTTAGCTTAATCTTATTGGACACATTCTGTCTAAATGATCAGCCAAGAAGAAAAGGCAGTAATAACAGGAAAACTAATTTGAATTTCATGGCTGCAGAGTATTATGACATTAATATCTTGAAACATTTTTGTATCAAAAATAGTTAGTTTCAATCTAAAAATTAAAGAAGGATATTAGCCTCAAATAAAGTATTCAACACTCATCAGTGATACACCCAAAATTTGTATTCCTTGATACGGAAATCCAATTTCAGTTGTTATCCGCAGACTTGGATTGCAGACTTGATAAAAGAAATCGGAGCCACATCAAAATTCTTTCCAACTACATCTTTGCCACTAACATATCTCATTCCAAATCTTGTGTTTTATTGGCAATTTGGCAGGTGGGTCAGTAAGGCAATATTTCCAAAGTGATAGATTAAGACCAAAGTTAAGTCATTGGTATAGTGTGAAATAGTTTCTGGTTTCTTTAGACGTTACTTTCAATGGAAATATTCCAAATTTATTCCATTTCCTCATCAGTCTCAGTGTGTTTTAATTCTTCTACAAGTAATGGAAAAAATGAACAGTAATACATAGTACAACAAGTAATATGTTACTTTTTCCGTCACTGCAGTGAGTAACAACAATGTCCTATCTCTAAGACTGTAACATAAACAAAATGCATTATTGTTTCAAAATATAGCCTTACTTTGCACTGATCATAAGCCCAGGAAGAAGATCCCCTCATCCTTTTCAATATGCAAAGCAAAAGAGTCCTTGGAAATTTGCTGTTCCTAGCACATCATAATGGTACCTGTGACGCTAGATGGATGGGAGAGAAAAGGGCACTATGGGAAGAAAATAGGCACGAGGAGAAGGTCTTTGGAGACTCATTGAAAAGAATGGGGAGGTATCTGACTCTATTACACCTTCTATGATATAATTGGAAGCTGGAATTCCAAGTTAAACTGAATCAACAGAAGTGTTTCCTACCGTCTGGAAACTATTTCGCCCATGCACTATAGCCCATTTCCATGGTTGATTTGGGAAATGATTCTCATCACTAATTTTCAGTAGATTGTGGTTCCTATGGGTTGCATCTAACGATGAATCCATATTAGGCTGCTTGCAAATTAGTCTGAAAGGAATATCAAATTGAGTTTCAGAACAAATCTTGTGGGTCTGCGCACTCCCCTGATAATGAACTTCAGACACTGCATTGGGTTTTACTGTTGAGTAAGCATGCATATACAGCTGGAGTGAAATGAAGGCAAAATAACTATTTTTGCTTGTTGCATATTTAATGTTCAGTATAACATTGGCACAACATATGTGCAACAGCAAAGTTTTAACTGGTATATATGCTTGGCTTTTAGTTTAAGATCCTCTCATCAATGCAAATCAAAGTCATATTTTTGGGGTGGAGGCATGAAGTAAAATATCTTTTGATTTATTTGAAGGAGGATTTTGACATTTCAATTAGCCTTCCACATTTGCTGGAGTTTGGGGCATGAATCTCTAGGTCTGCCAACATGACCTAGAGTAATTGACCATGGGGTCACACTGGAGGGAATACAGATGTTTAGAAAGAATATCCGAATCTGCAAATAATCAAATTTGTAAGAGTCAAAAAAACAAACGTGGAGGGAGAAGTGTATTTCTTTTCCCTACAATCACCAACAAAAATGAAATTGCTACTGTTTCATAAAGTTCTTGATTTATGATGTTTTGCACATGCACTCTAAGCAGAGTGTTTCCATCCAGAGTAAATTGTAACTGAGGCTTCCATTGTTTCATCTGTTTGGTATGACAATACACAAAATGCCACTTTATTAAAAGTGTTTCTAAATAGATATACATAAGTCACACCACTGTTGTAATTAGAGGTGAAGCAAAGGTTCTTGAAGTTTTTGCAAAACAAGAAATATATCACAGAGTTTATTGCAAGCATAGCATAATGTCTATTAGTCATATTGATTTAATTATTTCAGTAATAGGATATGGAGGAATATTTCTAAGTGTCTTCATTAAATTGTAGTGATCAATAGAAAATGTGCTCTGTAGACAGAACATATATTGAACATGTAGAATGTGCAAAATTTTGCACTCCATTCTACTACAAATTTCAACTGTTGTGCACGTTGACACTTCAGGTTTGGGACACAGTTGTACATGATATCATATAGTTCAGATCTAAATATTAATGCATAGCATACTTCATCCTTTGCTTAAATGGACAGCACTTGCATTCAACAAAACTATAAATTAATGCAGGTTTGTATCATTATTATATAGTATTCAAACTGTCATAAGAAGTACAAAGTAGCGGTATAAATGATTTCAAGTCATAATTGTTATTACCATAGTCTTTTGATGGTGACATATGCATCCTGGCTTGTTCGGATGCAGTTGGCAAAGAGGTTCGGATATCAGATATTCTTCTTGTTCAAGAAAGGAGGCAAAAGAGGAATGAACAAGATGCCACCAGAATGCAACCGGTATGTTAGAAGAATCCAGAAATTCTGGTTTGCAGTTATGTGTAAACACTGCTCTTGTGTTCAAAACAGACTTATGATACAATAGACACTTGCCTGCAACATCACATACATTGTTTGTTTCTAGCTATTAGCTATAAGGTAGATATTTGGAGTATTTCTAATAGTGTTTTATTCCAAGATTCAAAAAAAAGGAAGGAGGAATGAAATAAAATTGAGTGGCAAGTCTGTATGAGACCCACATGGTTCACAAAATATTATAGAATATAAGGAGTTTAATAAGCTTGTTGAATCAGCACAAAAAGAGGGAAGCGCACTAATCCCATTACCTTCCATCCCCAATTTTTCACTTTCCTTACACATAGAGAATGACAAGTCTGAATAGTGATTTCCATGACATGAAGACACTCTTCACACAATTGAGAACCTAGAAGGTGGAGGGGAGGGGGTTGACGTGCCTCTCTTTTGTTTAACTAAATGCCTGAACAGGGATAAATGCCATGGTTTGATCATTCTTCGCAGTGCAGTCGTGTCATTTTCTGCTGATAGTGCTCATTGTGGTTGTGATTTGTTTATTTGCAAAATAAGGCAGGGATTTTGTGCTGAGTCCAGAGAGCTCCAAGCAATCACATTTAAATAATAGCCTCATGTTATGCTGGTCTATGCTGATTGTTTACAACAAATGTCTGAAGAACACTAAGTTCATTTCTTAAATCGTTTGGTCATGGAAACAATAGGTTTGAAAAGAGTACATCATAGATCTGTATAACTTTTGCAAAATATGAGGACAGCTGTTAAATTCTGGGCTCAGCTACACTGGCCATTACTGTGGGACCAGTCTGAAGCAGAAATGCTCAGTCAAAAGCTCTGTGCCTGAGCCAAAGAGGCAATGGGGCAGAGGCTACACGTCCCAGTTTGGCCTGGCTGAACCATTGCCTTCCTGTCTGTTGGTATCATGGCTGTAAATGGTCACAGAATTCCAGGAGAGTTTCTGGCAGTCACTAGTACCCTGTGGGGACATCATCAGAGACAGTACTGTGACCAGGAGGACATGGGCCTGATCTGTCCCCCTTTCGCTCCTCTCATCAGGACAGGGAAAAGAGTATTGTGGGGATGGCCTGTCTGGGAAGGGGATCAGTCAACACTGGACTTGGCTGTATTGTCCACATTACATTGTGCACAAACTGTAGGGATGCTCTGGAGTTTTGCCAAATTCTGGAGTGTGCTCCAACTTTCCTTAGTGCATGGCTAAATCACTTTAACTCAATTTTCACTCAGTGCCGGTTATTGAGCCTGTGTAAATGCGCCCTCTGTCAGCTACAGATTTTTTTCTTCCATTCTTGGGGAGGCAAAAGAAGTTTAGAGAGCAGCCAAGGGGAAGATAACTTCTGAAGGAGAGGAAGGAAAGAATCGGGGAGTATCTGATCAAAGGAAAGTTCTACAAGGCACCTTGACAAATGTGTGCACATCCATGTTTTGGCAAGCAGAAAGAAAATACTATATACATTCATGGCATGGGTAAAAATAAAAACGGCTATTGTGAAGAAGAGAGCTAAAATAGGGTTTAATTATTATCCGAGTTCTAAAATCTCCAAAATGTTACAAATCCACAATTCATAAATATCTGTGTATTTGCATGTGTCTTAATGTGATTTAATCCTGTGTTAAGAATAAATGTTACTGAACATGATAAATTGGGCATAAATATGAAATAGAAAGACATGCTAAAATCAATGTGATGCATATTAAATATTCCTAATGTTCATCCTGTGGTTTTCTTTTTAAAGGTTATTTTCTCCCAAATCCCTATATTAAGCGCTGCAAAAATCTGGGCTAAGCTACCTTGTTATAATTTATTGGACACTGGGACTGAGTAGGATGGTATAAATCTTCCATGTAATATACCTTCCATGTTTAATGAAAACCTTAATGTGCCAGAAAGCATTTGTGAATATTGTTTGACATTTGCCAGCAGGAGAATTTACTAATGAGTTGTTTGGAAAAGCACACACTCCCTGGGACTGCCCACCCCCTTTTCTCTCTCAAATACAAAACTAAAATGTTTTTCATAAATAAATGCCATTTCAAACTGGATAATAAATGGTGCTTTCATCCCTTCAGATGGATTTTTTTATAGCAAGGATCAGACAATCTGCTCATTTTCTGTATGTTTAACAATGCATTTCATTTGTTTGTTTTTCTGTTTGTTATCAGCGTATGTAACAATAAATTTATATGGAAATAAATTGGAATGTGAGATAATTTCCTTCTTGAAGGAAGCATGGTATGTTTTCTCTGGGATTATATTGTGTTACAATTTTTAATCTCATGTGCTAAATAGCCCATATTTCTCCCCGTCCAAACGGAATACATAACATTTTAGTGACAATATCACACTGGGTTTCTTCTACTACTTGCAGAACCCAATTAGGTGGATTTGTCTGTCAAAATCCATCAGGTGAATCTTGCCTGCAGAGCTGAAACAAGACTTTCTTTTTAGATTGGCCTGTCATATTTTCAGGGGGAATGTTCAAGAAATGGATGGAAAGGCAGCAATATCATAACTATAAAAAAGTTCCACAATGGTTACCCTCAGCCTAAATATCTGTACCAAGAATGAACAACTACTATACCCAATTCCATCAACAGAACACACAGCTGCTGCCCAATTGAGATGAGAGGGGATTACATTAAGATGTGGGTTCTTGGTTTCCAAACACAGTACAATCCCTGTATTCACAGGGGATATTATTACTGAACTTAGCATGAAAACAGAAAATTGTAGATAATAGCGAACCATATTGAAAATGACCTGCCATGGATGTTACCCTATAGTCACCTTGGTTGATCTAGAGAAATATTTAGGAATTCACAATTTCCTCCATGGTGACTCTAATAATTTCCAGTGGAAGTATACCATAAAATGGCATTGAGAACTTAGAAAATCCCTGAAGAGGACATATTTTTTTGGATGTGGGTGTGTGAAATCACAAGTACCAGTCCCAAGGATATGGGAGGCATACAGTAAAATTTCTTTTCCCCTTTCAAATCTTTAGAAATCAAATTGGACTTCCAGAACATTTTCAGATGCATAGTTTGTTTATATTAGTATTTCTTTTGTTCTATGTCATCCCATTCACTCATTGAATGATTCCAGAGTGGTGTACAAGACAATCACATTGTTATGGCATCATGCCTTGTCACCTCCTCATCCTCATGCTGCTTCTCAAAGAACCAGGATAAGAAGACTTGGTAAAAGGAATTAGAGCAGTGGTTCTCAACCTGTGGGTCCCCAGGTGTTTTGGCCTTCAACTCCCAGGAATCCCAGCCAGTTTACCAGCTGTTAGGATTTCTGCGAGTTGGAGGCCAAAACATCTGGGGACCCACAGGTTGAGAATCACTGAATTAGAGGCTCCTGCAGACAGTGTTTCTCTGGGACCAACAAAAAGATCATGCATCTCCCTTTAAGAGCAGAGAGTTGATACAGACAGAGATGCCAATGAGCTTCCAAGAGATTGTGTTGGAAAGGGCACTATAATTCAGCTGTGATGAAACTCTACAATTCAGCAGGGCTTGACTTACCAGACTCTGGCTTAAATCCTGAAGAGCCATTAAATCCATTGGATTTATTGCTGTATTGACTTGCTGTTAATTGACTGAATGAACCTATTCCGATTAGGACTACATTATTTTATAAACATTTTCCTTCAAATCACAACTCAGTGTGGACTTGCACTGTGTATAAAAGTCTGCTAAATTGTACAAAAGGGAAATGAGAACGAAGGCATAATGGTGCAGTATTCTTTCTAAGGGTAAATTACATTTCATAGAATCATAGAGTTGGAAGAGAACTAGTGGGCCATCCAGTCCAACCCCCTGCCAAGAAGCAGGAAAATTGCATTCAAAGCACCCCCAATAGATGGCCATCCAGCCTTGTTTAAAAGCCTCCAAAGAAGGAGCTTCCACCACACTAGGGGGCAGAGAGTTCCACTGCTGAACAGCTATCACAGTTAGGAAGCCATTGTTCTGCGCCCTAGTCTCCAGGGCAGCAGAAAACAGGCTTGCTCCCTCCTCCCTATGACTTCCCCTCACATATTTATACATGGCTATCATGTCTCCTCTCAGCCTTCTCTTCTGCAGGCTAAACATTCCCAGCTGTTTAGGCCACTCCTCATAGGGCTTGTTCTCCAGAACCTTGATCATTTTAGTCGCCCTCCTCTGGACACATTCCACCTTGTCAACATCTCCCTTCAAGTGTGGTGCTCAGAATTGGATACAGTATTCCAGGTGTGATCTGATCAAGGCAAAATAGAGGGGAAGCATGACTTCCCTGGATCTAGACACTATACCCCTATTTATGCAGGCCAGAATCCCATTGGCTTTTTAAGCAGCCGTATCACATTGTAGGCTCATGTTTAACTTCTTGTCCATGAGGGCTCCAAGATCTTTTTCACACGTACTGATATCAAGTTAGGCATCCCCCATTCTGTATCTTTGCAATTGCATTATAAGTGCACCAAAAATACTTCTTTACATTTCTTAGATGAAAAGAGCTCAATATTTCCAAATGACATTTGCCATGGGAGACACATGTTTTGCTGTCATTCTTGTGTGTCCTCAAATTAGTTTTGATTTGTGGTAACTCTAAGGTGAACCTATCAAAAGGTTTTCCTAGCAAGATTTGCTTCAAAGTGGTTTGTTTGCTTTTATCTTTCTCTGAGGCCAAGAGTGTGACTTGCCTTAGGTCACCCAGTGGATTTCCATGGCTGAGCAGAGATTTGAACCCTAGTTTTCAGACTCAGTCGAATGTTCAAACCACTGCACAGGCAGGCTTTCCAATCATTAGAGAGCCAGGTGAAACCATTCATCCTGAACTTGGTGGTATTGGTAGGTTTAAAAGACAGTCCCCTAACATTACTTTAACATAGATTTTTATGTGCAAATTAGCAGCTAAATTCATTATGAAAACCCATTTACCAAAGGGCTGACACCAGAGAAAAGCCGGAGGCAGCTATGGAACTCTGGGATATAACATCTGTTCCATAAAATTTAACTCAGCCATTCCAAGCATTTGTCTGTTCACTGCTGCTTTATAGTTTCTCAAAACAGCTCCTTTTCTCCTCAGGACATACAAGTTCTGACACAGATCCACAAAGGCCAAATGTCGCTTCCAGTTCCACGGAGCATATAGGAAACAAGAATGATAAAGATGTCAACCACAGCTCTGGTATTTAAAGAAAAGGCTTCTTGTCCATTTGTATGTGCACGTATTTAATAAAAAGATATGTTTTGCCTCCCCCCCCCCCATCCCTCCAGCTTGCCTCCCTCCCAACCTGTGCCGAATTCTGCTTATTTCTGTAGGTCTTCTGTCTACATGATGAGCCTTGATGTTTTATGCATGCCAGTTAGCAATTTAGCGGATGTGCAAATGGCTCTGGTTACTAATTGGGGATGCTTCCCATGGCATTTCAGAAACTGAGGCAGAAAGCAGCATATGCTGCTATTGCCCAAGATCGATCAGCCACATCACAAGGATCCATAGGCTGAATTTCCCATTAGTCTCTAAAGCATCAAATTATACTGTTTGTCTCAATAAAAAAGGGGGAAAATGTTAGCAGCAGCATCTTTTCTGCATATCTTGAGATCCTTCTTTTACCACTGCTTCAAGGGCTCTTCTGGTAGGTATTTGTGAGATAATGATTCTTTATGGAATTGTAAAGATTTGTGTTCCGTCCCCCAGGACGATGGTTTGCCTTACCTATTGGTCGTTTGTTTGTTTTCCCTCCTTTGCATCTTGTTTCAGCCTCTGGCTGCAAAGCCCAGGAAAAGTGGCTTGGAATCTGCAAAAGCTGGCTGCAGTTTTCTTTGCAGTGATTGGTCAAAGAGTGCAACATCTTAGGACCGCCCTTTTTACCAGGGTCTAGTCTCCATTTTGGAGCTTCATTCTGGCTATAGTTTTCCAACGTGCTGGAGCTGTGCAAGGCTAACTGGGACAAATCATCCTCAAAACCAGGCCAATCTAAGCCTATCCAAATTAGATAAGTATTGAATTATATTGATCTGGAATAAGAAATCTAGTTAGAGGAGCAGGGTTATTCTGTCGCTTCTAGAACTAATCTTTGCTGTAAAGATAGGGAAGGAAAGAGTTTCTCCTTCTAATATAGGCAGCGTGATTAGGGTATAGTGGTTTTATAATCACCTTTGCTTTCTGGAACCAGGGATAATTCTGTACCTAAAACCTATAGAAATTTGTTTCATTTTCTGCAACTTTAAGATCTGTGCCAGGTTTACAACCTTGTATGAATAAACATCCTTTTTTGAAGTTATCCAGACTCAGTCGTTCAATATCTATAGGACAGCTTATAGGGATTTGCAGTTCGCCCGGATAAAGGACAGCACGTTTCAGTTTTATAGTTTTTTATTGTCCGGCGGACGGCACAGTTTTGAGGTAGATCAGCGGTTTTTCCGCTTCAGCTAGCTTGCACGGCTTTATAGTTTTTTATAGTTTAGGAAGTTTTAGTATAGGCTGCGGCTTTTCCGCCTGAGCTCAGTCTGCATACCTAAAGACTCTACCAGCGTCTGAGGCAGTGGAGCCCGCTCTCAGACCTGAAGGAGTCAAATAGTGGGGCTCTATTTCCTTGCTATTTGGCTCGCGTGTGCGCACGTGGCCCAGTGGCTTTCTGGGTTTGCACAGGCTGTGCAGTTCCCAGCAACGTCCAGGGCTCCCTCGGCGGTAGACCTCGAGCCGCGGAGCACCAGCGACAGTTCTTTGGCTGGCTCTGAGGCGTGAAGCCCACCAGAACCAGGCTAGAACCTGGACAGGCCTGGCAACGCTGCTGCGAGTTCGGCCGGAGCACTCGGCCGGCTTCGACCTGCCTCATCGTCCTGCGGTGGTGACCTGCCTCATCGTCCTGCGGTGGTGACCTGCCTCATCGCCTGGCGGTGGTGACCTGCCTCATCGTCCTGCGGTGGTGACCTGCCTCATCGTCCTGCGGTGGTGACCTGCCTCATCGTCCTGCGGTGGTGACCTGCCTCATCGTCCTGCGGTGGTGACCTGCCTCATTGACCTGCGGTGGTGACCTCCCTTCACAGCGGGGAGGAGGCATCTCTTCTCTCCTCCTTTCCAAAGCCAGCCTCGGTGCTCCTTCGGCGGCAGGCCTCGAGCCGCGGAGCACAAGGTGCTTGAAAATTTGGCGAAGTCGCCATTTTGGCAGTTTACGTCACTCGGGCAAGGGAGGTATCAAGTGGCAAGTTGCTGTCAGTTGGCATTTTGCAGCTTGCCTACCAAAGTTTGGCGCCAAAGGTCACAATCTTTGTAAAGTATAGTTACTTAGTGATATATACTGCTATGGTTAAGTGTTGTGCATTGTGTTATATGTTGTATTTGCTTTTGTTGTAAATTTACTTGCTATTAAGAATACATAATGTCTATGCAATTTCAAGACGATACAGATGGTATACCTCCTTCTGAGGCTGAAAGTAGGAATGAAAGGCCCCAAAGGATAAAGCACCCTTCAGCCAAGATGCTAGCCCATCTAATAGATGAAAAGGAGCTCCTCCATGTGAGGTTAGGTTCGGCATGGGAGCGAATTGTAACATTGATGGACAGAATTGAGAGCTTGGGTATTACAAGGGTGCCATCCATATTACAGACAGACCTTGAAGAGACCTTCGGTCTCTGGAGGGGTTTGGTGTCTAAGATAGTCCAGGTCCTCGAGCGCATTAACGCCAAGGATTCAGAGTTAGAAATAGTGAGTGTCTTAGCTGACACTAATGAGAAAGAAAATAAGGTGAGGGCAATTCTAGATGCCTTGGAATTTAGTTCTCCACCTGTTAATCTAAGGTCTGAGCCAAAAGGAAATCAGTCTTCCTTATGCAGCCATGAGACCAATCTTTTGAAATCACCTGCTGTGGCACTTAGTCTTAAGTCCAACCGCTCTAGCCAGGTATCTAAACTAAGGGAGCGTGCATCGTCTAAACACAGCCACTCTAGCAAGTCTTCTGCTGCTGGGAGTGCCATCTCTTCCCTAGCTGCCTTGCACATTAAGGAGGCTGCACGTCTGGAGCTAAAGAGCAAAGTAGCGGGGGCGGAGGCTGATGCTAAGGCAGCTGATCTCACCCTTCCCTTTAAAGAAGAAGAGCAACGACTGCAAATAGAACAGGCCCGTAGACAAAGCGAAATGCAAATGGAACAGGCCCGTAGACAAAGCGAAATGCAAATGGAACAGGCCCAAAGACAAAGCGAAATGCAAATGGAACAGGCCCAAAGACAAAGCGAAATGCAAATAGAACAGGCTCGTATAGAGATGCTTAGAATAAAGATGGATGCCGCAGCCAAAAGGGTAAGGGCTGAGACTTTGGCCAAGGCCCTAATTGAGCCACTCACAGAAGAAAATGTAAGCCAGTTACCAATACAGGATCCTTCTGCCAAAGTGTTTGCGCACCTTGGCAGCATGAACAGCCAGTTTTCGGATGAGGAACAGGGAGACTTCTCTCCTTACCCAGAGCAGGGCCCCAAAGTCACTTTTGAGTTTCCTGCAGAGCAGAGCGTCATAGCGGGGAGCTCACCCTTGCTCGAGCTACCTGTGCCTCCTGCTAAAACCCTAGGTCAGTCAATCAGGGCCTCAAGGCCGAGTGCTAGTTGGCCCCTACAGACAGCTGCACAGGGAACCATCGATTCGTCAGTGGTCGATGTCATCCCTCCAAGAGGCCAAAGGTTGACGCAAGGTACACGGTGGGAGTCCACTCCACAACAGCAAACTCCTCAATTGTTCCCTTCGACGCCGGAGTCCCAGCTTGTCTCCATCATCAGAAGTCCCAGAAGAGATCTTAAGGACAAGGGTGTCGAAAAGTTTTCGGACAAGCCTGAGGAATTTCTTCTCTGGAAGGCCACCTTCCAGAGAGCAATCAGAGACTTAAAGTTATTGCCTGAGGAAGAACTGACTCTTCTGGCTGCATGGTTGGGCCCAGCCTCATCCTCACAAGTTAAGAAGATCTACGCAGCCCACGTAGCCGATCCCGACAAAGCCCTGGAAAAGGCCTGGGCCAGGTTGCAGCAGAGGTATGGGGCCAGCACAGAGATTGAAGCATCTCTTATGGACAAGCTCCAAAGGTTCCCAGCTTTAAAACTCAAAGACTTCAAACTCTTGTGGGACCTCAGCGATCTCCTTGCGGAATTAGAGTCGGCCAAGGAGAATCCAGAACTGCCCGGTTTGAAGTGCCTCGATCAGCACCTGTCCCAGAGGCAGATCTTGACCAAGCTGCCCTTCACTTTGCAAGAACGCTGGGGACAGGAGGTCTTCAACTACAAGGAGGCCCACTCCCAGGCATACCCTCCATTTTCTCATTTGGTCCAGTTCATCACCAGGGCAGCCAGAGAAAGGAATGATCCACAGACGGGCCTCCCCACCTTATACCAAGGGACCCAGCCAGAGAAGGCACCTGAAGTGGACAAGAAACCACCTAGAGAGGCCAATAGACCTGTCAGCGTAAAGGCAGTCGAAACTCAACTCAAGACTGACGAACCCAGGTCGGAGGTAAAAGAGTTGCTTTGCCCTATTCACCAAAAGCCTCACAGCTTGGCCAACTGCAGGGAGTTTAGTAGAAAGACATACAAAGAAAGGCAACAGCTAGTTCAAAAGCAGGGAATCTGCTTTAGATGCTGTGGAGCAACTCCACACTTTGCATCCAACTGCAAAGAAAACATCAAGTGTGAGAAATGCAACAGCCTCAAGCATTGCACCGCAATGCACAACTCCAATATCATCTCCCACCCCAAAGAGAACGCTTCACCAAAAGAAAAGTCAGCAGTCGAAGACACCGACAAGCCAGCCGCACCAGAGATGCAGGTGGAAGTTTCAGCAGTCGCCTGTACAGAGCTGTGTTCTGACTCGCACCAGTACAGAGTTTGTCATCCTATCTGCCTAGCGGATGTATATCCAGCCAAGAGCCCTTGGCTTAGAAAGAGACTCTATGTGGCCCTGGATTCACAGAGCGACGCCTCCCTGGCTACTCCAGAGTTCTTCCGCATGTTTGACCTTAAAACCAAGATGGTCGACTACACTATGACTACGTGTGCAGGAAAAAAGAAGTTGCAGGGTCGCATAGCATCTGGCTTTGTTGTCTCCTCTTGCGACCAGAAGAGACAGTTCAAGTTGCCAGACCTGATTGAGTGTTCCTCCATCCCTCGGAACAAAAAACAAATTGTAACTAGAGAAGTTGTGGAGGCTCATCCACATTTGCGACGGTTAAAGAATGCTATACCAGCCTTTCGGCCAGATGTGGACATTGCCCTTTTGCTTGGCTTGGACTGCCCGAGCTTGTTCTGTGTGAACGACCAAGTTAAAGGACCTCCAGGTGCACCTATCGCACAACAATTGCCATTAGGCTGGACAGTCATAGGCCCAGTGTGCATAAACAAGATGCACCCACCATCGTCGTTGGACTCCAATCAAGCACAGGTGCTTAAAGGTGGACGTCCTACACTTGTGCGCAGTTGCCTAAGTCATATCTCGGTCTACTGCCAAGCAATAACTCCAGAGTATTCCTCCATCTTCAAAGTCTCTGAGAGAGACGAAGCCACAGCGCTCTCGAAAGATAAGCAAAGGTTTTCGGACATTATGAATGCTCAAGTCTCACGAAGTGCAGAGGTGAAAGCCTGCAAATCAACCACAGAAATCAAGATGGGCCAAAGATCTTGCCTGGAACCACACCGTTTTGAACGTTTTTCGGAGTGGCACAGTCTTCTTAGAGCAGTTGCTAGGCTTATACATCGCTTAGTCTGCAAAGATAGTCAGCCTTTGCAAGTTCAGGACATGTTGAAGGCTAAGGGAGTAATATTCAGGTCAGTTCAGAGGCATGAGTTTAGTCTAGAAATAGCCAGGTTAGAACAAGGGCTTGACACCCCCAGTCGGAGTTTCTTGCGTGAGTTAAACCCATTTCTAGGCAAGGAGGGTATTTTGAGAGTTGGAGGAAGGTTAGCCAAAGCTAAACTCAAGGCGTGCATAAAAAACCCCATCATCATACCCCCTAATAGTCACACTGCATTGCTGCTCGTTCGGCATCACCATGAAAGGATCCATCATCAGGGTAGAACTCTGACTGAGGCGACCCTTAGAAATGAAGGCCTGTGGGTGGTAAATGCTAAAAGTTTGGTCAGCAGTGTTATTTTTAAGTGTGTCAAATGTCGGCGACTCAGACGTAACTGTCAAAGTCAGTTAATGGCAGAACTACCTCAGGATAGGACTTTGACAGACCCACCCTTTTCCCATGTGGGAATCGATGTGTTTGGTCCTTGGGAGGTTGTCACTAGGAAAACCAGGGGTGGTGTTGTAAATAACAAAAGATGTGCGGTTTTGTTTACTTGTTTGTCAGTACGAGCTGTCCATATAGAGGTTGCAGAGGGAATGGACACTTCATCATTCATAAACGCATTGAAAAGGTTCATAGCCCTCAGTGGGCCAATTAAGTCAATTCGATCGGACTGTGGCACCAATTTTGCATGTGCAGACCTTAGCCAACCACTTCTGGAAGAGGTGGAAGGCCGAATACTTAAGCCAGCTTCCAACCAGAAGACTCTGGCAAACCCCAGAGGACAATTTCAAGGTGGGAAACCTTGTGTTGCTAAAGGACAAAGACTTGCCCCGCTATGCCTGGCCTATGGGCATTATACTAAAGACCTTTCCTTGCCCTGACGGTAAGGTTAGAAAAGTTCAGGTAAAGACTCATAGTAAGGACAAAATGTCTGTCCTGGACAGACCAACCAGCAATTTCGTGTTGCCTGTCCAAAGTGTGTAAGTTTTATACTGTTTTATTGTTGTGTATACAAAGGTGTTTGTATGTTTTTGATTGGTAAATTCCCACATCCTGGGAATTTAGCGGGGAGTGTTCCGTCCCCCAGGACGATGGTTTGCCTTACCTATTGGTCGTTTGTTTGTTTTCCCTCCTTTGCATCTTGTTTCAGCCTCTGGCTGCAAAGCCCAGGAAAAGTGGCTTGGAATCTGCAAAAGCTGGCTGCAGTTTTCTTTGCAGTGATTGGTCAAAGAGTGCAACATCTTAGGACCGCCCTTTTTACCAGGGTCTAGTCTCCATTTTGGAGCTTCATTCTGGCTATAGTTTTCCAACGTGCTGGAGCTGTGCAAGGCTAACTGGGACAAATCATCCTCAAAACCAGGCCAATCTAAGCCTATCCAAATTAGATAAGTATTGAATTATATTGATCTGGAATAAGAAATCTAGTTAGAGGAGCAGGGTTATTCTGTCGCTTCTAGAACTAATCTTTGCTGTAAAGATAGGGAAGGAAAGAGTTTCTCCTTCTAATATAGGCAGCGTGATTAGGGTATAGTGGTTTTATAATCACCTTTGCTTTCTGGAACCAGGGATAATTCTGTACCTAAAACCTATAGAAATTTGTTTCATTTTCTGCAACTTTAAGATCTGTGCCAGGTTTACAACCTTGTATGAATAAACATCCTTTTTTGAAGTTATCCAGACTCAGTCGTTCAATATCTATAGGACAGCTTATAGGGATTTGCAGTTCGCCCGGATAAAGGACAGCACGTTTCAGTTTTATAGTTTTTTATTGTCCGGCGGACGGCACAATTTGACTGAGACTTTGTGGCAAGTATGTGTGTGTGTAGGGGTAAGCATTTGGTAGGTAATATTATGTCTAATATTCAACAATGCTTCACTATCTGCTGGTGACATTACATCACGGAACATCTATATGAAACTGCATTGTAGTACAACATTTGTTGCTCTGTGGTCAGCGTGTGTAACTCAATGGTCACTGAGAAACCATTGTACAGTTGCCTGTTGACAATGGAAAGGCATCTGGTAGTTGCAGTAAAATAACATTTTGAGGATTGAATGATTTCAAATGCCTGTTCTCAATGACTGTCTGCTAGTCACTTTACATCTTTTAGGAATGGCACCAGTAAGGTACAGTTGAAGACCATTTGCTATATTGGATGGATGAGCAAATGCCATTGCTCATGTCAAGATATATGGTACTCAAAGTCAGACAACTTATTTTATCCTCATCCTTGGCAGTAAAAACATAACATAACAAAATACGTAACTTACAATACTGCAAACTCCTGCCGAACTGTAGAGTCAGATCTGGCATATGGGATGACACTGCTCAATGAGGAATGTAGCCTGTTTTAATCCTTAATCTATAATAATAAAAGAATATGGTGTAGTGGTTTGAAGTCTCAACTAGAATTGCAGGAGACCAGAGTCTGAATCCCAGACATGGAAACCTAATGGGCAACTTTGAACAAATCATACTTTCATAAGTCCAGAAGAGGACAATTGCAATACTCCTGTGAATAAAGCTTTCCCAGATGACTCCAAGATAAAATTATCATAATTTGATTTGAAGATATATAACAGTAAGACGAGATGCAGATTCACCATGAGATGCAGAGCTAACCTTAAGAAATAGGGCTACAAAGTGGAGTCCACGACATGCTTCTCACAGCGACACCCAGAGGCACTCCAAGTGGCCAGCTTCTGGTCAAAGGAAATTTAGCATAATGTCAAGTTTTTAATTTTGTTTGTGGTTTTTTTAATACATTATAACTGTATTCTCAATTTGTTTCTGACATGATAAATAAATACAGTAAGAAAAAGAAGTAAAACATGGCCATAGGATGTGAGGAATATTCAGAAGTGCTCTCATCTATATATATAAAAATGTATGTTTGTTTTATTTTGGAATAAACAACAAAGCCAATGAACCAAATGATATCAAATTTGGCCACAAAAATGCATAGTCATCCAAAATCTGTCTTTCAATAAAAAATACCCAAGAAAAATAAAGTCCTAATTAGAGGAAGAGGAAGAACTGTTTATTTCCCATTGCTGCCAGTTAGAAGGCTAAGCTCCTCCCACTTGGTCTCCTAGCAACCCACTCAGCCATTTAATGGCACCCAGGGCCTCTTCAATCAGGCCTCTTCCACACTGCCAATAAAATACAGATTATCTGATGTGAACTGGATTATATGGCAGTGTAGACTCAAGGCCCTACCACACACCTATATAACCCTGAATGCCAAGGCAGGATAATCTGCTTTGAACTGGATTACCTTGAGTCCACACTGCCATATAATCCAGTTCAATGTGGATTTTATACAGTTGTGTAGAAGGGGCCTCATATAATCCTGTTCTAAGCAGGTAATATAAGATTATAAATATAATATGTAATAATTACTGTGGTATAATAATACAGAACAATATAATCTCTAAAATCAGGACAGTAAATAAAGAACAACACCCAGAAGACAGAGGAATTCCAGACAGGAAACAATCAGGGCCAGCTAACACCTCCAAACAGGCAGGAAGCAGCCAGGCTGTCAAGCTGCAAGGTCATGAAATGCTAATCAATGTAACTAATTGCAGCATTCATACTTGCTGCACTGAGACTATTCATTGCTATTCAACTTGGCCAAACAAGAATTCCACAAGGTAGAAAGCAGCCAGGCTTGCAAACAGCAAGGCTATTCAGTGCTGTTCAACCTGGCCAACCAAGATTTCCCCTAGATAGAAAACCCTCAGGTTTTGAAGCCATGAGGCTACTCCGTCCCATTCAACCTGACCAAGGAAGGATGCCCCTATATAGAAAGCGGCCAGGCTTTGAAGCAGCGAGGCTATTCAGTGCAATTCCAATTGGCCACAGCAACGTGGCTGAAAAAGAGTGGGATGTATACATATTATATAAATAATAAATATAATACCAGGACTACTTTCTTTCAGGAAGGCTTATTATGCCTTTGCATGACTGAGGAAGTCTTTGTAACTTGGTAAGGAATTCAATAATTACTTGGAATACAGTTTGATAAACTGGTGACCTAAGCAGTATTTTTCTGTTTCCAGTGTTTGACCATTTCCCAGTTAACAAACATTGGTGGTGGTTGTTTTATTCATCTGCATCCAACCTTTTCTTCTTTCAAATAAAGCCAAAGCTAATGATTTCTTTTTGTCCTTCTTTTGCCAGCTCCCTACATTGGTTCAACTTGCATCATCCGTGATGTCAATCAATCCCAGGGGACAGGGCTCATTAGCTCACAAGTGTCCTCTCCCTTGACTGATTGGCTCTGCAGAGCATTCAGCGCAAGAGATCCCAGATAAACAGTGGCCATTGTTTTGTGTTCCCATTTGGCAGTGCAAGGGGTACTTTTCACTTCTCCTCTGTCTTTCTGCCAGGTATCTCGATTTCAAGTTTTTAACCTACTAAATTGATTTCATCATCCATGTTTTCATCCGCTCAACAGTCTATCTGTTCAACATTGAGTTTCAGCTGTGTTCTGTACCCCAGACAAAGGTGACTCTAAGGCAGAGCTCAGACTACGGCATGAAAGAGAACGTGCTGCATTTCTCATTGGGATTGTTCTTGCTCTCTGTTGTATGAGGTCATGCATTGTCTTCGGTATTACTAACATTCAAACTAATGCATACACCACTACTTAGAAATGCACTAATGGTCTCCCCACCAGTTAAAATGGTGGCTGCTCTTTTCTGTCATTTATCTCTTATTCTTTCTTAACACAAAACTGAAGACACACACATCTTATGTATCCTTTTGCAAGTTGAATAATGCATGCCTAGAAGGTTCCTAGAAACTGTTATGACATTCCACCTCAAACATGTAGAGCAGGGGTCCCCAAACTAAGGCCCGGGGGCCGGATGCGGCCCATCAAAGCTATTTATCTGGCCCCCATGGAACAAGGGCAGAAGGGGGTTGGACTAAATGACCCAAGGGGTCTCTTCTTCTCTTACAACTATTATTATTATTATTATTATTATTATTATTATTATTATTATTATTATTATATTGTATGACACAGCAAACAAGATAGATATGCTGGATTTCTTATCACAAAATCACATTATTATTATTATTATTATTGTTATTAACATTGAGGCTGGGGTGCTTTGCTTGTGCTTTCGGTGCACAAAGCTAGAAGGCGATTGGACTCAATGGCCCAAGGGGTCTCTTCCAACCCTCTTTATTATTTATTTATTTATTATTAACATTGAGGCTGGGTGGCCATCTGTCAGGGGTGCTTTGTTTGTGCTTTCGGTGCGCAAAGGCAGAAGGGGATTGGACTCAATGGCCCAAGGGGTCTCATCCAACCCTCTTTATTGCAGTTGTTGTTGTTGTTGTTGTTGTTGTTGTTATTGCTCGGTGGCCAGCTATAGTCCGGCCCTCCAACGATCCGAAGGATCGTGAACTGGCCCCCTGTTTAAAAAGTTTGGGGACCCCTGATGTAGAGCTATAGCATAAGAGCACTCTAACCTAATAGTTCCTAGAATTACAGTTGTAAAGATCCCTAGAAGCTTATGTATAGATACTGTGACGGCGCGAGTGGCGCCATCTATGTGTTGGAACTATAAGTTGCAAGATTTGAATTGTTGTATCATGCCTGATTTTGCCCTTACCCTGTAAATGTAGTTGGATTGGTTATTTATATCTGTCAATCAATGTTGTTTGTACCTGTTACATTGCTCACTCAGCAAAACTGTTTGGCTCCACCTCTTCCTGGAGTAGGACTGTGTTTCCTCCTTTTTATTCCATCAACAAGTTCTCTATCGGATGGACGTGAAAGAGAGGCTTGGCTCAAAAAGCCCTTCAAAAGTTACCTCTCAGCACCAATTCTGAGGTTCCTACCCTTGGGACTCACACTTCATGTTCAGGGCCAACCTGAACAACGTTGAGGAGTCTCAAGCGCCTTCACATCAGTCCTTTGGCAACAGAGGAAGACTCTTGCCTTCAGATATAGGTCATTGGACTGAGGCTGAGTTTGCTCCGGCATTCACAGCCAGAGAAAGAGGGATCTGAACAAGCTTCATGGACTTAAACAATCAAAGACTGTAATGTATATTTTCTTTTACCCCCTTTGTGAAGAATAAACCCAGTTTTGAGTTAACTACAGTGTTTTGGTCCGTGGGAGTTCCAGTTTCCTTAAAGGAGGGCAAGAAGCAATCCCCTGGGGAAAGATGTCACATCCATGCCTCTTTCACTAAGAGTTTACAGCCCCAGGCGCGACGGCACAGTGCTGAGAGGAGCCTTCTTTTCCAGAAGTACTGAGAGAGGAGCCTTCTTTTCCAGAACTGCTGAAAGAAGCCTTCCAGAAGTGCTAAGAAGGGAAAAGAAGGAGCCAGGAAGGGCCTTGAATTTGCCAAGCCCATAGTCTCCTAAAGATAAAGAAGTCAAAAGAAGCCTGCCTTTGCCTCCAGAGGGAAGCCCAGCCTTCACAAAATTGAGTCATTTGCAAGCTTTCCCGCTCTTTTTGCATCTCAAGCCACCAGCAAATTGCTACATTCAGCTCTTGTAGCTGCAGCAAGTTCAAGCCTTCTGCAAAGTGGATACATTTTGCTAGAAGCCTAGCCTTTGCAAAATTGAGACTTTGCAAGCTTTCCCCCCCTTTTTGCATCTGAAGCAAGCCTTTGCAAATTGAGACATTTGCAGCAAGATCAAGCTTTCTGCAAAGTGGATACATTTTGCTAGAAGCCAAGCCTTTGCAAAATTGAAACATTGGCTAGGTTTCCCGCCTTTTCTGTTTATCAAGCAAGCCAGCAAATCGCTACATTCAGCTCTTGCAACTGCACAAGATCAAGCTTTTTGCAAAGTAGATACATTTCTCCAGAAGCCAGCCTTTACAGCTCTACCAAGCCTCTTCCAGAACCCAGTTTGCAAAGCAATAAATTCCAACCTGCTGCAGTTCCTGCCATTTCTTCAGAGCCTGCTGCAAGTTTATGAAAGCCCAGGCTTAACTTCCCAGTTAAGCAGCTGTTTTAATTGTCTTGTTTAAAATATTGCATTGCCCTTTTGTGTGCCTTTAATTGTATAGTTATATAGTATTGCATTTTGTACTGTTTGAAACTTGGGATAAGTTTCCTTTTGAATTTCACAGAATGTCAAGTCATAGCAATGAGATTTTGCAAACAAGTGTCAAATCTCCCCGCCCAGTCAGAGAAAGGCACCCCACAGAGAAAACAATGCTCTGCCTTTTGCAGAAGGAAGGCAAGCTTAGGCAGAGGTTTAACAGAGCTTGGCAAAACCTGCCGACCATAGCTGATGCAATGTCAGGCTCACTTCAAAGGACCAGTCTGAACGCAGATCAAAGATAGCTGCTCTCAAATCCAATCTTTATTGAAGAATACATGACTTTGGAAAAGTCGAGAATGACCTAATGTTTACATACATCCATTTTTATCACCTCTGATGCAACGTAACACCACACGCAAATATCATCATCAAACCCCACCCTCTGGATCACATTACTACTATTCCCACACACTATACCAATTATAATTGTTTATACTTTCAACCCTGAGTTCCCAGGCTCATACTATCTTCTCCCGCCAGGTGCTTTCAGGGTTATTTATGTTATGACGCCAGGTCCAGGGCTCGGAAATTCAGCCCTGGGATCTGGCTCCATGACATGGCGCCCTCGTTTTCTTCATCCTCCTCTTCGGTTCTTCTTTCATCACAATCCTGAAATAAATCAAACAATAACTCTATGTGTCCATTTTGTCCAAAGTCCCCATATACTTTTTCAGTAAGTTGCGATGGAATACTGGGTGTATTTTCCCTAAACTCTTTGGCAATGCCAACTGGAAAGTTACTTCATTGATAACACCCTGTATTCTGAATGGTCCAATATATTTGGGGCCCAATTTTCTCGAAGGTAGCCCCAATTTGATGTTTTGGGTACTTAACCACACTAGATCTCCTTTCCCTAATTTATCGCCTTCCACTCTTTTTCTGTCTGCGAACGTTTTATACTTTTTATGTGCCTCCTTTAAGGATGCAGTCACTTGACTCCAGCATTCTAGCATTTGAGCTTTCCATTTCCCTGCCCCTGTTTCTTCATCCTCTGTCCATCTTGGCAACTGGGGCAAAGGCTGTATTTCATACCCGTAAACTACTTCAAAGGGAGTTTTATTTGTTGCTGAATGTATAGTCGAATTAAAAGCTAGTTCCGCAAAAGCCAGCCACCTAGACCAGTCATTTTGTCTCATGTTAGAGTACATTCGAAGGAACTGCCCCAGTGTCTGTTGAGTACGTTCTACTGCCCCGTTTGTCATGGGGTGAAAAGCAGAACTTAGACTCCTTTCTGCTCCTAGCATTTCCAAGAATTTTTCCCAAAATTTTGCTGTGAATTGAACTCCTCTGTCACTGACCACTCTACTGGGACATCCATGAAGTTTGTAAATATGGTTTATGTATAATTCAGCTAGTTTCTCTGCCGATGGTAATTTCGTCAGTGCTATAAAGTGGGCCTGTTTAGAAAACAGGTCTAATACTGTCCAAATATAACGATGTCCTTTGCTAACCGGCAGTTCCCCCACAAAATCCATAGCTACACATTCCCAAGGTCTGGTAGGTTCCGCTACTGTTTGTAATAATCCCATTGGCTTCCCTCCTCTCGATTTATTTCTGGCACAATCGTCACATTGAACAACATGATTCTTTATGTCCTTTCTCATTCCTGGCCACCAACAATGTTTTGCTATTGCCTTTGTTGTTTTTGTAATTCCTGTATGACCAGCGCTCTGGTTATTGTGAAAACGATGCAAAATCTTAATCCTTAATATTGCTGGGATATACAGTTTCTTGTTCACAAACCAAAATCCCCCCTTCTGCTCCCCCTTTTCTGCGTTGGATGCGATCCACTGATCTCCTTCATAAGACTGTTTCAGTTCTTTTCCCCAACTATTTTCCCCGTCGATTTCAACAATAGCAGTGTTCTCTTTCTGGGTTTGCGCTCTTGTCCTGACAACTAAGCCCCATTGTTTATCAGAGAATATTGTTCCCTCTTTGGCTGTGGTTACGCCTTCGTGTTGAGGCATGCGTGAAAGAGCATCTGCCAAGACATTCTGCTTCCCTTGGAAAAATTTTAACTGGAAATCGAACCTGCTGAAGTATTGTGCCCATCTAATTTGTTTGGGGGACAATTTCCGAGGCGATTTTAAATACTGGAGGTTCTTATGGTCAGACCAAATTTCAAATGGGATTCCGCTTCCTTCGAGGAAGTGTCGCCAGCATTCTAAGGCTTTTAATATGGCTAATGCCTCCTTTTCCCATATGGGCCAACATTTTTCAGTTTCACTGAACTTCCGGGACAAATATCCACAAGGTTTTAAGTTCCCATTTTGATCCTTTTGCAATAGTACTGCCCCGTATGCACAGTCTGAAGCGTCGCAATGAATTATGAAAGGGCTCCTTATATCGGGGTGTTTTAGGATGGGTTCTTTTGTGAAGCATCCTTTTAGGGTTTCAAATGCCTTTTGGCATTCTGGCGTCCAACTCAGTTTGGCGCCAGGAGCTTTCACTTTTGCTGTCTCCCCTTTCCCTTTTGTTTTTAAAAGTTCAGTAAGGGGTGCGGTTATTTGCGCGAAGCCTTTTATGAAGGATCTATAAAAATTTGCAAACCCCAGAAATGATTGCAATTGCCTCCTAGTTTGAGGTACTCCCCATTCTTTTACGTCTGATACTTTAGACGGATCCATAGCTAACCCTTCTGGAGATATCCGATACCCCAGAAAGTCAATTTGAGTTTTATTAAATTCACATTTGGACAGTTTTGCGTACAGCTTTGCTTCCCTTAGTCTCTGCAAAACTTCCCGGACCAATTCCACGTGCTTTTCTTTATCTTCGCTCACGATCAAGATATCATCAAGGAATATGAATACCCCTCGGTACAACAATGGGTGTAGTATTTCATTTATAAGCTGCATAAAGCAACCGCCGCCATTTTTTAATCCAAATGGCAAAATTTTATATTCAAAATGGCCGAATGCGCAGGAAAATGCAGTTTTCCAAGTATCCTCAGGTTTGATTCTTAATTTATGATATGCTTCAATTAAATCAAGTTTAGTAAATATGCTCCCTTTCTTCAATACGGTGATTAAATCCTTTACTAAGGGCATAGGGTATTTATTGTCCTTAGTAATTGCATTTAAATTTCGATAATCAATGCACAATCTTAGGGAGTTGTCTTTCTTTCTCCTAAATAACACTGGGGCTCCGAGAGGAGAATTGGATGGCTTAATGAAGCCTCGCGCCAGGTTCTTATCGATATATTTCCTCAATTCCTCCTTCTCCTGAACAGACATGGGATACACTTTTGGTTTTGGTAAGTTTGCTCCTGGGGTTATTTCAATTTCTACTTCTATATTCCTCTTGGGAGGTAATTTACTTGCCTCTTTCTGATTGAAAACATCCACAAAGTCTCTGTATTCAGGTGGCAATAGCTGTGGGTCTATTTCACCTGCTTCATCTCCCTCGTCCTCCTCTCCTGCAATTTTGCTTATCTCCCATTGCGTCTGTTGTTCTTTAAATGCTAGGCTCTTTCCTCTCCAATCTACTTCAGGATTTGCCTGTTCGAGCCACGGTATCCCTAATATTACGTGGTATGTGGCGATAGGGGCTATCACAAAGGATATTCTTCCTTCCCATTTGCCTATTTTACATGGGACTCCCCGTATTTCCTTTGTAGATACTTCCCCAGCCGCAACTGATCCATCTAGCTGCGAAAATGCAATTGGGGAGTCAAGCAACATCTGCTGGCATTTCAGCGCTCCTGCTAGTTCCGGAGTTATAATGTTCCTAGAACAACCACAATCCACGAATGCCCTGCAGGTGGCCCGGTTCTCTAGCCCCGATAGGCAAATTGGCACTACTAGCATGCGTTTGTCTTGACTCACCAGCCTTTCCGAAGATTTTGGGGCTTGCACCTCCTCCTCCGCACGCCTCCCGGTTGCTGGCTTGGGCTTTGAGGGTTTTGGCGGCTCCCCCTTCCGGGCCCAACATTCTGCTGCTCGATGGCCCGTCTTCCCACATACAAAGCATCCCGGTTTGGGTTTGTTGTCATCTCCTCTGAAGGGGATCCCCGGCCTCCCTCCGGGCTTTTCTTGCTTCCTCATTTCTCCTCGACCTCTCGCCACCGGTCTTTGCTGGCCGCCGCTGCCCCTGAAGCGCTTTACTTGGGCCAGGGTGGATTCAACGCGCCCCGCTAGTTGGATCCAGCCCTGGAGTGTTTCGGGGTCATCTCTGTGCGCTGCCCAGCTAAAAACCTCGGGGCGTAGTCCCTCTTTAAATATCTCCACTTTGGTCACTTCAGACCACTCTGGTACCCTTTCCGCGAGGTGGAGGAATTCCTCTGCGTACTCGGGCACCGTTTTGTCCCTCTGCTTTATTCCTTTAAGCTGGTCTCGAGCCCTCAGTTGCTCTAGCCGGTCTCTGAACCGGTTTTCTAGTGCGGCGAGGAAGCGGGGCACTGACCTCAGGCATGGGTCGCGTCTGGCATGTAGTTGTACATACCAGCTGGCAGCTCCTCTCTTTAGTGTGTTGCCGATGGCTCGAACCATGCTTGCTTCGGAGGGGAATGTGTGTGCATTATCTTCCATGTATCCTCTGATGCTAATGAGAAAAAAGTTCAATTCAGATGATTCCCCTCCGTATTCTAGTTTGAGATCTTCCCTCCTTTGCATCCACTCTGCGGCCCGTTGATGCTGTCTGGGGGGCACGGGGAAGGGTTGCATCGGGTTTCCTTGGGCGGCCCCTTTGAACACGCCGCGCCCCACTCCGGTAGTCGTTCTGCGCGGCTCCCGACATTCTGCCGCTGCTGTCGGCCCTTCCACCCATCCGAATGCGGGCCTCGCTGTAGTCCCCGCACCTCGCCTTTCCTCGTCGTACGGCACATCCTCCTCCACTTCCTGGATCTCCGGCTCCTCTCCGCCTTCATCTGCTAATCCACTGGACCCGATCCCTGGCCCCAGTGGCCTTTCCACCCCGACACCCATTCGGGGGGTTGGAAGTTCTGTTGGAGTTGGCGGCCTCAGAGTTCCCAGAGCTCGCTGGCGCTCGATTTCGCGGGCCATTCTGTCTCGGAACTCCAGCTCCCGCCAGTATTCCTCATCTCCCTCGTCCCTCGCCGCCACGGGACTCTGCGTTGATGCGCGCTGGCCCCTCTGGCTCCAATCTCCTTCTTTACTTGGCTCTCTCTCGGCGCCATATCGGATGGGCTCTTTTTGGAGATTCTCTTCCAATAGTGGGACCAACCTCCCCACGGTTTCCGACAGCCTGGATAAATTAGTTTCCAGGATGGATAACCGCAGGGCTACGGTCTCTGGCATGCTTCCTCCAGATCCCCAACTGGTTTCTGCAGCCGCAGAGATGCCTCTTCCTCCTCTGGGAATCCTCTGAGTCACGCCGTTCGGCCTGGGGTACCCCGTAGAGGAAGCTACGGCTTGCAACGCCTCTTCTCCCAACGGCCGGGCCCCTGCTCCATTTGGGCTTTGATCTCCTTCTCCACTCATTATCACTTCACTGCGAATCCGCAGGAGGGTGAGAACGGGATTCTCGACTTAAATGTCAGGCTCACTTCAAAGGACCAGTCTGAACGCAGATCAAAGATAGCTGCTCTCAAATCCAATCTTTATTGAAGAATACATGACTTTGGAAAAGTCGAGAATGACCTAATGTTTACATACATCCATTTTTATCACCTCTGATGCAACGTAACACCACACGCAAATATCATCATCAAACCCCACCCTCTGGATCACATTACTACTATTCCCACACACTATACCAATTATAATTGTTTATACTTTCAACCCTGAGTTCCCAGGCTCATACTATCTTCTCCCGCCAGGTGCTTTCAGGGTTATTTATGTTATGACGCCAGGTCCAGGGCTCGGAAATTCAGCCCTGGGATCTGGCTCCATGACAATGCAATAAGGGCATCCCTTTGCCCAAAGGAAAAGGAAATTCTCAGGCAAGAATTTGTAAAGGCCTTCAATAATGGGAGTGCTATTGCAGAAGAAATAATCTATGTACTGAACAAAATTAACACTCCAGAGTCTTTAGATAGGGCTAAGGAAATTTCTTTTAGCCTACAAGAAGAGAGGAGGCGTTACAGCGCGGTTCTATCTGAACCAGAGCCCAGTTCCTTATTCAAAGGTGCAGAAGAAAGGGTTCAAGGCTCCCCATGTGTAAGCCTTAGAAGCAATCCCCTGGGGAAAGATGCCTCTTTCACTAAGAGTTTACAGCCCCAGGCGCGACGGCACAGATACTCTAGAGATAAATAACTTCTAGGATGTGCTACTTCGGGTTTTTGTGTGAAGGAAGGAAGGAAGGAAGGAAGGAAGGAAGGAAGGAAGGAAGGAAGGAGAAAGAGTTTAAGAGAATTACCATGTTAATGTTCAGAAGGGGCTGCACTGTAATAGAAGGAAAAAAACCTGTTGTTACTTTGGCAAGGAACTCTCTGGTGGCCTTATTACATGGGGAGGTCTAAGGATAAATGTTTTCCACTTGTTACCCCCAAATTACAGGTAATTGCTTTTAATATGGCAATGTCATTACTTTTAATATGGTATTTCCATGACATCTCCAGGGAGTCAGCCCTAAATTTGGGCCATATGAGCACTACCAAGTTCCACACTTGGGAATTCATGTTAACAAGATGATATGAGACAGCTTCTTTTTGGCATAATTCATCCATTTAGCCAGAGATACTGTTTCAAACAAGCAGAAAGAGTGCCCCATGGTGCTCTCGCTCTCTCATCTCAATTACAGCCATCTTTGAACTTCCATAAATGTCTTCCTTCCCAATCCCTAAAGAAAACACGATATTATCCCTATTAATGTGCATGCCAGTTTTAATCCCTGTTTGAAAAAGTTGCTTTTAGATATTTGGTGCACAGGAATTTACTGAGAAGCAAAGCTTTTCAGAGTATTAATGACAAATTTAGTGATACCTCAAAATGTACACAATTCTGCTTTAGCTTGTCCAACAAAAGATATGAGTAAGATAATAAACAAGATGGATATGTAGGGTACTGGGGTCAGTATTTGGTAAATGATTATGGTTAATGTGGGAGAAAGAAAATCTGGGATCTTCTGCTTTAGGATTCCCTTTTCGAAACATTTTAGAAGCAGGTAGAGCAAAACAATAAATTAGTTAATGAAATGCAAAGCTACAGAAAGGGGACACCTGGTTCAACAGCAGTATGTGTGAAAAAGATCTTGGAGTCCTCGTGGACAACGAATTAAACATGAGCCAACAATGTGATGTGGCAGCAAAAAAAGGCAAAGGGATTTTGGTCTGCATCAATAGGAGTACAGTGTCTAGATCCAGGGAAGTCATGCCTCCCCTCTATTCTGCCTTGGTCAGACCACACCTGGAATACTGTGCCCAGTTTTGGGCACCACAATTGAAGGGAAATGTTGACAAGTTGGAATGTGTCCAGAGGAGGATGACTAAAATGATCAAGGGTCTGGAGAACAAGCCCTATGAGGAGCAGCTTAAAGAGTTGGGCATGTTTAGCCTGCAGAAGAGAAGGCTGAGAGGAGACATGATAGCCATGTATAAATATGTGAGAGGAAGTCATAGGGAGGAGGGAGCAAGCTTGTTTTCTGCTGCCCTGGAGACTAGGATGCAAAACAACAGCTTCAAACTACAGGAAAGGAGATTCCATCTGAACATTAGGAAGAATTTCCTAACTATGAGAACTGTTCAGCAGTGGAACCCTCTGCCCTGGAGTGTTCCTCTTTGGAGATTTTTAAGCAGAGGGTGGATGACCATCTGTAGGGGGTACTTTGAATGTGATTTTCCTGCTTCTTGGCAGGGGCTTGGACTGGATGGCTATGAGGTTTCTTCCAACTCTATGATTCTATTATTCTAGTTGCTCCTGGAGAAATAGGAATGGATGCAACGTTCTTAGACTACCAGAAATATAGAAAGAGATAATGAGATCTCTGAGCATTGGCCATGATGGCTAAGGCTTCTGGCAGATGTCCAAAACCTTTGGAAGACAACAAGCTGAGAGCCACCATTCTGTCTTAAGAGCTGTCTAGTCCAAGTTCCATTTAAAGAAGTTACAAAGAAGAAAGAAGAGCAGGAGGTCTTGAAGTTGCTGTTCAACAGTTGCTGTACAACAGAGAGCAGGAGCAAAGACCAGCTGGTCACAGTCTTCCCTATGTCCCAAAGTTTGCTTTACATTTATATTTAAATCTCACTACAAATTGAGCATCCCTTATTCAGAATTCTGAAATCCAAAACACTCAACATCTTATAACTGTCCCCATTGTTAGCTGAGATAGTGAAATATTTGTTTCCTCATGGTTCAGTATATACAAACTTTGTTTCATTCACAAATTATTAAAAATATTGTGCATAAAATAACCTTCAGGCTAATGAGGGACATCTGAAACATAAACACATTTTGTGTTTAATCTTGGAGCCCAGAAAGTGAGAGAAATCAACCCCTTGGAAGGAAAATTCACTCCTGAAAGAGTTATTATGGGGAAAAGGGGTCTCCACTGAAGCTTTATGACCAATCCTGGCTTCCACTACAAGCCAAATCCACTCAAAATCCAATTATCACATGGATAGAAAGTGAGGTGAAATCTTCTGAACAGGGACACAGGCAGCAAAAACAAATGCCGCAAAGGTGTTTTCTCTATGCTATCCAAAGCTATCTATCTATCTAATATAAATTCAACTGAAGAACAAACCTACTGAACCTATCTTGTTTGTAACTTGCCTGTATAGACAAATAAAGGAAATCCAAAATCTGAATAAATGCAAAATACTTCTGGCCCCAAGGATTTCAAATAGGGGATACTCAACCTGGAATGTACTTCTATAAATATATATTAGTACTGTAAAATTCATGCAGACCTTTTTTTGGTTCATGGTTGCTGTGTTTCCATTTCCAATGTATTATATGTCTACTCTAGATTTCACTGCTGGGGGGTTTCAGGTGGTCGACTGCCTGTTTTATAATGTGAGGACACATGCACAGTGATGAGTAGCTATGTAAAATAAGCTATGGTTCTGATAATTGTAATAAGATTTCCTCCGTAAAAATTGTCTCACAAGTGAGAATTTTAGATGTGTTTGTGTTTTTCAAAAAACTGATTTCATAATCAGTTGGTGGGGAGTGGCAATGGTGACATGGGGATGAGCTATAAGTAAGCACAGAGAAAAGGCAATGGTGGTGGTATCCATTTAGAGCTTGTATTTGACTGAAATGGATCCAATCCAGCTGTCCAGAATGCTGCAAAGCCCCCAGGATACTTTGGAGTTTCTTGCAAAGTCAAGTTAAGAGCAGAAACCCCATGAGGCTCAACAGAACATACAGTGAATCATAAAGATTTGGGATTGGAACATTTTTGTTTGTTTGTGAAGATAAGTCCTTGGTATGTTTTCTGAAGAAATGATTTACATGTTTGATGAGCCCTTGGGAGCCCTAGAGGCTGACTGATAAGAAAGATAAGTAAATAAATAAATCCATAAATACAAAGTTATTATTCAACTCCTGGACTTCAGGCTAGTGGGATTCTGCTCAACATTGATAAATATAAATGTAACATCAGATTGTGTATATAAGTACCCCGTAAGTTTATTACTTGTAACAAAAACCAGAACACAATGAGTTACTGAAACTAAATCATAGAACTTTTGGGGGATGGAATGAAGGGGTAGAGAGGAATCTGAAGAAACATCCCTAGGCAAAACATACAAAATCATTTTGTCTAATCAAAGAAGCATTGCAAACTTGGCTAACAGTTGATTTAATGAAAGGTCTTTATTGTTGTCCACCTCCTAAACAGAGTTTGAAACTACATGCTCTGCTCATTAATTTCATGCTCTCCTTTTCAGCATTAAGATACATTTTTTTCTAACACAAAACCACAATGTGTCTGTGAATTTGTCATCTTCCAAATTCAGGAAACTGATCGACTCAGAGAGGTGTGACTCCTCAATATTTATTTCAGTTCAGTTATCAACATAACAAGTTCGATCAAAATGCATTATTTGTCCTCAGAAAAGTAAAACAAAATTCAATGTGTTGTCGAAGGCTTTCATGGCCGGGATCACAGGGTTGTTGTATGTCTTTTGGGCTGTGTGGCCATGTTCCAGAAGTATTTTCTCCTGATGTTTCGCCCACATCTATGGCAGGCATCTGAGGATGCCTGCCATAGATGTGGGCGAAACGTCAGGAGAGAATACTTCTGGAACATGGCCACACAGCCCGAAAGACATAAAACAAATTTCCTTTGCAAAAATGCATGAAACCAACTCAAGCTCATGTCTGTCTGCATATCATTTATTTCAAATTGCCCAGAATGCTCTCAAAATGTTGTCCTTTATTTACAAGGTGAATGCAAAGTCTCCCACAACTTTTGGTGATAATGTAAGTTCAGTGTAGCTATTAGCACAAGTAAGAGAATAACAGGAAAGTGACAGAATGGCTGAGGTTTTTCCTTGCAATGTGCGTATGTATGTGTGTGTGTGTATGTGTGTGTGTGTGTATGTGTGTGTGTGTGTGTGTGTGTGTGTGTGTGTGTGTGTGTATATATATATATATCTGTGTGGAGTTATATGGTAAAGGTAAAGTTTTCCCCTGACATTAAGTCTAGTCGTGCATCTTCAGAGGTTTTTTCAGAAGTCTGTTGGAGGTGAGGTAAGTGGGGTGTATATATATATCTGTGGAATGTCCAGGGTAGGAGAAAGAATCCTTGTCTGTTTGAAGCAAGTGTGGATGTTGCAATTAGCAAACTTGATTAGCATTGAGAAGCCTTGCAGCTGGTCTAGGTTGGTTCAGAGAAGTCAGCTATAGCAGAGCACTTGATGAACCAACCTGGACACCAAATATTATTTGAGAACACAGAAATGCTGGACCATTCTGGCAACCATCATGTCTGTCCAAACAGAGAAGTCACTGAAATCCACAAGCATGTGGACAATTTCAATAGAAAAGAGGAAACTATGAAAATGAACAAAATCTTATTAAAGGTTTTCCCCTGACATTAACTCTCGTCGTGTCCGACTCTGGGGCTTGGTGCTCATCTCAATTTCTAAGCTGAAGAGCTGGAGTTGTCTGTAGACACCTTCAAAGTCATGTGGCTGGCATGAGTGCAAGGAGCGCTGTTACCTTCCCGCCAGAGCTGTACCTATTGATCTGCTCACATTTGCATGTTTTCGAACTGTTAGGTTGGCAGAAGCTGGGGCTAACAGTGGGAGCGCACCCCACTCCCTGGATTCGAACCACTGACCTTTCAGCTAGCAAGTTCAGCTGCTCCAGGCTTTAACCCGCTGCACCATCAGGGCTTCGTGGAGTTTTATAAATGGACATTTGTGTTATGCAACCTTAGTACAGGATCTCAACCAGTAACTCTTCTGTGCAGCCCTTGTGAAGAACAACTCACAAAGTTTGGAAAGGACTATAAAGGCTATCTAATTCAACCAGTTGCTTAATATGTCATTCATTAGTCTTCATAGTATCACAGAGTTGGAAGAGACCACAAGGGCCATCCACTCCAATCCTTTGTCATGGAGAAACACACAACTGACAGATGGCCATCCAGCCTCTGTGTAAAAGCCTCCAAGGAAGGTGCTTTCACCACACTCCAAGAGCTGAATAGCTCTAACGGTCAGGAAGTTCTTCCTAACATTTAGGTGAAATCTCCTTTCCTGTAATTTGAACCCATTCCTAGTTTTAAGGGCAGCAGAAAACAAGTCTGCTCCCTCTTCTTTATGACACCCTTTTACATATTGACTATCATGTCTCCGCTCAACCTTCTCTTCTGCAGGCTAAACAAACCCAGCTCTTTAAGCTGCTCCTCATAGGGCATGGTCTCCAGATATTTGATCACTTTAGTTGCCCTCCTCTGGACATCTTCCAGATTGTTAATATCTCCTTTGAACTGTGGTGCCTAGAAGTGGATAGATACAGTATTCCAGGTGAGATCTAACCAAAGCAGAATACAAAGGCAACATGATTTCCCTCGATCTAGACACTATACTCCTTTTGATGCAGCCCAAAATTCCATTGACTTTTTAAACTGTTGCATCACACTGTTGGCTCATGTTCAACTCGTTGTCCAAGAAGACTCCAAGATCTTTTTCACATGGACTGTTGCTGAGTTGGGTGTCACTCATCCTGTATCTTTGCATTTCATTTTTTTCTGCCTAAGTGTAGTATCTTACATTTGTCTTTGTTGAAATTCATTTTGTTAATTTTGTCCCAGATCTCTAATCTGTTAAGATCATTTTGAATTCTGATCCTATCCTCTGGAGTATTAGCTATCCCTCCTAATTTGGTGTCATCTGCAAACTTGATAAGCATGCCTCCTAATCAAGTAATTAATAAGGATATTGAACTGTACTGGGCCCAGGACCGAACCCTGAGGCTCTCCACTAGTCACTCCTTTCCACAATGAAGTGGAACCATCGGTAAGCACCCTTTAATCACTTAACCACTTAACAGTAGCATGTGACCAGTATGTTTGCAAGTAGGTTACGAGGGACTTTGTCGAAGGCCTGACTGAAATCAAGATATGCTACATTCACAGCATTCCCTGCATCTACTAAGCTTCTAACTATTGAAAAGAGATAGGATTCATCTGACATGACTTTTTTGCTCAATGCTATGGAATCATGGGAGGTTAGTTTCTCAAGATCTTTAGCCCTCACTGTCAAATGAGTGCTCGTGCCGCACCAAACTACAAATCCTAGGATTCCATAGCATTGAACCATGGCAGTTAAAGCAATGACAAACTAAAGTAATTCTACAGTGTATATCCATCCTTAGGTTCCAATGATACACAAACTGCAATCAATATTGTGATCTGTGTTTCTCCAGCATCCTTCACCATCTTTCAAATATCTATACTGTTAAAAATCTTCTTGCTAAACAAAAGACAAGGAGGAAAAGAGCTGGGTATGGATAAAAGGACTTTGTGAAAAGTACCTTTTTGTTATATGCTTTGTTAACTCAAGTATGCCTGTATCTGAAACCTTACCTACACACTTCTACTGCCCCCTGGAAATTTTCTGAAGCACAACTGAAATATAAGTCATTATTCCTACCTCAGGAGAACAATAAGAGCACAATTGGAATAGTCTTCATTCCATTCTCAAAATGACGCACTTGCATTTTCACAAGCGTCTTTAGCAGAAACAAAAGTTAAACTACAATGAGGGCTCTTTCTGTCAAGTTTGGAAAGAATGGAGCAGTGAGACATCTGATTCAGTTAATGTCTAACAGATACACCAAAACCACACTGAAAAGCAGCACAGTTATGTGGGCCAAAGTCACAGCTGGCACCAGCAAGTTTAAAATTCACTGCCTGCAAGTTATATGAAAAAAGAAGCATGTAAACAGGAAGTAAATAGAAACTGCTTGCTGCATTTGGTACCTATTGACTCAGCATCTGATACCAATCAAAGAAAATAAACACAGCCACATATATACACATTGCCTAACCTTCGAAAGCAAAATAAATCCCCACAATCAGGATCCAATATAACCACTCGTAAGCCTCCAGACTGTGGTGCTTGCAGCCAAGCAAATGCTGCACTAACACAATGTGTTCTACCCATTATGAAAGACTATCAAGAGATCTTAAAGAATGATTTAAAAAGCACAACAAGCAACACAGAGCTTGTAGAATTTCACAGAGTTGGAGGAGATCACAAAGGCCATCCAATCCAACCCTCTGCCATTCAGAAATACATATTACTCTGCTATTGTTCAGTTTCTGTATTGTCCAGTGTAGTGCAAGGGTTTTGGTGTAATTACTCTATGGATATCTACCTACCTCCCCTAGGACTCATGTTTTGGTAAGATAGCCCTTCTGAATGCCCATTCTATGCCTGGTGGATAGTGAAGGAGGAGGGTTTGGAGAATCATCTGGCTATACTCCATAGTCAGACACATTCTGAAAACATCCTCCCTTGAGGTTGCTCAGGCTCCCAGCAGATAATATAAATAGCCATTTTGTTAGGTGTTGTTTTGTGCCCAAAGGAAGCCAGAGCTGTCAATTGGACATCCAAGAGGAAGGTGTTCCAAAAGTTTGTACCACAGTTGAGAAGACTTTCTCAAACAGGGCACTGATCTCATAGGTGGGACACAATACATACCTTAGGTAGACATATATTTTGGATAGTTACTTTAATGTTCAGACTAAAAGACAGAGCAAATCTACCACTCCACCAACATGGAAGGTAGCTGCTTCCACTGGTCTGATATTTCTGTTTCCAAAATATCCTTACACATGAATGGCTCATAAAGGTGGAACAATGTGAATTTTGTCAGGCTATTTTTACAATAACTTCTTACATTAATAGCAACATTCCTGTAACAATGGTTACTTCTTGTAGAAACTGCCTCATGTAGTCACATTTAAAAAAAATCATGCAATGCACTCACTGTCTGCATTTTGAAAACACAGAATGCTAAATTCTGCCCTTGGATATATGAATACAACTCCCACTGAAATCAATTAAAGCTATTCTGATGCCAGGCAGTACTCCATGTCCAAAGGCTGGCTTTGGGTTTTTAATTCAAAGCTTCTCTATTACCCCAAGCTCCCCAAAGACCCAATGCTTCAGTACAGTTTCATCCAGTTACATTTTAAGCTTATCTCCTGCTTGCTTCTTCCAGACCAGAAATAGGTTACTGGCCTGGAAGAAGGGAATGATGGGGCTAGTGCCTTGTTATTTTCTTCTGAAAACTTTATCACCTTGGCTATCTTAGAGCAATGTAAAGCCTTTGCAAGAGATATTAACAAAATTATCTGTGAAACAACGGGAGGAGAAAGCTACTCAACAAGCTTTATCTATCATTAGGTATATAGACAGTCAGTCCCCTGTAACCATGGATTCAGCATTCACAGATTCAACCATCCATGGCTTGAAAATATTTTTAAAACTCCAAAAAGCAAAGTTTTATTTTGTCATTTTATATCATGAACACAACTTTACTATGCCAATTTATATAATGGAACTTGAGCATCCACAGATTTTGCTATCTATGAGGGATCATGGAACCAAACCCCAGCAAATATCAAGGACTTGCTGTATTTGAACATAATGTGGTAAACTAATTCTCCTAAGATGTCAACCTGTTAGTTATACTGTTGTAAGTTAGACATATGACTGTGTAACTCTTCCTTATCCACATTTATGATCATGGTACTATAATAAATGCCCCCAAACCCACCTTAAAAGCAGGACAGCCATCTCAAGAGACAGAATTCTGCATTGCTGGTGTTTGGGTGATGATATGTTATAATTACCCACTTTGAGTCTACTTTGTGGAGAGAAAAAGTGGGGTATAAATAAACATCATGATAATAGTGTTTTATCGCTTTTTTAAAACAATGTTGTATCCTGCCCCCTTGAGCTGCAAGGAGAGGAAGGTAATAAATGTGGTGGTGGTGGTGGTGGTGATGATGATGATGATGGTGATGGTGATGATGATTACTTCTCACTAGTATGTGATAGTGCAGTAAGAAGAAGCAAGGGTCCTTGTGGAGTTGTATCAGAACTCTTCATTGCATCATCCCTCACTGACAGTGGAGATCTGGTTATGTCATCCCACAGTACCCCAATCTCCAGTGTCACAGACCACCATTATTTAAGATGGCTGAATGGCTTCTAAGGTGGATTTCAGGGGTTAGAACAGCAGATGGAGCTCATCTATGACAAGCTAGCTAAGCTACTAATTCAGTATCTCATCTGTAGATTATTGCCTTCTCCCAGTACCAACATTGAGTCTGACAATCCTGGTCAATAGGATGATTGAAGACCCCTGTGATGACCCATGGGCCTTGTAGTCCTGCTCAGGACATTGTAATTCCTGATGAAGATGAAAACTTGGGTTTTTTACCTTCCCAGTCTGAACTGGATTCCTCTCAGCCAGATCTTTCCCAGGCAGATCTGGGAACCTTGCACCTGCAAGAAAGTTGTCTCCCAGAAGTATGTCAAACAAGCCCAGAGCCTACTTCTCCCGTATTCTTGCGCCGGGAGTTTTGTAAACAACAGAGAAGTTTGGATTCAGCTTCGCGCAGGAGTGCGAGGATTGCAGCTAAGAATGTGGCCAATTAAGACTGCTTCTCGTGAGAATCTTTGGGGAGTCTCACATCTGGTCTCAGAGTTAGCTTTCGGTTCTGATTCCCAGAGAACTGCTTCGGCGGGAAAGCTAGACTCTATTTAGGTGTTTTACCCGCGTAGTAACTTCGCGGAGTCAATTCGTCAGCCTACGGAGCGAGTTGTGTCTGGACAGCGCGCTCCGGTTCAAGCCTCGCTCCTGCTCAAGCCTTGCCTTGCTATCCAGCCTTCGCCTTGCTTCCCAGCCTTTGTTTATCTACGGACTTTGCCTTGTTTCCCAGGATCAATCCTTGCCTTGTTCCACGGATTTATCAAGTTATTCCACGGACCTTGTTCTTGTTCTTAGTTACCTTGTTCCACGTTCAAGCCTTGTTTTAAGTATCAAGTTATTTCCTAGCCTCGCTCAAGTTTCATGGACTAAAGGACCTTGTCATCTCCCCTCACTTTGCTTGGCAAAGTGAGTGTTTCGGTTATTGGATTACAACTTTGGACCTTAATATTTCTTATTGGACATTGCTTTTTTGGACTAATTCTGACCTTTCCTGAAAGGTCTAATTCTGGACTATTTTCTACACTTGTTTTTATTAACCTTATATATTCCTACAATAAAGATATTAGATAGATTCTGGCCTCTGTGTATGGTTATTGGTGCTCTGCAGCCTGGGTCGTGACAGTTTGACTCCGCCACCCTAAGCACCAATTAACCTCGGCCAGAATGTCTACCGGAGTCGTACCTGGGCCGAGCGGCCAGCCGATTACCTACACCATCGACAAGGAAGAGGTGGACCGAATCCGTGATAAGCTCAATGCACAGGATGGAGAAATAAGGGGTTTGAAGGAACGCGGAGTTCGTCTTCCGGCCATGGCGTTGCCAACCAAGTTTACTGGAGAAGCTTCTAAGGTTCATGTCTTCCGTCGCCAATGTCAAGCTTATCTGGAGGCCCGTGCTGCCGAGTTTCCCCAAGAAGACATCAAAGTGGCTTGGGTTTACAGTCTTCTAGACGGGCCAGCGGCCAGCTGGGCGACGGCACTGTTCGACCAAGCCTCTCCACACCTAAGATCAGCGCAACACTTCTTGGACCACCTCAAGGAGACTTGGGGAATCGAGGACAATTTGGAGGCAGCCGGTCACAAACTCCGTCGCCTTTTCCAAGGAGACAGACCTATGTCTCAGTATATAGCCGAGTTCCGAGTGCTGGCCCACAACACCGGCTGGAACGATGTAGCCCTCAGGGGACAATTCCGGGAGGGTCTCAACATTGAAATGCTGGAAGAAATCTCCAAGGTGGATCCTCCCCAGACCCTCGAGGCACTCATTGATCAATGTTTACGGGCTGAAGTCATGATTGCCAACAGGAAACAGTGGGTTCGAGGCCAGGGCAGTAGAGCCGGGGCAAAACCCCCCGCTCCCGCCAGCGTTCAGCCACGTCCGGTGTGGAGACCCCCACCGCCAACCCCATACCCCAGAGGAGGCGAGGAGGTGCCGATGCAGTTGGGCAATGTGCGTCCCAGACTAGATGCCGCCGAGAAGGCCCGTCGTCAACGCTTAAACCTCTGCTGGTACTGCGGGAACGGGGGCCACTTCGCCAGAGAGTGCCCAGCCAAAGGGAAGCCTGCCGCCCGTCTTGCGGCGGCGTCCTCCACGGAGACGAAGGCGTCTGAGCCGACTGGCACACAGCCGGCGGGGGAAGCCAACGACCGGGTGTAGAGAGGCTCGCCAACCCGGTCAAAAAATCCATCCAAGAGCCGCCAACCGGGGTCCTGTTGCTTCTCGTGGTCACATTATGGTCAGCAAAAAGGGGACCCGTCATGATCCACGCCATGATAGACTCTGGAGCTACCAACAATTTCATCGATAGAGAGTATGCCGACTCTCTGGGATTACAATATCATGATTTCAAGAATGCCCGTGTGGTGCAAGCCATAGACGGCCGTCCCCTCAAGACGGGCCCCGTAAGTCAGTGGTCGGAACCCACCAGGATGTGGATAAGGGAACATATGGAAGAGATTTCCTTCTTTGTTACCGAGGTCCCCCATTTCCCTGTGATTTTGGGAATTCCATGGCTGACTCTCCACGACCCTAACATTTCCTGGTCCAACAGAGAACTGCAGTTTGCTTCACCGTACTGCCAAAACCATTGCCTCGTAGCCAAGGTATGCCATGCCACAGACACCGAGCCCATCATCACCTTGCCAAAGAAGTACTCCGAGTATTGGGATGTATTCAATGAGAAAGAAGCCGAAAAATTACCCCCACATAGACCTTATGACTGTGCCATTGACTTGGTGGAGGGGGCCCCGATCCCGCGAGGGCATCTCTACTCCCTGACTGAACCAGAGCAAGAAGCTCTCAGGGAATTCCTAGAGACAAACCTTCGCAAGGGATTCATCAGACCCTCTCAATCCCCAGCCGCCTCCCCAGTGATGTTTGTGAAGAAGAAGTCAGGGGAACTACGCTTGGTGGTTGTGATGAACCATGGGCCTTGTAGTCCTGCTCAGGACATTGTAATTCCTGATGAAGATGAAAACTTGGGTTTTTTACCTTCCCAGTCTGAACTGGATTCCTCTCAGCCAGATCCTTCCCAGGCAGATCTGGAAACCTTGCACCTGCAAGAAAGTTGTGCCCCAGAAGTATGTCAAACAACCCCAGAGCCTACTTCTCCCGTGTTCTTGCGCCGGGAGTTTTGTAAACAACAGAGAAGTTTGGATTCAGCTTCGCGCAGGAGTGCGAGGATAGCAGCTAAGAATGTTGCCAATTAACATTGGTTCTCGTGAGAATCTTTAAGGAGTTTAACATCTGGTCTCAGAGTTTAGCTTTCGTTTCTGATTCCCAGAGAACCGCTTTGGTGAGAAAGTTGGACTCTATATAGGTGTTTTGCCCGCGTAGCAACTTCGCGGAGTCAATTCGTCAGCCTACGGAGCGAGTTGTGTCTGGACAGCGCGCTCCGATTCAAGCCTCGCTTCAGCTCAAGCCTTGCCTTGCTATCCAGCCTTCGTCTTGCTTCCCAGCCTTTGTTTACCTACGGACTTTGCCTTGTTTCCCAGGACTAATCCTTGCCTTGTTTCACGGATTTTACCAAGTTATTCCACGGACCTTGTTCTTGTTCTTAGTTACCTTGTTCCACGTTCAAGCCTTGTTTCAAGTATCAAGTTATTTCCTAGCCACGCTCAAGTTTTATGGACTAAGGACCTTGTCATCTCCCCTCACTTTGCTTGGCAAAGTGAGTGTTTCGGTTATTGGATTACAACTTTGGACCTTAATATTTCTTATTGGACATTGCTTTTTTGGACTAATTCTGGCCTTTCCTGAAGGGTCTAATTCTGGACTATTTTCTATACTTGTTTTTATTAACTTTATATATTCCTTCAATAAAGATATTAGTTAGATTCTGGCCTCTGTGTATGGTTATTGGTGCCTCTGCCGCCTGGGTCGTGACAGTTTGACTCCGCCACCCATAAGCACCAACTAACCGAGGCCAGGATGTCTACCGGAGCCGCGCCGGCTGGACAGCCGCTCAGCTACACCATCAGCAAGGACGAAGTGGACCGCATCCGTGACAGACTCAACGCGCAGGATGGAGAAATAAAAGGGTTGAGGGAGCGCGGAGTTCGCCTCCCGGCCATGGCGTTGCCTACCAAGTTTTCTGGAGAAGCTGCTAAGGTTCATGTTTTCCGCCGCCAATGTCAAGCTTATCTAGAGGCCCGTGATGCCGAGTTTCCCCAAGAAGACATCAAGGTGGCGTGGGTCTACAGTCTTCTAGACGGACCAGCGGCTAGCTGGGCGACGGCCCTGTTTGATCAAGCCTCCCCCCACCTAAGTTCAGCACAACGCTTCTTGGATCACCTTAAGGAGACCTGGGGAATCGAGGACAATTTGGAGGCAGCCGGTCACAAACTCCGGCGCCTCCTTCAAGGAGACAGACCCATGTCTCAGTACATAGCCGAGTTCCGCGTGCTGGCCCACAACACCGGCTGGAACGATGTAGCCCTCAGAGGACAATTTCGGGAGGGTCTCAACATTGAAATGCTGGAAGAAATCTCCAAGGTGGATCCTCCCCAGACCCTCGAGGCACTCATTGATCAATGTTTACGGGCTGAAGTCATGATTGCCAACAGGAAACAATGGGTTCGAGGCCAGGGCGGTAGAGCCGGGGCAAAACCCCCCGCTCCCGCCAGTGTTCAGCCACGTCCGGTGTGGAGACCCCCGCCGCCAACCCCATACCCCAGAGGAGGCGAGGAGGTGCCGATGCAGTTGGGCAATGTGCGTCCCAGACTAGATGCCGCCGAGAAGGCCCGTCGTCAACGCTTGAACCTCTGCTGGTACTGCGGGAACGGGGGCCACTTCGCCAGAGAGTGCCCAGCCAAAGGGAAGCCTGCCGCCCGTCTTGCGGCGGCGTCCTCCACGGAGTCGAAGGCGTCTGAGCCGACTGGCACACAGCCGGCGGGGGAAGCCAACGACCGGGTGTAGAGAGGCTCGCCAACCCGGTCAAAAAATCCATCCAAGAGCCGCCAACCGGGGTCCTGTTCCTTCTCGTGGTCACATTATGGTCAGCAAAAAGGGGACCCGTCATGATCCACGCCATGATAGACTCTGGAGCTACCAACAATTTCATCGATAGAGAGTATGCCGACTCTCTGGGATTACAATATCATGATTTCAAGAATGCCCGTGTGGTGCAAGCCATAGACGGCCGTCCCCTCAAGACGGGCCCCGTAAGCCAGTGGTCGGAACCCACCAGGATGTGGATAAGGGAACATATGGAAGAGATTTCCTTCTTTGTTACCGAGGTTCCCCATTTCCCTGTGATTTTGGGAATTCCATGGCTGACACTCCACGACCCTAACATCTCCTGGTCCAACAGAGAACTGCAGTTTGCTTCACCGTACTGCCAAAACCATTGCCTCGTAGCCAAGGTATGCCATGCCACAGACTCCGAGCCCATCATCACCTTGCCAAAGAAGTACTCCGAGTATTGGGATGTATTCAATGAGAAAGAAGCCGAAAAATTACCCCCACATAGACCTTATGACTGTGCCATTGACTTGGTGGAGGGGGCCCCGATCCCGCGAGGGCATCTCTACTCCCTGACTGAACCAGAGCAAGAAGCTCTCAGGGAATTCTTAGAGACAAACCTTCGCAAGGGGTTCATCAGACCCTCTCAATCCCCAGCCGCCTCCCCAGTGATGTTTGTGAAGAAGAAGTCAGGGGAATTACGCTTGGTGGTGGACTACAGAGCATTGAACAATATCACCAAGCGGAACAGCTATCCCCTGCCCTTAATCTCGGATCTACTGGACCGACTTCGAGGAGCCAAGGTCTACACCAAGCTGGATCTTCGGGGGGCTTATAATCTAGTTCGCATCAGAGAAGGGGACGAGTGGAAGACCGCCTTCCAGACTAAATTCGGATTATTCGAGTCCCGAGTTATGAATTTCGGTTTATGCGGAGCTCCCGCAACGTTCCAGCATTTTGTCAACGATATTTTTCAGGACTATCTAGACAGATTCTTGATAATCTACCTGGACGATTTTTTGGTGTTTTCCAGATCACAATCAGAACATGAGAACCACGTCAAAATGGTGTTGCAACGACTGCGGGATCATGGACTTTATGCCAAGCTAGAAAAATGCGCTTTTGATCTACAAGAGGTAGATTTCCTTGGCTACCGCATCTCGCCTCTAGGGCTTTCCATGGATCCAGCCAAAGTTTCAGCAGTATTGGAATGGCGGGCGCCAACTAACAAGAAAGAGGTGCAGCGTTTCTTGGGGTTCGCGAACTACTACCGCAAGTTCATTCCAGATTTTGCCCGCTGGTCCGACCCCATCACTAGCTGCATCCGTGGAAAGCAGCCTTTCCGCTGGACTGATCAAGCAGAGAAAGGGTTCCAGCAACTGAAGAAACTATTCACCTCCCAGCCAATTCTACAGCACCCAAATCCTGGAACCCCTTTTGTGGTGCAAGCGGACGCCTCTGATGTGGCAATTGGGGCTGTACTCTTACAACCGGTGGGAGATCACCTCCACCCCTGTGCCTTTTATTCTCGTCAACTAACCACACCAGAGAGGAATTACACCATTTGGGAAAAAGAACTACTGGCCATAAAGGCAGCCTTTGAAACTTGGAGACATTGGCTAGAAGGGGCCAAATTCCCCATTGAAGTCCACACTGATCATCGTAATCTAGAACATCTAAGAACTGCCCGCAAACTAAATCAGAGGCAGCAACGTTGGGCTTTATTCTTTGAACGTTTCAACTTCCAGATCCATTATGTGACCCCAGCTCAAACCAAGCAAGCAGACGCCCTGTCACGTAAACCGGAATACGCTGCAGGACGCAAGGAGACCTTTGAATCCCAACTGCTACAACCTGAGAACTTTGCCACGCTCACAGTGGGGAACACCAAATCCAGTCCCATTGGTTCAACTTCCCCTACTCCAGGACCCATCTGTGCTCAAGAAATCAGGGCTAGTCAGCAAGCAGATGCCTGGGCGCAGGACCAACTTCGCCAAGGTCTGCATTTTCCCTTTTCGCTTAAAGATGGGCTGCTCTGCTATAGAAATCATGTTTATATCCCACCCGGACCGGGCAGGGAAAAAGCGCTTCGTCTGTGTCATGACTGCAAACCAGCAGGACACTTCGGACTATTTAAAACCATGCATTTGATCCTAAGAGATTTTTGGTGGCCCAAGATCCGCAAGGATGTGGAAAAATATGTCAACACCTGCCCAGTATGCCAGCGCTCCAAGATACGAAGGGAGAAGCCCTCAGGGCTTTTGCACCCCCTTCCTACCCCATCTCGCCCATGGGAAATAATTTCCGCGGATTTCATCACTGACCTACCACCTTCCTGTGGATTCACCACGATCTTAGTGGTGGTGGACCTATTCACCAAGTTAGCCCATTTCATTCCCTGCGAAGGCCTCCCCACGGCCAAAGAAACTGCGGATCTATTTCTTCAGCATGTTTTCAGACTACATGGATTGCCCAAGAGTTTAGTCACAGACCGTGGATCTCAATTCACCTCTCGTTTTTGGAAGGCACTACAAAAACTACTGGGCATAGACTCTCGCTTATCTTCAGCTCATCATCCCCAAACAGATGGGCAAACGGAGCGCACCAATGCCACTTTGGAGCAGTATCTTCGCTGTTATGTAAACTACCAACAGGACAATTGGGCTTCTCTGTTACCACTGTCTGAGTTTGCCTACAATAATGGAGTTCAAGCTTCTACAAAAGAAACGCCGTTCTTTGCAAACTACGGTTTCCATCCACGTTTCTTTCCCCCTGTCATTGAAACTTCAGAAGTTCCCGCAGCAGAGGATTGGCTGCAGGAACTCACAGCGGTGCAACAACTTTTGCTCCAGCAACTGGACCAAGCCAAGGAGGACTATAAACGCCACGCTGACAAACACCGCCAGCCGGGCCCCGAAATCAAGGTAGGAGATCGGGTTTTTCTGTCCACTCGCTTTCTGCCCTCCCACCGCCCATGCCGGAAGTTAGATGCCCGCTTCATTGGCCCCTATCCAGTGGTGGCGCAATTAAACCCCGTGACTTTCAAACTCCAACTTCCGCGTTCAATGCGCATTCACCCAGTGTTTCACCGTTCCCTGCTCCTTCCGGCGGATGGTGTGCGTCCTGATACAGACCAACCGGCCCCCCCTCCTGTTTTGATGAATGGGGAGGAGGAGTTCGAGGTTGAGGACATTTTGGATTCTCGCTTTCATCGCCGCCGCCTACAATATCTCATTGACTGGGTGGGTTTTGGGCCTGAGGAACGCTCTTGGGAAGACGCCTCCACAGTCCATGCTCCTGATCTAACCCGTCGCTTCCATCTGACCTATCCCACCAAACCGCGACCTCGCGCCTCGGGGAGAGGACCCCAGTTTGGGAGGGGCCCTGAGGAGGGGGATAGTGTGATGAACCATGGGCCTTGTAGTCCTGCTCAGGACATTGTAATTCCTGATGAAGATGAAAACTTGGGTTTTTTACCTTCCCAGTCTGAACTGGATTCCTCTCAGCCAGATCCTTCCCAGGCAGATCTGGAAACCTTGCACCTGCAAGAAAGTTGTGCCCCAGAAGTATGTCAAACAACCCCAGAGCCTACTTCTCCCGTGTTCTTGCGCCGGGAGTTTTGTAAACAACAGAGAAGTTTGGATTCAGCTTCGCGCAGGAGTGCGAGGATAGCAGCTAAGAATGTTGCCAATTAACATTGGTTCTCGTGAGAATCTTTAAGGAGTTTAACATCTGGTCTCAGAGTTTAGCTTTCGTTTCTGATTCCCAGAGAACCGCTTTGGTGAGAAAGTTGGACTCTATATAGGTGTTTTGCCCGCGTAGCAACTTCGCGGAGTCAATTCGTCAGCCTACGGAGCGAGTTGTGTCTGGACAGCGCGCTCCGATTCAAGCCTCGCTTCAGCTCAAGCCTTGCCTTGCTATCCAGCCTTCGTCTTGCTTCCCAGCCTTTGTTTACCTACGGACTTTGCCTTGTTTCCCAGGACTAATCCTTGCCTTGTTTCACGGATTTTACCAAGTTATTCCACGGACCTTGTTCTTGTTCTTAGTTACCTTGTTCCACGTTCAAGCCTTGTTTCAAGTATCAAGTTATTTCCTAGCCACGCTCAAGTTTTATGGACTAAGGACCTTGTCATCTCCCCTCACTTTGCTTGGCAAAGTGAGTGTTTCGGTTATTGGATTACAACTTTGGACCTTAATATTTCTTATTGGACATTGCTTTTTTGGACTAATTCTGGCCTTTCCTGAAGGGTCTAATTCTGGACTATTTTCTATACTTGTTTTTATTAACTTTATATATTCCTTCAATAAAGATATTAGTTAGATTCTGGCCTCTGTGTATGGTTATTGGTGCCTCTGCCGCCTGGGTCGTGACAGTGGTGGACTACAGAGCATTGAACAATATCACCAAGCGGAACAGCTATCCCCTGCCCTTAATCTCGGATCTACTGGATCGGCTTCGAGGAGCCAAGGTTTACACCAAGCTGGATCTTCGGGGGGCTTACAACTTAGTTCGCATCAGGGAAGGGGACGAGTGGAAGACCGCCTTCCAGACCAAATTCGGATTATTTGAGTCCCGAGTTATGAATTTCGGTTTATGCGGAGCCCCCGCAACGTTCCAGCATTTTGTCAATGACATTTTTCAGGACTATCTAGACAGGTTCTTGATAATCTACCTGGACGATTTTTTGGTGTTTTCCAGATCACAATCAGAACATGAGAACCACGTCAAAATGGTGTTACAACGATTGCGGGATCATGGACTTTATGCCAAGCTGGAAAAATGCGCTTTTGATCTACAAGAGGTAGATTTCCTTGGTTACCGCATCTCGCCTCTAGGGCTTTCCATGGATCCAGCCAAAGTTTCAGCAGTATTGGAATGGCGGGCGCCAACTAACAAGAAAGAGGTGCAGCGTTTCTTGGGGTTCGCGAACTACTACCGCAAGTTCATTCCAGATTTTGCCCGCTGGTCCGACCCCATCACTAGCTGCATCCGTGGAAAGCAGCCTTTCCGCTGGACTGATCAAGCAGAGAAAGGGTTCCAGCAACTAAAGAAACTATTCACCTCCCAGCCAATTCTACAGCACCCAAATCCTGGAACCCCTTTTGTGGTGCAAGCGGACGCCTCTGATGTGGCAATTGGGGCTGTACTCTTACAACCGGTGGGAGATCACCTCCACCCCTGTGCCTTTTATTCTCGTCAACTAACCACACCAGAGAGGAATTACACCATTTGGGAAAAAGAACTACTGGCCATAAAGGCAGCCTTTGAAACTTGGAGACATTGGCTAGAAGGGGCCAAATTTCCCATTGAAGTCCACACTGATCATCGTAATCTAGAACATCTAAGAACTGCCCGCAAACTAAATCAGAGGCAGCAACGTTGGGCTTTATTCTTTGAACGTTTCAACTTTCAGATCCATTATGTGACCCCAGCCCAAACCAAGCAAGCAGACGCCCTGTCACGTAAACCGGAATACGCTGCAGGACGCAAGGAGACCTTTGAATCCCAACTGCTACAACCTGAGAACTTTGCCACGCTCACGGTGGGGAACACCAAATCCATTCCCATTGGTTCAACTTCCCCTACTCCAGGACCCATCTGTGCTCAAGAAATCAGGGCTAGTCAGCAAGCAGATGCCTGGGCGCAGGACCAACTTCGCCAAGGTCTGCATTTCCCCTTTTCGCTTAAAGATGGGCTGCTCTGCTATAGAAATCATGTTTATATCCCACCCGGACCGGGCAGGGAAAAAGCGCTTCGTCTGTGTCATGACTGCAAACCAGCAGGACACTTCGGACTATTTAAAACTATGCATTTGATCCTAAGGGATTTTTGGTGGCCCAAGATCCGCAAGGATGTGGAAAAATATGTCAACACCTGCCCAGTATGCCAGCGCTCCAAGATACGAAGGGAGAAGCCCTCAGGGCTTTTACACCCCCTTCCTACCCCATCTCGCCCATGGGAAATAATTTCCGCGGATTTCATCACTGACCTACCACCTTCCTGTGGATTCACCACGATCTTAGTGGTGGTGGACCTATTCACCAAGTTAGCCCATTTCATTCCCTGCGAAGGCCTCCCCACGGCCAAGGAAACTGCGGATCTATTTCTTCAACATGTTTTCAGACTACATGGATTGCCCAAGAGTTTAGTCACAGACCGTGGATCTCAATTCACCTCTCGTTTTTGGAAGGCACTACAAAAACTATTGGGCATAGACTCTCGCTTATCTTCAGCTCATCATCCCCAAACAGATGGGCAAACGGAGCGCACCAATGCCACTTTGGAGCAGTATCTTCGCTGTTATGTAAACTATCAACAGGACAATTGGGCTTCTCTGTTACCACTGTCTGAGTTTGCCTACAACAATGGAGTTCAAGCTTCTACAAAAGAAACGCCGTTCTTTGCAAACTACGGCTTCCATCCACGTTTCTTCCCCCCTGTCATTGAAACTTCAGAGGTTCCCGCAGCAGAGGATTGGCTGCAGGAACTCACAGCGGTGCAACAACTTTTGCTCCAGCAACTGGACCAAGCCAAGGAGGACTATAAACGCCACGCTGACAAACATCGCCAGCCGGGCCCCGAAATCAAGGTAGGAGACCGGGTTTTCCTGTCCACTCGCTTTCTGCCCTCCCACCGCCCTTGCCGGAAGTTAGATGCCCGTTTCATTGGTCCCTATCCAGTGGTGGCGCAATTAAACCCCGTGACTTTCAAACTCCAACTTCCGCGTTCAATGCGCATTCACCCAGTGTTTCACCGTTCCCTGCTCCTTCCGGCGGATGGTGTGCGACCTGATACAGACCAACCGGCCCCCCCTCCTGTTTTGATGAATGGGGAGGAGGAGTTCGAGGTTGAGGACATTTTGGATTCTCGCTTTCACCGCCGCCGCCTACAATATCTCATTGACTGGGTGGGTTTTGGCCCTGAGGAACGCTCTTGGGAAGACGCCTCCACAGTCCATGCTCCTGATCTAACCCGTCGCTTTCATCAGACCTATCCCACCAAACCACGACCTCGCGCCTCGGGAAGAGGGCCCCAGTTTGGGAGGGGCCTTGAGGAGGGGGATAGTGTGATGACCCATGGGCCTTGTAGTCCTGCTCAGGACATTGTAATTCCTGATGAAGATGAAAACTTGGGTTTTTTACCTTCCCAGTCTGAACTGGATTCCTCTCAGCCAGATCTTTCCCAGGCAGATCTGGGAACCTTGCACCTGCAAGAAAGTTGTCTCCCAGAAGTATGTCAAACAAGCCCAGAGCCTACTTCTCCCGTATTCTTGCGCCGGGAGTTTTGTAAACAACAGAGAAGTTTGGATTCAGCTTCGCGCAGGAGTGCGAGGATTGCAGCTAAGAATGTGGCCAATTAAGACTGCTTCTCGTGAGAATCTTTGGGGAGTCTCACATCTGGTCTCAGAGTTAGCTTTCGGTTCTGATTCCCAGAGAACTGCTTCGGCGGGAAAGCTAGACTCTATTTAGGTGTTTTACCCGCGTAGTAACTTCGCGGAGTCAATTCGTCAGCCTACGGAGCGAGTTGTGTCTGGACAGCGCGCTCCGGTTCAAGCCTCGCTCCTGCTCAAGCCTTGCCTTGCTATCCAGCCTTCGCCTTGCTTCCCAGCCTTTGTTTATCTACGGACTTTGCCTTGTTTCCCAGGATCAATCCTTGCCTTGTTCCACGGATTTATCAAGTTATTCCACGGACCTTGTTCTTGTTCTTAGTTACCTTGTTCCACGTTCAAGCCTTGTTTTAAGTATCAAGTTATTTCCTAGCCTCGCTCAAGTTTCATGGACTAAAGGACCTTGTCATCTCCCCTCACTTTGCTTGGCAAAGTGAGTGTTTCGGTTATTGGATTACAACTTTGGACCTTAATATTTCTTATTGGACATTGCTTTTTTGGACTAATTCTGACCTTTCCTGAAAGGTCTAATTCTGGACTATTTTCTACACTTGTTTTTATTAACCTTATATATTCCTACAATAAAGATATTAGATAGATTCTGGCCTCTGTGTATGGTTATTGGTGCTCTGCAGCCTGGGTCGTGACAACCCCACAAGATGATTACTTCTTGGTTCACCATCTAATTGAATGACTGACGGTCTATCACACTGCAGATGTTGACTGAGATTGTCCATAACAACCAACTGAGCTAATATTTTGCAGGACATCGGGAGTTTTTTCTGAGGTCCAAAGTAGCTGCCATTTTGGATAACTGGAAGTGATGACATGTCATGTCCAGACACCTTTTGGCTATTCAGGCTTTCTTGCTGTTTGACATGGGAAGTTTGAGTGATTTGAAGAAACCTTATGTACACAAGGCTTCTCACCACCTTATCACATTCGGAAATTTCCCAAGACTTCAGCCTCTATTCAAGCATGGAGAGATACTAAGCTCATCACATGAGTTAAACTGCTTTGGACTGTCATGCATAGTCCCTTCATAGTGGTTGAAAAGAGGCAGAAGTGTCCTGAAAGAAGGGAACACAGGCAATCAACCTCATCACATTGAACAATTTCCCTGTCGTAGGACACTTAAGCCTCTTTTCCAGCACGGAGAGGCATGGAGCTCATCACATGTTCCAGGGTTGAAAAGAGGCTGAAATGTCCTGAAAGGAGGGAACTCTGAACATGGGCCAGCAATCATGTTTGGAGCTCCTACCTCTTATCACACTTCATTCACATCTTTACAACAAAAAACAGATGTGTTGGGAACCATCAAAGTTTCCCATCTTGTTTCATTGCCTAACCATCAGCAGTCTCTTGTATCTCTGGGGTTCGATGCAGAACAATTTTTCTCATGGGAAGATGGGGTTTTAAATGGGTATCAGTTTCCTTTAATGTAGGAGGCTTTGGGCAGGGCAAGGGATCTCTAAGTTTTTGGATATTGTTGTTTCTCCTGATTAAAAACAAAAAAGGAATACTGACCTTTTGATGAATGTAAGATGTATTGCCTGCTCTCAAGTTTCCACATGTTAGTAGAGTGAGGTGGGGAGGCAGAATGGGAAACAGGACTGCTGACTATGTAAGAGGGGCAATTTTCTACCTTAAAGGGACGGTCTCTCATGTTTTCCCATCTTAATGCGATGAGGTAGTCAGTTTAAGTTTGAAGGCTACACTTTAGGAAAATAAAGCAATCCTGTGATTGTTTCTTGTTACTGTTCATGGTGTTCAAAATAATTTGAGAATGTGTCCTCATTTCTTTTCTATATCACTAAGCTGAGACCAGTTACTTCTCTATGGTCTGAATCCATCCCTTCCCCACCAATAAATAACAGCAGCAAGGGGCCCTCCCAGGTCTTCAGCTCATTTTTGGCATCTGGTGACCCTATCACTTTTGGTGTCATGTTCAGTTGTTCATGACTGTAAACAAGAATGCCCTGCAGTTAGGGTATTGTGCTTTCAACATACATTATTGTAGTTGCTGAATAGGAGGCCAACCATTATTTTTTGGGGATGAAAACTCCCCAAATCCCCCAGCCCACATGCCCATTGTACCCATGAGATTATAAAACCTGCAAAGGAACTTTTCCAAATGCTGAATGACACTACAAATTATTCGGCCTCAGGCCAATTCTTTGTTACCAATTATTGTTCAATGACAATAATTCGTTGTGCATGTAGCCCCTGCCCCCCCCCCTTTTAGGAAAGCCCATCTTGCTGCTTTCCAGAGCTTCCCAAGGTGATTTTGTGCAGGGCCCTTCATTGGTCCCAGCTGCTTCCTGTCCTGCTGGGAAAGAAACTAATCAGCAACACATGGAGAATCTCTCCTTTGCCTGCCCAGCAGCTTTGTCACTCTCCTCCACAGAGGAACAGCCTCTTCATTCCATGGTACTCGGGGGAAAGAGAATTGCCAAGACTTCGTGTGGGGCATGTGTGCATGCACACACACACACACACACACACACACACGTACAACCCTACCCCCCAGCAATATTTCCATCTGGTTTTCCCAAGCACATTTATCCAAAGGATTGCCTTTCTTTGCTTGCTTGCTGCAGAATCTCCCAACAGCAGCCTGCAAATACCTCTTGACAATCTCACTTGCAGAGAAATGGCTCTGCCCTTCATTTGAATAAAAGGGCCATCAAAAGCATTCATTTGAATCAGCTATTAATGAGCTTAATTCTAAACAGTATCCATGGGTAACTTAAAAAGGACCTAATGTGCTCTTGTTTTCGCCTTTCTAATGCACTCTCCCGGTCTTTTCTTTTTAATTGCACAATGCCATCGGGTCACAGTTATCGGCTGCTCTTGGCTTTGCTAATAACAGCCACGGGGCACAAATGGAAGCTGTAGTTTACTCACACACTCCAGAAAGGTGAAAGGGGGCTTGTGAATGACTCTCCTCATTAAATTGCACAGCAAGGGTGACTTATGCAGTGTGCGTTTGTGTGTATGTGTGAGAAAAAAAAGACAAATGGATAATGAGAGAGATCACCTTGTATTGTTCCACTGCACTGCATTTTCTGCTTCTACCTATCAGATATAGAAACTTCAGATCTCATCTTAAAACTGTGAAGCATCCACATATTCTAAATGGATATATTCAGTGATACCAGTCATCCTTGGAAAGCCAGACCTGTCATAAGGCAACGGCACTTAGGTAACTGATGCCTGGGTCTTACTCTCCTGTAATGTCTTATGCATTGCTAGTATAGAGTCTATTACTTAAGTCAGATTTTGATCCCTACAGACCATGGTTACTGGTTCTATAGACAGTGGAAACCGATTCTGAGAGTCCGTGTCTGGCAAGTCTAGCTAACCCAATGTTCCTGGAAGATCAGACTACCAGTTCGAAGGCAAATGACAGAAGATTTATTCAATCTGCAGAAGGGACATATGTATAGTAATGGATGCCCAAAATGTATAAGCATAGGCATTATGGGACATGCAATCATTCTTATACAGTAGTAATCTCATGCATTAACGATGTCTGAGCTCAAGTCTTCCTACCCAGATCTCTAATTGGCTGAGAGCCAGGGCGGGCTTGCTCTGTCTCCACCTGTGATTGGTCAGGAGGTGGGTTTTGGCTGACTGGCGCTGCGAATGGAGCAAGTCTTGATGACGCAGCTGTGGTTCCCCTCCATGCTGGCCTGGGCAGTACAGAGGTGACCAAACAGCTGGCTCTGGGCAGAGAGGGGTCACAGGAAGCTTGGTCCATATTTGGCATGGTTATGCTCACAGCTGTGACCCAGAGACCACAGATGATGGGTTAAGTCCAGATTTCCTGTGAACAATGAGTCTGCTTTCAGACTGGACAGACAATGAGAAGGTCCTGAGATGTCTATTTAGGACCATCAGGTAAACTGTGATTTTAAATGTTTTAACTGCTTTACTTGGATTTTATGATTTTTAAAAAAATGTCTTTTAATGTTGTATTATTGTCAAGGCATTGAATAGCTGCCTTCTTTGTAAAGCCACATTGAGTCCTCTTCGGGGTAGAGAAAGGTGGGATAGAAATACCGCAAATAAATAAATGAATAAATAATAAACTCTGTTTTCTTTGCACAATGTCCTGGGTGCTTGTGACTCACTCTGGCCTGGCTGGGCAGAGGTGGAGAAACAGTTTGTGTTATTTGCCTTCTATTACATTCAAGGACAGAGTCGAATAAAATATAGTATATGTATAAAAATTCCAGAATCGTTGCACATTAGTTGTGCAGTTCACTTGGGGTTATTCTTTGTTCTTTTAAAGTCCATATTATGCACTTGTGCGTAGCAAGGAATCGACAAAAATGCAGATAAGCACAGATAGAGAAAGACGAAGTATTCATTTAAAAGGATACTTTTGGGGTAAAAAGATACAATTTATTCAGGGAACAGGATTCTTGGTTGCAAGGGTGTGGGAAACAGTAAATGGAGTGCTTTGGAGAGGTTTGAGATGTGTGCTGGTTTGAATCAGCACACATCTTGGGGTTCAAATCAAAAAGGAGTTACCGCTTTTGGGAAGCAGTCTTTGGAAGGGATTTGGGCTGCTGTTGGTCCGTTGCTGGTTGAGCAGAAGCTTGCCTAGGAGAAGAACGCCATCCTTTTTCATTTTGGTGGTCCATCCTTTGGGAATCTATGAATCCCACAGTGACAGGCGGTTACTGTGCATGATGTGTGCAATCTCATGTCTGCCTCTGACATGAAAGTGTCTTGGTCTAGCTCTGTCTTACAATCAAGATGGCAATCCTCAAACTTGTGTTGCAGAGTAATCAGATTGTTTCAAATAACATATATATACAGTAGAGTCTCACTTATCCAAGCTAAACTGGCCGGCAGAAGCTTGGATAAGCGGATATTTTGGATAATAAGGAGGGATTAAGGAAAAGCCTATTAAACATCAAATTAGGTTATGATTTTACAAATTAAGCACCAAAACATCATGTTATACAACAATTTGACAGAAAAAGTAGTTCAATATATAGTAATGTTATGTTGTAATTACTGTATTTACGAAGCACCAAAATATCACGATATATTGAAAACATTGACTACAAAAATGGCTTGGATAATCCAGAGGCTTGGATAAGCGAGGCTTGGATAAGTGAGACTCTACTGTATTATTAATGTGTAAGCTAATTTCATGTATAAGTTGAAGCCAGATTTTGAGAGCAAAATTATGGCTTTTGATTTGATCCACAGATAAGTTGAGGGTCATTTTGCAGAGAGGGGAAAGCGACCCTTGTCTCTCCTCTTATCTCTGCTGCCCCATCCTCTATGGTCATTAAATGGCTGTGGGGAGGAGCATCAAGTCAGAAAACAGGTAGATCAAGGGTGCAGGGAAGAGAGATGAGACATAACTACATTTGGTAGAACTTTACAATCTGCCAGTGCAATGCAGACTCTTGCTCTTATGTTTGATTGCCCGTCACAATATCTGTTCCAAGTAACAGCAAAATGAGTATCATTGACTTCGGGGCAATAAATGAATGCATCCCCTCCCTTGACCTATTTCCAGCGTACATATGTTTACCCACTGGCTTTCTTTTCCCTATCTCTAGACCATTGATACATGGCTCCAATTGATCTCTGCCCTGGGATTACAGGTGTTCTGCCTGCCTATAAAGCTGTACATTATTTTTAAACACACTTTCCTCACAGTGGGATTGATCAGTGCACTTTCTTCCCAAGTGCTTTCACTCCATATGTGGAACAGAATGTGGGGGAATAGATGGGTCAAAGTCAGCTGGAGGCAGCATACGCTTTTGCACATTAACGACAGGACTGTCAACAAGCACCGTGAGAGCCTGATTGACTTTCAGGGCTCGCACAAGTGGGCACACCAAGGCACCTCTTCTTCTCCCAGCCGCTCCCCTGATTGGCCCTCTTCGTTTGCTTTCAATCTTCATAACAAAGCTCTGGTGGAAAAAAAATCCAAGTGCTGCTTTCAAAAATCTGTCACGATGAGGTTGCGAGAAACCAGACTCCCCCCTCAAACACCATTTCATCCAGCCACATGCTTCCCCCTGTGTAGGCTTTCATTGCTTCCAGGATTGACTATTTTAATTTGTTCCTGGTGACATTCCAGATTGTTTGCTAAACTGGCTACAGATGGTTCCGAATGCGGCTGCTGCCAGAACTGTTACCATGATTTGATCTGCAAGATCATATTTCTCCAGTTTCATGTTCCCTAGATGCAGCTTTCCCGTTATGCAGCATATGGCATGAAAATCCCTTTTACTGACCTATAAAATTTGCAAGGATCCTGGTTCTCTTTGCCTTTCTGACCTTATTGCCTCTTTTAAAACAACAGTTGAGACTCCTTGGCCCTAGGATGTGTGCGCAGAAGATGTTGCCTATTCCGCTGGCACAGAGACAGGGTAATAAGATTAGCCACATCAGCTTTGTATGTGCTCACTTTTCACCCTGGGTCAGTGCCAACTGGAGAATCTCGTAATTCACTTGTGAGCAGTATTATCAGCACGAGGACACATCTGGAGATTGGTGTTGACACAGCATCTCTGAGATAAGAAACTGCTCCACTATTGGGAGATGAAAGTTTCAATTTGCTCTGCAACAAAACCTATGCTCCAATACCAGGCAAGATGTCTTCTAATACAAGTGATCCAAAGGACAGAAAGCTGGTGGACAAATCCCAGGCCAGCTGCTACACAAGAGTAGAAGCAATTGGCTACTTCCAGGTCTGTTTATTATTGTTCACTGTCCTTCTTTTCCCTTCAGTTTGTTACTAATTTCAGTAGTTACATTTAGGGTTAGTGGTTTAAGCATTGGACTGTTACTCAGGAGAACAAGGTTCAACTCTCTACCCCATATTGGATTTATTATATGCATGTAGTCCTACTTCTTAGGAAATCTGGTTTTCCTAGGAAAAACACTAAAATTGATTCCAGAATCTGAATGCATGTTTAATCCACCACAAAGGTTTCTCTTATTTATAATACCTCACAGCCTCTGAGGATGTCTGCCATAGATGTGGGCGAAACGTCAGGAGAGAATACTTCTGGCACATGGCCATTCAGCCCAGAAAACATACAACAATCCTGTGATCCCGGCCATGAAAGCCTTCGACAACACGTTCCCTTATTTATTTGCTTTTTCTCAATCCATTCTGTGTTCATACAAATCCACTTTTTTATCGTGTCAGAAGCGAATTGAGAATATACAGCAAGCCACTTCTGGTGTGAGATAATCGGCCGTCTACAGAGACATTGCCCAGGGGACGCCCAGATTTGTTACCATCCTCTGGAAGGCTTCTCTTTTTCTGCATGGGAAGCTGGGGCTGACAGATGGGAGCTCACCCCGTCTTGCAGATTCGAACTGCTGACCGTTAGATCTATAGGTCAGCCATCAGCCAGCACAAGGTTTAACCCATTGTGACATTATGGCTTCCATACAATAAAAGCAGTAGTTTTGATACCTCTTTGTGCATGATTGTTGTTGTGATGGAGTTTTTGAGTAATGATACTACTAGGTGCACTAGAAGAGGAAGAAAGAGTACTTGTGAGCAAGACTCCGATGAGGAAGTGGATCCGGGAAATACTTATGGAGCCTACTGATGATGACTCATTTGAGGGCTTTGAGGGGGATGATGGGGTTGAGAATCAGGAGGATGGGATGACAAGTTCAGAGGATGAGGTAATGGACAGGATTAAGGTGCGAGAGATCCAGGACATCTTTAGAGAACCCACAAGCAGTGACACGTTTGAGGGTTGGCACAGTGGAGATCCAGCTAGGTCTTGGGGAATTATGGGTTTGGATAAAAGATGGACTGGGTGGAGGGATCGGCAAGGGGCTTCAGCTGAAAGGAGGTCTGGTGGGGCGTTGTCTGATTCTAGCTCTGAGGAGGAATTGAGGCAACAGGCTGCAGCTGCTAGCAGGGTGTTGGCTGATTCTAGTTCTGAGGATGGTTTGTGAATAAAAGTGGGTTTGGGAAATGGATTACCTTTGCAGTCGGCAAAGTGTTGTTGGGTGTTTGTGTGTCTGTGTGAGCTGTTTGGGAAGACGTACTTTGGGAAGACTTCTGTGAACGTAAATTTAATCTGGATTATGCATGGCTGTGGGGGTTGGAACTGTGAGGGTTTTCTCTGGACTGCTTTGTGTTGATCTTATGCATTAGTTGCCGTGCTGCATTCTATACTTTGGCTCTGTGTATGACCTGGACTGGATTTCGTATTGCTGACTTCTCCTCCTCTGACCTGGACTGGATTTGGTATTGCTGACTTCTCCTTCTCTGACCCGGATTGGACTCAACGACGTCGACATTGTGTTTGGGTGACTTCGACAGACATCTTCGGGCCCCTGCTGGTCGTCAATTCCTGCCTGCTGACGTCCTGCCGGGAATTGGAGTGCCTTATTTGGTGTTTTACAAAGTTTGTTTTTAAATCGGATTATACTCCGGTTTAATCCGGGTTATTTTCCAAGGTCTGGGGTTTTGTGTTGTTTGCTGGGAATTCTGTGTTTCACACTGAAGATTAAGTGTTCTGAGCCTTTTGAGTTTGTTTTTGGGCTCCTTTTGGTTGTGAACTAAGAAACTGTATTATTACTAATGTCTGGTCTGACATTTTGTGTTGCAACGTCTGTGTTGCAGCAATTGTACTATGGTTTTTTTTTTGTCAGTGCTTATATCTACGGTATGTTCCTGAACTTTGGTACAGAAATCTATAGTATACTAAGAAATGTGTGCGTGGGTGATGTAAATTAATAATATATTTTAGTTTATATGTGAGCTCATTTTTAACTTTTTCAATTGGTTATTATGTTTATTTCTGCAAACTCCCATTTAATGTACTTTTCCTCAGAATTTATCTAGGTTTCAACCATTTTCCCCTCTTGCTCTTGTAATTACATGGAAATATAACTACAAATAAACCCTAACTGTGTCTATGTGACCCAAACCCAGATCTAAACTTGCATTCTTTGCAGTTTCCTTGAAAATCTTCAGTATATACCCTAAAGAAAAATGCTAATTGGTCTGAGCAAATTGTGAAGCAGAACATCATGACCGCAAATGTCTTTATTCAGTATTCTGGTAATGCTTAGGTCATATACAAGATGAGGCGTCCACCATCTGGAAGTTTCCCATAAACTCCGCATTCTAGAAACATTCTTTGTAAAGTATGTAACAGAATGATCTGCCCATAATATGTTTGTTCCTATAGTCAGTGAACACACAGATACCCTTGCTAATATTTGGGAGACTAACTGATGGATATGGAATGGCAACAAACTGGAAAGATGCGATTTTGTTAAACTCCTCTAATTCATTGAAGTGGCATGTTGACACCTGCGTTATCTGATGTTTGAATATGGAAAGAAACATAATAGAGTTCTCAGATCAAACTGGAATTTAAATGTTGAGAGTGTTCTGAAATAAATTTACATGCTGTGAGGTTGCCATTTGTTAAAATTATCCCGGAAGACTAATGCCTGACATGGATTAGGAATAGTTCTTGATGTTCAGTGTGCAGACTTTTACATATCATTTGGAAGACCTTGGAAAAGTTACTTTTGGGGGCTGTACTTCTCAAAATGTTAGGATTGGAAACACACCTGTAGTTTGCATGCCTTAGGCTCTTTTATTTTGATGCTGTTGATTTAAAAATTATGTCACTTATTCCACTTATCCAATGACATCCTCACCGTGTATATAGTCTCTCCCCACACTATTATTTATTCTTACCACAATCCTAAGATATAGCTTCGATAGTGGCTGTAATTCTAGATAGGGTTTGTGTAGTGTAAATCTCTGCACATGAAGACATCATATTAACTATGCAACAGAATCCTTGCGATGAGTGGCAGCAGTGTAGAAATGAACCAAATCACTAAGTCTGGAATTCATTTAGGAACATCCACATGTGGCCTTTATGGATGTGGGTTACCTTTTTGGGGTGCTATGGGGGTTGGTATTCCCTCACTCCCTGTGTAGCACCCAAATTCCTTGCCAATAATGTAAAACCCCAAAGTTGCCTTGTATGGCCATTCTGTGCTTTATGGCAAACAAGCAGGATTAGAGAAGTATTTGGATATCATCCCTGTGACCTCCAGGAATTTCCCAGATGCACCATGATAATATCATTGTGCGTCTGGTAAATCCCTGGAGGATTTCTCAGATCTCGCTTCTTCTATAATCATTGTTACATTGCTTTGGGGTTTTATAGTTGGTTGGAGGGAGGTCATTGCTCAGTGTAGCAAAAAGTCTGCATATAGGCTATGCTAAGGGAATGTTGGACTGGGCTTAAATGTGCAACCAAATTACAAGCAAATGGGAATATGCATCCATATACAGTATACATCCATGTACAATTCACAGCCAGGCTCTGATTTGTTTCCAAAACCTTGATATGAATATGGCCTTTCTCTGTTGGACAAAAATGTTTAGCAGCTTCCACTGGGGAAATTACACAGCAATAAGATTCTGGTCAGTGACTTTCCTAAGGTTACAAACAAATTGTATGTCTGTGTGGGCAAGTTGTCTGGAATGCTATCCTTTGCATCGCATTGGGTCTTTTCAGCAATTAGGGAAGAGGTTCATAAATCTTATGACATAAGATAACTAGCTATGGGGTGGCCAAAAGCAGTGTTGGCTTTAATATGCTTGTATAAACCAGATGTGTTCTCTTTGATTTGATTTACATTTAGTTTCTGAATTATATTACCTGTCACACACACAAACATACACATGCAGCATTTTAGATTTAAAATAGAAGTAATGCCGGAAGAGCATTAAAGAAGGTTGAGAATGCAAGTTGGGTCAGTCTACCTTCCTAAAAGCACCTTTTCCAGCAACAGCTGGAGCTCATATTTTTAACTGTTCCACCGCTGAGTTATAACATGTTTCACTGGACTTTCATGATCATGTGAATTCAGCTATTGCTGTATTTTTAAACAGTTTATCCCATAGAACTAATGTAAAAAATATGTAGTAAAGTCAGCGGCAAAATCCACATTATATACTTTATAATAAGGGGAAAGTGAGGAGGAGAAGGGAAAAAAGGAATATAGCAGCACCTTTAGGGCTTTCTGGTTTTATTTTTGCATGAACTTTCATGGATATAAACCCCCTGGGATGCAGTACAGAGTGATAACAAATGCTCAGGTATAACTCAAATTTACAGAGGTAGTGGGATAAAATTAATAGGCTCCAAAAAGATACAAATCATGATCCTTGCCCTAAATTTTCAAAGGGCTGTATAAAGATATACAGGTATTTCAGATCTTTAAAGTGTTCAGTTAGTGTCAATGTGTGTAAATGATAAACCTGCTTAGAAAAGTCAAGTTTTTTTTGGCTTCAAAACCTTTCAAGAGAATATTACTTTTATTACAGTGTGTCAAAAAGTCATTTAAACACTCGAGGCTTACCTTTCAGGTAAGTAGGTCTAGCTAGGTTGCTGTGAGTTTTTTGGGCTGTATGGTAATGTTCTAGTAGCATTCTCTCCTGATGTTTTCACCTGCATCTGTGGCTGGCATCTTCAGAGGTCAGAGGTGGGGCAAGTAGAGTGTATATATATATATCTGTAGAATGTCCAGAGTGGGAGAAAGAACCCTTGTCGGTTTGAAGCAATTGTGACTATTGCAATTAGCAAGCCTGATTAGCATTGAGTAGCCTTGCAGCTGCAAAGTCAATCAGTGAGCATATTTGCATACAGCAGGAGTCCCCATATGTTTTTGGCCTTCAATTCCCAGATATCTGCAAGGCTGGTAAACTGGCTAGGATTTCTGAGAGCTGTAGGCCAAAAACATCTGGGGACCCCAGGTTGAGAACCACTGGCATAGAGGTACCCTGGCCTCTGTTGCCTGGAGGCACCCTCTGTTTGGGAGGTATTAACTGGCACTTAGCTGTCTGGATTTCCCTTGTTTCTGAGTGGTGTTTTTTATTTACTGTTTTGATTCAGCTGTTTTTAATACTGGTATCCATATTTTGTTCATTTTCATGGTTTCCTCCTTTCTGTTGAAATTGTCCACATGCTTATGGATTTCAATGGCTTCTCTGTGTGGTCTGACATGATGGTTGTTAGGGTGGTCCAGCATTTTTGTGTTCTCAAATAATATACTGTGTCCAGGCTGGTTCATCAGCTGCAAGGCTACTCAATGCTAATCAAGCTTGCTAATTGCAACATTCACACTTGCTTCAAACAGGCAAGGGTTCTTTCTCCTATCCTGGACATTCCACAGAGATAGATGGATAGATAGACAGACACACACACACACACTCCACTTGCCTCATCTCTAACACACCTCTGAAGATGCCAGCCACAGATGTCAGCAAAATATCAGGAGAGAATGCTGCTGGGACATGGCCATACAGCCCCAAAAGCTCACAGCAACCCAGTGATCCTAGCCATGAAAGCCTTCGACAAGCCTTCGAGATATGTAGCGGTTTGAGTATTGGACTACAACTCTGGAGATCAGGGTTTGAACTTTGTTCAGACATGGAAAACCAGCTGGTGACCTTGGACAAGTCACACTCTCTCAGCCTCAGAGGAAAGCAAAGGCAAAACCCTTCTGAATTAATCTTGCCAAGACCACCCCTGCCACAAATGAGTCACCATAAATCAGTAATGATGTGAAGACACACATCATAAACATCTAAATTTGGGTGTCAGTTTTTCAAAGAGTTTTGGGGACGGAGCTGCAAAAATATCTTGGGAAGGTGTACCCCATTCCACATTTTGCCTCTTCATTTGATATGACCTCTGTATGTGCTGCCTTAAAAATAAGAGTGATTCTGAAAAATGTCTCGGCTTTCATTATGACTGTACAACCTGCTAAAGATTGCTGGACTCCAACTCTCATTATCCACCTCATTGGCAGTGCTAGCTGAAGATGATGTAGACTGTGATCTTACATTATCTGGAAGATCACACATTATTTTGCTTTACCGTCAGTGTAATTGTACAGTCTTGCATGGACAGTTACTGAGAACATGGACTTTTGTTCCAGTTGCTGAGTCCTTTTTTCCCATTTGGGATCCAAAGAAAATTATAGTAAAAAAAACCCCTCAAATAAATTATACAGTAGAGTCTCACTTATCCAACATAAATGGGCCAGCAGAACGTTGGATAAGCAAATATGTTGGATAATAAGGAGAGATTAAGGAGAAACCTATTAAACATCAAATTAGGTTATGATTTCACAAATTAAGCACCAAAACATCATGTTATACAACAAATTTAACAGAAAAAGTAGTTCAATAGGCAGTAATGCTAGGTAGTAATTACTGTATTTACGAATTTAGCACCAAAATATTACAATGTATTGAAAACATTGACTACAAAAATGTGTTGGATAATCCAGAACGTTGGATAAGCGAATGTTGGATAAGTGAGACTCTACTGTACTTGCATAATGAACTAAGAAAAAAGTAAATAGAGAGGGCCCTTGGTACCTGCTGGGATTTGTTTCTAGAATCTCTTGTGGATTCCAAATTCCATGGATACTTAAGTCCCATTATATACAACATCATAGTAAAATGCTGTCCTTATATAATATGGCAAAATCAAGGTTTGCTTTGGGACTCTTGTTTTCTAGTCGAATCTGTGGACTGTAATGGTGTCAACTTACAGATGAAAATGTTGCCTTTCTTTAATTAGATAATTCATCCATGGTGTTTAACTTTTACCCAGTCCTGAGAGATGGGGATCTTCTTCATCTAACCAGGTAAGCTGCAAATTGTTTCCTGATCTTAACCATGGCTTGAGAAGAAAACAAATCTGCTTTTGCTTCTGTCATGTTACCTTTGTTCTGAAGGCTTCCTCCCCATGAATGGTTTCAGCACAATGTCCAAATACCATGAACTGACACACAAATTCACCCTGACGTTTCTTCGGCTTGCGCAGCGAGCAGGGCCCTTGTTCCCTCCTGGGGAGAGCAATGGCAACACCTGATGCCCCCGGGGACTTTGTCTGTGGGTGCCAGCCAGCTGCTGCGGCTGCCCATCAGCAACTCCAGGTGTGGTGCAGTCAGCTGAGAGGTGGTTGCAGTTGCAGCTGGAGTCGCAGCGGGGGGGGGGGGGGGGAGAGAGAGAGAGAGAGAGAGAGAGAGAGAGCAGGAAGCCGAAAAGCTACGCTTGGCTTCTTTCACTTTCCTTCTTTTATTAATGCTTGGCCTGGCTTTGCTTTGGGTTTTCCTGATTTGGAACACCTGGCCTGATGTGGGATGCAGATGTTTGCTCTGTTGCCCAGGAACCAGCACTTCATTCCTTTTTTATAACATGCATAGCGACCCTGGGGAATTTTTAAAGCCCTTGTTTAACAGAGTCTTGATTTTCCTCTCTTGGTTTCTCAGCTCACAGTCTGACAGATTTAGTGGCAGGGGTAAATAGAAATGAAAAATCTTAATTTTCAGGCTCCCTCGGAGTCCAAGTTAATTGGCAACAACTTGGTCTGTGGTTTTGCAATGAACTGCATCTCAGTTTCAGTTTTCTACAGGGATTCTGGGGTTATGGTCTCCCCACCACCATCAACACTCTTAAATGTTCTTTACATTTCATTTGTTTCCAAAGCTACATTAAAATTATGAAGCAATGGCTTGAAATGACTACAATACTTCTGGTTCTTCTGAAACGATTAGATTTGCAACAAAGGTCTTTTACATATACTCCTTCCCTCTTCAGCCATTTATGCTTGGAGTCTTTAACATGTAAATAAAACACATGCTTAGCAGAAGTTACAGTTAAGGAAATGAAGGCAAGTTTTGTCTTAATGAAACATCTATTTCTTGAATATTCCAAAGTTTTGGGATATACTGTCTGCTGGTCAGATGATTCTGCCAACTGCCATCCAAAAAGGAACTTTTCCAAGCTCTGGACATCACCCATTTTGTTTTATTTTTCAAATATGTTGCTCCAAATGTAGAACCTATGGAAAAGAGGAAGACTGATCTTCTTCCAGAAAGGAAGAATAATTGCCTGGGGGTTTTAGGGCAGGGGAGGAACAATTCATATGCAAAATGGCATGTTCTGAGTAGGTAAGAAAACCACATCTTTCAAAAAGATATTTATCTAATTTGGTTTATATCTTGCTTTTCTTCCAAACGAGACCAATATGTCTTGTCAAATTAATATTTGCAATAAAAAACCCTGAATGTCAGAAATGGCTTGTGATAATATGAGCCTGTGTGGTGCATTGGTTCAATTATTAGACTTGGACTCCAGGAGACCAGGTTTTGAATCCCTTCTCAACCATGAAAACCCATTGGGTAATTCTGGGCAAGTCATATTCTCAGACTCAGAGGAAGGTAATGCTAACCCTCCTGTGAACAAATCTTGCTATGAAATCCCATAAGAGTATTAGGTTATGGCCAGTGTAGTGGTTTGAGCATTGAACCACAACTCTGGAAACCAGGGTTCAAATCTCCGTCCAGCCATGGAAACCTACTGGGTGACCTCGGCTGAGTCAGACCTTCTCAGACCCAGAAATCCCCATGATAGATGTACTTTAAATAATAGAATCACAACATTGGAAGAAACCACAAAGACTGTCCACTCCAAAGCATAATAGAGTTGTATTCTTATATCCCTTTCACATGTGATGCTACCAAGCCAGGTGTCACCCATCCTATATCTCTACATCATAACACACACACACACACACACACACACACACACACACACACACACACACACACACACCACTGCCTAGTGCAGTACCTTGTATTTTTTCTATTGAGATGCATTTTGTTTATTTTGGCTCTGCTTATAAATTTGCTAAAGTTATTTTGGATCTGGATCATGTCCTTTGGAGTATTAGGGTTGCCATAAGTTGGAAGCACAATACCATACATAGGTAAGGGCTTAAAAGCATACAATCATCAATAAAAGGTGGAAGAAGCACAGAATGGGAGTGATCTTCATTGTAATGGTTATGTTTTCTTGACCCAGTGATACAGAATTTTCTATAATGCAGGTTAGAACAATTTTATCTGATGTAATGTTGGTTCACATATTGCCAATGATCTCATCATTATCTACTGACAATTCTGAAGTAAACCTTATGTATTTGCATAGTAGTAGGTCATGGCATTGAAAAATAATGCAGCTTGCTGCCAATTTCTCTCTCTGTGTGTGTGTTCTAAGAATCCCAGAAAAGATTTTGCTGATTATCCTCATTTTTATAAAGTTTTTGTATTATCAAGAAATGTGCATTTAGTGGAATTCCACCTGCAACGGTCCAGTTTCACCACAGCATTGAGCAACATTGTGAACAATTATTAAAGCGATGGCTAAATAGTCCACGGGTTAATATTTGATCTAATTGTATATTAATAAACTTCTACTGTTCATTCTTTTTTACTTCTGTGGCTGGCTGGTCTGGTCCCATTTGCCTCAATGAATTCAAGGGTTAATCTCACTGAACATCTCTGTTATAACCATAAGCATATTAGTAAGCACCCATTATATTCAAAATTAAACATATATCTAATTTAGAATATTAGTACCATCTTAGCATGTTTGGCAGGTTGCCTGTCAGTCAATTGAACTGTCCAAGACAACAGTCTTCACCAGGTGGAGATAGTCCAAAGGCAGTCTGGTGTTTGGCTCTATTTTTGGGTCCTCTTATACCTCCCTTAGTCATGCTTATCAGTTATTGAATCAAAATAAATAAAGACAAAGGATCTGGGTGTGCCCTGTTTATGCTTAAGCAATCAAAGCAATGATATTTAACTGTAAACCCACCTGTAGCCTACTAGATATCTGTGGTTGCCTGCCATATGGATGATATCAACCATTGAAGCATTTGCTAAGAGATTATCCATTTGCCAAACCCACTAGACATCCTCTTATTTACAACTGAGGACATTGCATCTCCTAAAGATCATTACAGATCACATCTACTCACATCTCCAGTGTGAAGTTATGCCCAATCTTGCTTTTTTGACATTTGAGCTGGAGTTTTCCCAGATTTAAGCTGAGGCCAAGTTTTCACAAAATACACTCATATATTCTAATACATATTGCTTCCTGTATTGTTTCCTACACCCTCTACATTATACTCCATGGTTTTACTAGGTTGCATTCCCAGACTTCAAAGATTGTAACTAAGCATGTTTGGTCTTTAATAGGGATGTAAGGTTTTTTTCTATCTTGAAGATAACGACAAGTAATTTCAGCAATTTTCTTCCCTTTTGTGATAAAGTCTTTGAAAATCTCATAAACTGGAATTCATTGTAGCTTTGTAGGACAGCTGGATGTGGGAAGATGTGATACACGAAGGTGTCCAAAATGGATATCCATATGGCTCACAGAATTCTCTCTCTCTGTGTGTGTGTGTGTGAGAGAGAGAGAGAGAGAGAGAGAGAAACACATAGAAGAAAATTTTCAATGAAATCTCCCAGGAGCAGCCCATCTGGGACCACCTCACCCCAAGTATGGATGGTCCATTTTTATAGGACATAAGCCACTCATGGCAGCTACATTGATTTCCACTGAGTTGCAGCTTGCCACTACGGGTCAACTATGGAGGATTTCATCCAAGCATTATTACAGCAAGATGAGAGACCGATATACTGAATAGACTTTTGTAGACTTCACTGAAGTAGAATTGGACCATTAGTCTATTTTGACAGCACTTCTTGCTTTTTAAAATGAATTGAAATAGAAACCAGTCAGCTGACAATCCACAGGAGGGAATATTGACTGCAAAAGTGTTGTGTGCTATTTTCAGAAAGAGAGACAGATAGATAATGAAACGAAACAGTAAGATATACCAAACTTTCATTCATACCTTTGAGGATGTTTTTAACAATCAGTGCATGTGCTAGACATCTGTTGCATGTGTTGTGGCTGGCTTGGTTGCTGTCAAGATACCAAATGGGATGATTCAACACAGACTAAGAGCTAACAAAGAACAATTGTTGTAGAAACGAGTTCCTTCCTTTTCCCCCACTCCTCTCCCTGAATCTTAGAAATAGTTCATTAAAAATAATGTGCTGTCCATACCCATTCAAATTTCCAAAACCATTTTAAAAATCAGCTATTTTAAATGGTTAAAGAAGAAGACTGGAGGACATCTGAATCATGGTTAACATTTCATATTATTTTGATTTGTTCCATTGTGAAAGGGATGATTTTTGGGGTGGTGTGTCTGTTCACCATTTTTAATTATTTTAATTTAAACACATAATGGTTGTTAATGATTTTTTTTATTACTGGTTAACAAAACAAAGTAGCTTCATTATTTTTCATTTGATAATTTAATACTAATCAACTCAATTTTTTAAATGATTTAATGTTCACACATTAGTAGAAGCATGTTTGGTACTATTTCCAAAGTATGCCTCTCTCCACTTTCTCCCCATGTTGTGGGCTGGAGCAGAAAGGAGAGACAGCTCTTGTCAGAGCTCTGAACTGGTGGCATACAGAGGGCTGCTCAAATTAACTTTAAGGACCTTGCTGACTCACCCCTGCTCCAGCCCATAAGGTTGCTCAATCCTGCCCTTGTTTAACATATGTCATATGACAAGTTGCTTTTTAAAGAGACAGGTTATTTATTTATTTATTTACTTACTTACAGTATTTATATTCCGCCCTTCTCAGCCAGAAGGGGATTCAGGGCGGATCACAATGTACATATATGGCAAACATTCAATGCCATTAGACAAACAACACACCGACAGACAGACACAGAGGCTATTTAACTTCCCAGTTTCTGGCTTTGTGAGGGTATGCTCAATTCATGTTTCCTATATGATATTACAGTGTATGATGCTGCTAAGGAAAAGGGGAGTCAAATTTCCTACTTTCTTTGGGTTGCTCATGTACATGCACAAAGGCATTGCTCAGAAACTTGCTGATGCTCTTCAGGTGCAAAAGTTAGTCTGTGGAAGCAGCTGGATGCCTGCTCAGTTTGGAACATTAGTATTAAGTTCAAGATAATAGAATGGGAGTTGAACACGTGCTGTCAATGAACATGTATATATGCCCTGTGCATGCATTGGATACCCATTACACAGGGAGCCTCCAGTGATGCAGTGGGTTAAATCACTGAGCTATTGAACTTGTTGACCAAAAGGTTGGCGGTTCGAATCTGGGGAGAAGGGTGAGCTCCCACTGTTAGCTCCAGCTTCTGCCAACCTAGCAGTTCGAAAACATGCAAATGTGAGAAGATCAATAGGTACCGCTCTGGTGGGAAGGTAATGGTGATTCATGCTGTCATGCCAGCCACATGATCTTGGAGGTGTCTACGGACAACATCTGCTCTTTGGCTTAGAAATGGACACGACTAGACTTAATGTCAGGGGAAAACCTTTACCTTTACCTTACCCTTTGCACATGGATTCCCATTGCACATGGAACCACATGCATCTTTGGTTGTGCATTGGCTTGCACATTAGTGTCTTGGTTCCATTGTACAACATTGCTATTCTACACAAGGACTGAACACCAAATTACCATGCAAATCTGCAGGTGCAGGTTTATGTTGTGCACCTGTACTGTAGGATCTTGGCCAAATACACATTTCACCAGGTGGGGTGTGGGAAGCAAGTAGGCCTTCAGAGAGGGTTGGATTGTAAGTCCCAGCAGCCTTAACCAGTTTAGCCAATGATAAGGCATCCTGAGACCTAAATCTGGAAGGCCACATGATTCCCATCCTTACTCTGAGCTGTAGGTTTTTTCTCTTAAAGTCATAGAGAAAGTTCTTGAGAAATAACATGGCCACATTATCTTTTAGAAGTTAAAAATATAGTGACATGTTAGATTCAAAGATTATATTCAAAATCAGAATAACAAATACTAGCAGTCAAATTGTCAAATAAAGCCATTAGAATAGCATATATTAAACATAGAGAGCAATTTGAAGTCACCGTATTGCCATTAGGGTTGGAAAGAAAGTGTGAAAATATTTGAAAAATGTCAGAACAAGAAGAAACCTGGACTGACGAGAGTTTTAGAAGTTTATCCTATGCAAAATTTGCATGTGGTGTATTTGCTCCCACAGCAGCTACTTTCTGTGCCGAAAATAATGGTTCTGTACAAAAAATGTTATTTTCTGCACAAAAAAATGATGTTGCTTGTGCAAAGTAAAACTGTGTGAATTTGGGATAGAATATGTACAAAATTGCAAATAACCTTGAAAACTACACAGTTTCCAAAGACTTTCTGAAAATACTCATTGTTTTCTTTGAAAATACTCATTGTGAAGAATTACATCCTCATATTTCATTTCATTTTCTCTGAAGTAGTCATTTCAGAGAGAAAAAGCACCATGGTCCTATCAACTAAATCCACAAATGCATCATCTCAGCAGGTCACAAACAGATCATTCTCAGCGATCGAATGCAATCTAATAAAAGGCTAACATCAAATAGCACAGAAACACCAAGCACAGAAACAAACATGTCTTTGTTCCACAAGGTGTCACTGTTTCTCTTTCACACACACACACAGCCTCGCACAAAAGAATTGCATGTGGAAAGAAGCAGAGCAGATGCCATTTGAGATGACCTAAAAGCACAGACATAAAGTAAATCATCTCCTTTTGTATGTGTGAGTCAACCCTTGGAATATACTTTCTATAGCAGACAACAATTTGCCATTCAGTACAGTCCCAGATGTACAGGGATTCAGATGCTTTCAGCACATTTTCTGACTCACAGCAGTGGTAAGCCGTGTGTGGCTTATGCCAGAGTTTACTCAAACATCTGCCTGCAAAAATTGTGTCTGATTTCCTCTATCTTCTGCCCCTCTGGGCGCCGAAGCTAGTCCTGAGCTGAAACTGGGCTCACATTGCATCAATGGTTTTGTGCCTCCAAAAGTGGGCCCTTGGTGGCTTTTTGGAAAAAAGATGAAAAACAGGTGCACAAGTTTGTTTGTGCCAAGGTGGCCGTCCTCAGATACACACTGAGGTTCTACCTCTCCTGAGGCCTTTGATCTGGTTATCCACCAATGTAATACTTAGCATTTGGAACTAACTGGCTAAAGCTTTGTGGCATTACTGCAGTGTTTAGTTACTTTTATTGTTAAACGAGTATGACCCCACTAAATGGCAGAAAGGAAATCTTACATGTGATGGCTTTGTTCTGTGTTTTATGCTGATTCCATGAGTTCTGTTGTGGGTGATGAGGTGGACAGGAATAGAGCATTTTCTATCTCATAAGTCAGCAACTTGATCCATTCAGTTTTTTTAAAGTCACTAAAATAACTACTTCAGTCAGTTTTAAGTAACAAGTAACTTTTTGAAATTGTAATTGTAGGGATAAGTAACGAATAGAGTGAAAGTATAATGCTAACAAATTACTTTTTAAAAAGTAGAGCAAGATACTGTGAAACCCATATCCATTGTTTCACTTAACTGCACCTGAAAAAAAATCACCTCTCTAGGCATTTTCTAGAGCTCCTTCTACACCAGTGGTTCTCAACCTGGGATCCCCAGATGTTTTTGGCCTACAACTCCCAAAAATCCCAGCCAGTTTACCAGCTGTTCAGATTTCTGGAAGTTGAAGGCCAAAAACATCTGGGGACCCCAGGTTTAGAACCACTGTTCTACACTGATATATAATCCACACTATAAAAGCAGGCAATCCACATTATCCTCTTCAAACTGGATTATATGAATCTACACTTTCATATAATCCAGTTCAAAGCAGATAATCTGGATTTTATATGGCAGTGTAGAAGGGTCCTAGGTCCTCCCTGGAAGTTACCATAGAGATGTGTTGGGGCAACCTAGAAAATTCTTTGTGGATACATCTCTAGGAATCTTTAAGGATGCATCTACTTTGTAGAATTAATGCAGTTTGACACCACTTTAACTGCCATGGCTCAATGTTATGAAATCATGGGATTTGTAGTTTGGTGAGGTACCAGCACACTCTGTCAGATAAAACTCTCACATACTGGTTCACATGGATACTGAAACTATTTAAGTAGTAAAACATATTTTCTTGGAACTTTTGTTTTTGAGAACATATTCCTAAAAGGGCAATATATTGGAGAAAGGGAAGGGAAACAAAGAATAAATTACTGGGAACAGCTGGAATTACCTGGCAGTTTGTTGGGAAGCAGCATCAACTGAAACTCTGTGTAGACGAAAGCATTCCTCAAAGGGGAACTAGAATATCTTAGAGAAATATATGTCCTATCTGACTCCTTCTTTTCTGCCAAGTCTGTTGTTCCCTCAAGCCAGGCCTTTATATTTCCAAAGGTTTTGGCTTTCCAGCCCTCCAGAACCTGCCTTCTGGCAAGCAGTGGAGAGACATGCTGATCTAAGCCACCAGATGTTTGGGCGATGCCCAAGGCAGGGAGACGGGGCATTCAAAAATGTGTACTTCATTCTTAACATAGGGATGGTTATAGCTAACCATTTCCGTCCCAGAGGGATGTATAATCTTGCAAGCAATAGCAATATCCATTTAATCAGCTAGTGATGAGTTGTACTGCCAGCAGTTAGACGACTGTGAGACGGTGATGTTGCCAAGTTTTGTCATTCTTTGTTGCGAAAGAAAAATCTCGATGACTCTCAATGCTCATCCCAAATAAAAGGCAATGATTATATCACCAAAAATGTCTTCTCCATCTTGAAAGTTAATCTGAGCTGGAGAAGAGTCAAATTCTTCTTCTAAGATACCAAACTCCAAACAGTCTGATTCATACTGTGCTTATACTCAGTATTGTTCAACAGCTAAAATGCTACAGGAAGAAAAATCTGCTAGTCTGGGGATGAATTCTTCCATGTCCTGGTTGAAATGAGTTATCCAGAGACCCAAGCATAATTCAGTGCAGGGCCAACAAATATGCTTTGCTGGCTGAGTAAGGAAGTTTCTTTCCTATTTATCACAATCTAAAAGATTATGGACTATGTCTGTGGTTCACCCAATTATAGTAGACTTGGTATTGATTTACTAAAATTCTATTGATTCTAGCTGGGACTAATAGATTTAGCCTATAGCTGCAATTCTATACACCAAGGCTGCTCAATATGCTTTTGGGAGCTACATGTAGTCCCAAAGGTCTTAAATGTATACAGGGGTTTCCAGCATTGTTAGAATTTCCTCTTCGATATCACACAAACCACTTAAAACTATAATTTACCACATTCTTTGTTGTTTATTTTGGATTGTAACTTCCAGAAATCCTAATCATCGACCATGAAGGTTGGGGTGGATAGGAGTTGAAATTCAAAAAAAAATCAACAGGGCTGGGCTTTAGCACAGCTGGTAAATTGCCAGCAGTAATAAAATCTACCAACCGAAAGGTGGCCAGTTCGAAGCCCTGTCAGGGTGAGCACTCGACCATCAAGCCCAGCTCACTGTTTACCTATGCAGTTCAAAAACAGCTTAAAGCTGTGAGTAGAGAAATTAAGTGAGTAGAGAAATTGGGCCCCCGACCATTAAATAGCCCAGCTTGCTGTTGACCTATGCAGCCCTGAAAGACAGTTGCATCTGTCAAGTAGGGAAATTTAGGTACGCTTTATGTGGGAGGCTAATTTAACTAATTTACAACACCATAAAACTGCCAGCAAAACATGAGGAAAAGAATGAGGAAGTACAGCCACTAGTGGACGGTGAAGCAACAGCTCCCCCGTGGCCAGAATCGTGAAGCTGGAAAAATATTAAATGCCTCTGTGTCTGTCTAAACTGTATGTTGTTTGTCTGTTGGCATTGAATGTTTGCCATATATGTGTTCATTGTAATCCGCCCTGAGTCCCCTTCGGGGTGAGAAGGGCGGACTATAAATACTGCAAATAAATAAATAAATAAATAAATAGAGAAATTAGGTACCGCTAATTAGCGGGGGAGGTATTTTACAACACCATAAAGAACAAGACCAGAAATGTGATAACCAAAAAGGAAGGTGGAGGGAGGAAGTCCTGAAGAGGAACTCTCTTCATCATAGAGAATGGAGCAACAGCACCCCCCTGTGACTGAATCTGAACTCAATCTCCAAGGCATTGAAACTGGACTTTGAGACAACATACCTCTTTTAAGTCTGTTCTGTTCTGTCCTGTCTGCCCAAATGTTATCTAATGTTTGCAGTGTATGTGTACTGTGATCCGCCCTGAATCCCCTTGGGGAGATAAGGTGGAATATAAATATTATTATATTTATTACCCTAGGTTGGCTAATACCAGAGTAGACAGGACTGAGTGAGATGTACAAGTAGTCTGTCACAGTATAAGATGGTGTTCTGTGATTAAAATGATTTATTTTTAGATTTGTTAATAAAATATCTGAACTATTCTATTAAATGAATATTAGATGTCAATTGAAAGCATTTTCTATATGTCTACCCAAAATTCCACTGGTAAATACAGGTATGTGTTGAAAACAATAAACAAAGACATCTGCTGAAGCCTGCAGTTGGCCTTTAATGATTCAGGTTAAAGTAAAATAGATCCTTATGAACAAAAAGATATGATGGAAATCAACATGCATCCCATGTCATTCACTGCTGATGAGAGTGTTTTTTGTCTCTCTCTGAAAGCAAGACATTTCATTATAAAATGCAGAAGCTTTCATTTAGTTTTGAAACTATTCTCTTCAAACACACACACACACACACACATATATAGAGAGAGGGGGGGAATGGTTGTGGTCCTTGTTGCTATCTAACAGCACTTTGCCAGCATTTTAACAAAAGTTAGTTATTGAAATAGAGGTAGATTAATAAAAATATATACATAAAATCTGAATATTGATTTGCTGTTGTATTCATTTTCAAAGGCTTCCATAGTAAAAAATATATATACATAAAAATCTGAATATTAGTTTACTGTTGTATTCATTTTCAAAGGCATCCATAGAAACATACTTCTGAATAGCAAATGCATCCGATTCTAGTTTTGTGATGAAGCATATCCATGTTTGAAGACTAAATATATAAAGTATCCAGGAGTTTTTATTTGAGCTCAACATTGTTCAGAAACAGCTATCTTAAGTAGGAAAGGTAAATTGCAAGCGATTGGTCAAATAATATTTGGGGACATCACTGCAATACTTGAAACAGACCTGACATATCATTATGTATCTAATTATAGTATTATTCTTTAAAAAAAAAATCTTCTAAACTATTTTATGACTTAAACTACAATAAAAGATACTTTTAGAACATACCAACAAGCAATCCATCAGATTGCACAAATACATCTGTTAATTCTGGAAAACATGGCTGGAATCCTATTGGGGAGTTACATATGTGTAACCTAGGAGTTACATATACATAACCTGCATTCATAATCTGTATGTATTTCCTAGTTTAGAGGGCACGTAAGGGCCATGAAGGATGCCAATCCCTGTTTACTGGGCAGTAGTTGCTGTGATCCACAGGAGTTTGTTCCCCTGTCAATTGGGAAGCAGCTGACAGATGTTTCTACCCCTTCCCCCAAGCAATTTCTGGAATATGTTGTCGAAGGCTTTCATGCCTGGAATCACAGGGTTGTTGTGTGTTTTCCTCACAACCTCTGAGGATGCCTGCCATAGATGTGGGTGAAATGTCAGGAGAGAATGCTTCTGGGACATGGTCATACAGCCCGGAAAACACACAACAACCCCAATTTCTGGGATGAGAAGATCCCCTTTTCACCTGAGCAATCAGCCATCAAAGATCTGACAAAACACAGAAGTCTTCCCTTGCTTGTGGAGGGATAGCAGGTAGAACCCCAGCTGCCTCTTTAAGGTGTTCCACAACCTTGGAGTAGCCACTGAGATGGTCTTTTCCCGTGTTCCCAACATACATAGCTTCACATGTGGCAGGAGATAGGACAAGAGCCTACTCAGAATATCTCAGAACATAGGCTCATAAGAAATTTATTTACTATATTTTACCCTGCTCTCTCTCACCCTGAAGGGGACTCAGAGCGGCTTCCAGGTTGTCAATAATTCAATGGCACAACAAATATACAAATACAAAATACACCATACATTAAAGTCAGTAAAAAAAATCATAAAATGCAATACATCAGATATCCTGAACCCAAGCTTTACGGGTCATAACCAGTATTTTGAATTCTGCCTTGAAATAAAATGGTAATCAATGAAACTATTGAACCAAGTGCACTGTGTGCTCCTTAGATGTTGGCAATGTGGATTTGGAGCAACTGAAGTTTCAAAACACTCCAGAAAGGTAGACCCACACAGAGGTCATTCTAGTAAGCCTTACATGATATAATCAAAGCAAGGTTCACCATGGCTAGATCAGAGATTTCCAGGTAGAAGTGCAAAGGGTGCACAAGCTTTAACACTGCTGAAACCTGAGTTTACAGGCCCAGGTATGAAACCAGGAATACACCCAAGCTATGAAAGCAGCATCTTCAAAAAGAGAATAAACCATCTAGGACTGGTTGAATCCCTATTCTCTGGAAAGAAGCCACACTCAGGTGTGAGAATCGACTGACTGGTCATCCTGACATGAGAGGCCAAGGATGGGGAAAAGGGAAAGAGAAACAAGGACTGGGAGGTGCAACTGAGATAAGGCCCATCTAGCGCCAGGTTATTATGGTTATTAACCTAAAGAAGTGAAGATGTTGGAATGTAACCTGCTGGAGGTGGGTGTGATTTTCTTAGGGTATATAGCAGGGGTCCCCAAACTAAGGCCCGGGGGCCGGATGCGGCCCTCCAAGGTCATTTACCTGGCCCCCGACCTCAGTTTTATAATATAATATTTTTATATCAGTTTTAATAATATAATATATTGTAAATACATATAATATTGATAATAATCTTATCTTATACAATATAATACTAATAGTAATACCATATAATAATATTAATTGTATGTTATATATTACATATTATATAATAGTATAGTGGTATAGTTCAATATAGTAATATATAATGCTAATATTGTGTTATGCTAATCATATAATATATTGTATGTACATACAGCTGGTCTGAGTCCCCTTCGGGGTGAGAAGGGTGGGATATAAATGTAGTAAATAAATGCAGTAAATAAATAATTAATTTTAGACTTAGGCTCAGCCAAAGTCTGAAATGACTTGAAGGCACACAACAACAACAACAACAACAACAACAACAACAACAACAACAACAGTCCTAATTAACTTGACTATTTCATTGGCCAGAAGCAGGCCCACACTTTCCATTGAAATCGTAATAGGTTTATGTTGGTTAAAATTGTTTTCATTTTTAAATATTGTATTGTTCTTTCATTGTTGTTGTTGTTGTTGCACTACAAATAAGACATGTGCAGTATGCCTAGGAATTTGTTTTTTTTTTTTTTTTTCAAATGATAATTCGGCCCCTCCACAGTCTGAAAAATTGTGGACCGGCCCTCTGCTTAAAAAGTTTGGGGACCCCTGGTATATAGCAAGGGAAGTAGAATAGATTGGCAGAACTAGCTTTTTTGGACTTTGGCAAGTGGAAGAATAAAGACTTGTTTCCAGTGAAATCTCATTGTGAGCGTGCCTTACTTCCAAGACCTTCCAAGTTCTCACAGATTCACCTTTCAAGTTAACAGGAGAACCTCTGTTTCATCTGGATTACATTTCAGTTGGTTTTCCTTCATCTAGTCCATTACTGATGACAGATACAAGATTGGGACCAAGACAGCTTCCTTGGATTAAAGTGGAAAGAAATAACCAAGCTGAATTCATTTTCGTACTGATGTTACCAGCTAATAAAACTTTTTGCAGCTTGTCAGTCAGTGGTGCAGTGTGTTAAACCACTGAGCTGCTGAACTTGCTGATCGAAAGGTTGACGGTTCGAATCCAGGGAGCGGGGTGAGCTCCCACTGTTAGCCCCAGCTTCTGCCAACCTAGCAGTTTGAAAACATGCAAATGTGAGTAAATCAATAGGTACCATTCCAGCGGGAAGGTAACAGCGCTCCATGTAGTCATGCTGGCCACATGACCTTGGAGGTGTCTATGGACAATGCAGGCTCTTTGGCTTAGAAATGGAGATGAGCACCAACACCCAGACTGTGGACTCTGGGATGCTTTCCCAATGGTCACAAAAATGCATTGTTCTTGGATTTGCCTTTCCCTTTGTACTCATGACTAGACTTAATGTCAGGGGAAAATCTTTACTTTTACCTTAATCAGCATGGGGAACCTAACTCCGAGGGAATCCATAGGCTGATAAACGAAGTGTGGAGCTGTAGTCCGTCAATATTACCTTCTGGATTTGCTTCTCCAGGAACAAATAGGGATAGTGTGGTGGATGGTATCAGATCTGCCCAGGTCCCAAACCAGATTGAAACTGATGTAAATAACCTTTCTCCTCTAGAAACACCTGGAGCAGGGTTTCACTTATTCTGATGTGCTTCGTAACAGCCCATCTGAAAAATGTCTACAAATAAAACCCAGGATCTTACTGAACTCAGTGTTTTTTTTTTTAATGAACATCCTATGTGCAAAAAAAATAAATTAAAAAATCCCTCAATTAAAAAGGAGAAGAAAAGACAACTGTCCTAGCCATAAACTTTTATGAGCACCATGCTTTGAAGTTTTGTTGATCTGTTTTCAAATCTGATAGAAGGAACAATGCTTGGATCCATCCTCGATTGGCATATTAATCTGCTCTGTATTATTTTCCATTAAACAAAGCGTATTTAAATTTAATCAAGATGAGCATTAGTGAGGTCATTTTTTTGTTCACTTGAAACACAAAAGGGAGCTGAGTCATATTTACAGCTTTGAGTATAATCCAAGCCTGCTTAAAGAAGTTCCTTTATCAGCCTTAGTACATATGGTTTAACTATGTGAGAGAATACAACAAGTGATAGACAACAAGGAATAAGAAGATTTTCATAGAATCACTTCTTCACAGAGGCATCCTACTAGGACAGGCATGGGAAAACGTTGGCCCTCCAGGTGTTTTGGACTCCAACTCTCATAATTCCTAACAACCTGGAGGGCCAAAGTTTGCCCATGCCTATACTAGGAAGTAGGAAGAAGAGATGATGGACACAGCATACAGTTTCACCATTTCCAGAGATGCATCAGGAGTTGGGAAAGTAGTCTTCTTCTTCTTCAATCACACAGTAGTTTCTGACTCTTTGTGACCTCCTGGACCAGTCCACGACAGAGCTCCCAGTCAGCTGTCACCACCCCCAACTCCTTCAAAGTCAAGCCAGTCACTTCAAGGATACCATCCATCCATCTTGCCCTTGGTCAGCCTCTCTTCCTTTTTCCTTCCATTTTCCCCAGCATCATAATCTTCTCCAAGCTTTCCTGTCTTCTCATGATGTGGCCAGAATACTTCATCTTTGCCTCTAATATCCTTCCCTCCAGTGAGCAACCGGGCATTATTTATTTATTTATTTACAGCATTTCTATTCCGCCCTTCAACCCCGAAGGCAAACATTCAATGCCTTTTAACATAGAACAAAGACAAACAAACATAGGCTCCGAGCAGGGCTCGAACTCATGACCTCCTGGTCAGAGTGATTCATTGCAGTTAATTGCACTGGCTTGCTCTCCTGCCTGCACCACATTCCTGGAGGATGGACTGGTTGGATCTTCTTACGGTCCAAGGCACTCTCAGGATTTTCCTCCAGCACCAACATCAAGTAGTTTCTTCCAATCCAAGTACTGTGCTTCCATGATCTACATTGGCATACCATACAACACATTTCTTTCCTTTCAATCAGTTTCTGATTTTTTATATTGGTGAGGCTTGGCATAAATTTATGTTACAACTAAGAGACATTTGCAGGGTTGGCTCTCCCAGCTGGGCATGGGGAATCCCCATCTTTCTCATCAAAAAGGGTCACCCACCACATCCTGTGGACTCTGGGATGCTTTCCCAATGATCACAAAAATGCATTGTTGTTGGATTTGCCTTTCTCTTTGTACCCCTGCCAAATTCTGAGTTAACTAAGGAGAATGTTGCAAATTAATCTCACCATTGGGAAACAATGTTTCCTGATACATCCAGTCATTTTATTTATATCTTCTGTTCCTGACTCAAATAACAGTTGTACATACTGATAAATTGTAAAAGAAATGCAGAAGGATGGAAAGAAAGAACATACATAGGAAAATGATAACATTCTTTGCTCATATGATTACATTTTTATATGGGCACGTGCTCCCAAGCATTGTTAAAGCTGCATGTGTGAAAATATCTTGATAAAACACCTCCACAATTTTTGTCTGTGTAGTGTTTTATCAGTGCAGTATACCCATCAGTGAATTCAGATACAAAATGCATCCTAATGTAATAGTGTGCAGACAGTGTGTTATTAACAGGCATTTATCCATTGTTAATGAACATGGCTAAGAAAAAATAGAAATGAACCCCACTGAGTTTTTATTACTTTGTGACACATTGTCTATGAACTTGAAGAATTTAGCCTGAATCCAATTGCCAGTATCAATTAGAACAGGCCCATTGACTCAATAAGATTTGCACCAATGTTAACCTCTCATTCAGAAATCGATTCAATGCAATTGTTCTAGCTAAGACTAGCAATTGGACTTGGGCCTCTATTTTACTATGACAAGAACTATACATATCTTTGTATAAGTCAAACATGTATGCCAAAAAATTGCCTCTCCTCCTATAAGGACAGTATGGCACATCTGTCCACCCCTTAATTTCTTCTGGTCTTTTTGAATGCTTCAGCAGGAAACAGTGGTGGTGGTGGTGGTGTTTTGGCACTACCCTGCCTTGGCAGGGAGAGCTGTGGGATGGATACATCACTGCTTGCCCACAGTTGTGCACAATCAGTCCCACATGACTCCTTCTCCTCCTCAACTTATCTGAGGAGGAAGCAAGCCAGTTGCTGACAGCAATTTGAAGCCAGAGAAGACAGACAGCCCCAAGTTCATTGCCAACTTTTCCATCACTTAGTGGTAGTTCTTAAAAAGTCTACCCAAAATTTGTCCTCATTTTTTCATGCACACACTTCTTAAAAACACATTTTTACTTAAACATATACTGTATTTTGTGAAAGCTATAGGAATCTTGCATATACAATTTTCTCTAAATATGTTTGTGCATTAACTAGAAAAGTACATTGAAGCATTCTGAAATATGCTTGCAGGTGGATCGAGCCAATCAAGGAAGCCATGACCTTGAGCTCATTGCAAGACTTGAACAGAGTGACCTGGGTTCCTTCATTCAGAGCATTGACAGTGAGTCAATGCTAACATGATAGAAACTATGAACACCAAAATAACTGCATCTTGGTACATTATTGGATTGAAAAATATGATGTTTCCATTAAATCTTTAAAGCTTTTTTTGTCATGCCCGTTGTTGATATCTTCAGGGAAGAACATCTCAAAAATGCCAACACCACTTGATAGCCATGCAGGAGATGGCATTTTCCTGGTTACTCCCTAAGTGTGGAATGCACTTCCTGGAAAGCTACAATTAATTCTTACTCTTACTGCTTCAAATTTGAATTTTTATTGTTCAATTTTAAAAATTATTTTAATGGGTTTGATTGTGGTAGAGATATTCATAGTTTTTAATCTCAATTTGTTTTAATTTATTTTAATATTGTTTTGAATTATGTTTTCTAGCACCTGGAAGTTTTTTGTATGGAAAAGTAGGATAAAAATGTAAAATGCACTTTAAATAAATAAGTAACACAAACAATTCCTATTCTTCTGGGGGCTAAACATTAAATTTAAGTAAATCCAATAAAAACAATTTGCTGCTTTTTCAGGGCATCCAAAAACTTGCTCCCTGAGGTAATTGCCTCATTTTGTCTAATGGTAAGGCTGGTGTAGATGCTTAATGACAAGATTCCCTGCTAAAGATTGATGTTGGTGAAAGAATTTCACTTGGCTCAGAATGGCAAAGAGAAAGACAAAACATTATATAATCTTATTGCATGGGAAAAGTCATCTAGTGCAGAAATTTTCTGGCCTCTAGATCAGCAAAAACCAAACTTGCTCCATCCTCTACATCAATGGTTCTCAACCTGTGGATCTGCAGATGTTTTTGGCCCTCATCTCACAGAAATCCTAACAGCTGGTAAACTAGCTGGGATTTCTGGAAGTTGTAGGCCAAAAACATCTGAGGACCCCAGGTTGAGAACCACTATTCTGCATGATATTTTTTCAGGTATTTAAAGAAAGCTATCATAACATTTCAGTATTCCCATTTCCAAGCTCCAGACACACCCAGCTTCTGAGTTATTCCTCACAAGGCTTGGTTTCCAGCTGTTCGATCATCTTGTTGGTCCTTCTCCAGATACAATATTCCAGGTGACCAAAGTAAAATAGAGTGGTATTATGACTTGATCTGGACACAATACCCCAGTTGGCAGAGTTCAGGCTTAGGAAGAGAGCTTAAAAAAGTTACTTTACTTGGCTACAACTCCTAGAACCCTCCATCCAATGTTAGCACTGGCCATGTTGACTAGGGAATTATTAGTGGGGTGTTTCTCCCAAAGAAATTGTTTCATTATTTCCTATGAGTAGGGAATCCCAATGATCTCCCTTGGAGGCCTTAAAATAGCTATTCTCACTCTTTCAAATCTACTCTGTACATCTGAAAAACAGGGGATAGTAAAAATGACTTAACTTCCTAAATTGTTGTAAAGATGACAACAAGAAAAATATATAGAAAATACTATGCAAATGTTAGGTCTCATTGTTACCATCTTTCCCCAGTGTCATAATTCTCTTCATGGCAGCCAATATTTTGAGCACTGTTGGCTTTGTAGCATAAGCAGTGCCAGCATTACTCTGCCTTTCTTCATCCTTCTCGCACCTCAACCACTCATGAGACAACACTTTTATTTCACCAGATGTAACCCAGATGGTCCATATTAATTTATAGATGGAGGCTGGAAAATACATATATATTTTCCATTTGAAGTCTTTTAAGTATGATTTTTATGTTCATTTGAAAATTGTTCATTTGCTTTCCTTCAGCCATAAGGCAGCCACAATATGGCTCCCAGGTGAACACGCATTTATTTTGAATGATGCCAAATGTCTGGAAGCCTGTTATGCAAGGTGCCTGCTTCTTCCATGCAGGAGAGGATCCTGCAACAACAATGTGTTATTGAATAGTGTCCAATAATATGCTGTACAAAAGTGCTGATGAGATAAATTTAGAAGAGTTTCCCTCCCTGGATAACAACTGTTTCACTGACTTGCCAGCAGCATGCAAGTATATTGTGCAGAAAAAGCCTTGAGTCAAGAATGTCAAAATTCTTGCATTTTTATTACTTCATAGCAATACAACAATTACAGCAATATTTTTCTTTACTTGAAGCTTAAATCAGTACTGAGGTTTCTTTTGCAACAATACAAAAACAGTATTTAAAGATCTGCACAATAGCATCATTTTGGCTCCTCCTATATATACAAATATTAAAATTTAAATGCATTGGAAATACTATTATCCAGGGCAGAATATATTGCATCCAACGAAAAAAACCCCAAATTCCAAGTTCCTTCATTGTAAACCTGTTCTTCCTTCCTATTGCTATTTGGCATCAAGCCAACTTCAACCTATGGCACCCCTATAAATGAGAGAACTCTGTGAACCCCAGTCATCAATAGCCCTGCTGAGATCCTTCAAACTCAGGGTTGTGGTTTCCTGGATTCAACCAATCTGCATGAATTTGATCTCCCTCTTTTCCTATTACCTTCCACTTTAGTGAGCATTATCATCTTTCCCAATGAGTCATGTCCTCTCATGATGTTTCCAAAGCATAATGGTCTCAGTTTGATTACTCACACTTCGGTTGAGAGTTCAGGCTTGATTTTCTCTAGGATTTTCTCCATTTATTTGTCTTTCTGTGTTTCCTCCAGTACCACATTTCAAATAAATCACTTCTCCTTCCTTCAGCATTTGTCAGCTTTCACAAATATACACAGACTGGCTTGGGTACGCAATGCTATATCTTTACAATGGAGGGTTTTATTTAGTTCTTTCATAGCTGTGCTTCCAACTCTTCATATTCCTTTAATTTTTTGACTATAGTCTCCATTTTGATTAATGACTGATCCTGGGTATAGAAGTCTACAACTGCTTTGATGCCTTCATCTACTTTTAAGTTCTGTAAATAATCTGCAGCTCTGTTTTGTTTTCTGAAATATTCAGCTGCTTTTGTACACTCTTCTTTAACTTTTGTAAGTAGTTATTCCAAGTGTTTGATTTTATACATTCTTCCTTAACTTTCATATGTAGTTATTTAACATCTTTGCTATTTTGTACCAGTAAAACTGTGTCTTGTGCATATCTTTAACTGTTGATGTTCCTTCCACCCGTTTTCATATTTCTTTTTTGTGAGTCTAATCCTTCATTTTGGAAAAATATGTGCAGTGTATACACTAGATAGGCTAGGCTGATAAAGTGCAGCCTTGTCTGATGCTCTTGCCAACTGGGAACCATTTGTTAATTGCGATCTAGATGTACATGGGTTCTTTCTGCCCATGTGTTCAAGTCTAAAACAGTTTAAAAGGATGAGGAGAGAATAAAATAAGCAATTAGCAGTTGAGATAGCCAGTGACTTTTATATTAGGGATGTGATGAATCTACTCTAGGCTTTATTCCAGAGTTAAACTGAGCCATCCAAGATTGAAATCTGTCCCAATAGGTTCAGCACCTTGGATAGCTCATTTGACATCTGTAACATATCTGGAACATCTCTGCATTAGAAACTTTTGCCTACCCCTTATTAGCAGTTCTACAACTAACTATATAGCACAGTTATGGTAGGAAAAAGGACCAAAGCACACTTAATTACCAAAAAGACAATGCAAGAAGCTTCACTTTGTAGCAGCCAGGAAAAATGGTTGCTGATTGAGATATTTCGAAGGATAATTGAACAAGCTTCCTGCAGAATAACCTGTGATAGGACTCTGCAGTTCTAAACATCTGTTGTTAACAGTAGTCTAAAAACCATTGTTATTGAGTCACTCTCTTGCATTTTAGTATAACAATTGCACTGGTATTTGCTTGTTTGCTATTAAAATGTCTTAGCAATTATTTAGTAGCAGAAGATACCTGCTTTTGCTAATGCTCTCTTACATTGACAGTGTCTCTTAATTATCTTGTTCCTTAACAAAACAACAAAAATCAATTAAGAGATAGTGTCAATAGGGTCAGACTGTTGGTAAAGTGCATTGGTCCTTTTGTGACCATACTGATTTCTCTTTTGAGAGCTGACTACTTGGCACGGACTGGATGTACACTGCCATATAATGCAATTTGAAGATGGAAGATCCTCCAGCATTAATATCATGAATGGAATTATAAGCAACACCCTCAGTTGTTAGGCATGGTCTTCCTAATAATTAATATTCCTGAAGTATACCCCGTGCACTATTTTACAGCAGATTTTTGCTAAATGGAATAATCAAATTTATTTATTTACAGTATTTATATTCCGCCCTTCTCACCCCGAAGGGGACTCAGGGCAGATCACATTGTACACATATAAGGCAAACATTCAATGCCATATAAACATAGAACAGAGACAGAGACAAACGCAGAGGCAATTTAAACCTTCTCCAGCTTCCACCTTCCTGAGGGTATGCTTGATCCTGGCCACAAGGGGAGCAGCTGCTTCATCATCCACTGTGATGGCAACTTCCTCATTCCAACGGTGGCTGGATGATTTTTATGGTGTCGTAAATTGGCCTCCCCACATATAAGTGATACCTAAATTTCCTACTTGATAGATGCAACTATCTTCCGGGTTGCTTAGGTCAACAGCGAGCAGGAGCTATTATTTTAATTGTTGGGTGCTCACCCCGACATGGGCTGGCCTTGAACTCATGACCTCTTGGTCAGAGTGATTTATTGCAGCTGGCTGCTAACCAGCCTGTGCCACAGCCCGGCCCCATAAGACATACTTAGCTTGGTTTTCAGGTCTAACTGAAAAATCAGACTACATGACCTCCAAAGTATCTCTTTACACCTGGAAAAGTTACTTTTCTGGACTATAACTCCAGGAATCCAGGCAGTGGTCATGCTATGTTCTAGGATTTGGGAGTTGTCGAAAAACATTTTAAAGTTTTGACTCTTCCAAGTCTAATATTCTGTGACTCGAAAATGCTAAGCAAGAGCTAAGTAATGGAAACCTAAAGGCTCTCCAAGTCATAGCGGATGTACCCAATTATTACACATGTGTTTGCTTGGTGGATTCTAAAATTGGGTGGGGTGGCATTTGTATTTTACAACAGTGTATAATGGAAAAAACCAAACTGCCTTCACCACTGCATGACCTTGCAGTGCTCCACTGCTTTAAGCTGTGCCTTGCCAACCTAGTTCTGATGCCAGAAATGACCTGGCAAACAGAAATCCTGTTAAAACAGCAAAGCATATAAAGGTAACATGGGGAAGGTGTCAGAGACAGAACGCCAGCAAGTAAAACAAAACTCAGTTTATTGAGGTTACAGAACTAAAAACGCCCGTAGGAAACAAAGAACAGGGCAAACACTTGACTTCAGTGTGATAAGCAACAAAAAACAGCTCAGTTTGAGCTAAAACGGGTCAAAGGGATAAACCGGGTTAAACAGAAGTATAATCCGGATTAAATCAAAAGTGCTTACTTCAGCCTGGCAAACAATGCAAACAAAAGAGGATCAACAGGAGTCAGAATGTAAACAACAGACTGGTGGCAGATTCCTCTCTGCTACTCAGAAACAGCAGGAGAATAAACCAGGCTTGTTTATTCCTTCCTGCAGCGAGCGAAAAGCGTGGTCGTAGTCAGGATTCAGTTTAAGGTTCAGCGGCCAACGATATCCAGGTCCAGGCACAGCAGTCAGGGTAACGGCAGTCAGCAGGGTCCCAATCTGGTCCAGAAGTCTACAGCCAAGCGTAGTCGTCAAGAAATCCAAAGGTCTCACCGATAGCCAGCAGAAGGGATAATCCGGAATCGAAGTCAGTCAGTCCAGCGTCAATCCAGTGCGAGTAGGTATTGCCCGTCAAAAAGACGACGGAGGTCCAAGGTATCCAGTAACGAATCACACCCGTCTTCAGGAAGTTCCCCAACAAAAGCCCAAGCGTCCGTCCAGATTACCTTGCCCAACGCAATTAGACATTGGTCCCAAACCCCATTTTATCCCAGTTCAAGCTCATCATCGCTGTCAGCTGCCATCCCAATTCCAGGCGCCCCAACATCATCATCCTCATCAGAGCTTAAGCACCTTTGACTACGCCCCACAGCATCCCCAGCTGTGGATCCCGCTCCATCCCTCCAGCCAGTCCATGGGTCTGATCCTGCAACCCGCCAATCACCTCCCATGCTTTCATTGCCTGTTTCCCCAACACCCAAATCCTCCCTCACACGAGTCCATTCCATGTCGTCCTCCTCCGAGCTGGCCATCTCTTCCTCCAAACCCTCAGAAAAACCCTCAAATGAGTCCTCATCTGTCGGGTCTGTAAACAAATCCCGGAGCCGTTTTCTTTCACGCTCCTCGAAAGAGTCTGACTCTCGAGGAGTCTTATGACCCCTTCTTCTATTACCGGAGCCCGAAGGCTCAACCATAACAAAGGCACAGGATTTGTTTCTTTCTAACTTTTAAAGAATTACACAATTTGCTGGTAGAACAAGAATGCCCAAAATAATTCCGAATTTATAGAAAAATAACTTATGACAGTGGCTAATTTCTTCTAGCTGTAGTTGAAGCTAAGCAAATGTATAATAATGGTTCGCTCCCAAAAGTCAAAAGGTTTCACATGGCCTCCAGTGTACCAAGTTGGAGGTCTATCTTTGTTCTCCTCTCAGTTTGTCAGACCCAAATAAACACAATTTCCATTTGTGTCTTGAATAATGTTATATTGGCCTAGTTTTGAGAAAAAACCTAATTACTAAGAGGTAAATATTTCTGTCATGTATTGCAGTAGACATTCAGTTAACTGGAACTCAAGCAACCAGAGCTCTCATGCAACTGGTGAAAAATTTGAAGGAATAATACTTTAAATTAAAATAAAAATACATGTATAATACAGTAAAACTGTGTTACATTAAGTAGATTTGTCTTTGTTTTTTTTCTAACTGTATTTCAATAGTAATATCAAGTCAATACGGAGTTAATTGTATTGCATAGTATGGGCTATAGCATTAATTTGGTCTATTGTAAGAGTAACCGGTTTAAGTTGGTGGCACAGCGGGTTAAACAGCTGAGCTGCTGAACTTGCTGATCGAAATGTCAGTGGTTCGAATCTGGGGAACGGGTGAGGTCCTGCTGTTAGCCCCAGCTTCTGCCAACCTAGCAGTTAGAAAACATGCAAATGTGAATAGATCAATGAATAGATCTGTCAGGAAGGTAACGGCACTCCATGCAGTCATGCCAGCCACATGACCTTGGAGGTGTCTACAGACAACGCCTGCTCTTCGGCTTAGAAATGAGATGAGCACCAACCCCCAGAGTCAGACACTACTAGACTTAATGTCAGGGGAAAACCTTTACCTTTTAATAGTAACTCACAAGCAACCAGAAACTAGGTTTCATAGAATTATAGAATAATAGAGTTGGAAGAGAGCACATCGGCCATCTAGTCCAATTATCAAACATCTGCCAATCCCCATGGGTGCCGATTAACTAAGACCCCTTCCACACCGCTGAATAAAACCTCACATTATCTACTTTGAACTGGAATAATAATAATAATAATAATAATAATAATAATAATAATAATAATAATAATAGTATAATCAATCTTTAATTATTTAAATCTTTTCTCCCATAGTGGGGACCCAAAGTGGCTTGTGGACTCAGATAATGCAGTTCAAAACAGATATTGTGGGATTTTCTGCCTTGATATTCTGGGTTATATGGCTGTGTGGAAGGGCCCTGAGAGTCTGCTGTACCTTTTCAGGTTTTGTTCTAATTTTTCTGAGTGTATCTAAACAGCTATAGTATTTTACTGCCACAGATCCATAATATTGGATTTGGCAAAGTATATAGGATTCTTTGCTAGAAGGATGTAGTGCTGTCATGCAGGGACTTGCCAAAGATATCCCATGCTTTTGTGAGATGGAGCCATGACACTTAGATTGGTATCAAACTGTTAAGAGTGTGTGCATTGTAATTATATTCTTAGTTGCTTTGCTTGTCTTAACGTCTCTCCTCTCCCCTACTACCATAATTTATTAGAAGTTTCCTGGAGAAGGAGCTGTCATTTTTGGTTATATCCTTTGTAAAGTGATATGAGCTTTGGATGTGATACAACAATAACAACGTAGTAATCACAATACCCCATTCCATATCTGCAAACACTTTACACACAGGTAATGATTCTCACCTATTGATTTGCCTGGGATGAATGCTGTGCCATGTTGCTTCTGTGTACAATAGAGTCTTTGAGTCATCTTAAGGAAGACACTGATGGAAAAATCATTTCTGGGGGAGCTTCAAAAATTGAATACTTTGACAGCTTCATGGTGATGTGTTTGATTCCTGCCTTGTAATTTTCTCAATCTTTAGCACTAACAGAAATGGGGTTGGTTTGTTTTTGAGGACTTTCTACTCCTCCCTCCCCCAGGAAATCACCTTGAATAATGGAGGCACTGAGCTTTAAAAGGTAGTGTGGTACACATGATCAATTACCTCTCCTTGTATTAGCCAGAAACAAAGAACAGACAAATAAAGTAGGAGTCAATTTGCATCTGATTTGCATTCTCCTTGTGAATGCTGCTTCCATTGCTATTTAATTTCTTAAGACTATTCAAATTGCAAACTGCAACCTTGCTGAACACTTACAGCTGTGCTTCTTTGTCTAATTATTATCTCAGGTACTGCCATGATTTAATGGTTAGAGCTGCTGCTGTCAGGTGACAGCAATAGGGGATTCCAGAAATTTTTATATAGGAGAAAGATAACTGCAATCTTAGCATCAACTCTATGCAGTGAAGGAAATAATTCACCCTGAGAAATAGGTAGGTATTTATTCATATCCCACCTTTCTCCCAAGGCGGGACTCAAGGCATTTCAATATTTATAAATATAGACCCCTTCTAAACTCTCATCCCTTTCTATTATTAGCAGGAATAAATGTATTGCTTAAGATGCCTTATCATGAGCATCACGATCATAGGATCATTGAATCTTAGATATGGAGAAGCCATTATCCTCTGAGGCAGTCTGTTCCACTATTGAAATGTTTAAGTGGAATCTCTTTTCTTATAATTTAAAACCAAAGATACCTAGAGGATCATACATTTCCCACTACACATCTAAGGCTGTCTTTCTGGCTACTTGTATAATCCTTTAAAAATCTCCCCCTCCCCCTCTCTTTCTCCCTCTCCACACACACACACAGATACAGTTCCTTTTCTTCTTGCTTGGCTATGTAAACTATTTCTGTGTAGTAAAACAGTCTTATAAAACTGAAACCAGAGGAATAGTAAACCATGATCCAGAGTGCTTTGGTGAGTAACATTATATTTATGAAGATATCTCCTTTACAAAAAAAGAAAAAGCAGTCAAGATGGCAAGTTGCTTTGTAGTAAAAGTTGTTTTTGCATCCTATGTTGGATCTATTAGTAAGATTCATACATAGGTAAAGGTAAAGATTTCCCCTGACGATAAGTCCAGTCGCGACTAACTCTGGGGGTTGGTGTTCATCTCCATTTCTAAGCTGAAGAGCCGGCATTGTCCATAGACACCTCCAAGGTCATGACTGCATGGAGCGCCGTTGCCTTCCTGCTGGAGCGGTACCTATTGATCTACTCACATTTGCATGTTTTCGAACTGCTAGGTTGGCAGGAGCTGGGGCTAACAGCGGGCGCTCATTCCGCTCCCGGGATTTGAACCTGACACCTTTTGGTCCGCAAGTTCAGCAGCTCAGCGCTTTAACACACTCTGCCACCAGGGGCCCCTAGATTCATACATACAACACAATATCAAGAAACACCGGTAGTGCACACACACAAAAATTAAGATTCAAAACACTGACCTATGACTTTTCAGAACAGTTATGTAAATCTTGTAAGTGGCTCTAGGTCTTCACTGTGGGTGCTCCGAGGAGGATGGTGAGGCTTGGATTTGAGGGAGAAGCCCCACTCTTTCCCAAAAGTGAGCAGTGAGGAGGGTCCGGGTTGCCTGGCTGGATGGTCAGGAAGGAAAGTCCCAGAGAGAGACAGGCAGAGGCCATACTCACATTGAAGCTTTAACGTAGGCAGCCCAAGTATTCTGAAGTGAGCAGAATTCTGGGAATCATAGTTTAGGATGGAGCCTTTTGAATTATCTGTCATGGGGGTCCTCACCTTCCCAAACTACATTTCCCAGAATTCCTCCCCAAAAGTTTTGGTGTTCATTCTCTTAAGGGGTTTTGAGATAAAAGGGTATTGCTGGGTGTTGAATCAACTCTGTGAAGTACGCAAAGTTGAGAGGCAGAAACTTCAAAGTTTAACTAATAGGTTTCCTATTATTATTATTATTATTATTATTATTATTATTATTATTATTTCAAAGGCTGTGTGGGCATCTGTTGGGGGTGCTTTGATTGTGCTTTTCCTACCTGGCAGAAGGGGGCTGGACTGGATGGCCCTTGTGGTCTTTCAGTGAAATAGTGCCACAAAGTTTATGTTGGTTAAAATTCCCTAAAAATCAGTGGGTGTGCAAATATTTCTGGAACTTGGGGGAATGATGTCCTGGTTATGATGTATCATTGAAAATAGAAATTCAAGGAGATAGTTCTTGTGGGGTTTTTTAAAAAAGGTTTTTGTTTGGTAAAAACCAAAACAATTCCCCAAAAATCAATAGATGAGTGAAACATTCTGAAACTTAGGGGCAGTGTAACAATGGTAGATATGTTCTACCATTGTAGCAAGTTTCATCCCGATAGCTCTAAAAATGAGGGGAAAAGGAGCCCCAGAAGCTTCCCCATTTGTGCAATTACATAACAAAAAATGAACGAAAATTTTATTATATCATAGTTACGATTAGGACCCCTTACAATATTTTAGAAACACTTTAGAAATGATTCGCCACCTCCACTAATTTAATAATTAGTAAGGAAACACTTTTTTCATTGATCATATAGGCCTAGTAAATAAATACCTTCCTTTCCTTGCCATGCCAGAGTTAGCATTTTATATTGAAGTTATGGATTCATAACTTAGAGTTGCAGATCCATACTAGTTCTGTATTTGCTAATCCTACATTGTCACAGTTCACCATAGCAGCCAATGCTCCACCAGTGAATAGTTAGCAGTCACATTGGACAAAGGATGTCTGTTCAGCAGCTAATTTGGGCACAAGGAGAATGTGGGGTCTGCCCTTTCCCACCAGCAAGTGAGGCTGCAATAAGGAATCACAATGGGGTCCTGCTTCTGATTGTGCCAGCATTACTCTCTGGCAAGATAAGGATAGGAATGTAATCATTGTGTACCTTGATCATTAGCTGAACAAACCTCCATATCCTGGTGTGGCTGCTCTCTGGTAAAGTAGGTTGGGGGTGCAGTGGGCCAAGTCATGTTACTTAATTATGTCTGCATAACTAAATAGGCAAGGTAGAGGATGGGACCAGAGTGTCTCTCAATAATTCACAATGATAATCTTGTTGTGAAAATTCTTATCACAAATGAATGATCAGAATTCCTTGTGGCTTACTCACTTTATTAGTCAAATCTCTGATGTGGTCCAAACTTCATAAAATGATATATTTTGCACATCTTTGTGCCCCAGTTATTCTTGGCTTCAATTTCTCCATATTCATAACTTCCAAAATGATCAAAAAAGCAACATAAGATTTTAGTTTCTTTGTCTTTGTCACCATCAGTCCTTTTTAATGTGAAATCAATCTCTTTACAATAAAATAAAAAATAAATAGAAGCTGTTTGGATGAGTTTGGGGAGGACAGATGAGTAAGTAAGATTGAGTTCCTCACCCAGAGGTGCAGTCCTCACTACTTTTTGTCACCTGTACATTACTTGACATTTCACAACTGAGGAATTGTATTCAGAATGGCTATCCCCATTTCATATAGTAATGTTTAGCTGTTCTTGCCAAGGAGATTATATTAAGAGTCCTTATTCTCCTGGTAGCACCTCTGGCAGTGGAGGGGTTTGGGGAGGGGGCATAGATTTGTAATGGAATGGAAACTATGAGTGTGATTATAGTTCTGACAAGACTAACTCATAATGGAGCAGCTGTTTACAATGACACCTGGAACATGATATATAAAATGTGCCACAATGCTTTATATGTGCATTGCCTTTATTGTGCATTGTGTTGTTTAATCAATGCAATATGTATGGCATTGATCGAAGAGTATTGTGTTTGAAATGCTGTCAGGTGAATTCAGATCATGTGAGATGATAAGAAAGCCCCTGATGAGGTGCTTCAGCTATATGTAACTATTTCTGTATCCAAGCATACAACATGGAGAACATACACCATGGGCTCACAGAACATGACAGAGGATGCTACTGCAATGCTTCTTGAGCACCCCACATTTTCTGCACATGAGTCATAGAATCATAGAATAGTAGAGTTGGAAGAGACCACATGGGCCATCCAGTCCAACCCCCTGCTAAGAAGCAGGAAATCGCATTCAAAGCACCCCCGACAGATGGCCATCCAGCCTCTGCTTAAAAGCCTCCAAAGAAGGAGCCTCCACCACGGCCCCGGGGAGAGAGTTCCACTGTCGAACAGCTCTCACAGTGAGGAAGTTCTTCCTGATGTTCAGGTGGAATCTCCTTTCCTGTAGTTTGAAGCCATTGTTCCGTGTCCTAGTCTGCAGGGCAGCAGAAAACAAGCTTGCTCCCTCCTCCCTATGACTTCCCTTCACGTATTTGTACATGGCTATCATGTCTCCTCTCAGCCTTCTCTTCTGCAGGCTAAACATGCCCAGCTCTTTAGGCCGCTCCTCATAGGGCTTGTTCTCCAGACCCTTAATCATTTTAGTCGCCCACCTCTGGACGCTTTCCAGCTTGTCAACATCTCCCTTCAACTGTGGTGCCCAAAATTGGACACAGTATTCCAGGTGTGGTCTGACCAAGGCAGAATAGAGGGGGAGCATAACTTCCCTGGATCTAGACGCTATTCCCCTATTGATGCAGGCCAGAATCCCGTTGGCTTTTTTAGCTGCCGCATCACATTGTTGGCTCATGTTTAACTTGTTGTCCACAAGGACTCCAAGATCTTTTTCACATGTACTGCTGTCTAGCCAGGCGTCCCCCATTTTGTATCTTTGATTTCCATTTTTTCTGCCGAAGTGAAGTATCTTGCATTTGTCCCTGTTGAACTTCATTTTGTTAGTTTTGGCCCATCTCTCTAGTCTGTCAAGATCGTTTTGAATTCTGCTCCTGTCTTCTGGAGTGTTGGCTATCCCTCCCAGTTTTGTGTCGTCTGCAAACTTGATGATCGTGCCTACTAACCCTTCGTCTAAGTCGTTAATAAAGATGTTGAACAGAACCGGGCCCAGGACAGAGCCCTGCGGCACTCCACTTGTCACTTTTTTCCATGATGAAGACGACGCATTGGTGAGCACCCTTTGGGTTCGTTCGCTTAGCCAATTACAGATCCACCTAACCGTAGTTTTGTCTAGCCCACATTTTACTAGTTTGTTTGCCAGAAGGTCGTGGGGGACTTTGTCGAAGGCCTTACTGAAATCCAGGTACGCTACATCCACAGCATTCCCTGTATCGACCCAACTCGTAACTCTATTGAAAAAAGAGATCAGATTAGTCTGGCATGACTTGTGTTTGGTAAATCCGTGTTGACTATTAGCAATGACCGCATTTGTTTCTAAGTGTTCGCAGACCACTTCCTTAATGATCTTTTCCAGAATCTTGCCTGGTATCGATGTGAGGCTGACCAGACGGTAATTGTTTGGGTCGTTCTTTTTTCCCTTCTTGAAGATAGGGACCACATTCGCCCTCCTCCAATCTGCTGGGACTTCTCCTGTTCTCCAAGAACTCTCGAAGATAATTGCCAGTGGTTCTGAAATAACTTCCGCTAGTTCCTTCAGTACTCTTGGATGTAGCTGATCTGGCCCTGGGGACTTGAATTCGTTTAGAGTGGCCAGGTGTTCCTGGACAACTTGTTTCCCTATTTGGGGTTGGATTTCCCCCAATCCTTCGTCCATTCCATGTGGCTGAGGTTGAAGATGGCTTTCTTTTTGTGAGAAGACCGAGGCAAAGAAGGCATTAAGTAGTTCTGCCTTTTCCCTGTCCCCTGTCGCCATCACCCCATCTTCTCCTTGCAATGGCCCTATCGCCTCCTTTTTCTTCCTTTTTCTACCAACGTAAGCAAAAAAGCCTTTTTTGTTGTTTTTTATGTCCCTGGCAAGCCTGAGCTCATTTTGCGCTTTAGCCTTGCGAACCTTTTCCCTACAGGTGTTGGCTATATGTTTGAATTCTTCTTTGGTGATTTCTCCCCTTTTCCACTTCTTGTGCATGTCACTTTTGAGCTTTAGCTCAGTTAGAAGTTCTTTGGACATCCATTCTGACTTCTTTGCACTTGTCTTATTTTTCTTCTTTGTTGGCACTGTTTGCATTTGCGCCTTGAGTATTTCACTTTTGAAAAACTCCCATCCATCCTTAACTCCCTTGTTTTTTAATATCGGCGTCCATGGAATGCCGCTCAGTAATTCCTTCATTTTTTGGAAGTGAGAGATAAAAGGAGGGACCAAAATAATGACTTCAAATCTTGAATTGGCCCAATAGAGTTTTGACAAATTTATTTCTTCAAACTGTTTTGCCAATTTATTGTGCTGAATCTAGCTGCTCATCTGTCTTATTCTGAAGGGAATTCCATTGAGTTTACTTTTGATTAGACACACATGGGCTTGTAATCTCTTATTTTCACTCCAACCAAAACTGTGAATGGAATCTTGTTGGATGCGTAATAACCAAACATGACTTTCCAAATCTACTTTTCCAGCCAAAAGTGTTCCAACCAAAGGGTTTCCAAGGTGACCGAGGTGGGAAATAACATTTGCAGTGCTCTTCCATTTGGGAACCACATTGGAAGCAGCAGTTGCACCAGGACCCTGAAGGGTCTCTCCCACTATTTGTTTCTGGCATGCCCTGTGACCAGAAGAGTACTGCAGCCATCATTTATCAGTACCATCACCTGCTACCTTTTAGAAACCTTTCAGTTGGGAACTGTAAGGCTCAAGATGTAGGGTTTGTTTTGTTTTGGATTTGGTTCCTAACTGAACTGTTTGAGAGTGGAATATGCTGCCTGGAAGTGTGGTGAATTCTCCTTCGCTGGATGTTTTAAGCAGAAGCTGGATGACCATTTTCCAGGAGTGCTTTGGTTGTGTATTCCTGCATGGCAGCAGGTTGGACTGCCCTTGCCATCTATTCCAACTTTGTGATTCTATAAAATTGGGCATTGTGTAATTTCCCAAGCACTACAAGAAAAAAAATGTTGCAGAAAGATGTTACATTGGCAGAGTTGCAAACTGAAAGGAGTGACTACATCCAATCTATTTAAAACCTTGAAGGATGGTAAGCAGGGTGTGGATAACATAGCCACCACAGCAAACAGGGCTTCTAATTTTGATCAATCGCAAAACAGTAGTACTGGAATCTAGAGACTTTGGTCCCAGCTGGAACAGCAACCTTTCCCCCATAATTAATTTTTGTGTGCTGCAGTCCATTAGAGAAGAGAGTGACAGCCTCTGGACACAGATTTCTGGCTTCTGTATGGCCCAGAGGAACATTGCGCTTTTAATTAAAGGTGGAGCAATGTGTCAACGGTAAGAAGGCTTCAGCATCATGAATGCAACCAGCATCTCACCACCTTAAAAGAATTCCAGTCGCAAGCAAATTGAGTAATTGAAAGGCTGCTCATGTTCACTGTAAGTTTTTCAGGACTGCTATTGGGAATACTTGATAATTTATGAAGGCTTACACCACCAAATTAATTACATTTTCCTCATACCACATGTCTATTTTTTACACAGGCTAGCTTTGAATTATAAGTAACAATATTGTACTTGTTCATGCTGTCAGTCCCGGCAGCGGCTTGCTAATAACACCAGACAAATTCACTTGCTGTATCTTAGAAGCATCATTTATCAATACATCACTGTGCCTTGCAATTGTGTCAGCATTTCTAAGAGAACTTCTTATTTTCAGGGGCTCATGTCCCTGGTATATCTAATTTTATGACAAAAATGGCAGTTTGGGTATTGTGTGTTCTTGCTTGGGTGACCTTTCTCTTTTCCTTTGCCACCTCTGATAGTCTGGGCCTTTTGCTTTTGGCAAGGATGAAATGAAGATGGTCTGTTCTCTTTTTCGAACTGCCATAATATGTTTTTCTACAGAATAGATAGAACAGGTCCAACCATTTGTTGTGTGCCTTCAAGTCATTCCCAATTTAAGCCAACATTAAGGTGACCCTATCACTTTCTGTAGCTGAGATAGTCTAACTCACCCAAGATTTCCAAGGGCAAGGAGAGAATAAAACCTTGTTCTCCAGAGTCATTGTCCAAAGTTCAAATCACTAGTTCCAACATCAAAGTGGATTTTGGGTTGTTGTATGTCTTTCGGGCTGTGTGGCCATGTTCCAGAAGCATTCTCCCCTGACGTTTCGCCCACATCTATGGCAGGCATCCTCAGAGGTTGTGAGGTATAAAGTGTATGAGGTGTAAAGTGGATTTTTTTGCCATCCTAATCCAGCTTTATTATAATCCATCTTCAGTAGGAGTTTTATTTGATGTTTTATGTAAATGTGTTATGTAAACTTATATTATTGTTTTTATATGCTCATGAGCAGCAGTACTTTGTTGTATTCTGTGTGTAGTTGCACCATTGAGTGCTTTAGTGAGTCATCCAGAGTCCCTTCGGGGAGATGGTGGTTGGGTAAAAATAAAGTATTATTATTATTATAGCTTATGTACAAGAGGGGATGCCATTTTGACCTTTCTCTCTGGGCAAATATTCCCTCCCCCCATATTAATGTGTAAGGCTATGGACAGAAAATGGTCAAAGAAGTTCATCTTCATAATACTGGCAACAATCTTAGATGTTTTGAAAAATGGAAAGAGAAGGCTTTTTTTAAAAGTTAAGTCTAACAGTAACATAGGCTGAGGAGTTGCTTTGAACTATAACCGTGACTAAATTACTTTTTCCAGGTAACTTTCCAGACTCCTGCCATGTTTCTGATTCAGGTACTAAAGGGAAGTTGGTTTGTATCCCAAGGAGTGTGCATGACCCTGTTGCTGGTGGCTGGAGAAATGCTGGGAAGACCCCATCTGCCTGCTATAACAGCTCATAAAACAAAAGAGCAGCCTAAATAATTTCCATATGCCTAAATGTTTGTATGTTACCAAAGTGAAACCTTGCTGTAGATAACAGTTTTCACATGCTGGAGTATAGATTAAAATATGGTTCTGATTAAAACCACAACACAACATATAGTTGGGGAGGGGGATGCCACATGCAGATTTAATTAAGATTCCAGGCATGTGACTAGCTGGGGAATGAAGCAACTGAATGCTTCCCAAGTGGAGTTCATGGTATTCAGCGGGTACTTTGTAAGTAAAAGGTGTTTGCTGCTGAGAAAGAAATGTTTAGGTCTATTATTCCTAAGGATAATCAGTGTCTCAGAATTTATAAGATGTCCTTAGGGTTAAAAAACATTATGATTTAGTAGCCACTGTTGTTATCTAGCAGGGGTAAAATCCAAAAAAATATCAATTTTAACCAGTGTACTGAAATTGGATTTTATCAAATGTTTATTTTACCCTCTTAAATAACAGGGCTGTACAAATTATTTGGGGATAATATAGAAGGTGACAATCATTCCTCACATCCAAACATTTGTAAGTATAGAAACTCTGCCGATTGTTAAGGAAGATTTCAGAAAGAAGCAGAGACTGAAAATGGCTGCTGTTAGAAATTCGTTCATCAGTAGCTATTGAAGCAGACTGACAAAGAAATCAGCTACAACTGAATTACAATTAAACACAAGGAAAACTGACAGGGTTCGGAAATGGCCTCATTCATCCAGTGCTACCTCAGATTTACACTTGAATCATTGTAATAATATTTCTTTAAGAAATATGAAACACTATGAAATTGCAGTTGCATTTCTCCTGGGAGGTAAAATGCATTCAAGTGGAATATAAACCAGGCAATGGAATCAGTGAAACACTTTAAACAAGTCATGAATTAAACTCTTCCATTAGCTAAACTCCCTCCCTATATGATTTTACACACATTTTTTAAAATTATTGATGGTTCTCCTCAAAATTAATTGGAAAAACAGTGGTATATATTTGATATTACAGTAGAGCCTCACTTATCCAATATAAATGGGCCGGCATAATGTTGGATAAGTGAAAATGTTGGATAATAAGGAGAGATTAAGGAAAAGCCTATTAAACATCAAATTACGTTATGATTTTACAAATTAAGCACCAAACATCATGTTTTACAACAAATGGACAGAAAAAGCAGTTCAAAACACAGTAATTACTATGTAGTAATTACTGTATTTCGGAATTTAGCAACCAAACCTCACAATGTATTGAAAAATTGACTGCAAAAACATTGACTACTAAAAGGCAAACTACACTGAATAATGCAGAATGTTGGATAAGTGAATGTTGGATAAGCGAGACTCTACTATATTGGGGGGGGGGGGTTCTAGTAATAGGAGAACTGGCAGTGTTAAGGCTGCCAGGTCTAGGAATCTCAGGAAATAGCTGTGCTTCTCCAAAATTAGTTCAGTTTAAAACCACTTTAACTGCCATTTTTCAATGTTATCGAATAATGGGAGTTGTGTTTTGGTGAGGCCCCAGCACTGTTTGGCAGAGAAGGCTTGTTTATTTGTTCAGTCGCTTCCGACTCTTCATGACCTTATGGATCAGTCCACACCAGAGTTTCCTGTCTGCTGTCACCACCCTCAGATCCTTTGAGGTCAAGACAGTCACTTGAAGGATACCATCCATCCATCTTGCCCTTGGTCAGCCCCTCTTCCTTTTTCCTTCCATTTTCCCCAGCATCATTGTCTTCTCCAAGTTATCCTGTCTTCTCATTATGTGGCCAGAATACTTCATCTTTGCCTCTAATATCCTTGTTTTCTTGTTTTCTGCTGCCCTGCAGACTAGGACACGGAACAATGGCTTCAAACTACAGGAAAGGAGATTCCACCTGAACATCAGGAAGAACTTCCTCACTGTGAGAGCTGTTCGACAGTGGAACTCTCTCCCCGGGGCCGTGGTGGAGGCTCCTTCTTTGGAGGCTTTTAAGCAGAGGCTGGATGGCCATCTGTCGGGGGTGCTTTGAATGCGATTTCCTGCTTCTTAGCAGGGGGTTGGACTGGATGGCCCATGTGGTCTCTTCCAACTCTACTATTCTATGATTCTATGATTCTATGATTCCCCCCAGTGAGCAGCCGGGCATTATTTCCTGGAGTATGGATTGGTTGGATCTTCTTGCGGTCCAAGGCACTCTCAGAATTTTCCTCCAATACCACAGTTCAAAAAATTACAACTACTATGATTCCATATCAGGGATCACAAATAGGGAATAGGTGCAGAAACAGTAGGTGGACTATGTCGTCTTCATTAGAAAAGTAAGAATGGCACCTAATGGTGTTAGTAATGTTGATTCACGCTTGTTCCATATTTAAAAACAATAGTCATGGGAGTGGTACCTATGTATCTATATTGGTTTTACAGACACTCAGCTCCATCCATTCAAAATATCACATGGTTAAAAGCTATTTTAAGGATCTGTTTCAGCCCCTTGGAAAGTTCTTCTACTTCAGAATGAAACCTAGTATGGATTCACCATAACACAGATATGAAAATTACTTACTTACACAGGTTATAAGATCTGTATGCATCAAAAATGGTGTGCCATTCATCCTCATGAAAACATTGTTAGGCAAATGAATTGTACTCTAAATTCTCTGTCAATAACCTGACCATTTAGTGGATGGCTAGAAAAATAATCTGTTATGTCTGAAGTCAAACTTAATTCAAATCACTGATGTTATTTCTTCAGGTAAAGAGGGGAGATAGAACCTGATCACTATCTCAAGTAAAGGGAACCTATAAATAAAACTGCTAGACAATTGAATCCAGCACATTGAACTTTTATTAGGACTGTCTTAAGTATCTTTAAGTAACAGAGTGTATCAGCATTCATTCACATATGGAATGCGCTTAGTAACAAGAACACAGGACAAGGCAACATCCATGAGCATATTTCAAAACAAGGGAGCCCAAGGTGCTTTCCCTCATATTTTATTTATCAGAATACTTTCCAGGTAAACACTTGATGGAAACCTTCCCATTAGAGTTACTGACAGAACAAACGGTCTTGCTTGTTCAGGCATGCTTTTTAACTAGGTCAAGGAGGATAATACTTCTGTTTTGAAGGACCTACCATATATAGTCATGTATAAGTTGGCTTCTTGTGTAAATCGAGAGTAGACTTTGGGGTCATAATTATGGATTTTGATTTGATTCATGAATAAGTTGAGAGTCACACCACAGAGACGGGGAAGTACCAATCTTATCCTTCGTCATTGCTGATAGTTCCCAGCCAAACATTCAAAGAAGCTAGAAGTGGCATCATGGCAAAGAGAGGGAGTCAGTGCTTCTTTTAGGTTCTCCCATAATGTACAAAATACATCTGCAAGTCTACTCCGAGAAGGGGACAATTCTTTTTTTTATATAAGAGTTAAGGTACACTACTCACATTGTCTTGGGGGTTAATTTTGATTTTCCCATTGCATAAACAACATAATGTTTAACTTAAATAAATGATGACTATTTGAACTTACACATGAGTATATAGACTACTTCTATTCTTAAACCTTAAGATGGGAGACCAGGGCCTGTTGAAAAAGATCTTAAGAATCTAGAACTCAAGAAACTTATTTGAGTACCAGAACTGAATTGACTTCACAGGTCTTTTAGAGAAAAACTCAATTCTGGTTACTGTTTACTTTTAAAAATTTCCTCAGTATAATTCAGGGTAGAATGGAGTCTTGGGACTTTATAACACAAAGCCACTATTTCATGACAGTTGAACAAACATCGATAGCAGCTATATACTAGAATACCACACTATTGCATGTCTCTCCATTCACACAATTGTGCTAATATACCAGCCCATAGTCCTGTGCTTGTGCCTCCACAGAAATGGGAAACTCCTGCCTCCTGTACTTCCCCTGTTCCATAGTTTATTTACTCCTTTTGAATCCAATGGCTGCAAGCAATCCTTACACTCCAGCTTATCCCTTCTCACCTAGTCAAAATCACCCCCTTTCTCCAAAAACAATCCAGCCACATTTTAAACGTGCTCCCATCAAATCCAATGGTCCAGTCACTCCTTCAACTCTGGCTTATCCATTCTGTTTCCCACACAACCAAAACCAATGGCTTCAATGTTGGTTTACCTCCTTTGTACGATAAAGTTCTTGGTGTTACTAGGACCAGAACCCTTGCTTACCTGCAGCAAATTACCCAGGGAATCTTTCTGTAACATCTTTGCATACAGTGAAGTTGAGAATGAATCTCATGCATAATTGTGTTCTTCATTTACTGTGAGAATGTGGATAAAATATGCTGAGGGTCCATAACGTGGGTGCTCCCGCATTTTTACCGGTGGCATACAAACGACGTCTCCAGTAAAACTGAATTAATTTGTGAAAAAGAAGGAAAACCCTGCTTTGTCTTGAATTATTTTGATACTTTATTAGACCTGGGTCTTCCTGAAAGACACGGGTCTAATGCAGTATAGACCCTGTGGATACTGACCCTTCGGTAGTCTTGGAACTACCGAGAGGTCAGTCTGCACAGCCCTCTCAGGTTTTTTGGCTCCATGTGCTCAGAAAACCTAGACAGCACAATCCCATTCCCAAACCCCTTCCCAAAAGACTATAAAATATAAAATAACTTACCCAGCTGCCATTAAACTGCTGACAGAGCTATCCTGGTGCATTGAAATGATGTGCCAGGAAAGGGGGGGATTTTTCTTCTCACTCCCACCCCTTCTCCTGGCATGTCATTTCTACATGCCAGGAGAGCTCTGGCAGCAGTTTAATAGCAGCCAGGTAAGTTATTTTATATTTTAAAGTATTTTTAGGGGGTGGTTTGGGCGTCTTGGTGCCCTCCTGGAGGGCATCTAGACACCCCTCGTGAAAAGTGCTGGCTTTGGGGGTGGGGTGCAGACTAAAGGCCACCCTAAACCAGGTTTTAAAAATCCAGTTCAGCACGGACTTTTCCGCTGTGTGGAAGTGGCCTGAGAGTCACCCTAACCCTATAGAGTGGCTCTAGGTTCAAATAGCCATGTTATACTTCAGTTCAGGTATTATGTTGTTTATGCAATGGGGAAATTGGAGGGAGGAGGGAAATGCAGATAAACGGAGGACCTATTATTGCTAGATGTACATTTTCAGGGGTAGAAGGATGAATAATTTCTGAAGAGGTAAAAGCATCACTTTGGCATAGATTGATAGAAGAATTAGTTATTGATACCTGATGCAACACAAGAGAGCCCTCCATGTGCTTGCACATATGGCATTATATTGACAAGGGCAACAGTTTTCTCTTCTTTCCTGGATTCACAATTACGACTTGATGATGCCCGGAAATACTTCTAAAACCAATCAATGGGCATGGTACAGAACTAGACCAGGGTGAACCTACCCAAAGTGGTGCTTCGTCAATAACTGCTAGTCCCTAGGTCATTGCCTGATATAATTGCTCTTGAAGTTTAGTGTATTACATGTTATGACAACATTAGTCAACAACAGGGGTCTGGCCTAAAATAACATAAAGAACAGACCGTGGGAACTCTGTTGGATCTCAAGAATCCTCACAAAACACCTTGTACCTATTTCAGAAGGCATTCTCCCTGAATCCTAGAATGGCTTCTAACTCTCCAAAGGTACAGTGGATATCATCTTCACTGCATGAGAGCTCCAAGAAAAATGCAGGGATCAAAATCAATCTCTGTACATGGCATTCGTGGACCTTGCAAAGACCTTTAACACAATGAACTGCAGTGCTCTGTGGACCATCCTCCTAAAATTGGGATGCCCTGATAAATTTGTGAACATCCTGTAGCTCCTCTTGGACAGAAATGGCTCCCAAAGTGATCCATTTAAGGTGAGATCAGGTATCAAACAGAGGTGCATTATTGCTCCAACCTGCCTTTCCATCTTCATTGCGATGATACTACAGCATGTTGATGGGAAGCTTCCCACTGGCATGAAAATCATTTATTAGACAGATGGAAAGCTATTTAACCTCAATAGGCTGAAAGCCAAAAGTAAAGTCACAACAACTGTTATTGAACTTGAGTATACTGATAATAATGTAGTCTGTGGTCATTCAGAGGAAAGCCTACAAGCCACTTTAAACACCTTTGCAGAAGTATATGAAAAACTTGGCCTTTCAGTGAACATTGAGGATTTGAAGAGGCACCAATAGAGGGCAAAAGGGAGTAACATGCAAAGCAGAAGGCGTTGCAATCAAACCATTGCCGGGACCGCCTTCCATCTGGAAATGTATTTCCTCCCTGCAAAAGACCATGCAAAACCAGAGTAGGTTTCTACAGTCATTTGTGGACCCACCACCAAGACTCTACAATTGGAAGACAATCATACTCAGTCATGATTGATAGCCTATGATGATGAGCATAATTCTTTGTATTCAGAATGCTATTTCAGATACAGAACAACAACAGAGGGCAAACTGAGACTATACAGGTACATCACTTTGCATAAATGAATATAGTTACATTCAGAGTCAGCGTGGTGTCATGTTGTGAGCACTGCTCATCCATGGAAACCCAGTAGGTGACTTTAAGGAAGTCACATTCTCTCAGTCTCAGAGGGAGGCAAAGGAACCCTCTTTGAACAAATACTGCTTTTAAAACCCTGTTATAGGGTTTGTTTTTGGATCACCATTAGTCAGGAACTACTTAAAGGCACACAACAGCATTGCATTGCATCAGCTGCGAAAGATGGCAAGAGAAGAGCTGATTTTTTAAGATAAACATGTTATCAAAGTGATTCATGAACATATTTTCAAAAAAGGGAAATGTCAGTTTGTTTTGTCAAGAGCCTATGTGGTAGCTTTATTTCCATGTTTGCATTACTTTGGCAAATTGCTGAATAGATGCAAAACCACACTTTGTACGCAGCACAAGATTTACAAGGCACCCTGTATCTTCTTAATGCTTACAAGGAGAACAATAGCAACAAATAAACCTTCTGCTAGTGAGCATTTCTTCCAAATAAAACCTATTCAGATGCTTGCTATAGATAAAGAATTCAGTCTGAGAACTAACAATTTATAAATCACCCACTTTATTTAACAATGAGAGAGCACATCTGCAATCCATATTTATTTCACATTAATAATTATAAGGGTGCAGCTGTATTAATTGCTGGTGGTGCATCTACTTAATCTTGATGATATAACCCTATAGTATTATGATTCAAGGATAACATTTATCTAGACCAGGGGTCCTCAAACTTTTAAAGCAGAGGGCCGGTCCATAATACTTCGGACTGTTAAGGGGCCGAATTATTATTTGAAAAGAAATACGAACAAATTCCTATGCACATTGCATATGTCTTATTTGTAGTGCAATACAACAATAAAAATTAAAGAGCAATACAATATTTAAAAATGAAAACAATTTTAACCAACATAAACCTATTAGGATTTCAATGGAAAATGTGGGCCTGCTACTGGCCAATGAGATAGTCAAGTTAATTATTGTTGTTGTTGTTGTTGTGTGCCTTCAAGTCATTTCAGACTTTGGGTGAGCCTAAGTCTAAAATTATTTATTTATTTATTTACTACCTTTATTTACTACCTTTATATCTCACCCTTCTCACCCCGAAGGGGACTCAGAGCAGCTGTATGTACGTACAATATATTATATTATTAGCATAGCACAATATTAGCATTATATATTACTATATTGAACTATACCACTATACTGTAATATTCTATGTAATATATAATATATAATTAATATTATTATATGGTATTATTAGTATATTGTATAACATAATATTTTTATCAATATTATATGTATATACAATATATTATATTATTAAAACTGATATAAAAATATTATATTATAAAACTGAGGGCGGGGGCCAGGTAAATGACCTTGGAGGGCCGCATCCGGCCCCCGGGCCTTAGTTTGGGGACCCCTGATCTAGACGGATGAAATATTCTAAGGCAGGATGGCAGGAAATATGAGAAACAACTTTAATAATTCTGAATTTCTGTCAAAAGTCCATTAAAATTAACATTCTGGTTCTGGTGGGGGTAAAAATAATTCTATAAATATAATGCATTTTGCCTGCAAAATTATAGTTAAGGGGTACAGGTGTGTGAAATATTCCACTTCCAAATGTAATGTAGTATATGGGGGAAAAGTTAAATAAATTGAAAAGACAATTTAAAAGGATTTCCCAAGATGTTAAATTAGTGTAATAGCAGTTGTTCTCAGTTCAGTCCAAAACCAACAATCAAAATGAAATGCCAGATCATTATATTCCAGATGCTGATTTTTGCATTTCCAGGGAGGTTAATCCTTTGTTTCTGGTGTGCTGGCTGCAGTTATGCCCGAGTGGTCATTGGTGCAATGTAGTCTGGTTGCTGGAAAGTATATCAAGTGATGCAGAAAAAGTTAATGTAGCAACACCAAATAAACTCCCCTTCCTTTCTCCCCACATGATTGCTTATCACTTATCCTCTACCAGTCAACATCTTGTTTACTAATGCATGTCTCCAGCATTTACTTAGCATACCCTCATTCTTACACTGTAGCATGTAAGAACTGTAAGTGTTCCGTCCCCCAGGACGATGGTTTGCCTTACCTATTGGTCGTTTGTTTGTTTTCCCTCCTTTGCATTCTGTTTCAGCCTCTGGCTGCAAAAGCCTAGGAAAAGTGACTTGGAATCTGCAAGAGCTGGCTGCAGTTTTCTTTGCAGTGATTGGTCAAAGAGTGCAACATCTTAGGACCGCCCTTTTTACCAGGGTCTAGTCTCCATTTTGGAGCTTCATTTTGGCTATAGTCTTCCAACGTGCTGCAGCTGTGCAAAGCTAACTGGGACAAATCATCCTCAAAACCAGGCCAATCTAAGCCTATCCAAATTAGATAAGTATTGAATTATATTGATCTGGAATAGGAACTCTAGTTAGAGGAGCAGGGTTATTCTGTCGCTTCTAGAACTAATCTTTGCTGTAAAGATAGGGAAGGAAAGAGTTTCTCCTTCTAATATAGGCAGCGTGATTAGGGTATAGTGGTTTTATAATCACCTTTGCTTTCTGGAACCAGGGATAATTCTGTACCTAAAACCTATAGAAATTTGTTTCATTTTCTGCAACTTTAAGATCTGTGCCAGGTTTACAACCTTGTATGAATAAACATCCTTTTTTGAAGTTATCCAGACTCAGTCGTTCAATATCTATAGGACAGCTTATAGGGATTTGCAGTTCGCCCGGATAAAGGACAGCACGTTTCAGTTTTATAGCTTTTTATTGTCCGGCGGACGGCACAGTTTTGAGGTAGATCAGCGGTTTTTCCGCTTGAGCTAGCTTGCACGGCTTATAGTTTTTTATAGTTTAGGAAGTTTAGTATAGGCCGCGGCTTTTCCGCCTGAGCTCAGTCTGCATACCTAAAGACTCTACCAGCGTCTGAGGCAGTGGAGCCCGCTCTCAGACCTGAAGGAGTCAAATAGTGGGGCTCTATTTCCTTGCTATTTGGCTCGCGTGTGCGCACGTGGCCCAGTGGCTTTCTGGGTTTGCACAGGCTGTGCAGTTCCCAGCAACGTCCAGGGCTCCCTCGGCGGTAGACCTCGAGCCGCGGAGCACCAGCGACAGTTCTTTGGCTGGCTCTGAGGCGTGAAGCCCACCAGAACCAGGCTAGAACCTGGACAGGCCTGGCAACGCTGCTGCGAGTTCGGCCGGAGCACTCGGCCGGCTTCGACCTGCCTCATCGTCCTGCGGTGGTGACCTGCCTCATCGTCCTGCGGTGGTGACCTGCCTCATCGCCTGGTGGTGGTGACCTGCCTCATCGTCCTGCGGTGGTGACCTGCCTCATCGTCCTGCGGCGGTGACCTGCCTCATCGTCCTGCGGGGGTGACCTGCCTCATCGTCCTGCGGTGGTGACCTGCCTCATCGTCCTGCGGTGGTGACCTGCCTCATCGTCCTGCGGTGGTGACCTGCTTCATCGTCCTGCGGTGGTGACCTGTTTCATCGTCCTGCGGTGGTGACCTCCCTTCACAGCGGGGAGGAGGCGTCTCTTCTCTCCTCCTTTCCAAAGCCAGCCTCGGTGCTCCTTCGGCGGCAGGCCTCGAACCGCAGAGCACGAGGTGCTTGAAAATTTGGCAAAGTCGCCATTTTGGCAGTTTACGTCACTCGGGCAAGGGAGGTATCAAGTGGCAAGTTGCTGTCAGTTGACATTTTGCAGCTTGCCTACCAAAGTCTGGCGCCAAAGGTCACAATCTTTGTAAAGTATAGTTACTTAGTGATATATATTGCTATGGTTAAGTGTTGTGCATTGTATTATATATTGCATTTGCTTTTATTGTAAATTTACTTGCTGGTATGTTGTATTTGCTTTTGTTGTAAATTTACTTGCTATTAAGAATACATAATGTCTATGCAATTTCAAGATGATACAGATGGTATACCTCCTTCTGAGGCTGAAAGTAGGAATGAAAGGCCCCAAAGGATAAAGCACCCTTCAGCCAAGATGCTAGCCCATCTAATAGGTGAAAAGGAGCTCCTCCATGTGAGGTTAGGTTCGGCATGGGAGCGAATTGTAACATTGATGGACAGAATTGAGAGCTTGGGTATTACAAGGGTGCCATCCATATTACAGACCGACCTTGAAGAGACCTTCGGTCTCTGGAGGGGTTTGGTGTCTAAGATAGTCCAGGTCCTCGAGCGCATTAACGCCAAGGATTCAGAGTTAGAAATAGTGAGTGTCTTAGCTGACACTAATGAGAAAGAAAATAAGGTGAGGGCAATTCTAGATGCCTTGGAATTTAGTTCTCCACCTGTTAATCTAAGGTCTGAGCCAAAAGGAAATCAGTCTTCCTTATGCAGCCATGAGACCAATCTTTTAAAATCACCTGCTGTGGCACTTAGTCTTAAGTCCAACCGCTCTAGCCAGGTATCTAAGCTAAGGGAGTGTGCATCATCTAAACATAGCCACTCTAGCAAGTCTTCTGCTGCTGGGAGTGCCATCTCTTCCCTAGCTGCCTTGCACATTAAGGAGGCTGCACGTCTGAAGCTAAAGAGCAAGGTAGCGGGGGCGGAGGCTGATGCTAAGGCAGCTGATCTCACCCTTCCCTTTAAAGAAGAAGAGCAACGACTGCAAATAGAACAGGCCCGTAGACAAAGCGAAATGCAAATGGAACAGGCCCAAAGGCAAGGTGAAATAGAAATGCTTAGAATAAGGATGGATGCTACAGCCAAAAGGGTAAGGGCTGAGACTTTGGCCAAAGCCCTAATTGAGCCACTCACAGAAGAAAATGTAAGCCAGTTACCAATACAGGATCCTTCTGCCAAAGTGTTTGCGCACCTTGGCAGCATGAACAGCCAGTTTTCGGATGAGGAACAGGGAGACTTCTCTCCTTACCCAGAGCAGGGCCCCAAAGTCACTTTTGAGTTTCCTGCAGAGCAGAGCGTCATAGCGGGGAGCTCACCCTTGCTCGAGCTACCTGTGCCTCCTGCTAAAACCCTAGGTCAGTCAATCAGGGCCTCAAGGCCGAGTGCTAGTTGGCCCCTACAGACAGCTGCACAGGGAACCATCGATTCGTCAGTGGTCGATGTCATCCCTCCAAGAGGCCAAAGGTTGATGCAAGGTGCACGGTGGGAGTCCACTCCACAACAGCAAACTCCTCAATTGTTCCCTTCGACGCCAGAGTCCCAGCTTGTCTCCATCATCAGAAGCCCCAGAAGAGATCTTAAGGACAAGGGTGTCGAAAAGTTTTCGGACAAGCCTGAGGAATTTCTTCTCTGGAAGGCCACCTTCCAGAGAGCAATCAGAGACTTAAAGTTATTGCCTGAGGAAGAACTGACTCTTCTGGCTGCATGGTTGGGCCCAGCCTCATCCTCACAAGTTAAGAAGATCTACGCAGCCCACGTAGCCGATCCCGACAAAGCCCTGGAAAAGGCCTGGGCCAGGTTGCAGCAGAGGTATGGGGCCAGCACAGAGATTGAAGCATCTCTTATGGACAAGCTCCAAAGGTTCCCAGCTTTGAAACTCAAAGACTTCAAACTCTTGTGGGACCTCAGCGATCTCCTTACGGAATTAGAGTCGGCCAAGGAGAATCCAGAACTGCCCGGTTTGAAGTGCCTCGATCAGCACCTGTCCCAGAGGCAGATCTTGACCAAGCTGCCCTTCACTTTGCAAGAACGCTGGGGACAGGAGGTCTTCAACTACAAGGAGGCCCACTCCCAGGCATACCCTCCATTTTCTCATTTGGTCCAGTTCATCACCAGGGCGGCCAGAGAAAGGAATGATCCGCAGACGGGCCTCCCCACCTTATACCAAGGGACCCAGCCAGAGAAGGCACCTAAAGTGGACAAGAAACCATCTAGAGAGGCCAATAGACCTGTCAGCGTAAAGGCAGTCGAAACTCAACTCAAGACTGACGAACCCAGGTCGGAGGTAAAAGAGTTGCTTTGCCCTATTCACCAAAAGCCTCACAGCTTGGCCAACTGCAGGGAGTTTAGTAGAAAGACATACAAAGAAAGGCAACAGCTAGTTCAAAAGCAGGGAATCTGCTTTAGATGCTGTGGAGCAACTCCACACTTTGCATCCAACTGCAAAGAAAACATCAAGTGTGAGAAATGCAACAGCCTCAAGCATTGCACCGCAATGCACAACTCCAATATCATCTCCCACCCCAAAGAGAACGCTTCACCAAAAGAAAAGTCAGCAGTCGAAGACACCGACAAGCCAGCCGCACCAGAGATGCAGGTGGAAGTTTCAGCAGTCGCCTGTACAGAGCTGTGTTCTGACTCGCACCAGTACAGAGTTTGTCATCCTATCTGCCTAGCGGATGTATATCCAGCCAAGAGCCCTTGGCTTAGAAAGAGACTCTATGTGGCCCTGGATTCACAGAGCGACGCCTCCCTGGCTACTCCAGAGTTCTTCCGCATGTTTGACCTTAAAACCAAGATGGTTGACTACACTATGACTACGTGTGCAGGAAAAAAGAAGTTGCAGGGTCGCATAGCATCTGGCTTCGTTGTCTCCTCTTGCGACCAGAAGAGACAGTTCAAGTTGCCAGACCTGATTGAGTGTTCCTCTATTCCCCGGAACAAAAGGCAGATTGTCACTAGAGAAGTTGTGGAGGCTCATCCACATTTGCGACGGTTAAAGAATGCTATACCAGCCTTTCGGCCAGATGTGGACATTGCCCTTTTGCTTGGCTCGGACTGCCCGAGCTTGTTCTGTGTGAACGACCAAGTTAAAGGACCTCCAGGTGCACCTATCGCACAACAATTGCCATTAGGCTGGACAGTCATAGGCCCAGTGTGCATAAACAAGATGCACCCACCATCGTCGTTGGACTCCAATCAAGCACAGGTGCTTAAAGGTGGACGTCCTACACTTGTGCGCAGTTGCCTAAGTCACATCTCAGTCTACTGCCAAGGAATAACTCCAGAGTATTCCTCCACCTTCAAAGTCTCTGAGAGAGACGAAGCCACAGCGCTCTCGAAAGATGAGCAAAGGTTTTCGGACATTATGAATGCTCAAGTCTCACGAAGTGCAGAGGTGAAAGCCTGCAAATCAACCACAGAAATCAAGATGGGCCAAAGATCTTGCCTGGAACCACACCGTTTTGAACGTTTTTCGGAGTGGCACAGTCTTCTTAGAGCAGTTGCTAGGCTTATACATCGTTTAGCTTGCAAAGATAGTGAGCCTTTACAGGTCCAGGATATGATAAAGGCTAAGAGCGTCATATTCAAGTCAGTACAGAGATCTGCTTTCAAGCAGGAAATAGCTAGGCTAGAGCAAGGGCTCAACATCCCTAATCAAAGTCTTCTAAATGAGTTAAACCCATTTCTAGACAAGGAGGGTATTTTGAGAGTTGGAGGAAGGTTAGCCAAAGCTAAACTCAAGGCGTGCATAAAAAACCCCATCATCATACCCCCTAATAGTCACACTGCATTGCTGCTCGTTCGGCATCACCATGAAAGGATCCATCATCAGGGTAGAACTCTGACTGAGGCGACCCTTAGAAATGAAGGCCTGTGGGTGGTAAATGCTAAAAGTTGGTCAACAGTTGTATTTTCAAATGTGTTAAATGCAGGTGCCTTAGGCGAAACTGTCAAAATCGGTTAATAGCAGAACTACCTCAGGATAGGACTTTGACAGACCCACCCCTTTCCCATGTGGGAATCGATGTGTTTGGTCCTTGGGAGGTTGTCACTAGGAAAACCAGGGGTGGTGTTGTAAATAACAAAAGATGTGCGGTTTTGTTTACTTGTTTGTCAGTACGAGCTGTCCATATAGAGGTTGCAGAGGGAATGGACACTTCATCATTCATAAACGCATTGAAAAGGTTCATAGCCCTCAGTGGGCCAATTAAGTCAATTCGATCGGACTGTGGCACCAATTTTGCATGTGCAGACCTTAGCCAACCACTTCTGGAAGAGGTGGAAGGCCGAATACTTAAGCCAGCTTCCAACCAGAAGACTCTGGCAAACCCCAGAGGACAATTTCAAGGTGGGAAACCTTGTGTTGCTAAAGGACAAAGACTTGCCCCGCTATGCCTGGCCTATGGGCATTATACTAAAGACCTTTCCTTGCCCTGACGGTAAGGTTAGAAAAGTTCAAGTAAAGGCTCATAGTAAGGACAAAATGTCTGTCCTGGACAGACCAATTAGTGACCTCGTGTTGCTTATTGGAGATGTTTAAAGTTTTATACTGTTGTATTGTTGTGTATACAAAGGTGTTTGTATGTTTTTGATTGGTAAATTCCCACATCCTGGGAATTTAGCGGGGAGTGTTCCGTCCCCCAGGACGATGGTTTGCCTTACCTATTGGTCGTTTGTTTGTTTTCCCTCCTTTGCATTCTGTTTCAGCCTCTGGCTGCAAAAGCCTAGGAAAAGTGACTTGGAATCTGCAAGAGCTGGCTGCAGTTTTCTTTGCAGTGATTGGTCAAAGAGTGCAACATCTTAGGACCGCCCTTTTTACCAGGGTCTAGTCTCCATTTTGGAGCTTCATTTTGGCTATAGTCTTCCAACGTGCTGCAGCTGTGCAAAGCTAACTGGGACAAATCATCCTCAAAACCAGGCCAATCTAAGCCTATCCAAATTAGATAAGTATTGAATTATATTGATCTGGAATAGGAACTCTAGTTAGAGGAGCAGGGTTATTCTGTCGCTTCTAGAACTAATCTTTGCTGTAAAGATAGGGAAGGAAAGAGTTTCTCCTTCTAATATAGGCAGTGTGATTAGGGTATAGTGGTTTTATAATCACCTTTGCTTTCTGGAACCAGGGATAATTCTGTACCTAAAACCTATAGAAATTTGTTTCATTTTCTGCAACTTTAAGATCTGTGCCAGGTTTACAACCTTGTATGAATAAACATCCTTTTTTGAAGTTATCCAGACTCAGTCGTTCAATATCTATAGGACAGCTTATAGGGATTTGCAGTTCGCCCGGATAAAGGACAGCACGTTTCAGTTTTATAGCTTTTTATTGTCCGGCGGACGGCACAGTAAGCTCTCATCACCTTACTTCCCATGTCCATGTCTCCAAGGAGAGTCCAAAATGGCTGTACATTGGTCCTTGTCTCACTGTCTCAAGAAATTCTAAATTTTCATTTCCCCCAGGAAGTTTTTTTTTTTTTTTGGTAAAGTTAATTGCTCTTGCTCACTGAAAACCAGGCTACCTCACAATGGTTCTTTTATCTAGGTATTTTTTGAAAACCTCAGGACATAGACTGCTTCTACACATCCACATAATCCAGATCAGAATGTGGATTAAGGAAATCCAGTTCCACTCTGGAGACCCTCCACATGCACCCTGGGAACTGCAAAACAATCTCCCACAAAGCTCCCCTCATGCTGAATCAATCCAGCAGAAAGATGTATTTTTTCTTACCATGTTGGGAGAAATGTGCTTAAATTCAGCAGCCCATTAGATGAAAATCAACAATGGGATTCATCTTCCAACTCAAAAAAAAAAAAGGAGAAAAAGCGATTTGGAGAGGGAGCGGGAAAGTGTTTGTTTACCTTCTTGAGAGCACCATATCCTGCATCTGGATATTCCAGGCGTGGTGCCGTTCACATGAGCACTGTACATGTTCCTCCTGAGTTTGTGCTCTGCAGCATCCATACATTGAGGCACAGTGCATTTTATTGCGATTTTGGACTTTCTTCTGAATTTTTAAACACACCTTTTCCATGTGGATGCACGTTGCAGCAGGTGTACATTTTCTATCCCCCCGCCCTTTATAATTCACATCATTCTGGATTTTACAGCATGTGTAGATGAGGCGAGAGGCAGAGTTGCCTTGAACATTTGATCACACCAGTAAGTACCCCTAGTTTACCACTTTCCCCGATCCAGCATACGACCTCAGCCACTACTATCAGAAATCTCTTTCCAGAAATTTAGTTTGAGTAATGGGAAAGTATTAATTTCAGATGCTTCTAGTCTGCAACATATTCTTTCTGTGTTAGCCAGAAACCCTGGTGTCATAGTGGGTTAAAGCCTTGTGACTTGAAGGTTGGGTTGCTGATCTGAAGGCTGCCAGGTTCAAATCCAACCCGGAGAGAGCGTGGATGAGCTCCCTCTATCAGCTCCAGCTGCATGCGGGGACATGAGAGAAGGACAAGGACAAGGATGGTAAAAACATTTTTAAAACCCCATCCGAGTATCCCCTGGGCAAAGTCCTTGCAGACGGCCAATTATCTCACACCAGAAGCGACTTGCAGTTTCTCAAGTCGCTCCTGACACGAAAAAAAGCTAGATAAATAGGTAGATTTTGATACCTGGCTCTAAAATCAATTGCTAGTCCCAACTAGAATAGAAGCACTAAGTCAATGGGAGCTTTGAAAATTAGCATTCAGGTAATCCATGGCTTTAATGGGTCTACTTTAGCTGAAACAAACAGAAGGATTCAAATCCTGGTAGTTTCTTGATCTTTCTAAATAATGACTTGTTTAATTTCTAAATTGCTACTTTAGTGCTTAATATCTTGTTTTTTAAGGAAGCCAGTAAATCCTTTTCTACCCATTGTTGTTGAAGAGGGGGTAGCCTCACATGGAGAGCCATTATGGTGTTCTGGCTTGAGTGTTGGGCTACAACTCCAGAGAGCAGGATTCAAACCCCCTGCTCAGGCATGCAAACTCATTGGGTGACCTTGAGCAAGTCACATTCTCTCAGCCTCAGAGGAAGCAAATGCAAATCTTGACAAGAATCCTTGTGATTGGTTAACTTTAAGATCATCATAATTCAGGAATGACTTGAAGGCATGCAACAAAAACCCTCAGATGGGTTTCTGTCTCCTTGTTGGCTACCACCATGTTCCACGCATAGAAGCCAGCAGCAGAAGCCACAGCTAAGATAAGGTCAGTCTGCTATTCTGTTTTAAAACGAATTCCTGAACGAAGAAACATATTTTTATTTTTGATTCACTATCAGCATCTAGGGTACATACTCTTTTTAGTCATAGGTTCACAGCATGAACCTGTTGCATCTGGCTAGCATGAATTTCAAATGTTCTTGGAGTTTTCATTGAAAAATACTGTGGGACCACATGTCACAGCATCCCCGGTGAGAACAATACACTGTTTATGCCATTCCTGCTGAGAAGAACCCTATGAGCATATTGGTGGGAATGACACAGACAGCTATGTTTTCCCAATAAAGAAGCAAAGTTAGAGACCTGGCACTAGGCTAGCTAGACCTTGGCAAAAAAGAAAAGAAAAGAAAAGAAAAGAAAAAAGATACTCTGCTCTGCATGGCCTGAAAAAGAAACTACCTTTGCAATAAAGTGCATTTGTGATGTTGAACTTTGTGTGCAATGCAAAACTTCAGAAACTTGGAGGATGAACTCTGGAACATATTTCCAATATAAGCAGAAGAATTACAAGTTCAACATTACCTATTCTCTTTGAATAAGGTGAGATGGAATATCCACGTTCAGGATCCTCAAATTCTTTGAAATCAGTGCCATAAGATGCAGAGAGATTTTCCAAACGAGACAGCTTTAAAACAGAATTAAACAAGTTTGGGGAGGGCCATAGAGTGCTACCTATCACTTCTAGCATCAGATGAAATATGCCTCTGTAGCCCAGTTGAAGGAGAATGCAAGACCATGTCATGTATTCACATACTATAGGCAGGCCAATGTGTGAACAGAACGGTTATCTGGGCCATGCAATTTTCATTTCTTTTGACTCATTCTTCATAAGGAGTAACAAACGGCCTCTACTGAATATTCTTTCATTCCCTCTATTCCTCTGTCCTACATCTATGGCCCTTCCTAAGCACTGCATTGGGAAGTGGGAATATCCTCTTGCATGTGTGTTTTGGAAAGAGCCCAAAGAGCATGGTCTCTGGCATGCTTAGAGAGCCTCCAGAAAGATGAAGGAACATTCTCTTAACAAAATAAGGGCATTCTGCACCTAATTATGTCTTTAGATCTTTTTTTTTAAGTTCATTCTCTGCAGGGAAGGGAAATCTACACATCCTTAGATCCTTAGCCCAAGACTCCAGACGTTCTGAAAATAAACATAAGAAGCCTACTTCTCCAATCTTTACTTGCAGCCTTAAAGCAGCTGTTTTCATTTCTCTAGTCTTTACCTAGCCAGTTACAAAGGACTCACAAGGTATTATGAGGACTCCTCTAAAGAGCAATCGGAGCTTGACTGAGCAAGATTTTAAGCAAACTGTCTTTGATCTCTGTACCAAATCAAGATCTGAAATGCATTCAGGATACAGTTGTCTTGGTGCAGAAACAAAATCCATAATAATAAACACTATGTATGTATCCATTCTGCCCATTTTATGACATACCAAAATCATGATTAAAGCTACTTCTATCTGTAGCTGTTTCATCATCGGCAGCACATATTTTGTGTCTGATCTTGCAGTTTCTTTGTTTCTTTCTATTCCGCATAACATTTGTCATGAATCAAAATGCTTGAGATATTGAGAACTTTGCAATGCTCTTTGCATGCTGAATAATTATCCCAAGATCCTCTGGTTAAGTGTGTGTGAGAGGCTCTCACTTCAGTTCCCAGCAGCGTGTTATATAGAAGTGTGTAGCTGCACTGCATAATTGGACTCAAGTGACAGGCATCACTTCAGAAAGGCAAGGACAAACTAACAAGAGTCATCTGATGTTTAAGGGACACATTTCAACAAAGCTAAAGTTTATGTAGCAGATGCCTGACCTGCGAACAAAGGGAAAGCACAGTGCTTGCTGCAACAAAACACTGAATCATTTTAGTTGCCTGTAATTGGACTGTAAATGAAAAAAAAAGTTTTAACGTTTTCTATGTGGTATTGACTTTGCATACATGGGTTCTTCATTGTATTTTTCTAAAGTTAGGTATTGGCTTCCAACTATAAAGTTAAACAAATATGTGCAAGTGCAATTAGGTGTGGGTATTTGATATCCATTGACCAAAGATTCATTTCAGATACCATTTTATTGATTTAAAAAGCATAGACTGATTTGCAAATCTAGAATTTGGTTCCCCCATTGACCATCAGCAAACTTAAGGAACAGATATATTTAAAGCAACATTTGTCTGTGATGAATAGAATTGTCAGACATTGTATGCTCTTAGGGCCTCATCAGATGGGCAATTTTAGCATCCTAGGACACTTTCACCCTGTTTTGGGGATAGAGCACCATGCTAGCTGTCAAATGATGTTTTGTGACGTCTGGTGGAGGCCCTGCCCCCAACCAGGGTGGAAGCATGCTTGGAAACATCTCTCCCAACAAGGGAGCTTGCCCGTCTTGTGCTGGCCCCATGTTATGAGGAAAGCGTCACCATGATGGAGAGGCGCACGGAGTGACAGATAATAATAAATAATAATAATACTTTATTTTTATACCCCGCCTCCATCTCCCTGAAGGGACTCGGGGCAGCTTACATGGGGCCAAGTCCAGATAAAACAGCAAACAACATACAATAACATCAGAAAATACCAAAAAAAAGTAAATTAACATTCTAAACATAATAATAAAAATAATTTTTTATATATATATATATATATATATATATATATATATATATATATATATATATATATAAGACAATAATGGTAAAAACGTGGATTCAGCCCACTGCCCCCTTTGTCTGGCAGCGAAGTGAATTAGAGTTATGCCTAATTTCAAATAAATAAGTGTATGTGTGTGGGGAGGTATGGTGTCCTTTATTTTTGTTACATGCTTCAAATCAATTCTGACTTAACTCCTAAGCCATAAATTTTAAAAAATTGATACGATTTTCTGGGGATTTTTGTCTTTAAACTGCATAGAGTACCATCAAATGTGTATAAACATTTGAAAATGTCTCTTCCACCACAACTTCCATCCACCCCAGCACAAATTCTTTGATTTCATTGGAGTCTCTCTCAAAGCAGCAGCATCACTTCTGAGCATGATTTTGTGTAAGATTCAGAAGAGAAAAATGGAGAAGTACTGGGATGGTGTGTGTGTGAGTGACTTATGAGAGGCCAAGGGAAATTGATCCCAGCCACATGCAGATGCCCTCCCCAGACACAACATAGGCACATCGCCAACAACTCAATGTTATCCCAACATCTTCTGCTTGAAAAGACTGGGCCATATTTCCTAACAATAGGTCTAGTTCTGCTCAAAATAGAGTTGGTAATCAATATTCAGGAATGTTTACATTTTGATTTGATCTACTTGAAAATTATCATATGCCATTTTAATCATCTATCTGCAACTGAAGCATTCTTCTAGCATTTGGGTTCAAAGGGAGAAGTTGGATGTACATAGAGGTGTTTAGGGATTAGGGGGAAGAGGACCCAAAGCTGAAAATAGACGTTGTTCTGGAAAGCAAAAACAGCAGATAGCAACAACCATGTGTAGAATACCATCAACAACAGCAGCAACTGTGAACATATTGATGTGAATAAAAGTGCAGTCTTCCATTCTGCAGCAACTATTTTTTACGGCCCTATTATGGGGCTCACATCAGTTCAGCAGCTCCAGGAATGAAGTGTGGTTCAAATTATGTGATCCCTCCACAAACACATGCTCTAAAAGCTTTGGAGGCATGATGGAAGTAGTGATATTTGTCTAAGAAAAACAAATGTTTCACCAGCTCTTGAACTTGGATGCCTGGCTAAGCCCTCGCTTGTTCCCCTGTCAAGTGTCTTTAAGAGAAGCGTTTCAAAAGGACATGTCTCTCTTTTCTCAGGATAGCTAACATCTTTACAGTTCTTTTATCACATAGTATTGACTTTCTGACAAGTTATTGAGCCTCTCCTCAGCTAACTCAATCCATGCCCCTGTGCTTGGAATTCCTAATTTGTTTTTTCTTAGATTTATTCTGCCAAAAGAACTACTTTGAACATCTATTTAATTATCATTGTTTTTACATTTTTAAAGATATGCTCATGCTGCCTTGTTCTACATAAATCCATTATGTGGTGCACACAACACACACACAAACTTGGGGAAAAATTATATGTAATTTTGTACATCAGTTCCAAACACCAAAAGAAGACATGCAAAGAGGGAGGATATATATGGGAATGTTATTTAAACCTTTTACTCCTTTGGTTTGACAGAGATGGAGAGTTCTGTTTATTTTGCTTTTTACAAAATCTGGCTTTTTCTATTTCTAACACAAGTACGTTTTGTTTGTTTTCTGTTTCATGAAGAAATACAAATCAATAAGCAAACAAATTATAATAACCCTGCATGGAAAGTTGTGTGCATGTTTATAATATATTATTATTATACAAGATTTTCAGTGGAACCACCGAGATATGAATCCTAAATTAGAATTCAGTCCTAACTGCCAATGTTGGCTAATGATCGGATGAAACCATACTAGACCTGCTGAAGGTGAAGCCAAACCCCTTCCAACCTATACATTTTCTCTTTTCAAACTGTACATCTTAGAAATCAGATGGCAGAAGAGGGATTCCTGTTGGTGTAAAATAAGAATTAAAGATTCAGATATATGCTGGTCTGTTTTAGTGAGCCCGATGGACTCCATTTTATAATAGCTGATGCTTCTCCATGACCTGTATTGTTTGCTAAGCTGCCATTTGTGCTGTGCTAGAAATGCTGTACTTTTAATATCAACATTTGATATGGCTGTGTGTTCCTGCATGGAAGGGGAGCTGGACTGAATGGCCCTTGTGGTCTCTTTCAGTTCTATGATTCTGTGTGCTCAGGATCAACAGAGTTATGGCTGCATACAGTGCCAGACTCTAAGAGCATCTTGTTAAACAACAAACAAACTCTGGGTCATTCTGTGCTGGTCACATAGGCCACTGCTTTTTAAATTGTAGTTTCCCGGTTCCAAATGGGGTGCCCTAACTTCAATGTTGGTGTCCTGAAAAAATTGGCAACAGTAAAAAAAAAAAAAAACCTCCTAAAAGTCTACTAGTGCCTGTTTTAGACATTTGCATGAATCTGTTGTGCAGTGTTTACAGCAGATGTTGTAGAAGATGCTTCAGCTATATTTCATGTAAAGGAAAATCATTCTTTTCCTTTTCTGCTATATTTCATAAACTCACAATCATTCTGTTTAGGAAGCCTTGTAAATGCTGATTTGTTTAGTAAATGTTTGATTTTTATACCTATTTTATATACCTACATGCCAGACGTCATGGAACATTTCTCGGACCAAAAATGGTCCTGAAACAATTAAGAAGCCCTGACATAGACCACAGATAAGGATTATCATGTATGCGTTAGATATTGCTCATGTGCACTATGTTGTGGTCTGCATAAGTCTGATCAGACTCAATGCAGTGATGGACACTTGGGCCAAAGTTATTGTTCGTTGCTTTGTTGCTCAGTTTCAGGGCTTATTCCAACTCTGTGTCTCACTTTGGAGATATAGTATGGCTGATAGTTCAGGCCTACCTAACATTAGCAGCAGAATAGGTTTTGCATAATTCTAAACTCCTACAACTAAGACAATGTTGAGTTGAGCTGCCAATCTGTATCTACACATGCTGTGTTAAAAGCAAAGGTATGCACACCAAGTGGTTAGGTGCATGCAATAGATAAGATGCAAAAAGAATTGAGAAAATCAATATTGAATTACACACATTTGTTCCAGTTTCTATTGCCTTTCTCATATCCTGATTATGTATATTGAACCATATCACCGTTCTATTCCCCCCAAATTATAATTAGAATCATCAGTTGTAGTCTACATTCTACAATTTATGTCCTTTCATCATGCAAGCACTTTCTTCTCCCTTGTCTGAACATAATGCTAGCAGACATTTCGAGAAAGGGGAGGGGAAGGAAATTGTTAGAGTTGATTAATGTTAGCACATGGCTACACTGATGACATGTGTTAATGGTGCAGTTATCACAAGTTAATGTTAAACCCTATTTCCCCAGTCTATTGTCACACCCTGCTCTACAGTAGCAAAATAACACCAAAGGGAAGAATCTGTACTAAAGCTGTCAGGAAGTTCTACAACGCTTTGTTTTGTGAAAGAGCTGAAGAGGCAAAACAACATGACAGAGACTGAAAGAGATTTTCTGAAGTCAGGGGGAAAAATTGGCAGAAGAGGTTCAGGTAGCTGCACTGAAAGAAATGATGCTTCACTGCAGGGTTCCAATGCTTATTTTCCACATTTGAGGAATAAAATAGATCCTGTTTCGGGAGACATAATACCTCCATTTCTCAATGCTACTCTGCCCAAGTGCACCAAGTAAACAATGTACCCTCCCAAATTATGGCCATTTCTGTGCTGTTAGAAAGAGGGGGGAATAAGTTGGAACATATCTAGGTATTTATCTGTAGATGGACATCCCACAGTTCTGGGGGGAAGGAGGGGGTGCATTGCAGGAAAATATCTGTTTTGTGTCTCTTCTGATCTCTCTGCTTTACAACAACACAGAAATGCCATGTTTGGGGGTGCACTGTTTATGAGATGGCTTTTTTGTGGGTGGGATTTTGGTCATTGTATGGCTGTAACAGAATTCCAGTCTCCACAATGACCATGAAAGTGAGTTGTGATGGTATATCTAACTTCTTATCGTTATTTTTGTGTGTTTCAAAGTCTTTCCCAACTTATGGCAACCCTAAGGTGAACCAATAATGATTTTTATCTGGAGCCAGAGTGTGTGACTTGCCCATGGTCACCCAGTGGAAAGGTTAGGTCAGACACCATCATGACTGGGAGGTCAGTGGCAATAAAGGCAACACATGAAATGCAATTAAATGTCCTTCTGCATTGGCAGCAACAAAGTATCCTCTTTTGGGATTGTCTTTGCCCTGTACAAGACCTTAGGTTGCTTTGTAGTATATCCTCCAACTGTCTGATTTGGCAGGGACGGTCCCAACTTATCCTCTGTTGTCTTATTTTTTTTAGTTGCTTTTAAAACATCCCCCTTTTTTCTTTCCTCTTACTTTCTTCATTTATCCTTACTTCCATTGCTGCAAATATCAAAGTGCACTCAGTTAACTCAGGAGGAAGAATAGGAAAGGAGGTGGCGAAATATTGCTCTTCCCAGTAAACACAGGCAAATACAAGCTGCTGCAGCTTCTCCTAGCTTGTATATTCCCCCTGAATAAAAACATGTATTATCTTGATCATATTCTGATGCTGCTCAGCCACATCTCTCATGATTTCTGTCAGTGCAATGTTGGAGGGTATAGAATTTAAAGCCATAGATTCATAGAGTTGGAAGACTCTTCATGGACCATTGAGTCCAACCTCCTGCTCAATGCAGGATCTCCAAATAAAACCTAACCAGCAGGTAGCTGTCCAACCTCTTTTTGAATATGTCAAGAGGAGACCCATCACCTCTCTCAGCAACTGGTTCCTTTGTTGAACTGCTCTTGCTCTCTGGATGTTCCTTCTAATGTTCAAAGTCTGTCCCCTTTTCTCTGTGACAATCCTAGAGTACAATGATGTCCCTCTAGTATTCTCCACCAAACTGAGCATTCCCATCTTCTTAGTCTTTCCTCATATTTTGTTTTGTTCTCCATACTCCTTACCATCCTTGAAAACCTTCTCTGATATTCTAAGCAGATTGCCATGGAGGTTATATCTTCTTGCATTTTTTGGGGGGAGGTAGTGGTTTGAAAAAAAAAAGTTAGCACATTTATATTTTATGATTCCCAAGAAAAGGGCAAGTAGGAATGATGAAGGCAGCCTATACTACAGCAATGTGAATATGATCTTAAAAGACTTTGTCACGTAGAGTCGCAATTCTTGATATCTGTAAAATTGCAACAACAGATGTTCTTCTAATATGCTGTTCATCTTTCTCATGTACGAAAACTATTTTGCAGGCTAAGGTGAGATGAAAGGGAATGGAGCGGAATGAACATTCTGAAAGGCAGTCTCGGATTGCATGTGGATTGTTATGCACAACTATATCTGGACTATATCCAGACTGGCAGAGCTTTGGAGACATCATAAACATGGAGCTTTCTCTAAGGATTTTAGTATTGTGCTATTATTTTTCTTGAGTTCAGCCCTCTCTTTCTATGTTTGCGTCAATTACCTATTAGCAACATAGCAATAAACTATTCAATATCCCTTAAGACTGTTTTTGCTTTACTGAAAAACCCCCACAAAGAAATCTAAAATGTGTACAAAACACCTTTGATAATTAGGATTGCTTTCTGACCTTCTTGATAGTTATTACTTAGGAGTCACTGAGGTATTTAGTGTCCCTGTTGGCATAAAAGATTATTTATAAATGATATTTTTGCCACCACAGGCAATATATGATTTCATGTATTTCACTTGTCAAATAATCTGAGTTTTTTTCCAAAAAATAATAGTCTTTTGTAATTTAACAAAACTTTTCTCTCTGCAATGGCCCAAACATAATAATTACTGTTTTCTATTCAGTGTCGATTTGCCCTCCTGAGCCTTGTAAAAATCCTCTTTCTTCTAATCCAAACCCATTGAGATATCTTGGCAGCGGATGTGAACAACTGTGAGCAGTCTTGCTGTAATTGATACAATTATGGCAAATTTCAGTTTCCTGAGGTGTGGGCTTTAGCCGGGGCATCCAGACAAAATCTGTGTTAAAAACCCACCATTTTAATGACCACAGAATCCCAGCTCATGCTGTCTGAATAAAACAGGCAAACCGTGTACATCTCATTTTCAAATGCATTTTGTTTTCACTCTGCCTTGTGTGTAGTAGATTCATTTACTGAGCCATTTGGTGAGTGTTGTTAGGGAACCATGAGCCAATATATATCATGGGGGAAGCTCATGAAAATGAAGGATTGGGCACAGGGGTTGGTCTGATCTGGAACAGAATAACCTGGAGATGGAAAAATGTGACCATGAAGCTGCTCAGTAGCCCTTGGGGTTGTTTCTGAGGTCCTTTGGAAAGCTTTAATACTTCTTTCAATTGCCCTTTCTCTACCCTCTCATACAATAAGTGGATTTCCTTTCCTACACAGCTATAGGTCTACAACTCTGCTAAAGCTGCCTTAGCGTTAATCCTATGGAATCATCCTAGGGAAAAACTACACAGAGGGTACATCTACACTGTGGAATTAATTCAGTTTTGTGCCACTTTGACTGCCATGGCTCATTGCAATGGAATTTTGGGATTTGTAGTTTGGAGACGCACCAGCTCTCTTCAGCAGAAAAGGCTAAAGAGCTCATAAAAGTACAATTCCCATTGTGGTGATGCCTTATCACATTAGCATTTTAAAGCAGGTGCTGCCACTTTCCTATTGTGTGGCTGGCTGTCTTCTGCCGAATTCTGGAAAATGTAGTTTAGGGAAGCCAAGGACCTTTCTGGCTGAGAGTTCCAAAGGGCCCACCTTAAACTACATTTCCCAGAATTCCATAGGAGGCAGCCACATAATAGAAAAGCAGGAATGCCTACTTTAAAATACTATTGTGATAACGTCCACTTCTGGATGTGGTATTTATTTATTTACCTTATTTATATGCTGCCTTTCTCTACCCCAAAGGGGACTCAAAGTGGTTTACAAATAGCAATGAATTCAATGCCTTAACATACAAAATAAGCTTAAAATAAATTAATTAAAATTAATACATATTAACATTTAAAATCATTACATTCAGCATTATATTGTGTTGCTCAGATGACAAACTGTTCCTGGAATGTTATGAAGGTTTCCGGTTCGAATCCAACCTGGGGAGAGTATGGATGAGCCCCCTCTATCAGCTCCAGCTCCATGTGGGGACATGAGAGAAGGCTCTTAAAAGTATGGTAAAAATATCAAAACATTTGGGCATCCCCTGGTCAATGTCCATACAGATAGCCAATTCTCTCTCACCAGTTTTTCAAGTTACTATTGACATGAAAAAAAATATATTCATTAAGAATATTTGTTGTTCAAATGAGGATATCTCCTTCACTTGATCCCCCCCCCCCAAAAAAAAAGAAAAGAAAAAGAAAAAAAGAAAAGAAAGACAGAGGAGGGAATAAGCTCTTAGGCCCCTTCCACACTGCTGAATAAAATCCCAGATTATCTGCTTTGAACTGGAATATATTGCAATGTGGACTCAAATATCCTAGTTCAAAGCAGATATTGTGGGATTTTCTGCCTTGATATTTTGGGTTAAATAGCTGTGTGGAAAAGCCCTTACAATAAAGAATCTAAAGGATGAATTCAGGCTGTAAAAATCTTGCTAACAGAAAGCTTAGCTTGGCTTCCTCTTTGTTCTTTTCTTATCAGCAGACAAAGGGCTTTTCATTTAAGCAGGGTTTGGGCATAAACTGGTTGTGCCGAAGGGTCTTTTAGTAGAGTTTGTACACTGCACTTTGGGTTCAATTCATATGTTTTGAAATGCTTATGTAGTGTTTTAAATTAGGGTTGGTAGAATCAAATAATTTATTTCATTGTTTTAAAACATTTTAATTTTAATAATCACTTTTCACCTGTACTTCTCTTTGATCTATACTGCAAACTGCCTTAAGTCTTATGTTGGGAGAAAGAGATGATAGAACCTAAATAAATAAGTAAATACATTATTGGCATGGAGAGGGTTCTTAGAGAAAAAACTAAAATTTTCTTAAGGAGTCTCAAAAGATGAAGCTTGCCAGTCTTCTAGGGAGAAACCACTTACTGAAAAGACTGTGATAGTATAACTGACTAAATAACATTGACAGGAGGGGTGCGCTACTATAGAATTAATGTAGTTGACACAACTTTAATTTTCTTGTCTCAATGCTATGGAATCCTGGGATTTGTAGTTTGGTAAGGCACCAGTACTATTTGGCAAAGAAGACTAAAGACCTTGTAAAACTATACCTCCCATGACTCTATAGCATGGAGCCATGGCAATTAAAGTGGCGTTTGAAGTGTATTCATTCTACAGTATAGCTGCATCCTAGGACTTTTCAGAATAGGGTTAAAATAAAAAGTTGAGGAGGAAGAGAGCAGTAGTTTACTTTACTCATTCTGTGTAGAGAGCGACAATCTGAAACAAGAGTCTCTGCTATGTGTGGACTCTTCACAGAACTGGAAACTCTGATTTTGTCCTGGTTCCAGATAAGATTCACAGCTTCCAGCATAACAAATATGCGCCTCTTCAGACGTCAGCTACCCATGTGAGGAAAGAGACAGGGGCAAAAAAAAGAGGTAAGAGTGTAGTTCTCTACTTCACACATTTATTTTAAAACTCTTTCAATACCTGAATAGGGCTTCTATTAGTTGATATGAACTCCTGTCACCCATCTAACATAGGATCTTTTTCATGAAAATATCTTTTCTGATATAAAACAATAATTTGGAAGTAGGTACAAAGAGCTCACAGTTCGATCTGCTTCATGAAACAACTGCCTGCATGGTTTTCCTTAGCTATTGCCTACCAAAACCCCAAGCTTGCCAATTTATTTGGAACATCTGGCTTCTATTATAAAGTGATCGTCCATCAAACGGTGCCCCCATTCACAGACGTTTCTGTCTCTAATCAGTTTGTGTGTGCCTTGTGGCCACGGGATATTTTACAGACATTAGTTCCTAATTGTCCAGGGTGTTTGTCTACAAATTGGCATGTCTTTCTGGAATGCTATTTCGTTTATATACGGTTTGATTTCTATTTACAGGATTCTTTTGGCTGACAATGTCACTACAAACAGCCATTAGAGATGCTGGGTAGACACAAACATCTTTTTGTTAATTGGAATAACAAAAACGGAAGACCAGAAATACCTTAGAATGTCACAAGTTGATTTATTTTTGTATAGATATTTATTGAATTATTATCTTTACATTTGAAAATGATTGAAAAAATTGACAAGAGATATAAGGTGACTAGAGGCTTTTTGCTATGTGCAGTAGGGAAAGGGAACACACACACACACACACACACACACACACACACACAACACACTGGTTGTTTTCATGAACCTGATAGTTCTATGGAAGGTATTCTAGGATTTATAGAACATAGAAGATAGAAAGATATATCTCCAGGAAGCATGGAAAGAACATTCATAAACGTTTACAATGTAGAAAACATGTTTTTCGAGTCCAGGTAAACCATGATGGAAAAAAATCTTTGACTAATGAGAATTTTCACAGTTCAGGACTTATTATACACAAAATTCACACTTGTTTGTTTTGTGCAGAAAAAAAAACATTTTTGTGCCGAAAATAACATTTGAGGCCCTGAAAAGACTCGGAAAAGAGTGTTTTAAGCGCATGATAATTACATACAATTTTTTTACAGAATAAGTTCTCATTTGCAAATAAGTGCATTCTTAAAAGATTTTCTCACAGCAGAAACAAAACTGTTATACTTCCATAGCATCTACACATCCAAACAATACAATGTAGAGTTGCATTAGCCTGCATGCATCAATATAACACACACACACCGGGGTAATGCGATTTAACGCGGGTTAGCAACTTAATGTGGCTGCACCTAAGATTTTTTAAAAACCACCAGGAAAGGGTTTTTAAAAAATGGCTCCAGGATTTGGATCTTCCCCTGTGTAGGGCAGTCAGGACAGCATAATGTATTCTTACATGGAATTCAGGATTGCCGTCTCCCTAGCCATCCCATGCTTCCTGGGCTCAGGCACCTTCTTGCCCCTATATTCAAGAACTTGTGTTGACTAACCTAAAAACAAGGGTATAGTCGCTAGCATTCTCTCCACATAAAAGGAACTGGTCTGTTAACACTTGCTCTGAACTGGCCACTGCCACAGAAGAAGAAACATGAAATAGCACATATCACTATTGATATAACGGGTTACTCTCTCGATATCCTCCAAGTATTTATTTCCCTCAGATTTTTCCTTTCAGAAATATCAAAGTGTATTTTTGGTCTGATATTTTTTTTGTATATAAAAATCACTTCAAAAATAATCCCCAACCTTTTAACACTGAAATGCAATTTTATGGTGTACCGTTCTTTGTCTTTCTCTTGTGCACCAAGTAACACATGGCGCATATAAAGCATTTAGCTTCCTCACCAGAGGAGCTTTCAGTACTTAGGATACTTAACTGCTGGTAAAATCCACCTTGGAATATCTCCAGAAGGAATTAGTGTTCTGCAAGTGGATGTTTAGACTTCTGCTACTAGTTCTCTGTCACCTGTCTTTTTGGTCCCATAAGCAACAAGTATAAGGAAGATAAATGGAGAGAAGATATTTCTTTGTTTCCTTTCCAGGTGCATAACAGCTGGTGAAGGCCAAGGGATGCTGAAGCTGTGAGCTATAAATTCTACTAGTAAGAACTTTGGACACTTCTTCACATTCTGGCTCTTTCACATTAATAATCACCACGCTGCGGGCAATGGAAGCTCAGTTGTGTTCTGACATTTTGCATTCTGTCACCTCCCATTTTCAACCAGTTTGGCTTCATTATGGTACCTTGAAAAATGACAGGTGGGAAGCATGTAAAACACTGAAGTAAACAGAGCATAACGTGGAAGTGCTGACACAGTTGTGATAATTTTATTGTGCTTTTTCTCCAATATCTTTGCAGTCATGAGTGCATGGTATATACATTGCATTATTTACAACTTTGCTTGAAAAAGCACACACTTAGTGCAGTTTCTCTCACTTTGAATTAGGGCTGGACCAGGACATTTTGCTGCTTTCTTTCTATATTGTGAATAAACTCTAAGCATGGAATGTACTGTGTGAAGCAATTGCAATGATGTTTTCCATGTGTCCTAAACTTGTAGGCAGAAATTGCTAGAAGGGGCAGGTTACAGTAGGGAGAAGCTGTACAGGTCAGTCAAACCACCCTGGGCCATGCACAGGTTGTTAACAGTTGTCAGTGTTGTCCAGTAGCCAAAATAATGGATGCACAAGAGAAAGACAAAGAGCTGTACACGATAACCCAGCCCAAGGATTAATACATCAAATATTAGGAAGTCCATAAAATCCAGAAGAGCAAATCACAGCAATCACCACAAACTCCCAGTAGTTGCTGCAGGATTCATAGCCACCTGACTTTGAGATGCCAATGGTTTGACTGCTTGGCATGTCTTATTTAAAAGTCATTAGCTTCTATGCTGCTGGGGCTTTTGTTTTGTCCTGGTGACATTTTACAAATGATTAGAGTTTCTCCTCATTGTTCCTCAATTTCATTTGAGGTGGGGGTCACTTTGCTTCATTTTTTTTCTCAGCTGGACCAGGAGAGGGGAACCATCATTTGACTCGTCTGCATCAGATTTCATATAGGAAATTATGACAACATGGAATGATGAATCCTTTATGGATTTCAACCTGAATTGATCTACCCAACAATCTGAACCTACTGGAGATGATCCTGAAAAAATACCCACATTTTGAATGCTTCAGAACAATATCAAAATCTATATATTCAGCGAAATGTTTGTTTTTATAAAGTTCTTGACATTGTGAAAAATAGATCCAGTCGTAGTATGATCATGATAATAAAAATTTATCAGAAAAACCAACTTTTTTCCTTTGTTCCTTCCCCTAAATATTATTCTTGAACAGAGGAGAAAGCTCTTCGTACAGATGAAGGAGAAGGTGCTCAGAGAATAAGGACAGGAAGGGAAAGTGGAATGTGAGTTGAGAAATACTTTTCTCAATCACATAGTCACTGTGTGCATTCCTATTTATTGCATGTTATAAAATATTTATTGCTCGTTTTACAACTCTAGCTGCCCACTGTTTAACCAGAAAACATGCCAGTAATTTGCTCCAGTTTCTAGACAGACATATTCCCTCCACCCTTCAAGAAAGCTGTGAATGTTAAGACAGGCATTGGTTTTCTTCAGCATGAAGATTCTTGTTACTCACAGCAACACTTCATTCTTTCAAGCAGAATGTCTGTCATAGAAAGTCTCAAGTTGCACTCATATGCCCTTAGATTAGAACTTTTAACGTGAAACTTACTTCCAGGTAATTGGACATAAAAATAGGAGTGCTGAAAATGGTTTCCAAGGCTACATCTAAATTGATTTTATAAGAAAAATCTTGGAAGTCCTGGGTATTGTGTTAAATGTGTTAGCATTTTTAAATTTTATTTTAGAGATCCACATAATATTTAATTTATCCCAAAGCATTTTCTGGAGGCTCCTGGCATTGCCAGGAACATCTCATTGTTGCTCCCCATGGCAGTTTTGATTGATGCAAATGTATTTGTATTTGCTTTAAGTATTTCAACATTTTCCAAACTAGGTAAGATGGCTTCATCCAGTAAACCCTTCAAGAAATCCCTGAACATTAAGACAGTTCAGACCTTTGAATTGCCATGCCATTGTTTCCAGGTCACTGATTCATCAGAGGGGAAGAGAAATGTTAGCACTAAAAATAAATAAATATTTTAAATGTAATATTGATAAACTATCAACCATCTCCGTTGACAGTAGGTTGAATAACGGTTTCCTGGTATGCTACACATCATATAACAACAATTAACACCTCAACCTCTTTGAGACTCCCTATTGTAGCTTATTGCAGCCAACATCATACTACATTCCAGTGGCTCCTTCCACCATTGATATGATTATCTACTCACCTTAGCTTCAGACAACATCCTTCTTATTGGCTTTGTTAAAAGTGAATTAGCCACCTCTCCACCACACCCAGAGGTTTTGCATTTCTAGGGCTATTTATGCAAACAGTCCATGTATCTAAGGAAGTAAACTTATGACTTTATCACATCCCAATCCATCCCCCCCCCCCCCCCAATTTTCTTATTATCTTTGTGCACTAGCAAAACAAAGTCCCATGGAGGCTATCCCATGACACAGAGCCATGGCTGTGCATGGAAATCCATCTTACCAGCATGTGAACACAGTCAGAATACTTGATTTTCAGGAGTTGGGTGTTCCCCGAGTATTGATTGAAGAGAGAGATGGGAAGTGGAGGAAAGATCGAAGAAGATGAGGAAAACGTTGTGAGATGGCTAGTCATCCCTGAAGACGGACCTTGCCAGGGTAGGTAGGGTCCCTACTCTTAAGGACACTTGCCCCCACTTTCCCCTGCTTCTCCCCCCTTTCCTCCTGGGATAAAGTCCAAAGTCTATGAAAGCTTAAACTACCCATTTGTTTCTTTCAGTCTCCAACTTGCTACAAGGTCCCTTTATATACTGATATTCCAGACAGATTGGGGCTTCCTTCTTTTAGATTCTCTTTATCCCATGTCAAGGATGAGACTCATGCAGTCTGTAGGCCATATATGATCCCAATGCCATTTTGTGGCATCAGGACCTCTGAGGTATCTATGACACCTTGGAGGTGTCATAGATACCTCAGACATCCACCCCATGTTTCCCCTCCACAATTAGAATTACTGCCCTGGGAAGCCTCTAGGATCAATGATTCTCCTCTAGAGCAGACCAGAAGGACTGTTTTGGGGACCTTGTAAACCTGAAGAATCTTATAAATCAAAATAAAACTATATATAAGTGGAAGGACATTCCAGAAATGCATGGCATTTTCTAGATTCTGGACATTAAGAACCAATGTATGCAAAAATTTCTATAGCTACAAAGTACTTATAAACTGATTAGAGGCAGAAGCATTGAATCTAAGTTTTAACTTTGAATTTTGATCATTTTCTATTTTGATAGAATAGGGAAAGAATTTACTTCTCTCTCTCTCCCTCCTCTCAAACTGTCACTAATAACTTTCATATACAAGTAACTCCTAAGTTCATCTTAATGCTATGAGAGGCCTTGGTAATTTAAAAACTCAACAAATAAACAAGCAAACAAATATGAGCTTTACAGATTTTGTTTGTATTTCATTATAGCTACGAAAGCCCACTAGTAACTTTTCCAAGCTCTGTCTAGGACACATGCTACATGCAAACATATATGAGTAACTCTTATTAGTCAGCCTACTGGAGATAGTGTTGAATCAACATATATTTCTAAAATGCTTTTAAATATTCACTGAAGTGTGAGGACAAAAAAAATAAAAATGTAAGACTAAAACATGATGAAGTTTTTTCTCCTCTTTCAGAAGTATCTGAAACAAAGAGCGGTGAAAATAATGCAGTTCATCTTCAAAATGTCTGGTTAGGACATAAACCTGTCTGAAAGGTGAGTATTCCACTAGTCAGAAAATCTTTTGAGTACAAGGAAGAAAATGATGGGAAACTATAAATAGGAGTGTAAATCATTCATGGGTACGGTCCTTGGCTCAAGCATCATGGGCTTGGGAAAAGATTAACCAAACAATATTTCTTTCCCAGGCTTCTTGGGACATGAGAAAGCATCTGGTTTTGATCAAGAGAGTGACTATCCGAAGGGGAGTGATTGGAATAGTTTTAGTATCTAATCCAGGGTAGGTATTTGAAAGAGAAATTTCCTTTCAGTTTCTCACTACTTTCCAGCTGGAAGAAGTGAGACTGATGGTAAAATTTCCTGGTTTTGTAGGTAAAATTTCAGCTTTACTTATTGGCAGTTTATAGAAGGGGCATGAAAATACTTCTGGTATACAGTATAGCTTCTTACTGTAACTTGTCTAATAATATTTCCAGGAATTATGACCAATATAAAAAAGATCAACTGTAAAGTGAAATGCATATAAATGGCAACACCCTCGTTATATGTTTGGATGTGTTCTCTGCTGATGCAGCCCTCCTGCCACTTACACATATCATAATATGAGAAACAAGCAAAACAAAACAAAAAGCCGCATTCACAACAGGAGAACAAAGGGCACCATCTTGAATTAGTAAATTCAGAAAAGAGAAAAATGCAATTCATGTAAATACAATACAACAAAATTGATACATTGTTTCCCATTAACTTGTATAATTTGGAATAAAAATTATTAACTAAAGCTTAGAAAAGTTACCATTTGTGGTACATTATACTCCCCAGCTATAGGGAGACCTGGAACTTGTAGTACACAAAGAAAATTTGAGAAGTATTTTCTCAACTTATTTGAATTTAAACTAGTGCAAGGCGCAACCCTTCCACATGAGGCTTGAATATTTGTAGTAATGGAAGTGGGATCTACGTTTTCTCATCAATATTATTTTAATATTTTAAATAGCTCCAGATCACTATCAAAAATATAATACAGAAGTGAACTATTAAAATACACACACACCTCAAAGCATTTTTTTGCCATTGAAACAATCAGTGTTTCTGTCACGTTGGTCAGACATTACATTTCCCTTTCAAAAAATCTGGATTTTTTTTTAGAGGTATGAAGATTTGAAGACTTTTGCTGTTTTTGCTGTGTGTCTTTAAGTAATTTCCAACTTGTGGCAACACTTAAGGTGAAGCTATCATCTCATTTTCTAGTATGTCATTTATCCAAGGTCACCCAGTGTGTTTTCATGGCTGAGCAAGGAATCAAACCCTGGCCTTCAGAGTAATAGTCCAACTCTGAAACCACTATACCATGCTGGCTCTGTACTCACAATATATTTTTAACATATCAACTTATAAGACAAGTGGAACAGATAAGGAAACAGCTAACAGCTTGCTGCATATTTATTGACTGACTTGTACATGTGGCAAGTGCTCTCCTGATAGCCTGTGTTAAATCTATTCAATCATCACTTAAATACATCCGACTGTATATACACTTTAACTTTTCATTAGCATTCATTAGCAATTAATCAGCACAGCAATAGTCTTTAGAAAGTTTAACAATCCATAAGGTACATTTACATCAAAGATGAGCAAGTGAGAATTTGCTTTACTTAAAAAAAACTCCACCAGCAGCCTATTCATTCACCGAATAAGTGCTGAAGAGATAACAGTTCTCATTATTTGGTTTTGAATCCGCTGTTATTTTTTCTAGGCAAAAATAGGCATATAAAGATCTTGCGGGAAAGCAACAGAAAAGGTAAATCCTTGATTTAGTTCAGCTGCCCTTGCTTTCTTTTTGATGACATCAGCTCATAGGATATGGCTGAAAAGACCTTTTTTCATTTCCACCATGTAGTCAATGATTTGGGCAAAATTGCTAGGAAAGGACAAGGTGCATTGTTTGAATTGATGGCGGATCTTGTTTGGCCAGCAGTATGGTGTCTGGGAAGCTTTTGGCAAAAACCTTGCTTGAGACCAATATTGGCATTGTAGCAAAAGCTCACTTTATGCCATAACAATTGTATATGGTATCCAGTACCATCTTGTGGCAACTACTCCCCATGGACAATCTGTGGTACAGGAATAACATGGACTGGCTGCAGTTTTTCTACTGGGAAAAAAAAGACATTACTTTTCCAGACTTTCAGTGAGCACATTGGAAATCCAAGAGGACAATTTTGCCTGGCTACAGCTGAATGGTGCCAAGAAGCCTGCTAGATGCCAACCCAGCCACTGATTAGCTGAAGGGGGAAGTGCTCTAGTGACACAAGCAGAGTTTATACTGGCTGGAAGTGGCAAAGGAATGCTGAAAGTTGTGTCCTGAAAGACGTTTTGTGCTTCCCCAGCACTGAACAAAATCTCAGGCTGGATCTACACTGCCATATAGTCCAGTTTCTGAATCCTGATTATCTGCTTTGAACTGGATTATATGAATCTACACTACCATATTATCCAGTTCACAGCAGATAATCTGAATTCAGAAACTGGGTTATATGGTAGTGTAGATAATGCCCCTCAATAAGTTTGATCACTTGCTGGTGTACTATTATTTGCATTTTGAGACTGTTCCACCTTCTCCTTTCCTATCCAACCATCAGTTAGGATATTCATTCTTTATTGACAGTGGAGGTGAATGGGCTCCTGAAACATTCCTGAGAGTTTCCTTTTAACATGATCAGTATTTGCTGGTGATATATACCCTCTTCTGAACAGGCTTGTACATCACATAGAAAACACTCTGCTTTCTCATCTTTAGAACTCCAAAAAGCTTCTGTATTGTGAAGCACTTTTCACCAACAATGATTGATATGATAGGCACAACACCCCCCCCCCCCCCCCCACACACACACACACTCCAGAGAGAGAGGTAGACTGGTGAGACTTGTCTATGTTCTGCTAAACATCTTAAAACTAGTTACTAATTTGAACTGATGTAGACTCATAAAATCAACTGCCAAACTGTAAGTAAATCATTACATATATTTCATTTATTCAATGGGTGTACTCCAGTTGGAGCTAACAATTGAATGTGTGCTCTTGTCTAGACTATACACTAGGGGTGGGAATAATGCATTTTTCCAGAAATTGTTGGGCTGCAAATCCAAGAAGCTGTTTGATCCAGGATTTTATGCTGGATAAACTAACACTGTGTATTTATGTGTGACCAAAACCTGTTTAAGTGAAGTCTGTGACCTTGAGTCAGGTGTCTCACAGGACAGCAACAGCAGACAAGTTCCAATGCATACAGAGGTGGAACAGTAGTACAGTAGAGTCTCACTTATCCAACATAAATGGGCCAGCAGAATGTTGGATAAGCAAATATGTTGGATAATGAGGAGGCATTAAGGAAAAGCCTATTAAACATCAAATTAGGTTATGATTTTACAAATGAAGCACCAAAACATCAGTTAGACAACAAATTTGGCAGAAAAAGTAGTTCAATATGCAGTAATGCTATGTAGTAATTACTGTATTTATGAATTTAGCACCAAAATATCACGATATATTGAAAACATTGACTACAAAAATGCATTGGATAATCCAGAACGTTGGATAAGCGAGTGTTGGATAAGTGAGACTCTACTGTACTTTGACATTAGTTGATAATGGGGCAGTAACCACAGCCAGCAAGACACAGTAACATAGTGACTTATGTAATATTTAAGTAATAAGTCTTTATCTTATGTACACTGTAAGCCTGAGGGCAAAATAACATTTTGTAAGCCTCTCTGAGTGCCTTTGTGGCTGAGGAGCAGGTTCAAATTCTCTAAATAAATAAATAAATAAAATGGCTGTGGTGCAAGGAATGCCTTTGGCAAGCTTTGGCTAAGGCTCTGGCTCTGTCCCTAAGGAAGGCTGATTTGACATATGATTCATGTTAATTATTTTCGGATAGAGAAAGAAGTTGAAAATATATGCTTTCATAGGTTAGAGTTTACTACTTCGGGTGCATTATCTTTGTTAGTCTCTAAAGTGCTACAAGATCCCTTTGCAGTCTATGACTTTGAATTCCAGATTAGAATAAAACAATGACTCTTACAGCTAGCAAATACAGCAACCAGATTGTCATCTGGTGTGTATTTTAGAGACAGACCACATATCACCAAGCTTGTGGTGACTTCCTTCCAGTTTGTTTTGGAGCTCATTACAAGGTGCTAGTTGCGACCTACAAGCTTTGAATGTGTTGTCGAAGGCTTTCATGGCCGGGATCACAGGGTTGTTGTATGTCTTTCGGGCTGTGTGGCCATGTTCCAGAAGTATTCTCTCCTGACGTTTCGCCCACATCTATGGCAGGCATCCTCAGAGGTTGTGAGGTAAATGGTTTGTAGCCAGAATAACTGAAAGGTGAGTACTTTTCATATGAACCTACATAGGATTGGAGTTCTCCAACATAGGCCTTGCTTTTTGCGAAACTACCTCAGGATGCTAGATTGGTGAGTACAGGTCTGTCTCTTCAGCAACAAAATGATCCATGCAGCTTTCTTGAAAAAGAAGTCAGTCTGGCTGCATTCTTACTAAGTTTCAGGGGAAAAGCCAAGATACATTGTTCCATATGTGTTTTGTTCCTTTAAACTGGGTTTGACTTCTGGGACTATTTGAACGGTGTGTTTTTGTATGTGTTTGTAAAGATGCAAATGAATGGAAGAGAAAGAAAGCTGCAGTATGTACAAAATGCTTTGGCAACACAACAAAGATAATTTGGAGTTCCAAAATCAGTGAAAAGGCTCAGACAGAGGGGATTTTGGTACAATATAAGCCCTGTATCCATGGGGGATATGTTTCTAGACCATGCGGATGTGAAAAACTGTGAAATGAAGGACTTCTGGTCCAAGAATATAATATTGTTTTGCTAGAGGACCTTGAAACTCACTATAAAGGATATATTTTGTCAGATATGGATAAATAAAACTGCAGATACCAGTCCTGCAGATACAGAGGTCACAGAACTGTATTTGCCTTACATAAGCAAACCTTGCTGCATAGGAAAGATCCTCAGTCTAGCATCTCAAGGTTACAATAATTGTTATCTAAGCCCATAGCAATTCTTAAATTCTGATCAAAATTCCAGGGGATATAATTGCCTCAGGATTTTCATTCTCCTACATTAGAAAATAAACAAACACACCTTCAAGTTCTTTCCACAAAACCATGCAGGACTTTGCAAATTAAATTCTCTCTTCCCTAAACCACCCCACCAAAAAAGATAAGAAATACTTAAACACACAGAAAAAACCTTTTAAAACTCTCACAGCCAATGCAGTCCCATCCTCACCTCCCTAGTAAAATAAGGAAAAAAGGACTGAACAATATTAATGTAAGTAAATTTAATTAAATTGCCAAAAGAAAAGAACTGAGGCAAAAGGCCATCCAAAGCAGCTATGGCATTGAGAGATACAATGAACAAAACTAGCTAGCACAAGATTTCTCTCCCTCAACAACCAGGATGCCATAGGAAAATGTAGGTGCTCGCCCTAATATTTAATAGACCAGCTTGGCTAAAAGACATGTAAGCAGCTTTTTTCTTCTGATTGGCTCAGGGAGCAGGGCTCACAGGGAAACTTGTGCATATGCATACCTACCGCTCCATGTTCCACATGTAGCCAAAAGAAATCAAAATCAGCCATTATCAGCCACTGCATGTTTTGTTGCAGCCAAAAAAATATGTCTGAGCTACCCATTCTGTTTCAGGCAAATTGGTGCCTGAAAATGCCGAATCACCCAGAGCCCATATTGAAAAATTTAATGGTGCACACTTCTAATATTTATGCCATGTAGTTGTTAGATGTAAGAAGCTTCTTATAAAGAAAAAGGGGGAGCATTAATTCAGAAGTTACATCACCAAGTACAGGGGTATTCAAACACAATTTTTAAAAAAGAGTTAATGATTTATTTTTGCTTGATATACACATTTCACATTCTCTTGCATTTCATTAAAATAATTCTCAAGTTGTTTCTATAACATTTACAAAAAAGTGTCCATTTTGGAAAGTTCTTTTTTTAAAAAAAAAATGAACCAAATTGATTTTTACTGATCCCTACCAAACTCCAGTTTTGCTTCTGTATCTCCATGGAAATGAGTATGATAGCCATACTAGGTCTGGACTTGTATCCAGTTTATGGTTTAAAATGAGAATGATTATTTGAAATCTGTTTTGTGTATACAGAAATGGTTTGGTGTAATACATTATTTTTTTAAGAAAATGAATAAGAATAGGATGTAATTGAATGTAGAGCCATAGGAGGTAAAATGAATCTCTAATAATATATTGGAACCACATATTAACAGTGCAATGCTATGTGTGCATAACGTACTCCAAAGTAAATGTGCTAAGAACAAATGAATACAAGTTGGGCAGGGAAACCCTAAAGCAAACCTATCACAGGGTTCACTTGGCAAGATTTAGTCCTCTGAGGCTGCAAGAGCATGACTTGTCCAAGATCATCCAGTGAGTTTTTATGATAAATTGAGGATTCAAACCATGTTCTCCAGAGATATAGTCGAACACTGAAAACTTTACATCACAATGATTCTTACTATATATTACATTACATTTTATTATATTATATTACTTAGACAACTTTTTCAGAAGCATGTGATTCTTTACTAATTTCATTTTTGAAGGAAAAAATAAAAACCTTTAGCAATTTTCTTCCTATTACCAGAAGGTTTTGGAAAACTGTGCACCTTTCACAAACAATTCACAGTAAGTAAGTAAGTAAGTAAAACAAGAGTTCTTTCTCTCAACCTGGACTTTCCACAGATATATCTATGAGTAGTTTTGAACAGACCTCACAGCATTTGAGGATGCCTGCCATAGATGTGGACGAAACATGAGGAGAGAATGATTCTGGAACAATGATTCCGACTATGAAAGCCTTTGACAATGCAAATTCACAGGAAATGACTTATTCTGTGCAAAATTTGCTAGTAGGGATTTTGTTTTGTTTTGTATAGAAATCTGTATTTTCTGTGGAGTAAACACAATTTTATGCACAGATAATGCTGTTTTCTATTTAAAATGTGCTTATTTTATGCAGAAAACATGTACTAAACTGGAATTCCCCTCATCCAGGATATATGACTCTTGAGAAACATCTTTTGCAAACATTTTCTGATATTTTTATTTTTTTATCTCTATTTCTTTATTCTTTTAGGAAAAGGAAAAGAATGCTATTACCAAACTAGAACTAACTCTCCTTTTCCTTTTCTGCTAGTAAAAAAAAGCATTGGGAGTTTTGTTTTTAGAAAATAACAACAACAACAATGCAAGAACCCAAAAGAGTCCAAATCCCTGGAAATATTTACTTCACAATTACAATAAGGGGCTGGAAGAAAGTTTGCTATTGCAATGCCTAGGGCGGAAGCATAAGGAGCGCTTGAATTTCTCAACACTATGGGCTACAGAAATGGCACTGTAGAGTTTGAAGCATCTTAAACATTAGTACATAAAACAATCTGTCAGGAAATCATACTCTTCTGATGTCTGTTTCTGACAATCGTCCTGACATTAGGAAAATGCATAAAAGTGATTTGCAGGAGAGACATCATGTTCAAGTCTTTATACCCAGAGACTGTCAACACTCTACAAACCTGTGACTGTCAAAAGAACAGCATCTGAATCTGAAGTGTTGGTGCTACGGAATGGTCTCTTGTATATCTGCCAAAAGAAATCTGGCCTTTTTTCTGTCTGGCCTACTTCACACTGAGAAGGAATAAAAGAACCAACTGTAGGGTGGAAGAAAGAATGTTCAGAAAAGAAATCCATAATGTTCATAATAGTAAAGATATTGGATTGGAATCACATCTTGTGTGTTTGCTGAATCATCGGTTTACATTGGAGGCTCATATACTTAATATTACTATAGTGGATAAGATGGAGGTAAGCAAACATGCAAATATTTAGACAAAAATGCCTCATCATTCAACCATGTCTCCCACTCTTCTTTTATCAAGCTGGAGCCTAAACGACTTTGTAGCAATGATAGTTAATGGTTTCCACATCCATGGCAACAATTGTTAGAGATAAATAAATTAATAGCACTTAAAATAACAAAGATAGTTGGTATTGTGATTTTGAATTGCAGCTACTTTTTTCCTTAGAGTAAGAAGGGGCAAGGGAGCTAGATCAAGGGTCTTGTTTTTTGATCTCCAGCCCACTCTGGCAGATCACAGTGCACCATATTGCTGAAACTAGAGTGACATAATGTCAATCCTGCTTTCTTTCTTGACTAGTATTGTGTTAATGCTGCAATTTGTGCCACATTTTGACAATTTGGAGGTCAATCCACCCCAAAGATGGGTGAATAGGGAACTTGCAAGTATGTCTTGGGGGCACAAAGGAAAGAAGGGCAAAAGCTTTGGGGCCATATGTGGTCTGCAGACTGCACTTTCCCACTCCTATCCTAGAAGTTCCTCATCTTTAACATGTATATGGCAGGCAGTACAACATAATGCTTTCTATGTTGGTCTTCCTACCAAACTGTGTTACTCTGGGGACTTTTTATTTCTATTAGGTTCCAAAGAATTTCCTAAAATTTGCAAATTTGCATTTTGGAGGTGTAATGAACTTGAGGTATAAAAAGAATAACTGAGAGAGAGAATAAAACTGACAGATGTCCCTATCTCTCCAAACACAATTTTGCTGACTCTCTACAGACACCTTCAAGTCAGTGGCATTGCTTTGAAGAAAGAAATGACATATTTCTTTTCCCACTCCTAACTATTTCATTTTGAGGATAAAATGTACCTTCAAATCAGTAGACACCCATATGGCACCAAAATATGTAAACATTTTCATTGTTGACCTAGACCAGTGCTTGTTTCAGCACATGTACCCAGAAACTTCTCAACTATCTTGATGACGTTTCTGTTATCTGGACATATGGAAAGTAATCAGTTGAGAGGTTTCACCAGAATTTCAACAACTTTTACTCTGTCAGTCTGAAACAGTTAGAAACAATGATCAACTTGGAGTAATCCACACAACGAATTTACTTTTTTGACACCACTGTCAAAAACACCACTGTGAGCCACAGTCTATTGAAAAGTGACAGATTGCTACGTATATCTACATGTCTCTAGTTTCCACCCAAAATACACTACACATATCTATAATTTACAGCCAAACCCTCCAATTGCATCTGCTCAGAACTACAAGAAAATACTCAAATCCCTTATATTTTTATAAGTCATTTATCAGACTACAATATCCATTTATGGAGGTGAAAAAAACAACAAAAACAAAGTTTTATTGGAAAGATGTATTCAGAGGAGGTTTCTGTGACTGTGCAGAAATTCAAACCCTGGTTTCCCAGAGTCTTACCCCAACACTCAAACTATTGCATTACATTTGCTTTCTACATGTTTAAGACAGCAACAAATCCAAATTTGCTACTTTGACATAGTTTGGATCATGAACATGGTTTGCACAGTAGAGGGGACCACTAGCTTGCATATGATGTTGGTACAGTTTAAGCCCAAGTGATAACCAAAAGAACAGGGGTGGGTAGGTTGAGACTGAAGGCATGATGGACTCAGAACAATCCATGCTAATTTTGTCATTGTCAAGTGCTTCCACAGCTAGATTTCCTTTCAGTGAGTTCAGCCTAATGATGTCCTAGTGGGCAGGTAGCTGCAACGCCAAACCTCTTTTAGTAATTATCCCTCTAGCTGACTGTCTCTGTCAGAGGAGAAAGGATGGTGTAAAATGGCGCCTTGGTTACTGTGAGAACAAGGGAGCCTGAGCTGAGACAACCTGGCTGGGGCAATGTAGGATAGCTCACCACAGTGTATGTGAAAGGAATTGATTTGTGGATATATAATAGCCCTCAGAGACCCTGAATACCAGACTGGCACCTTGTAGGTCATGAAATTGATTACATTAAGAAGTGCCCAAATAAATAAAGTAAAGTATAGTGGTTAAAAATCCAATTAGCACAAGAAGCACAAGAAGCCAAATCCTCTGGGTTGGGGAAATAAGTGAGGAGCCTACATCTGATGATTTAGATAGCTTGGAAGGAAATCTTGATAAGTATTAATATGGGAAACTGGATGTGGTGAGAATGTAGACAGTAGTTGACGAGAAAAAGAGAGAGAGGCAAGCAGTCCATTTTTTCAGTGTCTGAAAAAATCTGAAGTAAGCACACTTCTCAAAATCAGAAGCTGTCAGAAATTGGTAGTTGATCTGTTAATTATATACCACACGTAGAGCCGGCCCTAGGTATTTTTCAAGTGTAGGCAAACAGAATTTTGGCGCCCCCCCCCCAAACAATCACTGAAAAATAAAAGCGTTGGATAAGCGAAAATGTTGGATAATAATGAGGGATTAAGGAAAAGTCTATTAAACATCAAATTACATTAAGATTTTACAAATTAAGCACCAAAACATCATGTTTTACAACAAATCAACAGAAAAAGCAGTCTCGACTCTCCCTCCCCGGTATGTTTGGCACTTAATTTGCCTCATTGTTGGACCGGCTCTGACCACAAGGTACAAACTAACATATTTGATTTATTCTTTGGACTTCTTGGAATCCAAGCTTTCTTATTTTATAATGGTAAAGGCATAATGACATTTTGATCCTCTGAAAGTATCATACACCCCATATTTGTTCATAGATTACACAGATGCAGTTTGGATGCAGCTTTATGATGCTCTATTGTGAGCCATTGTTTTCTTCTCTTCCTTTGGTAGATGTCAACATTGTTTCTCTCAACCCAGCCTCTTTGTAATTCTAACTCTTATTTTTCTTGGTTAATCTGAGATCCTGCACACAGTTTCCACTGACCTCTTGTCTAGAAATTATTGAGCTCCTCCTTGTGTCATCTTGAGCTCTTGGCCATGTTTACGTCTCTTGTTGCAAACCTTCTATTCAAAAGGCTCACACAGATGGAAAGCAATGGAGAAAATAATATAGAGCATTTTTTTCTTTCCTAGGTTGTTGTTCTTTTAAAGCTTTCACTTCAAATGTTGAAAGCTTTTTTAAAAGAGTCTGCAGATTCAAATGTTCTCTTATACAAAATCCTGCAAGTTTCTAAACAGACTGACTGAGAATGAGAGCAAGAGAAAGCTCTCAAGTAGCTTGCTGCCTAGAGCTCTGTCAAAACAGCACTTTTAGATAAATATTTTTCAGTGCAGACCTTTCTCTGTGGTTTGTACAACAAAGAAACCCCATCTCCCTTTCTCCTAAAAGAGGCAGAAAGCGACTACGGTCAAAGATGCATCTTTTAGTGAGTGAAATATCACTGTTACTTTTAGGTAACCATAGCTGAATGTTGACCAAACTCTGAGGGGAGCTACGCATTGTTACAAGTATTCTTTGTATGTGTACAGATGGGAATAAGATTGCACAGATAAAGGAATCCATATTTCATACATAATATGTATGGGCTTTGTGGCTGTTATTTCTGGAACTGGAAATTGCACGACAGGATGTTGGTACTTAAGAAAGTGGTTACATTTTCCATAAAACATCTTCTGTAAAATATGGACAGACTATCATCTGAAAACCCTAGTCTGAATTACTGTGTGTTTTGGGATGGGAACTATCTCAAACTGAATAGGGTTGGAAATAGCAGCTTTAGAAATAGAGGATGCACCTCTCTACCAGTGAAGAAGAAGGACAGTCCTGATTTACTGGCAGAAAGTTTAGCTGACAACTTTGCTCCTTTGACAGTTTCTAGCTGCCACTGAAGACAAAAATCTAAGGGTGTTAGTATGTGTGTGTAAAAGAGACAGAGAGAATGAGAAGCAACTTGTTGATTTCAGGTACAGTATTTTGAACTGATATCTTAGGCCCCTTCTACATTGCCCTATATCCCAGTATCTGATCCCAGATTATTTGCTTTGAACTGGATTATATGCGCCTACACTGCCAGAGCCATTGGGATAAACAGATCATCTGGGATCAGATGCTGGGGTATAGGGCAGTGTGGAAGGGGCCCAACTCATTTTGCTGGTATCATAATTAATTACAGTTAAGTCTGGATCCAACTGGTCATGGCAATAAAACAGAAATGGTTAAAATTACAGACTTACCACCTCATCGCACTGGGGCAGGCCCTGGCTCCTCTTTGAGGACAGGGCCTGCCGATCCCCATCAGATGCTGGCTTGGCCCTGCCCCATTTGTCCCTGAAGTGATGAGGAAGCACCGCAAGACTCTTCCTCGTCCATGATGGAGAGGTGGGTTTTGAGTAGCTCCAATGGAGCTTTGCACATTTTTGTGCCTTTTTCCCACCTGATGGGGGAAAGGCCAACATTACAATGTGCGTTGCTGCCTTTTCTACCATCTGATGGGGGCAGGAAAAGGGCATCAGTGCACCTTGCCCCATTCCCGACTTCTTATGGGGGAAGGAGGGAGGGTACAAGGGGCACCTGCTGTTTTTCTGGCTAAATGGAACAAAATGGATGGGGGGAGGGGGAAAGGGTTAGTGTGAAGAGGTCTCTAAAGAGTCAAAAGTACATATAGACATAGTACATATAGTTAAAATCCCCCCATTTTAGAACATGTTTTCCAGCACCCTCTGTTGCACATGGGAACCATTCTCTCTCCTTATCATGGAACTCATCAAATATATGAACAAATCAATTTGAAGAAGATGAAAAGGGAATTATTTTGCTAAAATGCTTGATCTGTCAGATAAGGATGAGGTAGGAATGGAATATTATGGAATATTATGAAGTACAGTGAGACCCCTGGTTTTACTTACCTTTGAAATAATGGTCTCTCTATGAAATTACTAGATCCTTCAGTGATTCTATGGTATGCTTCACCCAGAGGTATTATAGACTCATCCTGTAAGACCCAGGAAACTTGATGGCATTCAACCAAATCTGCTGTTTCAGGTAACTGTGGTCTGGCCATGATTACATTCCTCATGTGTATAGGGGTCTTAATGCATAGCAGTGGTTCTCAACCTGTGGGACCCCAGGTGTTTTGGCCTACAACTCCCAGAAATCCCAGCCAGTTTACCAGCTGTTTGGCTTTCTGGGAGTTGAAAGCCAAAACATCTGGAGACCCACAGGTTGAGAACCACTGCTGTACAGGATGCGCTCGGTGGAAAAAGCGAATTTCAGGTGCATCTTTATGCCACGTATATGGTGGCAACTTAACATGTTGCTTCTCTATTAAGGTTTATTGAGGTATATGGGGTTTATGTCCAGGAAAGCCTAAGCATTTTCTTTATTTGTTCATAATTATAGTTGACACACTGAGATCAATATGCAGTAGAATAGAACTCCTTGTGTCTTTGAGTGCAGTGGAGAACATTGATTGATAAATCTTATTGGTCAACCGTTGAATTTTCTTTGTCATAACTGTTTGTCAGGCTGAACATCCATTTTAATGGCAGCTCTATCATCAGAATTACATTTAACTTTAAAACTGCAATTTAGCTATATTAATATATTTCTTTTGGGTCTGACAAGTTGATAATTATTTTTAGCACTGCCTCTTGAATGTTGTGAATTTAATTTCCAGTGACCTGAATTAAACAAGAATAGTTCCAAACAGGTGCTTAACTTTTCTGGACTTCTCATATTTATATTTTATATTTTTATTTAGATATATGAAATGGTATTGAATAATTTCAGCTGTTGTCAACTAAGACTATAGAGTGCATTTCAGGATGGATGTGGATGTTCCCACTTAGAAGAAGAAGAAGAAGAAGAAGAAGAAGAAGAAGAAGAAGGAGGAGGAGGAGGAGGAGGAGGAGGAGGAGGAGGAGGAGGAGGAGGAGAAAGGAAGGAAGGAAGGAAGGAAGGAAGGAAGGAAAGAAGGAAGGAAGGAAGGAAGGAAGGAAGGAAGGAAGGAAGGAAGGAAGGAAGGAAGGAAGGAAGGAAGGAAGGAAGGAAGGAAGGAAGGAAAGAAACCGACATATTGCTCAAGAGATCAAATTTTGAAAAAATTCAATGCATTTAAAATCCATTGGCTGCAATTGATTTTTAAAAGATATAAGTAACTTTCTCTATTTCATTCTTATTTGACAAGTCATTTTGTATTAGGAAAAGATGTCTTCTGACACTCCAGCCAAACCTCTGAACTGCTCCATTAAGAGATTGACTGAAATGCTTACATTGATGTATTAATTTTGTCTGGCTTGTATTGAAGTTGAAAAATCAATGGCACAGAATTTCTTAAGCTTTGACACTGTAAGAATGTCTTACCCTCTGTTTAATACTATGCGGGAAAGGTGGAGCTAATAGCATCAAAGCTGTTGTGACTTTAATTCAGAAAAAGGAAAAAAATGTAACATTTAATATATGAAACAATAGCCATATATGCCCTTAAATCTTGACTCTGGGGATTTCAAGCATTAGAACCCTGATACAAGAGCATGTATGTCTGGAGATTTCCATATTCACTTATTTTTCTCACAATTCAAAACTTTTCAAGAGGCAAAATTACATTTTTGAAACTTTTTCTCTTCCTACTCCTCTTCCCTTGTATTTCAAATGTTTGTTTCCAAACATTTAAAGGAAGTGTTTCATCCAATGACTGCTGTTCTGATGTCTGACTAAGGACTTCATCACATGGGACTTGGGGCTGGGCTGTGGCACAGGCTGGTGAGCAGCTGCTGCAATAAATCACTCTGACCATGAGGTCATGAGTTCGAGGCCAGCCCATGGCGGGGTGAGCACCCATCAATTAAAAATAAAATATAGCCCCTGCTCATTGCTGACCTAGCAACCCGAAAGATAGTTGCATCTATCAAGTAGGAAATAAGGTACCACTTATAAAAGTGGGGAGGCAAGTTTAACTAATTTACAATGTTGGAATGAGGAAGTGAGGAAGTGCCATCAGAGTGGATGATGAAGCAGCTGCTCCCCCCTGTGGCCAGAATCGAACATCCCCCCAGGAGAAGGTTAAATTGCCTCTGCGTCTGTCTGTCTGTCTGTCTGTCTCTGTCTCGGTTCGATGTGTTTATGGGCATTGAATGTTTGCCCTGTATGTGTATAATGTGATCCACCCTGAGTCCCCTTCGGGGTGAGAAGGGCGGAATATAAATACTGTAAATAAATAAATAAATAAATAATGGGACTTGGGCTGCGTCCTAGGACGCTGTCAGGACAAAGCTAGAACGCAGCGCGACAGAGCCCATCACACGACACAGGGCTACCTCTGGCTGGGCAACGTCTTGGCTCCATTCTGGCAGTGTCATAGGACGAAGCCTTGGGAACTTGGATGGCTACCTGTGTTCTCATTAGCTAAGTTGGGGACAGCACGGGGGGAAGCTGGGCAGTGATGTTTCCCCCCGTGTGATGGGGAAGGGGGCAATGCAGGCGATGTGGGGTGCCTAACACCAGTTTCTCCCACTTCCCGACGGATTTGCCTCACTGCCCAATGGATTCTTCCAATGTCCCCTGGCTTAAGGACCTCAATGTGATGAGGTCCATAGAAAAGAGATGCTACAAGATTCTTTTCTGTATTTATCCAGATGGACATAGCTATGTCTTTGAATTCATTCAGCAATTGATTTAGTCTAGCTGAGTTTGTTAGTAGTACTCAAGCTTATGTTAACACATAATGTGAAGTGACCATGGCTTTGTGAATATAGAAGGTCTTTGGTTAATTCCTTGGGATGTCCAGTAAAACAGATAAGATGGCAAGTGATGCAAAAAAAAAAAAGGCTAACCCTGCTGTTTATAGTGGTACTGCTAGTTAGAGTAGAACATAGTGAGTTAGATGGACAGTAGGCTTGCTCAAATAATTCGTTTTCCCCGTTAACCGTTATTAATTCGTTATTTTCGTTTGTTTTGAAGCAATTTTGAAGCATTGGTTGTCCACACGTCTGGATATCGCGGTTTCGAATCGCGAGAGGCCGTTTTTCGTTATGTCGTCGTTTTTTTCGTTAGGAAAAAACAGCTTTTGCAAATCTCCCAAACTCCCACCATTCAGGCCCTTTCCTTTTGCCCCTCAGCAAAAGGGGCGTCACGGGCTCAGCCAATGAGAGGGGGCGAGGGGGAAGGAGGCCGAGGAGGAGGAGGAAGACGGAGGGGGGAAATGGCCGCCACCGCCGCCGCCTCGCCTCAGCTCAGGCCTGGTGTCTCTCTGTGAGGCGGGAAGGCGGCGGATGGAGCCGGGAATGGAGAGACCGAGAGAGACAGAGAGGGGCCCGGCGGTGAGGTTTTGACGTCTGTGCGAAGCTAGGCAAGTGGGGTTTATATATCTGTGGAAGGTCCAGGGTGGGAGAAAGAACTCTTGTCTGTGGGAGGCAAGTGTGAATGTTGCAATTGGTCACCTTGATTAGCATTGAATAGCCTTGCAGCTTCAAAGCCTGGCTGCTTCCTACCTGGGGGAATCCTTTGTTGGGAGGTATTAGCTGGCCCTGATTGTTTCCTGTCTGGAATTCCCATTTTCTGGGTGTTGTTCTTTTACTGTCCTGATTTTAGCTTTTCTGTAGCTAAAAATGCATATAAAATTGATTCTATAGGGAGGATAAATGATTGGATTTCAACTCCTACAGCTTGGCTTTCTCTGCCAATAATGGTACCCATCTTGGATATTGTAAGGGATTTATTATTATTATTATTATTATTATTATTATTAGACCTTGCTCCCAGGAAGGTGCCTTTGCTGTGGCTCCCAACTTATCTATCTATCTACCTTTCCACATATTCTCCACATTGTGTGTATGTGTATGTATATTATATATACATGAGCCCCGATGGCGAAGTGTGTTAAAGCACTGAGCTGCTGAACTTGCAGACCGAAAGGTCCCAGGTTCAAATCCCGGGAGCAGAGTGAGTGCCCGCTGTTAGCTCCAGCTTCTGCCAACCTAGCAGCTTGAAAACATGCCAATGTGAGTAGATCAATAGGTACCGCTCTGGCGGGAAGGTAATGGCACTCCATGTAGTCATGCCGGCCACATGACCTTGGAGGTGTCTATGGACAACACTGGCTCTTGGGCTTAGAAATGGAGATGAGCACCAACCCCCAGAGTCAGACATGACTGAACTTAATGTCAAGGGATACCTTTACCTTTACCTATACACACACACACACACACACACACACACACACACACACACACATTATGCAGGGACTATATATATATATTAGGCTTGCTCAAATAATTTGATTTTCCCGTTACCCGTTATTAATTCGTTATTTTCGTTTGTTTTGAAGCAATATAGAACCTTGGTTGTCCACACGTCTGGATATCGCGGTTTTGAATCGCGAGAGGCCGTTTTTTCTTATTTCTTCGTTTTTTTCGTTAGAAAAAAAAGCTTTTGCAAATCACCCAAACTCCTTTCCTTTTGCCCCTCAGCCAATGGGAGGCTCAGCCAATGGGAGGGGGCGAGGGGGAAGGAGGCCGAGGAGGAGGAGGAAGACGGAGGGGGGAAATGGCCGCCGCCGCCGCCTCGCCTCAGCTCAGGCCTGGAGAGACCGAGAGGGGCCCGGCGGTGAGGAGGAAGAGGCCCGGGATGCGAGGGGGTGTGGGCCAGGCCCGTCCTCGGCTGCTCCCAGGGGCCCAGATTCGCACCCTCCCTCCCCCCAATACAGGTCTCCAGTCCATACCACGCTACATGAACTTGAATGGATACTGTGGTTGTGTTGTCGAAAGCTTTCATGGCCGGGATCACACTGTTGTGGTATGTATTCCGGGCTCTATGGCCATGTGCCAGAAGCATTCTCTCCTGACGTTTCACCCACATCTGTGGCAGACATAGAGGTTTTGACGTCTGTGCGAAGCTAGGCAAGTGGGGTTTATATATCTGTGGAAGGTCCAGGGTGGGAGAAAGAACTCTTGTCTGTGGGAGGCAAGTGTGAATGTTGCAATTGGTCACCTTGATTAGCATTGAATAGCCTTGCAGCTTCAAAGCCTGGCTGCTTCCTACCTGGGGGAATCCTTTGTTGGGAGGTATTAGCTGGCCCTGATTGTTTCCTGTCTGGAATTCCCATTTTCTGGGTGTTTCTGGGAAGGTAATGGCACTCCATGTAGTCATGCCGGCCACATGACCTTGGAGGTGTCTATGGACAACACTGGCTCTTGGGCTTAGAAATGGAGATGAGCACCAACCCCCAGAGTCAGACATGACTGAACTTAACGTCAAGGGATACCTTTACCTTTACCTACACACACACACACACACACACACACACACACACACACACAAGCAGGGACTATATATGCACACAATATATATCACACACACACCAATTTAACAAAGTTTCAGCCACAAAAACAAAGTTTCTGAAGTAGAACAATGACTTTCACAGTAAAGACAACCCAATTTAACAGGAAATAAGACTTTCAAACCAGGAACAGATTTCTGCAATTATTAAAAAATGGTTTATTATAAAAGCTATGAAAATTTGCCAAAAATCAGAGGATAAGGGAAACGTTCCACATTTTGGTGAGCTATCAGTGTTAAATGTGTTCTACCACTGTACCAAGTTTGAAGAAGATCACTCAAAAAATGAGGGCGGGAGAGCCCCCTAAGTCCCCCCCCCCTTCGGGCTGTTTTTGGGCCACCGCGCATGCGCGTCCGCCATTAACGAATTAATTTAGAAAATAACGAATTTTCGTTAATTTCGAAAAATTTTGGGGGCCAAATTCGTTATTAGCAACAAAAACGAAAAACTGCCCCCTCTAGTTTTGAAACGAGTTTAGAATCAAATTTTTCATGGATCGATCAAGCCTAATATATATACACAGTATATATCACACACACACCAATTTAACAAAGTTTCAGCCACAAAAACAAAGTTTCTGAAGTAGAACAATGACTTTCACAGTAAAGACAACCCAATTTAACAGGAAATAAGACTTTCAAACCAGGAACAGATTTCTGCAATTATTAAAAAATGGTTTATTATAAAAGCTATGAAAATTCGCCAAAAATCAGAGGATAAGGGAAACGTTCCACATTTTGGTGAGCTATCAGTGTTAAATGTGTTCTACCACTGTACCAAGTTGGAAGAAGATCACTCAAAAAATGAGGGTGGGAGAGTCCTGTAAAGTCCTCTCCCTCTGTGCTGTTTTTGGGAATTGCGCATGCGCGTCCGCCATTAACGAATTAATTTAGAAAATAACGAATTTTCGTTAATTTCGAATTTTTTGGGGGACCAAATTCGGAAATACCATCAGAAACGAAAAGCTGCCCCCCTCTAGTTTTGAAACGAGTTTAGAATCAAATTTTTCGTGGATCGATCAAGCCTAATGGACAGATAGTCTCATCCCAAAACTAGAAGGAGACAATGTGAAATAGGGAGACTGTGGGATTACTTTAGTTACATTTACCAGTAACTAAAATAATCTATTGTAAAATATGCAGACTGAAAAGACTTTGTGGGAAAAAATGGGGGTTGTGTTGAAGATCTGTGCAGGTGTTCTGAAGAGCAGGTTATAAATACAGACATCATTAAAGGAAAAAAGTGAACAGTCTTTTGAAGGAACCAGAAATCTAACAACCTCATTTAATCCTCTAAAATATAGCATCTCTAGAAATAAGATATAAAACATACAGTCATGAAAACTGGTTGCATCCCATAATGAACAGGGTTTCATATCTTTATCAAGGTGATTACTAAATAATTTTTTTTACTATCAGTAAAAATTCCAGTATTAAATAAGAATAGAGTTAGATATTGGTATATACAGTATAACCATGAAACACATAAATTAATACCAAAAAAAAAACAAAAACAAAACAAAGGCACAGAAAGAGAAACTATTTTCTGTGTTTGTCTGGGATATCAGGTTACAATGGGATCTGTAGTCCCTTAGAGAGCATTTGAAGAATGAAACTGGTAGCATAAATTTTCATAGCAATGCAATAGAGGAAGAAGACAGTCTATGAAAGTTTATTCTACCAGCTTCATCCTCACAGTTAGTCTCTAAGCTTCTACAAGATCCCTTTGCACATTTGCATGGATGCATGCACATATAATTTCTAAGGGAATTTAAAAAATAAAGAATACCATTTTAAGAGTGAAATAAATTACACACACACAGTTGCAACTGTGGAAAACGACATTCTAGCAGAGAGGAATAATTGAGGTGCTTAATGACGACTGAAGCAGTTTAGTTCAGACAAATATGATATAACAATGCCGTCAATGTATTCCTATCTCAATGGTGAATATTGATAAGATATGAAATAAAGGCAAAGACAAGTTGCTTTGCATTACATTATTAATAAATAAGAATGACATCTGAAGGCAAGGAGATTGTACAACATGGGGACAATGAAAAACGGTAATCTTGACTAATCATGAATATCAGATTTGTCACAGAAGAGCATGTAACTTTCTTTGGATTATATAGAAGCTATTCAAATGGACTAATCTATGCTAAACACTCTATTTTTACACATTCCAAAACATGAATTTTCCAACATTGATAAGAGCATTCAGTATTTTTTGGTCCAAAGAATCATATATACAGCTTTCAGAAAAGACTTCTTTTGCGTGTTATTAAGAGATTCTAAAAAACACTAACCACAGGGTATGACCAAGCATTAACGCCTTCATTGATAGTAATTTAAGATCTAGCAATAAAATCGAAAGCGTTCTATAGAAATATATTTTACAAGAATTGTTTTCTGTGAGAATGAATGAGAATTTACACCTTAATCAGGGTCAGACTAGGTATGACGTGGGAAATTGAGCACCCTTTTCTTTCGTGATAAACAGTCATAGAATGATGCAGTTGGAATGACTTTGTGATCTTGAACAACCTAGAAAGCTACCTTTATCCTTTTGCAGTTGTCTACTACTGCAGTATTCTACCTCTCGCTTCTCCTTCATGGTTGGTAGCAGTTTCAGAAGGTGACAGTTTCCATCTTTGACACAATCCAAGAAAGAATATCAATACCATCCTCAGTCACTGCGGTCCTAATCATACTTGTGGGGTTATTTTAAGTCCTTTTTAAGTCATTGGGGAATCTAATCAGGAAATCTTCCACCTTATGTTTAGTTGAACTATATTCCAGCAATCCAGATATTGGTCAGGAGATCTGTCTGTCAACAATCCAATTTCTGCCATATGAATTTCCTTTTAAAAGAATTCAGCTTTCAATTCTTAATTCTATTTCTATTTATATTTGTAGAGCTTGCTCTATTTTGTTGTTCCTTCAATTACAAATGTAGGGCCAAATATATTATTAAGAAAACAGATATCCTCAGTGATACTTTGTATGAGGGAATGTGTCTGTTCCATAATTGCCCTTGATTTTGTACACTAATGTCGGAGAAAGAAGAATGTCACTGATGCTAAAGGGCCTTCCGTTTTTGTGTTGACCAGTTCTCTCGAGAAAGCTCCGTAACAAAATCATACATGCACTAAGTTTTCATTTGCCCCATAACAATTCAATTTGCCTCTCACTGCTAGAAAATTTGTAATTGTAATTAACCAGGAAACAGCGGACATTATCTCTGTACTACAGACCATTAGACCAGAGCCAGTCCTACTGCTAGCCATTTGTTGTAATTGCCACATCTCACAGTCACAGGATCAACCACCAACTGTTCCTGAGAGCGTTGGTTATTCTTCTCTGTTGGAGGAAAGTTTCAAATGTGCCACATGGTATGGTCTTTATTGTTTATTCGTTCAGTCACTTCCATCTTGCTCTTGGTCAGCCCCTCTTCCTTTTTCCTTCCATTTCCCCCAGCATCATTATTGTCTCCAAGCTTTCCTATCTTCTCATGATGTGGCCTTCATCTTTGCCTCTAATATCCTTCCCTCCAGTGAGCAGCCCGGCATTATTTCCTGGAGTATGGACTGGTTGGATCTTCCTGCGGTCCAAGGCACTCTCAGAATTTTCCTCCAACACCACAGTCCAAAAGTGTCTATCTTCCTTCACTCAGCCTTATCTATGGTTCATAAGGAAGTCTGGTATGGTCTACAGCTCTAGAATTACCCTGCTTCTTTCAGAGTAGTAGAGGTCACAATCCCATTTCCAATGCTGAAGTAATATCCAACTGCCAGTCCTCTTTGCTTGTGTATAATCAATGGGTACATGCCATCTTCTCCTTTTTCTTAGACAGCAGAAATATGGGGCCATAATTTGCTTTACTATAAAGCTATAAACCTAATTTGAACTGACTAGAGCTAAGCTGGTCTTCATGATAAAACATATTAAAGATATGTGTTGCCTACATTAAAAAAAGTATTCACTATAATGACAAGCATAACAGAATGACCTCATCATATAAACCTTCATATATTCTACATCAGACCATGCATTACTTATGTATGGTATATTCAATTATCAAAAAGCTAGTATTTTGAAAGTCCAGATGGGTGTGCATTGTAGGATCTTTTAATTGTGTAATACCTGTAGCAAATTTTGTGATTTAGAGATGTTTAACTGCTTAGCCTTTGTGGTCAAACTCAGCTGCAGTCTATATGAATAACTCCTAAAATATATATGTTCTTATGTTACAGTACACTTTACTGTTATACACATACTGCTATACTTTTTGGATTTGTCATCTTATTTATTATTGCTATAACATACAATACCATAATGATGATAATGTATATTACTATATATCCCTTCTTTTCTTATGAAAGAATAAATTTGCTACACCCTTTATTGTGATGTCTAATTATAGCAATTTATAATCAATTAATAAGCATTACTAGGCCTCCTGTTTGACGGGGACATCATTTCATATTTAGTGAAGATATTCTCGAGTATTCATGCTTATCAACTTAGAAGCAATCTGTAGCTAGATACGTGCATTTAGAAAAGGCTGATCTTTGAATGTAGGTTCCTTCTCCCCACCCTTGAATGTTGATTACCAGTTTCTACACTTGAAGATTAAAATGAAGCTAGTAGCAAAGCTGTACTTGCTTAATATCTGAATTCATTATGCTGAATTATGTGAATTTCTTTTCTTTCCTCAATTCCCTCAAGTGGAAGCCATTAATGCAGTGAGTGTATGTCTTGTAGCATCTGTGGGGTACTGAACTGAGTAGTCACACTGAGAAAAAAGCTTTGCAGGCTGAAGAGTGAAAAAAGTAATGGCATCATTAAGGGGGTACTTCACATATAGGTTCCTTAATGACTGCGCATCTGCAATATCGGTAGCAAGAGTAGAGCTGCAATGGGGGGTACGAAGAGAAGTAATTTTATTTAACAACGAAGGAACGTTGCTATTGAACAAGTCATAGAATCAGAGAGCAAATCTGATGAAAAGATGAAATCCACTTTTGTGGAATCAATAGCCTTATTCACTTATTTATAAAGCGTGTTGAATCAACATGCAAAGGAGAGAGCATGCTAACTTCACCCCTTCAACTTCTATCTCTCTCCACACATGTAGATTGAGAGCCTGAACAGAAGATATTTCCCTTGTTCACGTGACTCAGCCTTTCTTCATATATTGATTTTGTATGCTTTGCACATGAGCAAACAGGCCTTGACTATTCCAAATTTAACATTGCACAAGGAATTAGATATTGTGATCATTACTTCTTCAGAATATAATTTTCAAAATCTTGGGGATACATCTATACTATAAAATTAACCCAGTTTAACACCACTTTAACTGCCGTGGCTCAATACGATAATATCCTAGGATTTGTAGTTTAGTGAGGCACAAGTACTCTTTGACAGAGAAGGCTAAAAACATTGTAAAATGACAACTCCCATGTTCCCATAGCATTGAGTTGTGGCTGCTAAAGTGGTGTCAGACTGCATTAATTCTACAGTGTAGATGCACCACCTGTGACTATGCTTGCAACAAACTCTTCAAAGAATTACTGGAAGAGATAAATCAGAGTAGGCATCATGGCCTGGAATTCTTGGGGATCCCTAGTAACGCCTACTCTCGAGGCTCCTTAATTCATCATCAATATCATCATCAACAACACTGCTAATGAAGATTTGGAACATTAGTGATTTAGATTTTATCCAAACAGATATGAAGCAGGGTTGTTGTATGTCTTTCGGGCTGTGTGGCCATGTTCCAGAAGCATTCTCTCCTGACGTTTCGCCCACATCTATGGCAGGCATCCTCAGAGGTTGTGAGGTATAGGTTGTATATACCTCACAACCTCTGAGGATGCCTGCCATAGATGTGGGCGAAACATCAGGAGAGAATGCTTCTGGAACATGGCCACACAGCCCGAAAGACATACAACAACCCTGTGATCCCGGCCATGAAAGCCTTCGACAACACAAGATATGAAGCAATGAGATATTGACCGATAAAGTGGTAGAATCCAAGCAGTCTCAGTTTTGGTGCTATGTCTACAGTGATTCCAATCAAATGTTTTCTCAGTCGCCCCACCCGCGGCCAAGCAAGCTTAAGGCGCGGGAGGGCAGTTTGAAAGACCCCATGAATGAGTCAGACTTGCTGAGGCTGGCTGGTTTGCTGGCCCATCCATGTGAGGGGGCGGAGCAACAAGTGGGAGGAGGCTCCTCTGTTCCCCTCTTTCAGTTTCCTCCTGATGGCGTGAGAAGAGGTTGTCCTGAAGCAGGCAGCTGCTGATCTGCCCTTCTTCAGGCCTGATGAAGCTTCCTCCCTCTGTCCAGGCTGGTAACTATGGAGTGGGGAGGGATGAGCTAGACAAGCAGCAGTTCTGGCTGCCCCTTGCTCCAGCACCTTTGGCCTTGGCCCCATCAGGAGCCTTTGGGGTGCCCTTAAGGGGCTCCTTGCCTCCCCTCATTGCCCCCTTTTGGCCTGCCCTCTCCTGCAGTGGAGCCAGCAGTGCCAGCCTTCCCCTCTGCTTGATCCCTTCATTCACCCTCTTGCAGGGAGGGGCCTTTGGGTGCACATCCTGTGGTGCCACCGAGGGTCCCCTTAGCCCTTTGCCCCCTTAGAGGGGCCTGTTCTGCCCATACTCAGGGAAGGGAGGGACCTTTCTAGCAGGACTGCATTTTGAACCCTGGTCTTTCTCTTGTCCCTTTGGAGGCTCCCTGGGCCTCGAGCCCCCTCAGAAGGGCCTTTTTGCACAGTGCAAACTCCTCCTGAATGAAGGCCTGCTTGGCAGGAGCCTAACTCCCTGGGGAGTGCCCTCCCCTTTAGCAGGGTGGCCATTTTTGATTTGGGCCTAACCACATGGCCAGCAAGAAGCCTGCCTAGGAGTATGGCAGCCATTTTGTCCTCCATACCTTTGCTTGGCAGGGTGGCCATTTTGATTTTGGGCCTAAGCACAGGCCAGCAAGAAGCCTGACTAGGAGTATGGCAGCCATTTTGTCCTTCATACATTTTGATTTTGGGCCTAACCACATGGCCAGCATGAAGCCTGCCTAGGAGTGTGGTGGCCATTTTGTCCTTCATACCTTTTGATTTTGGGCCTAACCACATGGCCAGCAAGAAGCCTGCCTAGGATTGTGGTGGCCATTTCGTCCTTCATACCTTTTGATTTTGGGCCTAACCACATGGCCAGCATGAAGCCTGCCTAGGAGGGTGGTGGCCATTTTGTCCTTCATACCTTTAACAGGGCGGCCCCTTTTGATTTTGGGCCTAACCACAAGGCCAGCAAGAAGCCTGCCTAGGAATACAGTGGCCATTTTGCCCATACCTTTGTTTGGCAAGGCAGCCATTTTGATTTTGGGCCTACCTCATGGTCAGCAGAGACCCTGTTTGGTAGTAGGGTGGCCATTTTGTTGTATCTTTTTAAGTCTGATTTTATGGCAGCCATTTTGTACCATTGAATTTAACCTTTTCCATTGCATTTGGCAGACAGTGCCATTAGGGCATAGGCCATCATTTAGGAATTGACAGCTTTATTTCCTTTACCTAGAGGGGGAACCTCTGATCCAGCGAGAGGCCCCCTCAGGAACTGCAATAGTTTCTGAACGACAGGAGGCTCCTGTGCTCCAGCAGCTGAGCAACGTTGCAATGGGAGCAGCTTCCAAGGGAAGCCCTGTTGCACAGCAAGTAGCCTCTACTGCCTCTCGAGCAATGGCTGGGCAGCAGGGGGCACCACAGGTTCAGCAGGAGGCTGCAATGGGGGCTGTACCGGTACCCCCGCCGTCTGCATAGATGGCCCAGCCCGGCACTCAGCAGAGTATGGGTGCAGCCACACTTTCTCAGCCACAGTCCCTGGCAGGGTCTTCCATTGCCCTCTCAACATTTGCCCCCCCAAGAGCTGTAGCAGGGGCTTGGCCTTGGGGATGTGTGCAGGCCCCTGTGGCCCCTTCAGTGCTATCGCAGTTGCCTCAGGCTCTGCTTATTCTTAGGTGGCCCCTGCAGTGCCTCAGGTTCCTGTTTTCTCCCCTACAGTACTACCAGCACCGCACCAGCCTCCTTCCTATTTTCAGGTAGCACCATTGGTGACCCAGGCTCCTGCCATTTCCAGCACTATGGCTTCTACAGTGCTCCAGACTTCTATCTATTCTCAGGTAGCACCAAGAGGGCCTCAGGCACCTGCCCTTCCTAGAGCAGTGGCCCCCGCAGGAGTTTCTCCAATGCTTTAGGTTGCACCAGCGGTGCCCTACGTGCCTGCCTTCATGGTTACAATGCAGCAGCATTATCAGCTCCCCAGGCCCCTACGTATTCTCAGATGGCATCGTCTATGCCCCAGGCCCCTCCTTACGTAGGTGTTACGCCCTCGGTTTCTACAGCAATAGGCATGCAACCAAGCTTAGTGGTAGGACCTGAGTCACTTTCTGTTGGAAATGCTTTGGCAGCTCCGACATCAACAGTTTCATTAGGTGGCACCACTGTACACACCAAGCCACCAGGAGTCCCTCAGCCACGACAATTTGTTTATGGGCAAAGCTTGGTGGGACAATAGCCCACCTTGCAAGCCTACTCGGCCATCCCACCAGATGACCTGACTATGGAGCTAGGAGATCACCTTACTCATGAAATCTTGATGGGTGAGTGTGTCAATATATTCTCATTATTTCATAGGGAAATAAAATTTTAAAAAAAAGGATCGGGAACTACTGGATGACAAAGAAAGGCTAACGGTGAAGAAATGAAAAGTGGATAGAACCTGGAATAACTGGCTAGCAGGTTATGTTATCTACATGGGAGTCAGTGTTAGGGTTCAGCCATGCCGGGCTTATACCCTGACCAAATACTTAGACATTATACAGAAAGCTTACACAGGCTATCAAGGCCCCGCATGGCTCTCCTATGAAGAGGCTTTCCGTATGAAGGCAACCTCCTTTCCTACTTTGCCGTGGGATAGGCCATTTTCTGAGATGTGGATGAGGATCATGAACCCGGCACGGCCCATGCTAAAGGACATGTCACACAGTGGCCATTTGTTGGCAAACACTAGTTTTTTCCCTAACAATGCTAGCTTCAAACAAGGGAAACAGAATAAATGCTGCTGGAAATTTGAGATTCAAGGTAGTTGCAATACTAAGGTGTGCCGATTTAAGCACGAGTGTTCATTGTGCAAAAGACCACATTCCTTTCGTAACTGTTCAAAAGAACGCAGCAAAGCACAAGTGTGGATCAGTCAGGCAAGAAACCAAAGTGATGCCCATTGATATCAGGGGACACCCCAATTGCCTGCTAAATGGCCCCAGCCCAATTAAATTGGAAAACATGATGGGTTGGTTGATGGAGTACCAGATCGTATTCCTGCCAGTTATTTGCTATGGGGATTTTTTCTGAAGGTTTTTCAAATTCCATTTCATGGGGATAGGTGGCCTTTCAGGTCAGGTAACCTCCCGTCCATTGTTGGAATGGGGGATGCAGTTCACCACAAAATCAAAAAGAGGTTTGGGAAGGACATGTAGTGAGTCCCTTTGTGAACCCCCCCCCTTCTGAATTTGAGGGTCTCGCCATTGGGAATTGTCCCAAAGAAGGCCCCTGGAGAGTTTCGCCTCATACATCACCTCTCATTTCCCAAAGGTGAGTTTGTGAATGATGCCATCCTGGCTGAATTATGCTCAGTGCGGTACACACCATTTGATGATGCTGCCTTGAGAGTTAAAAGACAGGAACCCGGAGCAGAACTAGCAAATGTGACATTAAGTTAGCTCTCTGTCTGCTCCCAGTGCACCCTCAGGATTTTGAGTTATTGGTTTCTGTTTTGAACAGGCATGCTATAGGGACAGAGCCCTGCCCATGGGTTGTTCTGTGTCCTGTAATGCCTTTGAGCAGTTCAGTTCATTCTTGGAGTGGGCTATTAGAAATCTGGCCAGCCAAGGGTGGCACACTATCATCGGCAAAGCAGGAGCAGTACAGTGCAGATACCTAATGTAGCAATTTCACCAACTGGCTGATCACTTTGGCGTACCGCTGTCATGCGAGTAAACAGAAGGGCCAGCAATTTTGAGGGACTGAAATTGATACAGTGGTTCAGAGCTGTCAACTGCCATTGGATACCTGAAAGGTAAGTTAAGTAGTTTTTTAGGTCACTGTAAAGCATCACACAAAGAATTTCAAAATCTCATGGGGCATCTTAATTTTGCCTGTCGAGTAGTTGCTCCAGGTAGGTCCTTTTTGCCTCGTTTTTGTGAGGCTACGTGTGGTGTCACCAAGCCCCACCACAGAATAGCTATATCTCGGGGCATCCGGGACAACCTATTACTTGGGCAGAGTTCTTAAACTCTCACAACTGTATCTCTTTCTGGAGACACGACTTGCAGTTGCGTGACGCTGAAGATCGCATCGGATCTGTGGGTTTTGGAGTTTACTTTAATGGCCAGTGGTGGCCAGTTCAGTGGTCCTCCACAGGAATGTTATCTGATTTAACTGTTTGGAGTTCCTCCCTGTAGTGGTCGCTGTTTGGCTATGGACAACAATGTAGTTCACTTTTGGTGTGACAATGTGGCCATCAGGCAATGTTGGTCTGAAGTTCTGATTGCCTGGTTGGCACTGTTGCCGCAATTACTGTGGCTAAGGGATTGTGATCCCAAGAAACCTGATGTGGCCAGAAGGAAGGTCAATCGGGAAATGAAAACTGCTAGGAGGCAGAGTGAGGGCTGTTTAGTCCCACACAGAGAAATTCTTCAAATGACCAGAGTTGTTTAGGGCTAATGGAGTTCACCTCTCAGATGAGGGCAATGTTTTGTATGAGAGCAATTTGAAAGAGGGAATAAAAGATTTATTCCACAATTGGGAATAAATTTTCTGCATTGGCATTTGCCTCCCAAACTCAAGAGTACCCAAACTCACCCAAGAACTTCAGGGTTCGTAAATGTGGCACAGTAAAAGATACTCAGGCACCACTGGGGGCCAGCAACCCTAAGGGGTGTGGCAAAATGTTTGGCCTGGAATTTGTCATTCTCACTTCGAGGCCCTGCTTTTCCAGGCTACAGTTCTGACAGCTTTCTTTGGGGCCCTAGAGGTAAGCGAATTGCGGTAGAGTCTCGCTTATCCAAGCTCTGCTTATCCAAGGTTCTGTATTATTCAAGGCAGTTTGCCTTTTAGTAGTCAATGTTTTTGTAGTCAATTTTTCAATAAATTGCAAAATTTTGGTGCTAAATTTATAAATATTACATAATGTTATTGTGTACTGAACTGCTTTTTCTGTCCATTTGTTGTAAAGCATGATGTTTTGGTGCTTAATTTGTAAAATCATAACATAATTTGATGTTTGATAAGCTTTTCCTTGATCCCTCCTTATTGTCCAACATTTTCGCTTATCCAGGGTTCTGCCGGCCCATTTTTGTTGGATGAGTGAGACTCTACGGTAGTTGTAAGATCACGCAGAGATGGCTTGGGCCGGGCGCTGATGAGGCAAGACCTGGAGTTAGGGGCAAAACAGGCAATTTTGCACATACGCTATTCCAAAATGGATCAAAAGGGTAAGGAGACTAAAGTGAAGTTACTTGCCTGTGCAGATGAGACCTTGTGCCCAATGAGAGCCCTGCATCCATACATAGTGGTAAGAGGAAGAGACCCAGGCATTCTTTTTAGGCATGCAAACTTCCTCCCACTTGCAAAATCTCAATTTTGGAGGGTTACATCAAAGGCCCTTCAATTTTCGGGTTTGGGTGAGGTCAATTTTGGAACTCATTCCTTTTGAATCATGGCAGTCATGGGATGTAAAGACCAAGATGTTCAGCACAGTGGGAGATGGCGCTCAAATGCATATCGGCGTTCTGTGTGATCATTCACAACAACAAATCAGTAGTCATTGACCCTCTTATTTACAGATGCAGACCACTTTGCAGGCGTGTCCTCATCTGTGGCCATAGTTTGGTGTTCTGGGCGGAGAGAAATGCCCGACTAAGTTACTTTGGGACCCAGTTGGGTTTGAGTAACCAGGTTGAGGAGAGGTGGGGACCTCCTCTCGATATGGTAATTGTACATTTGGGCGGCAATGATTTGGGTCTCTTCCTCAAGCCCTAAAAGATTTCAATCTCATCAGGCAACGGTGGCCTGGAGTTCTGATTGCCTGGTCGGCACTGTTGCCATGATGGCAGTGGCTAAGGGATTGTGATCCCAAGAAGCTCGATGTGGCCAGGAGGAAGGTCAATCGAGAGATGAAAACTGCCATGGGGCAGAGTGGGGGCTGTTGAGTCACTCACAGAAACGGCCAGTGTTAGGGCCAATGGAGTTCACCTCTCAGAGGAGGGGAATGTTGTGTTTGTGAGCGATTTGAAAGAGGGAAGAAAAGATATGTTGGCCAGCCTAGTGGGAAAAAGGGACGAGGCAGACGCCTGACCCTTTTAGTGGCATGTTTAAGGTTAAATAGGTATGGTAGGCACCGTGGCACCCCCCCTTAGGGGTGAAGGGTGGACTCCCCAAAAGTCCCCATAAGTTTTCATAAAATGGGAGCTACCCTTGGGGCTGGATTGAGGGTTCTCACTCTTGAAAGACTCTGTGGTTTGGGAGAGAGCGCCCTCAGGATGGCCTTCCAACTATGATCGGCCGAGGATGCAGACTAAGAATTTTTGGTCGGCCTTCGGGATCCTTGGTGCACGCATGTCCTTGGAGGTGGTCAGAGGGAGTGACACCTGGACCCGGGACGAGGCTCACTAGGTGGCCATTCACCCATGATTTACATTTTGTGTGTTTTTACAGATTTTCCCTCTACAGGTTATTACCAGTTCTTTCAATAAATAGGTCAGAAAATGGCCCTTTAGATCCATTTTCTTGTGTCTGGCTCTTTATTTCATGGTGGGAGTTCAAGCCCCACCCGCGGCCAAGCAAGCTTAAGGCGCGGGAGGGCAGTTTGAAAGACCCCATGAATGAGTCAGACTTGCTGAGGCTGGCTGGTTTGCTGGCCCATCCATGTGAGGGGGCAGAGCAACAAGTGGGAGGAGGCTCCTCTGTTCCCCTCTTTCAGTTTCCTCCTGATGGCGTGACCCACCCTCCCACCCTATGGACAGTGTGAGTATAGACTGGTCGCGCAAGGGCCGGGTAGGAATTTTTTCCCCCCGAGTTTGCATTGGGTGGTTTTTCGCCTACCCCACACTGTTTCAAAGGGGTGTGGAAATTGGCTTTGGTGGCGTCATATAAATAGATTTCCATGAGTATATAATAAGATTCCAAGGCATGTTTAAGGTTAAATAGGTATGGTAGGCACCGTGGCACCCCCCCTTAGGGGTGAAGGGTGGACTCCCCAAAAGTCCCCATAAGTTTTCATAAAATGGGAGCTACCCTTGGGGCTGGATTGAGGGTTCTCACTCTTGAAAGACTCTGTGGTTTGGGAGAGAGCGCCCTCAGGATGGCCTTCCAACTATGATCGGCCGAGGGTGCAGACTAAGAATTTTTGGTCGGCCTTCGGGATCCTTGGTGCACGCATGTCCTTGGAGGTGGTCAGAGGGAGTGACACCTGGACCCGGGACGAGGCTCACTAGGTGGCCATTCACCCATGATTTACATTTTGTGTGTTTTTACAGATTTTCCCTCTACAGGTTATTACCAGTTCTTTCAATAAATAGGTCAGAAAATGGCCCTTTAGATCCATTTTCTTGTGTCTGGCTCTTTATTTCATGGTGGGAGTTCAAAACTTAGAATTGCTTCAAGATCATCTATCACTATTAGAACTATGGTCGTTTTTCCAGAATCCCTGAATCTCAATTTATAATTTCTTCAAAAGGTTGCTGCCATCTTTTGTATTCTCACCATCACCACAAGCTCAACTGATGGCACATTTTGAAGAACTCCCCATAAAAGATCCCCCAAAGTAGGCTGTTGATTTGTAACAGATTTCAATTATTGGTGACAATATGGTTTTAGATGTTGTTATTTGCCTTAACTACTATCTGGAATAGTGTGATAACACTTGAAATAAATAACACTTTAAAACCAAGTGCTTACTTTTAAAAATCTGAAATGCTTCTTTAACCGAGACAACCCCTCTCCCCTTTTATTTAAGAATCTGTTGATGAGATGTAGCTATTTCTATATTAACATATGTTTGTCCCCTGACTCCCTTTCCCCCCGCTTCTACTGTTTTCATACTACTGTATTGTATCATATTCAGGTGCCATATTGGCAAACCAAATGAAAGAGCAGAATGATAACTTACAAGCAAAAGCTGGGCCAAAAGCATTGCTTCCTTCATTTCCTGTCTCCACAAGCAACCCTTTCATTTGCGTCAGGGGTGCTAGTAGTCCTATCAAACGTAGGTCCTGTATCAGTTTTTAGCAGCGTAGCTAATATGTGGCATCTCGGATGACAGAAGCTCAGCTTTATACATCATTCAGCTCGCAAAAGCAGTATAGCTTCAATTCCTTAATGGTGTCATTTTGGCTGAATGCTATTAACAGATTACCCCTGCCTAGGGCACTGGAGCATGTGCAGCCGAAAGATAACCTTGTGTTCATAATTTAATATTAACTGTTTTCTCCATAGTACCTCTTTCCAGTACATTAACAACAAACCAATATGGTCTTGTCCCCTGAGGTCGTATTCTTGAGCAAAAAATAATAATAAAAAATGGATTACATGATAACAAATTCCTGAAGATTTTCCAATGAAGTATTACAAATCGCTCAATTCCTTCCTGGCAGAAATATGGGGGTGGGGGCAGGGAAGGAATAAACAGGCTTAGATTCAATCAAATTTAATTCCTCCAATTTAGCTTTACCACACTTCAAAGGGTGCTCTTATTAATGTCTTGGTGGAAAAAAATTAACAATTATTTCCCTGCCTTCTACCGAAAGCTTCCAGTTGTTTTCAACACAGTGAGATCAAGAAACCCCTCTCTCTCCCTCTCCCCTTTTAAGTGAATACTCTGACACAGTTTGATATAAAAGTGTAAGCCATTTACAGAAAACTCTTTATGGAATTTTCATCCTATTCCATTCCCGGGAGCTAAATTTATATCATGCATTAGCTATCATAGTGTGAGAGTATTAGTCTTTCCCCTTTGCAAGCCGTTCCATGCGGTCGGAGGGCTCTATCGCTCTCTACCACTCACATACACAAGCATTACTGGTTTATCTCATCTTCTGGAGCAAGTACTTGGCCCAATTCATTCCTTTAGGCTACTTTACTAATAACCTATTTCTTATCAGGCCCTCTCCACCTCAGCTTGTGATCAAAGACCCAATTAATGGAACGGAGAAAGGTGAAGCATTCAAATAATGGAGACAGCTGTTTTTCTCTGTTAGAGAAAATCCATTTGTATTGTTATCACCAGCTCCAAGTTCCACAGCCCCTGTTTAATTCAGTCGCTGTCTATTTCTGCTGATGATTAAAAAAAAAGAAAGAAAGGAAGGACGGAAGAAAGAAAAGACACAATGAACTCTGAAGAGAATGGCAGAAATATCACTGTATTGCAACTAGGCCTGGGTGTTATCAACTTGAAAGTGAAAAATACAAGCAGATAAGAAGAAGGAATGTCCAATAAAGACCATGTCCATTTTTTTCACTTTCAGGCTTGCATTCTTTCGTCACTTTCTTTGTAGCTCTCTCCTTCCCTTCGCCCCCCTCCTTTGATTCTTATGCATGGTCTAGGTCAGCTACCAGAATCAGAGGAACAGAAGCCGATGCTATCTTGAGTGCGACATCAATTGAAAAGTAATTACAGAAGGGAAATAATCACAATTGGTTGGCATGAATAATATTTGAGAAGAAGCGGAGCGCTTTAAACATTTTGTGCGAGAAAAAGCTGGAGCTAAGTCAGCTCTTTCAGTTTATCAATTCTTGGATCAAATAAATTTACAAAACTAGAAGAAAGAGCACCTTTTGGTTGATGAGCCCATCAAAAAATTGTGTGGCTTTTCTAGTAACGTTTTCATAGCTCAGAGATGTTTTGGGGATATTCTCTTTATATTAAAACAGAGTCAGAAATGTGTGGCTATCAACGACTGCATCAACATTGTAGAATTAATGTAGTTTGACACCATTATAATTGCCATGGTGCCATGTTATGCAATCCTGGGATTTGTAGTTTGGTCCAGGCATCAATATTCTTAGGCATAGACTACTAAAGACCTTGTAATAATATAACTACCACGATTCTATAGCACTGAACCATGGCAGTTAAAATGGTGTCAAACTTCATTTGTTTTGCTGTCTAGATGCACCTCAAGAGCACTTGGGTTTAAATTCACCCTGTCCAATTTAATTAATGGTGAAAGTAGATGGAAGTTACAGTTCTATACACTTTCCCCATCCTATATCTGCATTGGTCCAGAGGCACAAATTGTAGGCCAATACTATAGACAGGAAACTATTGACTCTCATCCAACTTATGTACAGTAATACTTTTCTAAGAGTAAGCTATAACTGAAATGGATTTTAACTGATCTCATTAAAACTATTCCAAATCTGCTGTGTTGGCATGTTGGAGTCCATGTAGCCCATCAGACCTCCTGGGCCTTCACTTCATTGTCTATGTCGCAGTCACAATTTCTATGTAAATTTCTTGTGCTGACATCAGCATGGTATCTGCATGACCAGGAAGAAGGAGGGAGCCAATCTTCCCACCTTCTTTCTAGGTGCCCTTGTTGATGTCAGTATGAGGCTCCCATAATGGCAAAGAGCGCTACTGCTGGTTAGGTGTAACAATGGAAGCAACATGGTCATGATCTGTCTTCTTTCCACTGTATTGATGATTGTGGTACCCTGTGTGGATAGTAGGCCAATCATAATCATACCTGATCTAGCTCTCTACACTACCCCAAAGCTATGGGGATACCGAGGTTGAAAATATTTACCAGAAGTAGAGAGGCATCATGGGGACAGCCAGGAGCCAACTCACAGTAACAATGACTGTGTTGAGGAGCCCTAAGAATCATTCACTGTGCCTTGCATATACAATTGTACAACATTCTTGATCATAACATTCTTGCTTTTTTCCTAACCTGGCTAGTTGCATCCAGTACTGTCACTGCACCCAGGAGTAGGGTGAAGGGGGAAATCATGTCTCCTCCTTGCAATCCTCCCCCACATTTTCTAAGTATTTCGAAAGCTTGCTTCATGGCATAAAGAGTTGGAAGAGTGAATATCTTGGGGCTGTTCTTGGATTTGGACAGCTTCTGTTTCTAAGATAGTTAGTTGATTAAAGAAAAAGGGACTTCTCAGTGAACACAATTATTGTGCTATAATTCCACTTTAACTACCATTGGGCAACATCCTATGGAATCCTGGGATTTACAGTTTTGGGAGGAGTACTTAGAATTCTCTCTAATGTTTTGTTTTTACATCTTGTCTCCTAATGTTCCATGTGCTATCATGTCAGTAATGATCTTCTGTAGACTGCTTACAGCAAAATGCACAATTAGGGCAATAACATGGAAAATGAACTATTGCTGGAACTTTGAAATTGCATCATCACCATCATGAAGCAGAAGTGTCGGAAGGCTGGATTACGATGGTATAAGAAAGTACGACTATGGAACCATGGATTTGCAAATGATGCTACTTTGTGAATGGAAAGAGGTTCAGTAAAGGAAGTGCTCATAATAGTATGCGGCTGTTATTGGTGATCATGTGATTGCTGTATAGCTTAGCAGAAATCAATCCACAACAAGATATTTCTCACTGTTTCTTTCAATTTCCCATTTGTATAAAAAGAATTATCAAGAATTATCCTATAAATTTTGGAAGAAGGTGGCTACAGAATAAATTGTGGAATGTATGTACCATGTATGTAAACAATACTTCACGTCTGATAAAAAGCAATAGCAATGTGAAACATTCCAAGTTCCACCCCAAAGGCAACATAAACATTAAATAGCAGGGCAACAAAAGTAAACAATTTGTGTATGCTTGCCACTGGCATATATATTTCAGTACAGAGTACAGTAAATTTCGTTTTAATCCTCTCAAGTTCACCTCCATTGGGCTCCCCTGATTTCTGTTGGTTTCACCTGGGAGAGCTGGGAATTAATAGGCAGACAGAACTGTTGACGCTTATCTATTTTTTTCAGACTAGGAAAACGGAAAGTTAAGCTACTTGACTGGCATCAGTGAAAATATATTAGTTTGAACATAGGGCAATTTTTGATATTAAAAAAAATACATGTTAGCCTTACCAGTTAAACACAACATATGAGGTTTTTAGACAAATGGATCTAATTTACATATGTTTTAATTGTTATAATGTATTTAATGATGTATTTTTATAGTTTTAATTGATGATATGTACTGTTTTTGTTTTATTATTATGTTTTTGGCATTAAATGTTGCCAACCGTTGTATGCCGCCCTGAGTCCCCCGGGTGAGAAGGGCAGGGTATAAATGCTGGAAATAAATAAATAAATAAATATGGAGAAGGTGAATCATAGCATAGGATTGGTTCAGACATTATAATTTTTGCACAAAAAATGCCCATAATCCACAATATCTGGAAAGCGTCCAGAGGAGGGCGACTAAAATGATTAAGGGTCTGGAGAACAAGCCCTATGAGGAGCGGCTTAAAGAGCTTGGCATGTTTAGCCTGCAGAAGAGAAGGCTGAGAGGAGACATGATAGCCATGTACAAATACGTGAAGGGAAGTCATAGGGAGGAGGGAGCAAGCTTGTTTTCTGCTGCCCTGCAGACTAGGACACGGAACAACGGCTTCAAACTACAGGAAAGGAGATTCCACCTGAACATCAGGAAGAACTTCCTCACTGTGAGGGCTGTTCGACAGTGGAACTCTCTCCCCCGGGCTGTGGTGGAGGCTCCTTCCTTGGAGGCTTTTAAGTAGAGGCTGGATGGCCATCTGTCGGGGGTGCTTTGAATGCGATTTCCTGCTTCTTGGCAGGGGGTTGGACTGGATGGCCCATGAGGTCTCTTCCAACTCTACTATTCTATGATTCTATGATCTGCTTTGAACTGAATTATCTGAGTTCATACCACTATATAATCCAGTTCAATGTAGATTTTATACAGCTGTGTGGAAGGGGCCTGGTTCTCATTCTCACTTAGCCTAACTTATTTCTTTGAGTTATTCTAAAAATAAACATGGTAGGGGAAATAGGTTAGTATACAATTTTGAGCTCATTGGATGAGAAAATTTGAGTAACTAACTACCTCATGAATAGAATGGCTGGAAGGAGTACTTATTGGTCTCCCTGGTGCACCCAACCCAGAATGTTCCTTTTTAAATAGTGTTTCGTTTTGTTACTTTTTAGAGCATAAAAGAAAGTAGCATGTAAGTAATGCTTTAAAGGCTTAATTTTTGTGTTGCTTGTTGTACTGTTTATTATAGCACACATTAGTACTTAGGTATATACAGTGGTATCATGTTTTGTTCTCTTTTGTTTTTCTATGCAATAAAGGTCCAATGTTGCTGAGAAGAGTCTATTGCATGCTTCCAGTGTTGCTGCCCATGCCAGGTTTCTTTGTCCTTTCTAGTTACCAGAGGAAATGAGATTGCCAACTCATCCATATTTCCTGGGATGACTGCCAGATCAATAAAGCAAGGATGTCCGAGTGGTTGCCAGGCATATGTCCTGTTGTAGCTACTAGCTATAGAGAGTGGCTTTGCTGAGTAAAGTGATAAGAATGTTGACATTAGCATATACTCCAACATTTCAGAGATGAAACCCAGGACACATGTGGCCAAGCAACATCAGAGTTTGGTCATGATGGAAAAAGCCATTGGTTTAAAGGTTCTTTGCTTGTGAACTTGAAGAAGTATTTAATTACCAAGCCCCAATCTCATGAAATTTTGAACTTAAAGGTTTGCAAAATTCTTCCAGAAAAAAGGGGAGCACGTACAAATGGATAATGCAATGACTGGGGTGAAACAAATCCTAGCAGTTTCAGTAAGCGCAAAGTGCTTGCAAGTTTTTTTCCCAAGCACTTGGAAAACAGATTGTTGTGATACCATAAGAAAGGTGGCTATCCTAGCATACCCCAGCTCCAGCTCTAACCCGAGACAGGTTTGCAACCACAGACATGTTTTAAAGCCTCATGTAATAATGTCCTGCATGATGCCATGGAATAGCAGCATGGCTGTCATGGACAGGGGAGAGATTTAAATTGAGTGGCTCAACCAGTATATCAACCCAATGACAGTCATATTTTGGTATTCACACTTCTCTGCCTGCTGCAATGCTGATTTCTTTTTCTTTTTCTTTTTTAAAAATCTAAGTATATTATGAGAGAATGTGCGCAAGAGTAGATGTATTTATAAACACGATGTCCAAAAGTGGATTATATTATAGAAAATTGCTTGCAAAAATGCATAAAATAAACACAATCCCATATCTATTAGAAGAAATGTGCACAAGAATATGTAGATTTCATCTAACATTTTTGTAAATACTAGATATGCTCTACAATTGAGCTATAGGCCCTCTCAAATTCCTCCACTGCAGATGGAAAGATTACAATGAAACTAGGGGCTGATAGTCCAGCTTCTTTCTTTCTTGCTTACTTGCTTTTGTCCTATGGAATCTGAAGGTTTTTAATATATATATCTTGCTAAACCAAAAGCATATTAATGTTTATTGCATCTAGGTTATGTGTCATACAGCCCTGTCTTGCATATAGTATAGCTTTAGTTGTCCAAAGGACTGTTAACATACACTTGGGATCGTAATTAGCTTTGCCACAGGTCTGAATCCTCTTCCTCCTCTTAATGCTTAACATTTATGCTCCATCCAAAGTGTTCTAGCCTTGTAAGAGGGTCAGTTTTCCCGCTAAGGTCAGTATATGCAATGCATTTTTAAGTGCAGGCAGTCTGAGCTGCTCACTTAAGAGACTTTGAACATCGTTTTGCAATAGCCTAGCTCAGAAATAATTTATACAATCAATTAAAGAACATTATCAAGGGATGATTTGACAACTGTTGCCATGCCAACCAGCACGGCAGATAGCATTTCAATGTTCAAAGGCTGCACCTGGTGATAGACGTAGCAGATTTTGAGGGCCCTGACAGAATCACAGATGTCCAAAGGTGTGGCAGAGACATGATTTAAAAGCCTGATGTGATGCCATTTTTACTGGAGAAAGGGTGTTGATGGCATGTTGTTCACTCCCTCATTACAAATTCTGACATTTTTTTGTTGTTGCTCGGAGCTGAAATCTGGAAGTGAGAATGCACTTTGCAGGCTGAGAAAATATTATAGCAAAATGGATGATGCTCATTTACAGTCTGAGATAATTAAAAAAAAGTGTACGCCAATGTGTTTATGCAAAGCCTGTTAATCAACCAAAACTTCACCATCCTTAAAGGGCACGTATCCCACACTTCCATATTAATATTTGGATTTCCGTCTTACAAATAGTTTTGTATATATTCAGTTAAAATGGTGAGGATGGATGAAATTTGCTTCAATTTCTTTTCCATCAGAAATAACCAAAATCTGCAAAATTTAAATGTGAAAGAAAGATAAATTGACATCTTTGTGCATCTTTGTAAGAATATATTTCTCTCAGCAAAATATTGTTTGATGGTGTCTTCTTTACTGAACCTATTAAACCAGTTTTGTTTCATAGAATTTCTGTCTATCACTGCTGTTACGCATGAATTCAGCATGTCTTTTGTTAACTCTTCTTTAACTGATTTTTTTCCGTGTCTGATCTTAATGGGGTTTTTTTGGTGTAATTTTGTAACCTGTTTAGAACCTAATTCAGGGTAGCATCCCTAAACAAATAAACAGATAAATCTTGTGCATATATATACCTGCTACTCATGATCTCATCTTCCTGCATCCAAAAAATATGTCATTTCTAGGAATTTACAAGGTCCTCTATGATATCCTTCTGAATTACTGCAGAGCTTTGCTGAAGGACCTAGCAAGTTCTTAGAAATGATAGCTCTCTAGGTCTTCTAGCAAGATTCTATGATAACCTCTGGTGGAAATAATTGATTTCAATAGGTTTTGCTATTATGCAGTTTCCGAGTTCCATGATACAGTCAGGATGATATGCCTGGAGGGAAGGGGTCAAACTGTATACATTTTAAAATACATGTTTAATTGTTATGTTAATATTCCAACACTGAACCCAGTTTGAACATGTAGTGCTGCTCCAGGCCAGTTTACACTGGAGTAACAAGCCCAGTGTAGACATGGACTTTGATGCTGCTTTGGGGTGACAATTTATTGAAAAAAGTTCAGAATATTATCAAAGGGTATTAGAGGTTACTAAGGTTGGTTTGGGAGTTACATGCAACCTGTTTCCCCATTTCTCAGACTGGTTGTAGATCTATCTATATCTATATCTGTATCTGCATGTTTTTGCCCTTGGTGCTTCCTCGATTAATTGTCACCTTGTGGTGAGGGGGTGCGTGTTCCAATAAATCTGTGGGCGTAACCACCAGAGACAGGTACATCCAGGAGGGGCCTGGAGGGGAGGCACTAGACCAAGCACAATCCAAAGACCCAAAGACCTCAACAGCAGAACAGGTGGAAGATAACATGGTGCAACAGATGAGAAGCCACCACCATTGTGTTAACCATGCCACTGGTTAGGGATTTCATTCTATGAAGACTGGGTGTTGATCAGCCATGCACTGACTTCCATAAATTAAAAAAAAACTCATGCACAGGCATCTTCCAAGAAAAATAAAACAAAAACAAAAGTCCCATGGCGATCAGCAAGTGGTGATGGGGGCAGGACTGTGAAATCAGGAAGCCCCTAGTCACATACTGGCACATGGGTGGTGGATATGGATTCAGTTGTTCTACCTCAAGGTCTGAAGCAGTTGCATAGTCCAGCAGCTGTATCCACAACTGAGCAGCCCCTTTTAGAATTCACTCTGCTCACCCCATATGGTGAGGGGGCTAGAAAAGGTGCCCTAAACATAGACTGCCTTTCTTATCCCTGACTGGACTGCCGCATCCAGAGGAGTCACCACCTTGCGGCCAAAAAAGAAAAATGAACCTTGGAACATGGAACATATGGACACTGTTGGATAGTACAAACAATGAACACCCTGGATGCAGGACCGGTATAGTTACAAGGGAGCTGGGATGCTTTAACATTGACACAGCATTCTTCTGATGAAGCAGAGAGTGTTTGAGGAACAGGACATGTCGTAGGGAGACCAAGATGCTTGTTTATAAAGCTATGGTCCTCCCAACCTTGCTGTATGTCTGCAAAACGTGGACCATCTACAGATGTCTCACTCAACTCCTGGAACACTTCCATCAGCATTGCCTCTGAAAAATCCTGCAAATTTCTTGGACAGAAAGACGGACAAATGTCAGCATGCTGGAAGAAGTAAAGACCAGCACTGAAGTGATAATCCTCCACTATCAACTCTGCTGGAGTGGCCACGTTGTCTGAATGCCTAATCACTGTCTCTCAAAGCAGTTACTCTACTCCCAATGGAAAGATGGGCTTAAAGTCAATGTTGAAAACTGTGGCATAGACACTGAGAACTGGGAAGCCCTGATCCTTGGGTGCTTTAACTGGAGTGCTGTGGAATTCATACACGAATAGATGGCAAAAGAGATACACTGGCATTTGCTGTAGCACATTGTTGTGTGTGCATGGGCGACACACCTCCGGCCAGCAGGGAACAAAACGAAAAGCAGGCCCAATGCCTGCCCCGGCCTACTCTGTGGCCTAAAATAGGCTGCTTAGGCTGTCCCCTGGCCTTGCCTGGCCAATCCGGAGGTGGGGTCAGGCCTGCCACCAATTGCTAACTGGCCCATGCAGGGGGATTCTGGGAGGAAGAAGCCCCCTGCCGCCACCACTACTGCCGGAGGGCACCCAAAGCCGCAACGGCCATTGCCAGGTAAGTCTGGCAATGCATTTTTGACTGAACACAGACTTATATACCCATAGAGGCATGCTGCAGCGTACATTACCAATATGCATTTGCAGCCACTGCAGCCCAAGTTGGCTTTGAACTGTATTATATAGTCAGTCTAGAAGGGTCTATAGTTGCAAATGTGTAAACTATAATTATGCACTTGTAACTCCTACATTTTCTCTATCTCTACATAACCCCCAGTTTAGGATCTATGTAGGGATTGCCAAAGTCGTTTAATTCCCACTTAATGGAAAGTATCTGTTGGAAATCCACTCACTCACACAAATAATATCTGCCATGAGAGGAATTGTGACAGGAATGCACACTCTTACATTTTCAAATTCTTTTATGTAAGGAAAAGAAATATGTATTTCACAGGTAGCCAAGTCATGATAAATCATGTTTCCGTTGGGTTGTCTTCTTCTCCACTTTAGGGTCATCTGAGAGATACTGTTGTATGAAAGAGAACTAGTAGACAGGTTTGGTGCTCTGGGACAGGAAATTAGAAGCAGGAGGGAGGCAGTTACAGAAATACTGTTTCTGGATCAGTTGGAGCACTCTCTCTGTAATCATGTAAGATTTAAAGGCCAGTAAAAAAATCAATGTATGTTTTAATTATGCACAATGTACAGAATAAATATTACAATCCCATTCATTCATTCATTCATTCATTCATTCATTCATCATTCATTCATAGATGATCACTCATGTCCAAGTATGATTGTCTTTCAAGGGTAGAGACTTGGTGCTGGGTCCATAAATGACAGTAGAAACCCATCCTGGATCCGCATGTGTTGGTAACAGCTGACCTCCAGTTAGAATGCCCAAGGACCATGGGTTCCCAGTTCTCAGTGGTTATTCCACATTTTTAAAGGTTAGTTTTAATCCAATCTTTAAATATGTTTTGCTGTCCACTGACATTCCATTTTCTGTTCTTGAGCTAAGAGTAAAGTAGCTGTTTAGCAAAATAGTGATCATCAGACATTCAGACAGCATGGCTGGTCCAGCTAAGTTGATAACAGAGGATCATTGCTTCAGTGCTGATGGTCTTTGGTTCTTCCAAAATGCAGACTTTTATCCACCAGTCTTTCCAAGAGATTTGCAGGATTTTCTGTGGAGACAACACTGTTGGAATCTTTCCCGAAGTGGAGCGTGTGTTGTTTACAGACATGTTTTGCATGGATATATTAGAGTTGGAAGGACAACAGCTTTATAAATAAGCTTCTCAGTATCCCTATGAAATTTTATATCCTCTGTTTCACTCGCAGAGCTTGAACTGTGTTGTATTTTTGGTGTCTATGTAAAATTTTGGAGGCTGCCTAGGTAGAGGAAATTGTCAAAAATTTCAGTTGTTGCACCATTAAGCTTTATTACTGGAATTGCAGAGGTTTGGTTGGTGCCTGCTGACAGAGCACTTTGGTTTTCTCGATGTTTGGTGAAAGGCCAAGCATTTTGTATGGTTCTGCGAAGGCGTTTAAAGTGGCTTATAGATCTTGCGTTGATTGAGCACAGACTACATTATAATCAGCATATTGGAGTTTCAATCAAAGAAACAATTGGAGCCCGAATTATTTTTATTGGGAATATCAAATAATCAAACAAAATCAAACAAAATCAAACTACAAAGCATTGCACTACATGATAGGGTGGGTTATTATTATTATTAATAATAATAATAATAATAATAATAATAATAATAATAATAATAATAACCCCGCCTCCATCTCCCCGAAGGGACTCATGGTGGCTTACATAAATAAAGTTGTTGTTATAATAATAATAATAATAATAATAATAATAATAATAATAATAATAACTTTATTTATACACCGCCACCATCTCCCCGTGGGGACTCGGGGCGGCTTACATGGGGCAGCGGCCCGAACAACATAAGGACAAAATATAAGCAACATAATACAAATCACAATATAAAAATGATAAAACAGTAATACAATATATCAATTAAAACAACAATACAAGATAAAAATTGCATTTAAAACACATAAATGGTAAGACTGTAATAAATACAGGATAAGGTAAAGGTTAAGGTAAAGGTTTCCCCTGACGTTAAGTCCAGTCATGTCTGACTCTGAGGGTTGGTCCTCATCTCCATTTCTAAGCCGAAGAGCCGGCGTTGTCCGTAGACACCTCCAAGGTCATGTGGCCGGCATGACTGCATGGAGCGCCGTTACCTTCCCACCTGAGTGGTACCTATTGATCTACTCACATTGGCATGTTTTCGAACTGCTGGGTTGGCAGAAGCTGGGGCTAACAGCAGCCGCACGCCGCTCCTGGGGTTTGAACCTGGGACTTTTTGGTCTCCAGCTCAGTGCTTTAACGCACTTCGCCCTCTGGGGCTGATTAATTAATGACTGTATTATTATTATATTTATTATTATTATTATTATTATTATTATTATTATTATTATTATTATTTTTATTATTATTATTATTACAGATATTTTCTTCATCCCTAATCTTAATGGAATGATTAATGGGAATTATGCTTGATATTTAATTCCATCAAATTTAATGGAGAAAAAATAGTTTTGGGATAGAAAATACAGCATGAATATTTTTTCAAGGCCTGCTTTTGCACAATGCACCAATATAATCTAAGGCTCAAATGGCAAGAATTTAGACATTACAAAAGCAGTGTATATAGTGCTAGAGGACTTAAAAATCTACCATGGTTTAACCTTATCTTGAAAAACTTTTTATCGCTCTGGCTAGTCCCTCCATTGATGCAGAACACAATTATTCCATGTATAGTTGGTATGGACAATTTGTTATTTGTGGTCATTCTCCTGATAAAATGCTCCTCCATATTTAGCTAAGCCAGTCCATAAGTACATAATACACCCGTCTTTCCAGCTAGTCAGAACGTGCTAAACCTAATGCTCCCGTGGCTTAAATTTTTAGAACTCAGGGCTCATCTTCATACTTAAAATGGAACTGTTGACCAAAATTTTGTAGAGCACATGCATTAGCATCTTCTTTCAAATTTAAATTGTTCAATGCTTTAAGCTGCATTGTTTAAAACTACTTATCTCTCAACCCCCACTCCATTTTTGAAAAAAAAATGATATATATTCTCTTACTATAGCATATAGGCATTATGTCTATAGGGTACAAAATACCTAATGCTTTCTACCCATTGTATTGAGACATAGATTGATAAACTTACCCCATGTGCAAAGTCAGTCTGGAATCTTTGAAATCTTTTGAAATTAAAACAACATGTACATACATGAAAACTCAGGGTACATAATCTCCAAAGCACATTAAAATGCCAATGAAGCTGGGGAGAGATGGAAGAATTGCCACAGTTTTGCATTACAGAATAGGAGATTCTGTGAATAGAATTCATGCTGAAAGCAGATGTTATTTTCTCACTCAAGCCATATTTTTCTACATCTGGAAACAGAGAGTTTGGGGTGTTTTTTTTTTTAAAGGTGGCAGAACACAGCACAAACTGAGAAGTAACCATCCTCTTGTTCACAACCAATTATCATATTGACTTAGAAAAACTAAGTGTACTTTGTCAACAAACTGAATGCAAACTTAGTAGCTATAGTACTGGTCTCGGTTTGAAATAAGGTGCCATAAGGTAGCCTAGGGACACATACGTAAAGGGTTTTTTAAGGTGGCAGAACACAGCACTAGCTGAGAAATAACCATCCACTTTTTCCCAACAAATTATCATATTGGCTTAGAAAATTTAAGCATGGTTTGTCAACAAGCTTCATGCAAACTTTGTGGTAATAGTACTGGTCTCGGTTTGCAATAAGGTGCCATAATGTAGCCCAGGGGAAAATTTGTAAAGGTTTTCATTAGGCTAAAGAGACATAGGCAAATCATGTTTGGAATAAAAATGTTGGCAGGATGTCTGCAAGATTCATAAAATTCTAAAAATAACAATTTTGCCATCATAACTTCAGGAAACAAAAAACAGATGTTTGAGCTCTGGTTACCTTTCCAGATCTCTTAGCATTATGGAGCTAGGCAGTTTCAAGTTCTTTGTCAAGAAACAAAATGAGTCTTTTCACTGATATACATGTCATTTCCATTAGAAAAGTGGACATTCCAGACATTACAATTCTATCTTCATATTAAGAGAGGTTATCCAGTTCAGATTATTGTATTTTGGCTTAATAAACCAAGACATGAATGGACTTTTTGCATAGACATACCGTTCTCTTCCCCTTCTTTCTTTAGCATGCCTTAATACTTTGCAGAAAGCTCCATTCAGTTTGAACCAGGAAACTGTGGTTACCAGCACTGAAATAAGCCAAGATCTTAAAACTACAGTCTCAGTGTTTTTTTAAGATTACATTTAAATCTCTTCTACCCATCCCTAAACCTTTTATTGACATTATTCGGACTCCCACAAAAAGGGGTACATTTGGCAACTTTGGGGATATTAAAAGGGGGGAAGGGGGAAGGACTTATCTGTAACAAAAAGAATAGTGAGTGATGAAAATTTTTGCCATTCTGGGCACTTTATACATAAATGTACATTGTTGTTTTGAGCAGAAAACAAAGATTTCCCACCAGAAAATGCTGTTTCTGCAAAGAAAATGCAATAGCTGGCAAAAACATTTGCAGGTCTTTGTTTTGTATAGAAACAGCATTTTCTGCTCATGATGTGATATTTTCCTGCAGAACAGAAAAGAATATATTCAAAATTGCAAATAGCCATAAAATGGCATAATTTCCAAGACTCATTTAACAAAGAGAAAATCTCTAAAATCACTCATTGCTTCTTTCAGAAGAAATGTGACAAATAATTATATCCCTCCGGGGAAATAATGCCTTGGGGCAATGAAGCTGTATGATATCATTGTATTGTTCTCAGATGCAGTCTTGCAACAAGGAGGAGAGGAGAAAAATACCTGCATTGACCGATGGGAACCAGTTATTATCTCTCATAATATTGAGTTCCTATGGGGCACAATTTCCCAATTCCCAAATTAGAGGGGATTCTGCTTGAGATGGTCAAGCTGTTGAAGTGGTAGCCATGTGTTATTTAGCATTTTTCTTTATAAATAAGAAAAGGATCTATGTTCTTATTCTTCAGTGTTTGCATGTGCAGCCCTAAGCATGGTCAGAGTTCAGTTATGTTGAAATATACCAACACTATGCACTGTTAGTAGTAAATATCAGACTTTGTAGATTTCTGTTGCTTTAACCTTTGTGTGTGTGAAATTTATATCAGTTTGATAGAAAGAGACATACATACAGACAGAAAGACAAACATGTTGAGAACTTTCTGTCTTGGAAGGTAATCATTATTAGAGAAGTATAGAAAAACAGCAGCTGAGTGGGAGAATATTCTGGTCAAATAAAAGAAAATAGCTTTCTTAACAGCACATAAAACTATGTCCCAAGTTGCACAGAGGAATATAATTTCCCAAGATGTATGGATGACTATAAATATGGTCAGCTTTAAAATAAGATTGGTTAAACCTGTTGAAGATTACCAGAGGTTACTGAGCCTTATAATGGATAAATATTATAGCCTTTGCATTGCAGGGTCTGAAAAAGATGTGCAGGAAAGTGTCCTTGTGCCTATGGGTGGCTAGCTTGCTTTCTGCAGCCCTTGATGCCATCAAGAATGGAGGGACAAGGAAGAGCAAAAATGTTGCTCTTAAATGTTTAGCTAATGCATGAAGGGGGGACAGTCAAGAGCAGTGTTTCTCAAACTCTGCTCCTTCAGGTGTTTTGTACTTCAGCTCCCATAATTCCTAACAGCTAGTGATCTGGCTGAGATTTCTGGAATTGAAGTCCAAAACATCTGGAGGAGCAGAGTTTGAGAAGCCTTGGTCAACGTTATTCAAATGTTGGAAAGGAAGGACTTTAAGAATGAAACATTCCTGTCTACAACAAGAATCAATAGGTGTTCTCAATATAAATTCATGCAATTAATGTTTTGCAGGAGGAGAGTGAATATGAATTCTATGCTTCAAAATTGTGATTGTGCTAAATCACCTTGATCTATAAATGTGATACTCAGTGGATGACTGGTTTACTGGACGTGCTACCAGATGTTTTGAGAGGTGGGTGCAAGTGCTCTTAGCACAACTTTGAAAGGATCAGAGGCAAGCCAATATGGCTACAGTGCTTATTCTCAAGTTTCTGCAAGTAGAATTACTGTGGTAGGTGTGCCTTAAGAGAGCGATGCTCAACTTGCAGCCATTGGAGGCCATATGTGGAGTGCCCTGAACCCTCTCCACTCTACACTTTCACCCTCTCCAACTTCCTATAGATCATTCTTTCAGTGGAAACTCTTCTCTGGCAACATTTCTTCCCAACCTTTCCTGAGAGTCTTCTTATGTTCCTACCCTTAAGTTCCAGCAGATTTTTTTTGCAAGAATCAAAACATTTTGATGGGGGGGGGATGAGAAGTGTTGCCAACAAAGGAAAGGAGGTGATGTTGCTTAGGAAGCAGTAATACAGGGTAGATGACGATATAGAAATAGGAGATGGTTAAACATCCCAGAGGGATTGCTCGCAATATGACATTGGTAGCCTTTAAACTGCTTCCTATTACAATAACCCAGATAGCCGGGCAGTTGTCCTCCTGGGTTGAATATCCTGTTACTCTTTGCAAAGGTGGTGAATGGTAGAACAGCTGTCATTCATGACTTGATTCTGGATGAACATGCTAAGCTGATGTGTATGACAGAGACCTCATTGGATGAGGTTGGGGCATTTAACATTGGATGAGGCTGTAGTATTTAACATAAGCTTTGCCCACCAAGATTCTCTGTGCAGTAGCAAGCAAGACCTGGATGGGAAGCTGGAGTTGCAGTGGTCTATGGGGATATTATCCCCTGATTGACCACCCTATATTCCAGTCTGAAAGGTTTGAGTGTTTATTTGAAGGTCAGTAGCAGGGACAGATTAGGGATTCTGTGGGTGTACCACCCACCCCGCTGCCCAATGGTCTGCCTTCCTTAGCAAGCCAGAATGGTCTCGAAGGTGGTGTTGCATCCCTGTGGCTTGTAATGCTGAGGAATTTCAACATTCATGCAGTGGCTATCCTGTTAGGTTTGTCATGGATCTGTCCAAAGTATTAGGCACCAGTTATGCTGCTGGGCACACTCATGACCTTGTTTTATGTATGAGATGGGCTGATGGTGATCTGGGAATGGTGGACAGAGGTGAGGGAGTTCCTACTGCTCTGTTGTCATGACATTGCCTTATTACTGAAGGAATTCTTGTGCTTCAAAAAAATCCCCTCCATTTTCCCATCTTACTACATGACTTATCAAAGTGCAATTAATGCTGTATGCAGAAAGATCAAGGATGAAAACACAATTCTTAAATCTGGAATGCAGAGTGGATAAAGTATAATTCCACATAACCTATTTAAAAGAGGAAAGATTTTTGATAGCCTGGAGATATTTATGTTAATAAATTCAAACCATATCTTTGGGGAATAGATATCCTGAACATCTGAAAGTAGAGAGGAAGGGGAACAAAAGATCAAATACCAAAGCATTTTGCATTCTATTATATAGACGAGCAAGATGTAAGATTATCAGTACCTATGGTTTGAACTAACAAATTTTATTGTGTAATATATGCTTGGAAATCAATGCCAACAGAAGAGTTATATACAAGTGGGAAGGCTCACTTATGTGGAGTAGAGATGGAAAGGATATATATATATATTATTGATTCCCAGGGCAAAACACATCTTTCATGACTGTCAGGAAGGCCTGTTGGGATGACTAATAGACCACTGAGAACTGTGTGAAAATTTTCTCCTAGTATTCCCATGCCCTAAAGTGTTGCAGAGAAATTATACTAACCTGCATTGACTAACCTGTGATTTTTTTTGTACACAAAATTCTGTTTCTGTGCAGGGAACTTTTCTTTCTGAGCAGAAAACAGAATTCTTGATTTTTTTAAAAAAATTCTTACCCAGAATAATTCCCCAATCTTTTGAGACACTCAATTATGGGGAGAATAATATGGAGGAATCTTCATTTTTCTTGCAGTGCCTTTACTTGTTTTTAAATGTTGGAATAAATTAAATAAGGAAAAGTTGTAGTCCTGGAAGGTGAGGTTACAAGGGTATTTATAAGTATGATCATGGCACTACAAATTGTCAGATCGGCACAATTTTGTGACTGAAGAGAAGTGAAATAGGGAAGGTGTGGAACCCAATATGTTTCCACCATCAATGATAGTGTACTGGAATAGCAGGTTCATGCAATAAAGTATTTAGATATAGCTGTCTAGATAGCAAGCAAGAAGGGAGTATTCGGTTTTGATCTTATTTTTGATTGAACAGAACTATACCCCTGGTCATTGAACCTAACAGGTCCAGGCAGAGCTGTAGCCAAGCCGGGGGGGGGGGGGGTGTCAACCCCCTCCTGAAAAATGTCAAGTTTTTTTAAAACCTGGTTTACTCATGAATTTTAACTGATTAACCAAATCCCCATGAGTGACCACTGAGGTTTATCTGTCTTGAGTGTCCACTGAAGTTTACCAATGGAACCTGATTTCTAAATTATTTTGTGTTATGGAACTACTCTTCATGATTCGCTTAAAAAAAGTTTCAACCCCCCCCCCCCCCCATTTATTTCTGGCTATGGTCCCGGGTCCAGGACAGGGTTCAGTCTGAATGCTTTTACCTTTCTAGTATTTTGGTTCAGTCTGATGATGATGAAAGGGGATTTGAGTTCCCAGGGAATGTTGTTGATTCAGAAAGGCAGGTGGATTCGGAAGCTGCAGATGACTTGGGAAAACAGAGGGAACAAGGGAATGTGGAAAGTTCTCAGTTGAGCAAAGATAAGGATGACCTTCTACAGGAGTCTGAGAATTTTCAACAGAGCTCAGATGGTAGTGAGGGGGATGACTGTTTGTTAGACAGGGATTCCAGGTTAAAGTTCAAAACAAGCCTTCGTTGCTCTGTGAGAATTGTAGACAGATGCGGGAAACAAGAGTGCGCAGGAATGTGTTTATGTCTTGCAAGGAGGGTTAAAAGAGCTGTGATTTGGGAAAGATTCCAGTCAGAGCAACCTCGCTTTTGGAGAATCAACTCTTGCCTTGTTTTCAGTTCAAGCCTCGTCTCATGTCTAGAATCTGTGTTTGGATTACTTTTAAAGCTCATGTATTCATGTTACCTTGGATCTACTGTGCTATTTTTGGGACTTTGGACTAATATCTACAAAATCATTGAAATGTTTTTAAGGATTGCACTTGCAATTGGTTTTTACTTTCTTTACTGCTTTTTAATAAGTTTTGCTATCTTTCTTCAACAAACTGAAAAGACTCAAGCCTGTTGTGGTGGAGTTTGTGTGTGGTAGCAAGGTGACCCAGTGCTGAGGTGTGACATCTATTTGGAGTTTCCCTTTTAACTGGGTAGTAGCATGAATGGATACAGTGATCTTTTGCCATTGCTTGTTTTATTATATAGATGATTATTTAATGTATTTCTTGTTTTATTCCTGCTATGGCCTTTTTATGAAGGGCAGTAAATGTACATTTGAGTGTCCATGTGTAGTATGAAAAACAAAATAAACAAGTTGCGATGGAATCTTTCTGAATAAATTCTCAATCTTTGACTGGAAATCACAGTTTGTTTTCCTGAGCAGCAATAAAATGGGCTAAATCAGATTTTAGTTCCAACCTGAAATTAACAGGAATTACTTATATGAGAAGTGATTAACAATTCCCATTGATTTTGATGTGTCCACTTTAGTTGGATTTAAAATTGAATTTAACCCAATGCCTTTGTCATCAGTGGCTAAATTGCTCCAGCATAGCAAATGTTTCGCATAGCTATATCTATATTCTGTATATATTAAAGAGTACATTATAGAATACTTTTATTTATTTATTTATTTATTTGTGATATTTCTATCCTGCTTTTCTCTACCCTGAAAATTTTGTGTTCCACTAAAGATTAATTGTAACTCAACTAGTATCTTCTAAAGGATGTTATTTGTTTTCCTTAGGTTACAACGTGAATGGGCTGGAAGAGAGAAGTATAGTAATTATTCCTAAATATGGCCATGATCATTTCACACAATTATGTAACTATGCTTTGGGTTCCATCTGTTCTAGTACCAAGTACTCTGTGATGGTTGCGTTCTTTTAAAATCAAGAATAAAAGTGGGATTTTTTTTTAAATGAAGCTTTTTCATGTGACACCTAAAATAGCGTTCAGTTGCTTCATGATCATGTGTTTACAAGTTTCAAACTTCAAAGAGAAGAAGGAATTAAGATTATTATCTCACTTTTTTTATAAAAAAGCTTCTTTTTCAGTTCTTCTGACATGTCTCTAAGTGCATTCATGTAAAAAATTATATGGGTATCCCCTCTCTCTTTCACAGAGACATGCTCCCCCACCCAATATTTTTAGAGTAAAATACACATGTCCATATGTGAATGGATTGGTGCTTCAAGACAAGGTGGAAGGTGACTCACCCTTCTACCTTCTCCTCTTCATCCTTCTTCTTTATTATGATTTTGTATAGTGCCCTTTCTATCACACTTTTTAATGACTTTAGGGGTTATTAGGAGGGCTGAGCCTTGCAGCAACATGGTCAGTGGGAACACTTTCATCTATCTTGCAAGCTTCATGAAAAACCAAGATGCATCCCCCCTCAAAGTAGCCTAGAAGGGGAAACATTCATTAAGCACATGGCATTTATACATTTTTTTAAAAAAAACATTTAGATTAGAGGGCTTCTAAGTTGCTTTCCATTTGTTAGCACTTCACATCTGTTGCCTTGAGATAGCATCTCTTTCAGTGAAATCAAACTGCTAGCACAAGAAAGATAAATTATTAGAAAGTTGTGTTCTTCAGAACTGAGTTTTATGTGGTTCCCCCTCCCACACCCCAAATCAATCTATCATTCTCAGAGTTGTGGGGCTCCTTTAATCTGCAGTGCAATTGCTGAGAATAATGGCCATGGCCATCATTACCATAGCAACTCAAAGCCAAGTTGGTTAAGAAAGAGCTGGATTGGATTTACAAAACAAAACAAATAAATGACTAAAATATTCCAGCTATCTGCCATTATCCATTTGTGAATAAGATTAAATGGGTCAGATAATATCTTTTTTGCTAGGAATGATGCATGTGGGTGGATTGGAAATGATTCTGAGAATCTAGAGCCCTTCTGGTAAGCCACATTCTAATTTTGGAAACATGTTCTAAACCAGGCAGGGAGAGATCTGGGCATCATCTCATTATGTTGAACTTCTAAGGGTGTCATATTGGCAAGCATCAGATAGAAAAGAACTGGGAGGCCCAAAAGGAATATACTTAAATTATATACTCTTCAGCTGCAAGTACTTATTTGTTCATTGTGGAGTTCATTTTGGAGCTAGATAGTTTAGATTGCACTGTTTACCAGCCTAGGGAAGAGCAGTTGAAATATATATATATGTAAAAGAGGAATAAGGACATTTAATCCCCACATAAAAATGATGTATCCTCGAATGAAAATTTCCTTGTTCCAGTTTTCTAATAGAGTGAAACAAAGAAAATCTCTGACCTCTAGAACTCTCTTTACTGTGTGTTGCATTCCTTGATTCCTTTGCTTGCCCTTTTCCCTTGGATGCCTAAACTCAATTTCTAAATGTTTAACTAAAGTGTTACGTTACTGCAGTACTAGAAATTTGGGCACAGAAATCACATTCCAATTGCATTTTGGGGATGAAACACTACAGATGACACATGGAAGTCAAGAAACATTGTGTGATGGACTCTGTGGCACTTCGTCCTTGAAATGGATAAGAAGTGTGTACAAACGGGGAAAGGACTGGGTTTGATGAGGTCCTAGGACTGCTTCCCGAGGATTCCTCCAACTGGTGTGCACAGTAAACATGCTGTCTGGAGGGTTCTAAGAGTTGTAGTCCAAACCCCACTTTCCTAAGCTTTGCAGATGACACCACAATTGTGGAGTTTGTTTTCAAAATGTAGAAAATGAACAAATTTACAGGAACAGAATGTTCAACACATATTTTTGAAACAATTTAAAGACAAATTATACATCTGGAATGGTTAGTTAACTGTTGTGAATGCGCCTTCGGAGGCTGTGAATGATAGTGGTGGGATCAGGAGAGGAAGGAAAAACCCTCGCAAGGAGGGCTCGTTGGAGGATTTGCATAGGAAGGGGGTCAGGGAAATTAATGGGGAGTTTTCTGAGGAGGATTCATGTGGGGATCTTGAAGTGGAAATGGATGCTGGGGAACAGGTGGAAACGGAGGAAGTGGGCACAGACTGGGCACGGGCACCGGAGGTGCTTGGGGAGGAATCGGGACCCATGGATCCTGCTGATGCTGGAGAGGCTTGGGTACCTTCAGAAGCAGATCCCACTTGGTCTGTTTGGAGGAATGAGAGTGGGTCCACAGGTGTGGATAGAGTTGGGCGTGGGTAAGATGATTGGGACTCTGATGAAGAATTTGGGACGCCTGACCCAAGGGCATTGGCTGTGTGGAGCTCTGATTCGGATTAAGAAGTTGGGACACCTGTTCCTTGCTGTGGGGCTCCTCGTTGCTTTGGCTCTCTGTGCCATTCCGTGTTGTGTATCTCCTTTTGATGACTTCAATCCCTGGACCTTGGACTGGAACTCGACTCGGCTCTTCTCTTTGCCCTTAAACGCTGCTTTCTGCTCCTGACTCCTGGCTTGTTTCCTGACCCTGCCGCTGTCTCCTATGCCGACTTCGGACCGGCTTGACGACACTTCTACACTCTGCTCCTTGGACTCCTGGTTTGGCCTGCGCTCCTGTAGCGGTTTAACGCTGTCTCCCCACTTCGACTTTGGACCGGCTTGACAACGCTTCTACGCCCTGCACCTTTAAACTCCTGACTTGGGCTTCGCTCCTGCAGCGGTTTGACGCTGTCTCCCCATCCCAACCTCGGACCAGCTTGACAATGCTTCTCTTTCTGCTCCTTTAACTCCTGGCTTGGCATTTTGATGCAGCGGTTGCCGCTAGCCCGCCAGTGTCCTTCAGCTCCGCTTGCTTAGCTGCTCTCAGTTGAGAGCTTTTCTGCCCAGTTTGGGTTCCTGTTTGGGTTCAAAGTTGCTTCTGGGCTTTAGGAGGGTTTTTTGGGGGCTTCAAAGCTGTTTACTTTACTTTGTATGTTCTTTCTAAGTCCGCTCTGAACTTTTGGGCTTATTTAAAGGACTTTAAATTTAATCCCGATTATATTCCTGATTAATCCGGATTATTCGCCAATTCACGTTTTTTGGCGTTTCTTTGTTTAGACTGCTTAATAACACTGAATGTTAAGTGTTTTAAGCCATTTTTAAGTTGTTGAATTGTTTTTTGGGCTTTAACTGAATTAAACTCTGTTTTGCTCTCCATTGGCATCTGACTTTTGACATTAACTGTATGATTATTTTGCACAGTGGAATTCCTTTATAGATGTGATCATTATCTGGAGAAATACCAAACAAACATTGCATACCATTTCCAATAAACATGATGCAGCAAAGTAGTGAGAATGTGATTGGGTGGTGGTGGTGGTGGTGGTGGGGTGTTAGCTCAAATCAGGTGAAAACACATTTTCTTCTTTGGGAGGAGGACACTGAAATTCATAGGGGTAAGAAAATGCTCTGCAATAGAAGAAATAGTGATTTGATTTTATCTAAGATGTGATATAAGAGTTATAATTACACTATTATCTGTAATTAGGTAATTTTGGTCAGCAAGAGTGAAACAAATAAGAGTAAAATTACTTCACTGTTGTCATGAGCAACAATTTCTAGTTATTTCCAAAAATCACTTTTAAAAACATTTAAAGAGGCACAATTACTGAATGACTTTAAAACGGATGCCATTCTCTTATCAGTCCATAGATATGTGAAGAACAAAATCAACAAGTAGTGGAACAAGTAATGTAGAGGTAACTTTTCTGCTCTTCATATTAGTAACTAAATTGATTATGTTTTAAACATTGTATTGAGTACAAATTACTCCTAAAAAGCCACTTTCCAAATTCTAGTCCTATACTATTACAAATGGATTCTGTGAGTGCTAATTTTATGGCATTTTATTTGTGGCTGAATAAAACAGAAAACATCAACAATACTGTTTCCACCTTATCATAAACCTTCATTCAGATTACATTTTTGTAGACTTTCCGTTTGAGTGCATGTAGAATTAATACAATTTGACATCATTTTAGCTGCTGTGGCTCAATGCCATGGAATCATGAGAAATGAAGTTTTATAAAACTTTTAGACTTCTCTGTCAAGAAGTTGTGGTGTTTCACCAAACCCCAAATATCAGGATTCCATAACATTGAGACATGGCCACTAAAACGGTATCAAACCAAATAATCATATAGAATAGATGTATCATCAGTGACCTTATCTTAGTGTTTTCTTTCTTAGCAATTTTTATTCAGAGGAGGGTTTCCATTGCCTTTGACTGAAGCTGAGAGTATGTGACTTGGCCAAGATCGTCCAGTGATTAAGTAAGGATTCAAAAGTTCTTTTCCTGGAATCCTTGTCCTGTAGCAAATCAAACTGGTTTACACACAATGGGCATTAACTCCTTTTACTTATTTTTATAATATTTAGACAGTTGCCACATTTGTTTTGGATTTAATCATATGCCTCATAGAAAATAAATGTTTCTTTAGTGTAGTCAGCTGTTGTCACAATCCAGAAGGAAGCCAGCCTGCTCAGTGGGTGGTATCCAGGATTTTGTTTTATGGGTAACATTTAAAAATAAATGCTCTGAAAAGCATTGCTACAACATCTGTACAGTTATTCATTTCCAAAGAGCTGATTTTAATTTTCTGGTTTTAAACAGCCAGGTTTGAACGTTTTTGAGGGCATCTGTTTGTGTACACTAGTTTGCCTATTTTTAACCACTTAACACATCTCTTCAGAGGAAAAAAGAAGATTTAAAAATATAAATTGTGGACTGTGATGCAGAAGTGAACATCTCTGAGAACAGAGAGCAACTAGACAACATTTCATATGCAAAAAGCCCATGAAATTTCTAGTTTTCTTATCAACACCCCTCCACTCCCACAAGAACATATGGCCCCTCTGTTTGTGAAAATAAGCAACTATTGCTTAAAGTAGATGTTTCTATTAACACTGTGCCTAATTAGAGAAAACAAACGGGTGTATGTATGATTTCTATTAGCTGCTTTTCTCATCAAGCTTTTGTCTTTATTCTGGTTCATCATAGTAGGAGAGTTGTTTTGCTTTATACAAATGGACATTAATAGGCAGAGAAAAATTGATTGGATACATCCAGCACTTGTATTCACAATTTGTATTTGGTCCTCCCAGGCATACAATTCAGTCCGTGCATGAAGATTTTTCTTCTCGGTCCAAATGGGTGAGCTGAAAGCAATTATGCCACAGGCCAACATGTTCGCCTACATATGGCTTGGCAACAGTATAACACATTATTGCTAAGAACTTCAAGCATTTGGCATCCCCAAAGTCTTTTATTTTGTCTTTCCATAGTCATGATCATAGGGAGAATCTAAAATTTCATCTGCATTGATTCAGGTAGTTATCAACTGTTCCTGCAAATTCCATCTCCCACCAGAATAAATCTTTTGTAAGGTTAATGGATCTTCACTGTCCATCAATTCCCAGATACATTTTGTCACAATAAGGGATAGCTCACAAGTGAGTAGTTTTTTTTAGAAAATCAGTTTTTTTCCTAATTCAAATTAGGGCTCTTCCAAGTAGCCAAGAAGACCAGTAAGTATAGAGTTTTCATGTTCTTGGGTTGCATCCCTGTTCTCTCATTCTCACATCCAGAACTGGTGCTTTGTGCCCTACTTGGAGTGTGGTGATTGGATAGTGTGGATGGGATTTCCTTCCCTATCTTCCCTTATGCAATAAATGACCAGTGGGGTGCACAAAGATGTAGGAGCAATGAAGACAACAGATCCTGTTACTTTGTCAACACTGCTCTGGGTTTCAAAAGCCCAACTGCTATCAAAAACCTCACAGATAATAAATTGGACCTAGATGTATGTGATTTGGAAATTCCAAAAACAAACAAGCAAACAACACAACTAACTAAAAAGCAGCCGATCTACACAGATACAACTAGTCCAGATGATCTCTCAGAGACAATGGTCAGCATACTTGGAACGGTAGATGATGCTACCAGCTGTGCTATCCAAAAGGTCCAGGCGTTGCAACCCTTTGATCTTTAGCTCCACTTAGTCCAGCCACTATGGTAGCCAAAGAATTCTGCCTATTGTAATCCAATGAGGAAGTCTAATTGTAAAACTCATTGATTCTGCAAGCTGTGCTTCAGTTGGGACAAACTACAGTCCCTAAGAGCTACCATATATACACGTGTATAAGTCTAGAAATGTTAGTCCAAAAATTAACTCAAAAAACCTGGGTCGATTTATCCACAGATCAATGTGAGTAATTTATAAAAAAGGGAACATACCCTTCTCTGAGAAGAGTGGCAAAAAAACAAGAACATTAGTCATCCTAAGAAGTACCCTTCTACTCTCTCCAATGTGGCACTGTTTCTGGCCCTTTTGAACACCTGGGGGAAATGATGATGGTATTGACCTGGGACATCTGGCTCCCAAGGGGACATTGGTGACCTTTGACTTATTCACAGGTCATATCAAAATCCATAATTTTGGCCTCAAAACTTGTCCTTGACTTATACATGAGGTTGACTTACATATGACTGGAAGACATGGTTGGATGACATACAAATATTCAATTATATTGTATTATTCAGCCATATCAAAAACAAAAACAACTACAACAACAAAAAATAAACAGGGTTAAGAGTTTGTCAACATACTTTAAACAAAGATGTACAGTAAAAGGTAAATAGCCATGTGAACAAAATGATGCTGCTGATTATAATAATAATACATTTCCAGTTGAGGCATACAAAAATCTTTGAGCCTTGGATGAGAGGAACCAAAACTATGTGAAGCAACTGTGGCCAACAGAACCTAAATATGGCTTATTTTATTTTTAAAATGAGATTTCAAACACAGCCTTTGAAAGATGATAGCTTTTCTTGGAAAGCACACAAAACACAGAGCAAAGAATTACCTTTATCACCTTCTCCCACCATCATATGGAAGATAGAAGAGAAAAAAACCCCATGATGCTAACTATGAGTTGCAGGTTGGATAAAGGTAAAGGTAAAGATTTTCCCCTGACGATAAGTCCAGTTGTGACCGACTCTGGGGGTTGGTGCTCATCTCCATTTCTAAGCTGAAGAGCCGCCGTTGTTCGTAGACACCTCCAAGGTCATGTGGCCGGCATGACTGCATGGAGCGCCGTTACCTGTATTTACAGGTCAGCAGTGTGGTGAATGGGAAATACATTTCAGTGCCCATTTGGATAAACAAATCATATTCCCCATCTTAAGGTCATTTTCCTCACTCTGAAGAGCAATGATTGGAGCTCTTTGCATTTGGTTGCTAAGCTCAATATCATGGATTTTTGTGATTTGCAGTTTTACAAGGTCTTTAGCCCTCTCTGCAGAGTGCTAGTGCTTTACAAAGCTGCAACCCCCATTATTTCAATGTATTTAGCCATGGCAGTTAAAGTGTTCCTAAATTGCATTAATTCTACAGTGTAGATGCCCTCAAGAGGTTGTTATTCTGGTAATGTGCTCACCCTTTTGCCATTCTTATGGATATGTAATATATTTTCGTGAAAACTTCATTAATTTCACATTAGTTTTTTTTCCCTGTGATGTCTAGAGCTTCACCTGTTGTCACTATTTGCCTGTGCTCTTCAGATTCTCTTCTTGAAGATACCATTTCAGGCACATGCATCTGTGTCACATCTTCGGTATGTCAGAACCTCAAAACAAAGAATTCACTGAGCTTCTTTGCAAGACTGTAGATCTGCTTTCACACCAGGATGCCAGCAATTCCCCTCCACACAGAGGAGTTTGTGATCTCTCACTGGAAATAATCCATTATTTTTTTCCTCATTGGATCTACTGTATGGAAGAACAGACTTGAGTTTCACATAAAAATAACTTAAAACACTTTATTTGCTCTAAATACTAGGAGAAATGGCATTTTCATTCAACTAGTATCATAAACATTGGGGAGATATGCAATTTCATGCTATTTAACCATTCATGATGCTTAAAACTGGTTTAAACTTTTTATGTTACAACATTCAGCTCTTTGAGTCTATCTCTTTGTCTTATCTATCAATTCATCCACATTTTATTAATGTTTATCAAACATTTTTCCAAGTAACTACTATCACATTGACATCTTCTTCAGAAGTAGAGAATGCTTTTCTGTAGGGATTGGAGTTATGTAGTCTTCCAGATGCTGTAAAATTGCTGTCCACAGAAATCCTCACTGTTGACTATGCTGGCTAGGTTTTCTGGGGGCTTTTGAACTGATCCAATACTTGGTCTAAACCAGAAGCCACTACTGAGCCTTCAAACGATGTCCAGGTACTTCTTATTGGTAACTTGTGGGTAAAACTGGTTAACTTGGTTTTACTTCATGTTAAAAGTCAGGGAATGCTCTGGAATATTAGTCAAACTCTGGAGTAGCCCTACATGACAGGATAATGTTGACAGCTGGCCCATCTTGCCCAGTGCTGCTATGCTAACTGGTAGGAGCTTCTATAGATATTTAAGGTGCCAAGGATTAAACTTGGGACTTTCTGCAGACCAAACATGTATCCTTCTACTGAACTGTGGCCCAACTTCTCCAAGTATATTTTCAAAGCTGTGGCTTCACAATCTTGCATGCCTTTGCAATATCATTTGAAGACTTTCTTACTGTGCATGTGCATCTATGTAGAGATAATATAACAGAGTTGCATTCTGAGCTTGAGATGGTCTATATAAATGAATCTTCAGAATTGCAACTTCAAGTTGCATCTCAAATAACTTTAGACTAGAGGTAATTCAAGATCTACAGTCCCGCCATTTACATAGTCAATGGCGTATATCCAAGTAGGAGTTAGCTTCAGTCCTTAAACATGCACAGAGTGATGCCCATTGAAACTGAGGACTTCATCACATGAGGGGGAAGTGGTCGGTAGTGTCCCATCTTGTCATATTCTACGCTATTCCATCTTGAAAGGTGACAAAAAAATTACTCAGCCCTAACACACAAGATGTGCCACTGCCCATTTCTAGTTACACCATGAATTTTATTTCTCATCATGCATCTAGTATCCTTTTAAAAAAATGTTGCTGTAACTGTGCAATTGCAGTATTTGAAATTCTGCAATTACATTTTTTAAAAACCCTGTGACGTGGGCACTCTGTGAATGATGGAATGGGAGGAGCTATTGTCTCCTCCCATTCCATTATCCACAGAGTGTCC